>NC_140956.1:93209277-93809277 GCF_014529385.1 Adiantum capillus-veneris | reverse complement strand
TCTAAATAATTGAAAATAGGTAAGTATCCCAAATGCGAAAGGGCTTTCATGTTTACAACATTATCTTGGGCTGTAGACACACATAAAGGAAAAAGAGTACCATTTGTTTCCTCTAGCCAAGATTTGAATCTTCCAAGTGCCATTGCCCATTTCCAAAGTATATATGATAGCCATAATCATGTAACTACCCAACAAACCTAAGGAGTATGGTCTCTCAATCTCTCTCTCTCATTGTTTTGTGGAAGATACACTTGTTGTTTTGTGCCATAAGATCTTTGATTTGCGAAAGGTAGTGTCTTTTACACTCACTTTCTCTCTCTTCCTCTCATCACGTTTTAGTTCGTGACTCCAAAACTAGGTGGTGCCCTTAACTTTGACAATTAGTGTGTGTTGTGTTTTGGGTGTGTTGTTGTTTGTTTGGGGTCTGTGTGTTGTGTTTATGCTAGGCCCCAAGTCATATGAGCAACATTGGAGCCTTGAGAGGGGTTTAGAGGTCATGTCTTTTGTTGTTTCCCTCATGGAAACGTTTAATGCAATACCCAAATGGCAATGCATTGAGGAGAAAGGTGTCACTCTCAATCCAAGAAGCAACTAAAAGGGAAAATGCCTAAGTTTCTCGTGCGATCTACCTAGCACTCAAATGGTCCTAGAGGTGTCAAATGAACTCCAAATAAATGAAACTTAAGATTAGGGATCTCTACACTATAGGCAATAGGTTTCCAACAACAAAACCTGCAAAAGTCAAAGTCGGGTACGTGAGCAACCACAATTGTTGCCACCTCTCACCTTCACCGAAAATGACGAATGAGGGGTCGTTTGGCTACCCTACTTGTTTGTGTTGGCCATGGTGGTGCTGGCTATTGGAGCACTATAGGCACATTTCCCAGAAAACCTAGCAGAGGTTTCAATTAACCATTATAGATGTTTGTTGACACTTTAGATGCTATACGTAAAGGGGAGGACCCCTTCATTTTTTCGGCTAGAGATACCACAGGATGGGTTAACTCCTTCATAGAGTATATACAAAGGTGAGTGGGCTCATGTATTGGGTCCATGAATGCAATATAATGTCTTGTTCTCTAACTGTGTTGTTCTTTGTGTTGTCTTAAGCTTGTCTTTATTTCTTTGTCATTGCATTGTCATCAGTTATTACTCTTGTTTTTATGCGTTGGAGTCATTCCATCACCTAGACCCCACAAGCGGTTCAAGTCAACTAGAAACTCCCTGGTTGACTCTAGCTTCTCACATAGCATATGGACTCAACATTAGGAATGCTGAGCTTCCTCATCTTTGCTAAGGGGAAGTACCTCTGCAAGGTAAGGGGTGTATTTGCTATATGTTGTTGAAGTTTTTGACACTTGGGGGATGGCGGACCACGAAAATGCTACATTGGGAGTTTTCCCTTTGCCCTTTGTGGACATACCTCTAACCATTGTACTACCACTTGTACTTGCCATGCTACTTTAGTATAAGTAGCCACATTTTGTGCACATTCTCCTAGTGTTACTAGTTTATTTCATAATCAAATTATCTTTGTTGGTTTTATAGTTTGTGCATTGCGCAATTGATATCTTTGTTGGTTTTACAGTTTGTGCATTGCGCAATTGATATCTTTATTCTCTCATCATGAATGCTACTCTAATTATGCCCCTCTAACCCAAATAATCAAGTGTAGTTCTTTGTTTCCATTAATGTTTAATCTTTTGAATAATGATGTGTTGAAATGGATTTCTACACCAAGATTTGTACAAAATAGAATTTATGAAATTCCCTAAGTATGTATGTATATTTGTATGACTTTGTTAGTCATATAATGAGTCTATGTATCAAGTTTTGTGCATGGTAGGTCAGACAAATCTGAAATAAAGCTGTGTTGTATATCTAGCAGAATTATTTCACAATGTCACAATACTCTTTAGCAAGTTGAATGTTACAAGTGAAGATTAGAGAAGCAGGCATTGATTATCTTCATAGATCTTGAGAAACCTTAACAAGAAGTAACCATAAAGATTTGAAAACATATATATAGGCAAAAGATTCGAACTCCTATTTAGGCATCTAAAATATATCATCATTAAAAAGCCAAATGACCTTCATGGTTGGAATAGACATGAAGGAATTCCCTTGTCTAGCGGTAGAGGTTAAATTCCATACGTGCATAATAGCTTTCATTGTCAACAACAGGAGATGCTCTAACAATAACAAAACCGCGAGCAAGTCGAAAGCGACCAGTGCCTCCAACTACTGCCAGCTCAAATCCTCTAGGTTTGAGCAGCTGTTGACCAAGGATGGCAATGACACCTCTATAAAGAGTAGAGTCAAAGGTTGCTGTGAAAATCTGCATCAAGTACATAAGAGAGGGGGTCATCTCCATGGTTATCTTGTAAAAGACTTTTATACATATGCAAACATGTCACTCATAACTCGTATCAGAAGAAGTATTGGACAGATTCTCACAATAATTCTCACATTGTGACTTACCTCAACAGTATGAGCTTCTGTGAGGCAAGCACCACATACCTAGCTAGGTACGATTGGGGGTAGGGGATTGCCGGGCCGGTGGGGGGGTCGGTGGTCCCCTGCCCACAATCGTACCTAGCTAGGTATGTGGTGCCTCTCGAGCCGACGTTCATGATGTTATGCATTGTATGTAAAACACTGAAAAAGACTCGTTTCTTTACATGAGAAAATTTTTAAATCTTCTTGTTGTACACTTAGTAAGCATGTGACTCTCTCTCTCTCTCTCTCTCTCTCTCTCTCTCACACACACACACACAGACACGTTTTCATTTGACCTGGGCAACAGAGATAACGGAGTCCTCATAGGGCTGCTCGAAAACGGCCATTTGAAGGCGGCCCAAAAGGCGGGAGGTGTTGGAGGGCCCTTGTGTGAAAGGCGCCTCCGCCAGCATTACCCTCTCGTCGTGGTTGGCTGAGACAACGGAGGTGGCGTTGTCATCGTACTGCAGGTAGCAGGTTATCCGCTCTACAAAAGCTGCGGACGCTCCTCCCATCATCAATATCAACCCCAAACCGCAGCCCCATGCCAGTACTAATATGCTTGCAGGCTTCTTCATTTGCTCTCTCTCTCTCTCTCTCTCTCTCTCTCTCAAACACACACACACACCCACCCTCCGACCCACCCATCCTTACCCTTTATATAGGAGCTCCAACAATAACGGACTGTTATCACGCTCTCATGCGTTGTACCAACACGCACACACATAGCAATTTGCAACTGTATGTGTGTGTGTGTGTGTGTGTGTGTGTGTGTGTGTGTGAGAGAGAGAGAGAGAGAGAGAGAGAGAGAGAGATTTGCAACTGTGTGTGTGTGTGTGTGTGTGAGAGAGAGAGAGAGAGAGAGAATCTTCCTGACTCGTGCCATCACCCTCTCTCTCAACCCAATCAGTTCACTTGAGAAGTTTTCATATATATCAACACTAAGGGTAGAGATGCCCTCTCACTCCCACGACACTGACACAAGGCATTAAAGAGGGGGCTAAGGGGATCGACGGACGAAACCCAAGACCTCGCAGCCCAGGTTTTGAGACACATGGGTTAGCCATTTCACCCGCGCACGCATGTTGTACACATGTGCAGTTTTACAACTGTTCATTGTTAACTTATAGGCACTGCCCGGGTTTAGTTTTTAAGTTTACATCTGCGACTGCGATCTCTCCAAACTTTCTCGCCTTTGATCCCCTTACCCACCCCCCTCTTTAATGCCATGTGTTACTTAGTCATAAGGCTTCGCACTCACCAAAATTTGTTCCATGTCCCAAGGGTGGTCCAATTGCTAACATAAAAAGTGAGTCATCCTTACTATGGCATACACCAACTCCCTTAAATGTGACCATAGCCCCTTGTTTTTTCTCTTTGAAACTTTGCAAGCATCTGCCATCAACTACTTGCTGCCTTCAAAACATCAATGCCCCTTTACATTACATCATTGGCCCCTCCAATGGATAGGATTGCTGCCTTCAAAACATCACTGCCCCTTTACATTACATCATTGGCCTCTCCAATTGATAGGACATGTCATAAAATCTAATATCTAATATCTAACCAACCCAAATGATTCTCTCATATTAAATTGATCACTTAATGTGGGAGAATAAACGGGAACAAGGGTTAAGATATAGACGTGTTCTTATAGATCTATCTCAACATGGGGCAAATGGTAAAGGGACCCAAAAGAGAGATGGTCTATCAAAGAGCAAGGCTAACCAATGGAGCATAAGACCTTAGGGTTAGCTTTATTGAAGACCTCCAATAATGTGTGTAAAAGTCCTTTGACCTTAGGTAAACTAGGGCTGTGACCTTGAGGCGCGAGAACCCGACCCATCTCGAAGTGCTTGTCCTGCTTGATGACTAAGGTGCTTGAGGTGCTTGATGATTGAGGTGCTTGAGATGCTTGAGGTGCTTGACATGCTTGAGATGCTAGGGTTGCACTTAAGGTGAGAACCTAGCCCAAGCTTAAAGTGCTTAATGGCCAAGCTTGTGGTGGGAATTGGGCATATGTGTGAGGGGCTTGAGGTGTCAAAAAGTCAAATATTCAATCCCTACAAGGAGGGGGCGAGCCCTACATGGAGGGGGATGAGAGAGAACACCCACACACTCACACAAGGCATGCATGGTATAAAGAAAGCAAAAGGGACACTTGTCAAGTTTCTCCTCATGTTGCCCTCATGGTATGCCTGAAGCCTATTGGTTTGTTACCCAAGGGGTCCAATGATAATTTAGGATATTCAATTAATTGATTTTTCATTTATCAAGTCCTCTCTCTCAAAGGGGAAAGGGGGATACTTGTCTCATGGCTACCCTTGCTGCTTGTAATGCCTCCTGTTTGTGATTGGCTAGGCCTGGAGGGGTCCAATGAGCTTCAAGCATGAGCTACAAGGGGGGGTCGACCCAAGCAAGCTAGGGGGTCGCTTAGGGGGTATACTCACCCACACACACTCTCATTGTGTGCTATACAAAGTGCAAGAGCTCCCTCTCCTTCTCCAAGCAAGTAGAGGTTGAGAGCCTACACCAACACTCTTGGATATGGAGTGCAAATCCAACCAAGAGCCATGCTTCAATGCTTAAGCTTGCCATCTCCTTCTTCTTCATTACTATGCTATTATGTATGCTAGCAACAAGAGTTATGATAAGTGAGGAACTAATTCTTTCTCCTACGAAATGTTTCTTCTTCCTCTTCCCTACCCTCATTCCCTGCTAGCTCTCTCCACCTTCGAAAGTGTTTGAGGTCTTGGGACTGAGGCTTGGGATATTTAAAGCTTTCTTCAATTTTATGTTATGTTTGTGCTGCATGAAGCTTTCCATATTCATTGCATCACCTAGGTCACAAGGAACACAAAGATTGTATTGTAACAAGTCTCTCTTCATGGGAGAAATCATAATACAAATGCCTATTGGAGGGGGGACCGGCTCCACATAAATCCGGTCCTCAACTGTTGTCATGTCCTCTAAATTCTCTCTCTTGCAAAAGTATTGTTCATGCCAAGTTAACTAATTGATGTTGCTATCTTCAATTATGTTCACCCGCTATGCTCACAAAGTCATTTCTCAAAGTACTCTCCTTAATTTCCGCTACTCTCAAATTAAATAGGTCAATTCCATTACAGGACATCTCAATAAGAGTAGAATATTATCTCTAATTTACATTGGCGCAATCATATTAGATTCTATGTTGACCAAGGCTTTTCCTCGTCTTTTTCAAACAAAGTTAATTACCTCGATTTTTTAAAAAGGCTCTTATTTTGTAGAGGCTCGACAAATTCAAATAAGAGAGGCGCACTATTTGCTCATTGTTCTTTCTAATTTGCAAGCTCATTGGTGGTGCTCATAGCCAATCTCAATTCGAGCAGTGGCCTTGAAGATAGGTTTGCACAAGCTTCTCGTGATGTTCTCAAGGCTCATTTGTGCAAGCATTCTCCCACTATTGCATGCTAAGTTCAATGCTCGTTTCAGTCATAATCTTTTTCCATCCTCATTATTGGAGTTTTTTATTAAATGGAAGGTCTATGAGAGAAGACAAAAGCTCTAGCTTCATTTAGATCCATGGATGCTAGCTCCAACTTCGTTATGATGGATCCTAGCTCAAGGTCTAGCTTCATTTGGAACCATGGATACTAGCTCCAACTTCATCAGGATGGATCCCAACTCCATCTTCATTTGGCCTACTTTCTCTTTGCTCAATCTTTCCATATAATGCAATGATAAACAACAAAATATTGTTATAGTCTTATTAATAAAAGGACCAAGGTCAATACCGGCATGTGTACAATGAAACCTAGTCACAATTCATTGCCACAACCATGTTGAAATAGTCTTATTTTGTACAAGGCCCAAAGGCCCAAGAAATTGAGATTAGAGAGAGATACGTTTTTCACATTCAAGCGACCATGACCTGGCATAGCAAACGTCTATCGAGTCTTCATGCATCCACTTCTCTTATAGAGCACTTGGTTGCTATCTTTAGGATCCCTTTCCAAGTTAGCCTTGGTTTTAGGGATTGGCCTTATCTCGTATATCTTAACCGAGGATTGTGTCTCGTAGGACCCTTGTTCTAACATTACTCACCACTTAAAGAAGCATGTTTTTGTCCCCTAAAGCCTCATATTACAAAACTTTTTCTGAGCACCAATGTTTTTCTTAAAAACCTACATTTGGTCTAACTATCCACTTGTAGAAAAAGTTGAACATTGTACACTTGTATGATGGAAACGGGACTAACCATTGGAAACTTTAAAGTGACTATCCCTTTGGCCAAAAGGGATCTCAAATTGGTAAAGGAGCCTATCTTCATCAAGTTGCCATTATGAGAAAAAACTATTTCTCCTAATCTTGAAGCAACTCCCTCGAGAGGCTTTGGAATACTAATTTAGCACTAGAATGGTAACAGGACACTTTTATGTCCTTGGACACTTTTGTGTCCTATTAAGTGACCATTTTTCTTGAATTATTTGAAGAGTATGAAAATGAATTTTGAGGTGCTATAAATCCACAAAGTTACCCATGAGTTGAAAAAAACTTGACATTTTTTTTGGAAGATCGATCTCACCATTAACCTTACTCTTGCACAACATTTTTGAACCTAATCCATGTGAAAAAACGGATCCCGTTTTTTGCCTTTTTTCAAATTATTGCAACTATACCACTATAAAATTCATGTTTGTGAGGTTTAGATTGCTAGAGGATATGCCTTCATAGTTCTCAACATGTTTTGATACTTCTAGGGAGAATTAAGTGTTAAAATTGACAATTATGACCAAATTATAAGAATTATCATATCCTGTTTTTCGACCAAAATTAGCATTTTTATGATTTTTTTAGTGGCTTTCTTGATATCCAAATGCAATTTTGATTGTGTAAGTGTCATTTATAACATAGAGCTAATCTTCCTTGAGTTTTGGGGGACCTAATATGCTATGTAGCATAGTATATGATGATGGTTGAGTCTTTTGATTGCTAACGAATACAAGACATTTTATTGTAGCAAGTGTAGTTTTCTCAATATTGCTAGTTTCTTAGGCCAATTGTGTGTATTTTGTAGGTAGTAGCCATATGTAATCATAAACTATAAATTTGGCTAGATGTTGAATAGTTTCTATAGGATTCTAGAGGTGATAATGCAAAAGCCAGTTTTGTCATGTTTGTTGTATTTAGCACTTCATCATCGTCCCCAAGGTTCCACTTAGTAAGAGATCCATACTTCTTTTGGCATGCTCCATGGATCCTTTTGGATCCAAAGGCCCAAAGGGAACTAAGAAAACATGTATATAGTACCTGTATTGAGTGTGACTATAGAAACTTTGATGATGAAATGCAACTTTTTTGTACCTATTTTCTTTGCCCAAAAAGAAATAGTGAGTCAAAAGTAGCCATATGTTTTGACCACCAACCCATTGAAGTTAACGGGGAATTTTATCTCATGTCCTACAAAAATCCTCAATCTTATTTATATGCAATCAACCGTAAGAAATGGTTTTTTTGGGCAAAATGCACTGGTCCAGCAACTTTGGAGGCTTGTTGTGACCAAGACATGATAAATTTTACAAATTTTCTCATTTTTGCCATATGTAGTAATCTTTGAACTATAAACTCATGAAAGGATTTTTCAAAATGAGTGGATCTACTATGGTTTTTGAATTTTTTTCCAAAACCCTGAAAGGACACTTTTATGTCAGGTTAGGTTACCAGACTACTGCTAACATACTAGTGAAGATGAGTCATCGACAATTGGACTTGCCCGTGATACATAAAAAGGAATGACGCCATGTGTCAAAGTCCATGGGTACATTTACTCTACACATGCATAGTAAATCCCAAACTGGTGTTGATCTCATAAAAAGAAAAAGAGCCTTGTGTGAAGTGACTATTGTGAACTGAACATAACGGGATCCATAAAACTCTTAAATGCACACTCAAATGGATGTTACATGGTGCTCACTAGTACACAAGATTTGAACCAACATCTTTGTACTCAAAAACAATTTGCTCATATGGTTGCTAAATCCATGTAGTTTAAGTAAGCAAAATATGATCCTACATACGATCAAGGCTAACTCAAATTGCACATTTGCAGTGTCCTAATGTAGTGCAAATAGATCTTGGGTTGAACTTTGACTAGGGCATTGAACTCTATATTCAAGGTCATCATACTTGAATCTCTAGCACACTCTGAGATAATTAGCAGCATCTTGGAAATATATACATTCAAAATTTGTTCCATCCACAAGTAGAATTTTCTTTATAGTTGATGAATAGACCTTTGGCTACAATGGTGTGTCATACGCATCTTAACCATGTTGTAGATCTATCGTACACTTTATTATAGAATAGAACATAAAAAGAGCTATCTTAAGGTAAAATAATTAGAGTTCTTTTTATAATAAAAAAGTGCTATAATGAGCTTGACTCGCATTAAGCACAAAATTTTACAAATAGCCCTATCATATCCTTTGCACAATGTTCTCCAAAAAAAATACATAAAACGGGTCCCACCTCCCCGACTACTTTTTATTGTCTAGCTTGCTGCCACTAGCACGTTTTGGAACTAGATTTGTGTCTAGAGGATGACATCTTTTATCAAAGAGGTGTCGCATTTATGGACTGCCAAATTTCTCGCAATATCATAGCTCTTACTATGCATATATCAGTCAAGAGATCCTCATTGTCGACGCATCCAAAGCCCATTGCAAGGTTGCACCTAAAGAAGGGAGAGTCCATATGAGTGTACACCCACCTACAGGCTGTGCCCATGAAGACTCTGATTTTTGGACATCCCTAGAATAGAAGCCTCTTGCTTAAGCCTTATCTCTAGTTGACATGAATCCACAACGCACTTTCCATATGAAAACATTGTCCCTCTCTTCACATACGGCCTTCCAGATGTTTCCAACTACTTGGCTCCATTTCCTTGCAACCCACTTTTTGGACTAGATCATGTTGAGGTGTTCAACCCAATAGAGCAAAGCATCTCATAAATTGTTTTAGTCTTGGGTGAACTAAAAATCCATTCTCCATGCCACTTCCAAGCTTTCCTATCCAATGGTGTGGAGCAAGGAGGAAGGGTTAGGTTTGAGACTTTTCCCTATAATCTTTTGATGAGGATCTCCCCTTGGATCCAAGGATTGTCAATTCCCTTTTTTATAATCCCAAAAATAATCCAAGGTGTCAAAGCCTTCTAGATGCTCGAGGGATTGCCAATTTTCTTTCTGATCATCACAAAAAGAATCCAAGGTATTAAAGCCCTTGTTGTTGAGATTCCTAGCTATTTCTATCCAATGGTTATTATGGACCAAGCCCTCCACTGGTCCCCAAGGAGACCAGTGTATAGTTGTTCCTTTCCAGTACCTGGTCTCTTCCTTCCACATGAGTGTGACTGCAGCTTTACAACATTTTTTAATAAACTTCCCATTAAATCCACCTAACTGAGCCCTTACAACAAATGGGGGAGAGAAGCCTATTTTGTATGACGAGGTTGGACCATGAACCACCTTTATACCTCATGCAAGATTCCATAACCATTTCCCTTGTCATACAAGCCCAACTCTCTTCCAAATTGGCAAGGGTGCAAAAACATTTTGCACGGAGAGCCAGATCATGAATGATAGGGTCAAGGATGCCAAACCTCCTTGAGATTTTGGTTTAGCAACAACTGTCCATTTTAACCCCATTGCCACAGTTTGCCTACTTCTAGTTTATTTCTCCACAAAAACTCCTTGATTGGCTTCAAAAAATAATTCCATTTTTTTCGGGATAGTTGCAAGAATAGTGACGTGAAGGTGACGTAAGGGATCAAGAAGGTATTATTTATCGTAGCCTTGTAGTGTAAAGGAGTTAGTATGAACTCCCAGCACTTCATTTTATTTTTAAGTCTTTCTTGAACCCAATCAAAGGCTAGCTTGTGAATAGTTCCTTCCTCGATAGGCACCCCTAAGTGTCAAATGTTGGAATTAGGGTTGCAGAGAAACACACACGGCTTGGAGAAGACGAAGGAAGCTCAAGGCACACAATAGAGAGTGTTACTTAGTGTGCAATGGAAAGATAGATAGCCCTAGAGTGATGGGCGTATATACAATGCACGGGGGGAAAAACCTCCTAAAGAGCGAAAAAATGCCCCGGCAGTCCTAGTGTGTTCACACACATCACTACCACATGTATATGGTAACAAATCCCCCCTGGAGTGATGCGGTGAACGAGAGCTAGCACATGAGTAAAGGGAAGTTCCATGCCCTGAGGACAGGATCAGTCCACAAAGGGGAGTAAGCCCAAAGCTTTGCAAAAAGCTTCAAGCTTCTCACGAGACAATGCCTTTGTGAAAAGATCTGCAAGGTTGTCCTGTGTTGGCACATAAGACAAGATGATCTCTCTTGCTAAGAGCCTCTCCCTGACATAGTGGTAATGCACCTCAATGTTCTTTGTGCGAGCATGAAAAACTGGGTTCCTCGCAAATGCCAATGCGCTCTGACTGTCAATGTAGATAGTGTTGGCAGTTTCCTGTCCAACACCCAAATCAGCCATAAGGCGACTGAGCCATACACACTCAACCGTAGCTGTGAAGCTGCCCTGTACTCAGCCTCACAACTCGAAGTGGCCACAGTAGGTTGCTTCTTGCTCAACCATGATATACATGAACTACCAAGCATGAAACAAAAACCACTTGTGGACACTCGCGTGTCAAAACAACCAGCCCAATCTGAGTCCGAAAAAGCATGTAAGTCTGGAGACAATGATCCCCCCTTGGGATAAAACAATCCAAGATGTAAAGTGCCACTAAGGTAGCGGAAAATCCTCTTGACAGCTTGCCAATGCTTAGACCCTAGGCTATGCATAAATTTGCTGACCTGTGAGACTGCAAACTGAATATCCGGCCTCGTGTTGCATACATAAATGATGCAGTCAACAGCAGTTTGGTAAAGAGTGACATCAGCAAGATCGCGAGCATCGTGTAGACTCAACTTCAAACTTGTTTCCATGGGAGTGGCAATAGGTTTGCAATCCTCAAGTCCCAACTTACATAGCAATGTCTCTATGTAACTTTTCTGACACAAGGCAATACCACCATCACACTGCTTAAACTGTATACCCAAGTAATGATGCAATAGCCCCAAATCTTTCATCTTGAAAGTAGCATTCAAATCAGCCTTAAATTCAGCAATATGTCTCTCATTGGTCCAGTGATCAGCAAATCATCAACATAAAGAACCACAATGAGAAGTACATCACCCTCACGCTTTACATACAATGTGCTTTCTGTTGGACTGTTACGAAAGCCTCGTTTAACCAAATGAGTGTCAGCTTTCTCATACCAAGCACGAGGAGATTGCTTCAACCCATACAAAGCCTTCTTACATCTGCACACTTTGTCCTCTTGTCCTTTTATGACAAAACCGTGAGGCTGCGTTACATAAACTTCCTCAAATATGTCACCATTCAAGAAAGCAGTAACAATGTCTGATTGAAGTACATCCCAACCAAAATGAGCTGCCAATGCACATAGAAAATGTACAGTAGTCATACGACAAGTGGGAGCAAAAGTCTCTTCATAATCTATGCCTTTTTGTTGTGCATAACCTTTTGCAACAAGTGAAGCCTTATGGCGATCAATCTCACCATCCGGCTTGCGTTTCAACTTGTAAACCCACTTCGTACCAATGGCCTTTTGCCAGGAGGCAATTCACATAAAGTCCATGTGTCATTTTCTATAAGTGCATCATATTCTGATTGCATGGCAGCCATCCAATTTTGAATTCAGTGCCTCATCAAAAGACAGAGGCTCCTCAACATCATGTACACTAGACACAGCCAAAGAATAACAATCTGATGCATAAGATGCATGGCAAGAGACTGAACGAGTACGACTAGACAAAGGTGCGTCCAATTTACTGTCACGCAAAGTGTGCACCAGCCATTTTGGCATACCTCTAGCCTGCTCATTTTCAGCCCTTTCCTCATCAAGTACATCATATACATCTGCATCAGTAATAGGCTGATCTAAAACATTTTCAGAAACCCCCATAGGTTGTACATTTGCCTCATTGGAACTTACATTCGTATTTCCACCACTGAAAAGAGGCAACAAAGTGTCATAAATGTCATGTGAGCTTACATTATTGTCTCTAGTACATGACAGCAAGGGCTTCCACAAACACTACATCCCGTGAAACCAGAATACGTTTTGTTTCCTGATAATACAACCTGTAACCTTTGCTTTCAGCACTACAACCAACAAAAATACATTTGACAGCCTTATCATCCAATTTTCTGCGATGCACTTGTGGCACCAAAGCATATGCCAAACAGCCAAAAACACGCATGTGCTCAATAGAAGGCTTTTTATCATGCCATGCTTCATATGGAGTAATAGACTGCAAAGCTTTTGTAGGACACGTGTTAAGTACATAAGTGGCACACATGATGGCCTCAAGCCAAAAAGAATGCGGCAAAGCTTTACTTTTGACCATACATTGTGTCATTTCCGTCAGTAACCTGTTTTTCCTCTCAGCAACACCATTTTGCGGAGGTGTATACGGCATTGTACATTGGTGTTTTATCCCACGACTAGCCAGAAATGCATTAAATTCATGAGACATATACTCCCCCCCTCGATCGGAACGGAGGGTGCTCATAGTACATTTCGAGACATTTTCAACCATAGCCAGAAATTGTTTGAAGCACATAAAAACTTCGGACTTCGCTTTAAGCGGAAATACCCATGCATGCCTGGAGTAATCATCAATGAAAGTCACGAAGTACAGGTAATTGCCCAAGGACAGAGTTTGCATGGGCCCACAAACATCACTATGCACAAGCTGCAACCTGCATGTGGCCCGAACTGAACCATCCTTTGGAAACTTAGAACGCTGCATCTTACCCAAAATACAGCCTTCACAAACATGTTTGGCAGGTGCTTCAAGAGGTGGCAAAGAAGCAACCATATCAGATTTCTGCAAACACAGCAAACTGGCAAAATTCAGATGACCAAAACGTGCATGCCAAAGTTTTGCATCTGAAATAGCCCTTGAATCTGCAACACCATTTGCAAAAACATTTCCACACTTGTCATACAAAGTGCGCTTATACAGCCCATGGAACAAAAGCCCAGATGCAACAATTTCATCACCAAAACTGAGATCATGAACTGTACATATGTCATCCACAAATTTGACTACAAGTCCAAGTCTAGCAAGTGCGGATACAGACAAGAGATTCTTCTTGATCCCAAGTACATAAAGTGCATCAACAAGTGTGAAGGAACTGCCATTAGCAGCAGTGAGCACAATCTTTCCAACTCCTTGAACTGGATAAGAGGCTTTGTTGGCACAAGTGACTGAATTCCCATGAGGGACAGACTCAAGAGAGGTAAACAATTCACAATGTGAGGTAATGTGCTTTGTAGCACCACTGTCGAAATACCACACATATGAATCTGTAGCAACTGACAAGCATGCATCATGGACAGCAGGATTGTAAGTGCACTCTGTGCTAAAAGCCCATTCTGCATCAACATCAGCAACACAGTCTCCTCTCACAGAAGACTCAACAATGGCTGAATTTGTAGTGGAACCAACATTTGCAGTGGAACCACCCTCTTTCTTCTTAGCCTCTTTGGCCTTCAACTTAGGACACAACTTGATCAAGTGTTCATTAGCTTTACAATAATGGCAACGCATCTTCTTTTTGCCCTTATCACCAGAATTTCCAGACGAATTGCTGCCAGCAAAAGCATTAGGAACAGAATTTTTGCCACTCACAGCAGAACCGTAAGAAGTGGCTACATTGCTATTACCAACCTTCTTTTTGAGAAGCAATAAAAGCCTATTCAACTGCACGCTGTCTAGTCCTGTTTTTTCTGGAAAGTGACTCTTGCAACAGCAATGTGCATAATGCATCAAACTTGACAACTTCTGGATTTCCTTGGTTCATAAGTCTCCAAGTACTAGCAAAAGTCTGGTAAGAATCTGGTAAGGCATCAAGAACAGTCTGCACAAGGGAACTGTCTGAAATAACTTCACCTGCAGAAATAAGTTGCTCATTGATATCCTTGACACTAGCAAGGAAATTTTCCATATCATCTGCGTCATGCATAATCTTCAACTCCATCTCTTTACGCAGCAAAGCAATTTTAGCCTCATTGCGGCTTGCATAAAGACCTGCTAGAATATCCCAAGCCTGTTTTGCAGATTTTGTTGAATGGATGTGAGGAACAATGGTGCGCTTCACAGACAACGCAATCAATGCATGACCCTACTCATCCTTAACATCCCAACGAGCTTGTTCTGCCATAGGCAAACAACTCTAACAGCTGCAATCCTTGCAGCAAGACCTACAACATCCTCAACATCACCTACATCCTCAGAACCAGGACGTACATCAATGCCCTGCACAATGTTCCAGACACCCTTTGACACAAGAACATGTTGCATCATATAAGCCCACATAGGGTAGTTGTCCCCATCCAACCTATCCTCAGCAGCAAACATCTTGAATACATCTGTGTTGTTGTTGTCAGCCATAGTAAATGCTGCACCTGATGTGAAAACTGCCCGAAAATAGGAGAAACGGAGCGGGAACAACTTGTGCTATATAGCACAAACCGTAGAAGACTATAAGGCACCTGTTATGCAAAAAACGGCACTAACAGAAGCTCTACACAAAATGCCAAAATAGCTTGTGCAGTACTGCCTGTAGTGCAAATGGAGGCCGAAATGAGCCCAAATTAAAATCTTGAGCAGACCAAGCTCTACGAGCTTGCCCAAAATATTTTTCAAACCTGCGAACGCTTGCCAAAGCTCATTGAAAGCAGAGCAAGTGAGCAGGCGTGTGCTGGAGCAACTGGCGACTAAGCCCGGGAGGATGTGACCTGCTCTGATACCAATTGTTGGAATTAGGGTTGCATAGAAATACACACAACTTGGAGAAGACAAAGGAAGCTCAAGGCACACAATAGAGAGTGTGTTACTTAGTGTGCAATGGAAAGATAGATAGCCCTAGAGTGATGGGCGTATATACAATGCATGGGGGAATAAACCTCCTAAAGAGGGAAAAAATGCCCCGGCGGTCCTAGTGTGTTCACACACATCACTACCACATGTATATAGTAACATCAAAATATATTACCTCTCTTAACAACCTCTCCAATCCAACCTAAAGAATCAAAATTATCTTCTTCTAGCACAAAGAAATTAGGCTTGATTTTTCAATGTTGCATTGAGACCGCGACGGTGTGGAAAACAATTGGACTATCTCCAAGGATTTTCTAGCATTATTCCCTTTCGCTTGGAGAAAAAGTAAAGAATCATCAGTGAACATCTTAATAAGCAGTTTTTTACCACTCTAGATTTGAGTCCCTTTAATCTCTCCTCTTATTATTGCTTGCTCCCACATAGCAATTAGAGGGCGTATGTAGGTTGCGAACCAAAGTGGTGCTAAGGGACACCCTTGACAAATGGATCTCTTAACATCAAAGTTGCCAACTATTCTTGAACTGAAGAGAAGTTTTGAGGGATCTCCCTTCACCAAGAGTACTTATTGCATGATAGATTCATGGACCAGACTCCAAGGTCTACAATGTTTCTTGCACAAATGACCAGGTTATTCTTGAATGGAAGAGAAGTTCTGAGGAGCTCCCTTCACCAAAAGTATTTACTGCTTGATAGACTCATGGACGAGACCCCAAGATCTGTAATGTTTCTTGCACAAATGACTAGGTTATTCTATCATATGCCTTATCTAGGTCTAGCCGTGGTAAGATACATGCTTGTTTCTTGAGCTTGGCATATTCCATACCTATCATGGCCGCCACGATGCTATCATGATAACATCAGCTAACACAGGGTTTATTCTTTTAACAATGATCAGTTTAGCCAGTACCTTGTACACCACCATTATCATTGTGATTGGTCTTCAGTGTTTGAGCTGAGAGCATGCTAATTGCTTGGGGATGAGCTTAATTATCCCTTTCTTCACACTTGATTCAAGTGTTCCTTTGATAAAGGCTTTGTTGACCATATGCAAGAAAGATGAGCCCAAAAATTCCCAGAACTCTTGAAAAAACTCGGCCATGCTCCCATTGCATCTTGGAGACTTTTCTTTGCCTAGCTTTTTGAGTGTCATCCAGCATTCATCCCATGTAAAGGTCATTTCCAAGTAATTTTCTTGATCAGATTCCACTAATGCCAGGGTGGTTGTAAAAATCTTAGCCTTGGCCTCTTTGATTGTGGGAGAGGGAGAGCTCCTTTCCAATTCTAGCTTAATTAGGTGATCTAACATCACTTTGCCCATGTGATTACGATTGTTGATCTAAACTGCTTGTTTTTTTATCAAGGAAGATATGGGTGCGTGTTGTTTTCTTACCTTGATAGTTTTGAGTAGTGTGTTTTTTCTAGCCTCCTCACTCTAAATGTTCCTCTCCTTGGCCTGAAGCCTGAGGAGGTTAATCTCCTCCATTTCCCTTTCATGCAAGGTATGCTTGATCTTCAGCCATTCCATGTGATCTTGGTCAGAGGCCTTCCCTTGCATTTTGTTTTGGAACAACTCCTCAAATCTGGATTTGGAGACTAAACATGCTTTCTTGTTGGCTTTTTTTAGCATGGGTCCAACTTTTTTACTGAATCTTTTCCATGAGTCTGACATTTCCTTGATGATTTCCTGGCTTAGTTCTTCTTTAGCTTCAGATACTAGAGCCTTAAAATGAGCATCTATAAATAGATTTGGGTAGGTGGTAAGTAGCTTCTTGGCACCCTATGGTTGATGTAATTATTTTGCAATAAATTCCAAGGCTCCAAAAAGAGGAAAATGATTTGAGATATTTTCCTTTACGAGGACTTGCACTGGGAAGATTGAAGATAGTGGTAATAGGTGAAACCCATGTCATTCCTCCATGGTCTAGTCTTCCATGCATCAAAGAGAGCCCATACATATTCCAGGGTAACCCCATTTCTTACTCTGCTCTAGCAAGAATGCTTGAAGAGCCCTACCTATCTTGTCTAGAATAGACCATATTAAGGTCTCCTACCATGCAAAATTCCCCCTCTATTTGTACTTGTGAGAGGCCGTTCCATAGTATCATCCTGCCTTTGGAATCATTAGGGGGTAAATGTTGACATTAGTAAGCATATTATTGTGTACCTTAATAGAGTCCCCAACAGCCTTCTCAGACGAGCGTTGAAAACAAATTTGGCTCCAAATATCTTTGTGGACTCATGTCATTGATCCAACAAAGCCATCAAGAGTGGTGCCGTAAAGAAAGTAGTTCACCAAGCTTTTCTTTCTCAAAATTGTGACATCAAGGTTGTGTTCCTACAGACACCAACAGTTTATATATTTTCTCCTTTCATGCATTGCTAAAGTTTTTCTTGCTTATCTCTTGTTCTTATGTCCTTCACATTCCACGAAAACACTTTGAGTTCATGGGGAGAAGGGAACAAAATCCTCAAACATTTGAAGCCTGCCGCCCTGTCTCGCAGCTTTGGTCCCAGAAGATTGTGAAGGATCTTCACAGTTAAGGAACTTCCTTTCTTGTAGCACTTCAAAGGGATTGTGTAGAGGGATATTTTAACACAATTGAGCGGATTCAACATGTAAAGGACAACAAAACACTGCATTGATCAAGAATCTTAGTGAGCACATAGTCCTTTGAAGAGAAATTTCTTGAGTTTCCAATTGCTATCCAAAGATGGTTGACATTAGCATTGGATTTGTTTTTGGCAAGGCTATGAGCCAATATGGTAGAACCACAGGTTATGCTACAACATACAAGACTCCAACTTTAAAGAGCAAGGCTCCGCATCTCATTGCTAGAAGACATTTTTCCCTCAAATTGGGCTATATGGGCTCCAAGATTGGGATGATTGATAGGATCAAAGCAAGTTTCTCTCACGTTTTTCAACATGTCTCAAAGAAACAAGGTAACTTCTCGAAGGGGATCGGGGAGCACCACAGACGGAGAGTGAGAGAGAGAGAAGGAGACACACACGCGATGTGGGTGGGGAGACTGTGAAGTGGCAGCTCCCCCTATACAGTATACTCACTATAAGTATAGGGTAACAGTGGGCGGGAGCCCATGACCTGGGTGACCGATCAAGGCACATAGGCCTTAACCCCAACAACCTCCCACTTAAAGGCCAATGTGCCTTTAAGCAAGATCTACTAGTGTACAACTAATAGAAGGTGAGATATTCTCTCAACCTATGCCCACTGACTCTCGATGAGCTAGTGCATTCGGCTCTACTGATAGACAAACATCCCGCTGCGGAAGCCACACAGAGCTAGCTCCAAGCTCTGCAAATAGTCTACTGCAAGTATCGGTCCAATACCTGCAAATCTCCCCTATGCTCTATGCCGAGATCAATCATCGAACAACTAATCAACCCTGCTGCAAATGCTCCCACTGCAGCTGCTATGTCGGGCCTCGAGATCAGCATCTCGTACATGAGGACACCGAACGTTGATGCAACCCTGGCAACCTCTGCCACCACCAACTCAGAACTCAACTCATGGCAATCCTGTCCCCTATCATAGAGACCATGGCACTCTGACTCCGAGCTCTTGAGTGACTCCTCGTGCCCACCACATATCACATGTGTACCAAGAGTATCCATCTGTCCTGAATCTGCATCAAGCTCTGGCATAAGCATATCAAGAAATGACTCCACAATAGTCGACATCTCAACATCCATGTGAGTCATCTCTATCATCACCTCTGATGACTCATCCTGCTGTGACTCACTAGACCTATCCCACTCTACCTGTGCATCCGTAGAAGCAACCTGCACAACAAGGTCACTGCTCTGCACTCCATGCAAAGCATCCTGCAACCCACAAGCAAAAGAGACTCGCCTGCTCTCTCGCTC
Organism: Adiantum capillus-veneris; assembly: GCF_014529385.1. Lineage (NCBI taxonomy): Eukaryota > Viridiplantae > Streptophyta > Polypodiopsida > Polypodiales > Pteridaceae > Adiantum > Adiantum capillus-veneris. The sequence goes on along the minus strand of NC_140956.1, from coordinate 93,789,913 downwards.
TCTACTTGGCTGCATGATCACAAAGACAACACCGTATCTCCTGTGATCCACATGCAATGGGTAACATGTACCACTCTTGGCACCTCTCGCAATCACTAGCGAACCCAAGTGCATCACAAAATCTCGCTCTCGTAGCGAAATCAGACATCCACAATCTCTAAGTTGACCAATCGAGATCAAACTCACTATCAAATCTGGTACATAGCGCACATGTCGTAACAAGTAAGATGCACCACTCGGTAATGACAGTCTCACATCTCCTGCACCTGCTATCGCATGCACCGATCCATCGGTCAAACGTACACTGCCAAGCATCCCGCTAGAATAGCTACAAAACCATGCACGATGCGGCGTGACATGAAACATAGCATCTGCGTGTAGCAACCACTGCGAAGGGAGTGCACCATCCACATGTATAGCATCTCGTGCATAGCTCGAGGTAAAAGTGACATCCTCGTCACTAGTATACTCCGACACTACATGTGCCTCAACTGTCAAAGCAACTGAGTCCATGGCATCACTACATACATCTGTGAGACTGCCATGTCTCCTACATTGTCGCATACGATGAAAACAACGTTGTCTAACGTGTACAAAATGACCACAATACCAACATGTCACCTGTCGGCGTGCTCGTGAATGTACATGTCTCACACGAGTCCGTGATGACTCAGATCTATCATACATATCATGTAATCTGCGCCAAAGTGCTCTCGAAGTAGTCTCATACATAACAAGAGCATATACAGATTCCGCAAGGTGCAAAGAGAGCGTAGATAGTGCCATTTCCTCTAGCTCCTGCCACTGATCGTCAGACATGTTTGAAGGTCTACCTGCATCACCACTCAATGGTCGATGCAACCCTCGCTATGTCAATGCATCAAGCATACACTCTCTCCATGCCGCAAAGTCTGACCCATCAAACACGCGCATCTGTGAGAGGTCACAATCTGATCGATCACCTGTCTCTGCCATGAGCACAATGTAGCAAACTAGAAAGCAAAACCACCTCACCAACAACACCTGGAAATTGTCTATAAATATGGCCAGAAACACAATGTAAAACCTGTGAGACACACTCCAAAATAGAGCTCCCGCAATGTCAATACAAGCCTCGCATGCTCTAGTATCACACTGCAATCTGTGAGCTAATCACCAAGCCCACACTGTGCGGTATCGATGCATACATACGCACAAATCTCCCACCTGCAGAGAACACCGCACGCAAATGCTGAGTGCAACCTGCAATCTCTACCTAGATCGCATAAATGATACGCATAAAACTCCTGGGAAAATTTCGCCAGAGTTTCGACGCACAATGGCTATCAACACAAAATAACCATTGTCCTGCAAGCTCAATACAATGAGCAATCAATGCGCATCAAACTGCACTCAACATACATGCATAAGCTCTGCAAAACTATGGCAAACAATGCTCGAGATCACAAGACTCTCCCACCTGAGAGCAAACCACTGTCTCAAGCCAAGAAAGATACACAACTCCTCACTCTTGCGAGAGTGGATACAAAAAACACAAAACTGTGTACAAACTGACAAAACCTGTCAAAGTGAGAGTAAACACTCGATCACAAACTATGGCGAGAATCTGGGAAAAATCTGACAGAATTTCCCCTCAAAACAGAGCAAAAAACTCAAGTACAATCTCTACCATAAACCATAACACTACTCAATGCCAATGAGTAGAAATGCCCAAATGGCTCCACATTTTCACATACAATGGCAATCCGCACTCAACGTACATCAACGGAGTGACCGCGCATAAGCAAGTGCCAAAAGATTTGCAATCCGGAAACTTGATCAATGCAAAAACAATGCTCTCAAGAGAGCTCACCGGCACTTGAAAGTGCTCGTCAAAATGCATGTATAATGGGCATCAACCATGCGCCATAACCATATGCAAACTATCCGCAAAGACCATGAATCCAAGCACAAAATCACTGCCAAAGTATCGTGTGAAAACCAGTGAAAGAAGCTCCACCTGTGCTCCAAAAAACTGCGTCTCTCAAGAGACCGCTTCGGTGGTGTGTAAATGCCTCTGTACTTCGTTGCCCAAGTCTACCAAAAAAACCTCAAACCACAAGCTTAACACAAGCTGCAATTGCATCTTCAGCTCAGAATTTATGCACTCAACGTCAAGCATCTCCCGTGCTTCCAAAAGTGCATCAAACTCGCACACAATGCGACAACAGAAAATCTGGAATTTCTGTATACAGTCAGTCTGAGCTGAATATTAGCAAAACGGTGAGGAATTTGCAAAACGTTTCTTCTGTAAAGTTGTAGACCACGTCGAAACGGATGGGCATGGAGAACAGAATTCTCAGATCTGCATTCTACAAGGAGAAAAACGAATCTGAAAACAGTGCTGCTGCGCACACAGTTTTAGGGCAGCACCTTCACTTACACACAATCTTCCACACTCCTTTCTGAGCTTCCACAAGAGCATACATCACTCTCAATTGAGCTCACAAGCTCCCATTGCATTCTCACAAAGTCTTCTGCTTTCTTAATCTCTCTACCGTCGAGAGAGAGCGAGCTATCGCCTCGAAGCTCTCAAAGTTGTCGTGCTCTCCGCGGTCACCATAGCTCTGATACCAATTGAAGGGGATCGGGGAGCACCACAGACGGAGAGTGAGAGAGAGAGAAGGAGACAGACACGCGATGTGGGTGGGGAGACTGTGAAGTGGCAGCTCCCCCTATACAGTATACTCACTATAAGTATAGGGTAACAGTGGGCGGGCGCCCATGACCTGGGCGACCGGTCAAGGCACATAGGCCTTAACCCCAACACTTCTTTCAAATCTTTTATCAATTGATTACAATTCTCTGACGTTTTTCAACATGTCTCACAGGAACAAGGTAACTTCTTTCCAATCTTTTATTAATTGATTATAATCATAGATCATGTAGGTAGGCAAGGTTACCTAGCAGTAAAAGTAGGTCAAGCAAGGCGTGTGACTACTGCAAAGATAGTCGGCAAGGTCAAACATTAATTACAATTCTAAGAAGCCGGCAGACATCTTTCTCTTCTAGTTTAGTGTCTTGGGGCATGGCTCCTAGACCAGTTTACTGAACCCAATGCAATCAAAAAGGTTCATGCTCAACCCATTTTCAAGAAGACAGATCCAATGGGATTTCAAGGGTAAATCATAGCAGTATTGGGATTTCAAGGGTAAATTCCAATAGTATTGGGAAACCTAGGTACGCTTTGTTTCTACATTATTGTAAGTGTTTTTATGATTCTAATATATTACTCGACAAGGTCAACAATTGACAAGGTTAATTCCTATCTTGAGTATGACAATGCCATAAGATGCATCACGGCATCAAGGCTCCATATAAAGATACTCAAGAAACTAGCTTGTGCATTACATCATCCAGTATCTCTTTAATGGATCCCCTTTGTGGTATCAAGCAGAGGGGAAAAGCAAGGCTTTTAGGAGCACGACTCCCTATCTATATTTATGCATTAGGGGCATGATTACTTCAAAGCTGTCACAACTTGCATAAGTAAATAAAGAAACATTGAAAGCACAATCATGCCACATGATGTTCCAACTTTTGATGCTAGGGACTGTGGTTACAAAAATAATTTTTTCCTCTTTGATGATATTTTATAGCTTGTTCTCTCATCTTAATGTGCATTGTGTGTGAGTGTTGGACTCTGCATCACTCCACCATGATTAAGCTAATAGACTTCAATTCTTATGCTCATCTCATCCAGCATAAGTGATATGACTTGGATATGCTCAATTCTTCCACCTTGAGCGCAAGCCTAATATCTAGGACTCTTAGCACAAAGGTTATTAAGACTTAAAAATTTGGGACTAACACTTTCCTCATTTCACGGCTCAGCATCCCGACTCTAACTATGCCAAAGAGTGTTTTTTGCACCTTGGCAACATGACTCTTTACATTCTTGTGCTTACTACAAATATTTCTTCTTGTAAATGTAAGCTTGAATCCTCTACTAAAGTGCGTCATTAGTTGCATTATAGTGTAAAGTCCATAGGAGCAAAGACAAAGACAATATGAGGTAGATTTATGTTGGTTACACATCAAGGAAGACACCTACCATATCCTTGTATGCATCCAATCATCTCCAAACAGTAGGCTTTTTGGACGTACCCCCTTGGACATATCCTTGCAAACTTCAGATATTACAGGAAGCTCATGATATACCTATAGCAGGACATCCAGGATACATTAAAACTTGCTCTACTATAAGAAAGAGTTTCTTTTGGCCAAGACTAAAGTGTGATATGTTGAACTATGTTACAAGATGCTTAACATGTCAACGTATTAAAGCTGAACAAAATTGATACCCCGGTAAGCTTCAACCTATTGATGCTCCACAAATGAAATGGGAATGTATATCCATGGATTTTATTACAGGACTTCCTACATCTCTTGGATATGACTCTATTTTTGTGGTTGTTGATATGCTTATAAGAATGACCCATTTATTTCCAGTCAAGACAACATTTACGGCTAAGCATATATGTAGCTCAATTCGTCATGAAAGGTGTTTTCATGTACCATGGTTTACCACGACGGATAATTTCTGATCGTGATGTGAAGTTCATCTCAAATTTTAAAAAAGCCTTATTCTCAGCTATAGGAACCCAATTGGCCTTTAGTACCGCTTATCATCCTCAAACTGATGGGCAGACAGAAAGAACAAATCAAATCATTGAAAACGTGTTAAGAGCTCATTGTATGCATGAGCAGAGTAAATGGACTAGATATTTGTATTTGGTTGAATTTGCTTACAATTCATCATTCCAACGCTCAATTTGGAATGTCTCCTTTTCAAGCATTGTACGGACAAGAGTGTCTTACTCTACTCAAATGGACAGAACCTCTAATACAAGTTCAAGAATCCGAAGAAATGTTGGATGAAATGCAACTACAAATTGAACTTATACGTCAGGATATTAAGACTGCTCAAGATAGACAGAAGAGTTATGTTGATCAAAAGGATTTATCAGACTTTTTGAAGAGGGAAATATGGTCTTTCTGAGAGTAAAAGCCAAACGTAGTTCTTTATCAATCATAAGTGTAAGAAGCTAAGTGCCAGATATTGTGGATCTTTTGTAATCACAGAGCCGATTAATAATCAAGCTTACAAACTGTTGTTACCACCATACATAAAGGTACATGATGTTTTTCACGTCGGCCTACTCAAGAAGTAGGTACCTTATCCGGAACATATTCTTGATGATTCTCTATTATCTACCTCTACCGATGGAACTTTTGAAGTATATCCCGAAGTGATACTTCAGAGTGAAACTAAGCCTCTAAGTAATTGGCGAACACCTTGTTAAATGGTCAACGTATCCTCAGGAAGATGCCACTTGGGAACGTGATGATGTAATGAGACTAAATTATCCAGATTTCATGTCGAGGTGAGAACACCTCAAATTTTTCAAGTACGGGAGGATGTAAGATGGCTGATTTTCAGGTTTCTTTTAAAAATAAACGAATTAGCTCTTAATATCTTTTTTATCAAATTTTGACTTAAGATGCTTGATTCACAGTATTGTAAGGTTCTAAAGTGAAAAGCAAGGTCGTTTCCATGTTTCAGTAAATCAGACGGACGTTTAGTTTAGTTTTGAAAAATTTTGCTTTTCACGCTATTTTTACTTTTTCGTCATTTTTAGTGCTTTTCAGTGAAAAGCAAGACCGCTTTCTTATTCCAATGGACGAGAGAAATCCGTGGTTCAATTTTAGAAAATTTTACTTTTTTTGCTTTTTACGTTATTTTTAGCTTTCAATCCTTTTCGGCGTTTTTAAAAATCAATGTGCTTTTCAGGATGACCTAAACATAAAACTATTAATTTTAATCTCCGTCGATTTAAAAATGATCACCCATAGCAAAAATGGGACCAAACAAAATTTTTACAGGAATTATTTTTATAAAAAGCGATATCGTAAATACGTTGTCGTGCTGCGACACATACATAGTGGGAACAAATGCTACAAGATCTATCTTGGAACTTTTTAGAAACATAAGTATAGTTTATATAATGTGCATATGCATATTTAAGTATAATAATAAGATTTCTATCTCATCCTAGTTTTTATCTCAAGGGTAACATATTCTTACTTTAAGTCAAAAAATACTATGGAAAAAGAGTCAATAGCTTCACTTCTTTAACTTGGGGCAAAAAGCATTGGTTCTTTCTTTCTACTATCTCATATCATTTCACACCCTAGCTAGATCCTATATCTAAAGTAACTTCCAATATATATATATTCTATGTATTTTTATATTTTTCTTATATTTTTTTTTAATAGCTACTAGGAAGGAATCAAATCCTAGTGGGACACTAGCTTGCATGATTTTCAAAGATCCACCTATTTTAATGCATAATTGCAAGCATGATTATAAAACTTTGTCAACGAGCAATGTCATGCTTTCATATTGCATGAAGTGTTCATTGGAATCAAATAAAATTTTAGGCTAAGGGGACCACAATAAGACTTTTTGCTGCCAGAAATGTATCCTATTTTGATGATTTTTTTACACAAGGTTCCAATCTGAATTGAAAAAAGTATATAAAGTGCGGGTCGTAGCTTCTAAGCTGAATTTTTTACCCCTATTTTTCTTTCTTTATTTGGAGCCATGGTTGAGGAGATATGATCAAAATGGTGGACCCCAATCTGCCCGCATCATGCAAGGACATCTCATTTCAAACTTTGTCCGTTCCTATTCACACTAGCTCTTCTCTTTTTTGTGTAGCCCTTGGGGTTTCCTTCACCTATAAAAGGAGACCTCTTCTTCCTTGAAAACCATTCATGGGGGAGTGAGAAGATTTATGCATAATTGTATCTAGCCATAAACATAAGCCTAAGCCTATACTTGCTCCTAGAGGAAGACTAGCCAATCTTGTAAGGTATCCTTGGAAGATCAACTCTAATCAAAGAAGACCTTGAACTTGGTGCATCAATCAAGGCTTGAAGGATTCTCTCTTCTTCTCTCTCCATCAAAATGGTCGAAGAGGCTGTCAAGTAAGATGTGTTTTACTTTGATATTTTGTTGGTTTCTTGTTGTTTTCTTTTTCATCTCTAATCAAACATATACATCTAATTTCATCTCCCTAACCATATCTATTTCTCTCACTCTTAGAAAGTCATTTTCTCTACAAACTCTAGGTTCTCCTTCCTATAAGAATATCTCTCCCCGCAGTATCCTTATTTCCTACGGGCAAGAATAGGGTTTGGTAGGTAAATTCTCTTTCCTTCACTTCTCTCATATCTACACTTTTCACATACTAAAGTTATCCTAGATGAATAATCCACATTATATGAATTTCTATCACTTCAACTCTTTACAATCTATTCTAATTAACATATGGATTAGCCGTAAAAACAACGTATAGTGTTTCTCTTTGGCCCAAAAAGGCTCAATGAACTACTTCTTTCACCGGATCCCATCATACTACTCTTTATAGACTATAACTTTTCTTTTGACATAAGTGTAGTTATCTTGCCATGAACCAAGAGGATTTGTACACACAATTAATCCCAATCACAGACAAAACATATATATTATGGTAAGCATAAAATTACAATTCCAAAGAACGATTCATAGCCTATTTGGTCGCCAATGACTGAACGTCATTAACTCATCTATTAAGACTTTCACATTACCCATTATAAGATACGACCATAGCCTTGATGTTTTCATCTTTATGTTGTTTTAATATTTTCTTTTGTATTCTTTCTTTGTGTGTGTGAGTGCAAGAGAGAAAGAGTGGGGCTTCTTTGATTGATCTTCCTTCCAAACCCTAGACTTCATGGCATCTATGGTATAACTCTCTCATATAGTTTTTGGAATTCTCTCACAAATTCTCACAGCCAAAAGCCCACAAATTTCGTGACATATTTTTTGTGAAGTCGACGCGAATCTGCCAAGGTGAGAGTTTTTGGGTAGCCATGGGTGATCATGTTGAGCAACAAGATATGCATTATGACCCAGCAACAACAATGCAATGTTTCAAGCATTTGCAATGTTCATGCAACAACAACATGCCACTGAAAGAAGGGAACTTTCAGCAACAACCAAAGCCATACAAACGATCGTCAACATAATGGATTAGTTCAATGGCAAAGATGTAACCAAGTACTTACGCGAGTATGTGAAGGAGATGGAGCTGCATCACGTGTCAGAAGGTGAGATGATTCAAAGCTTTGAGCTAGTTGTTGCTTCAGAAATTAGAGAACATGTTAGGGGAATTAAAGATGGGCATGGGAGAAACTGGGAAGAACTCAAAGTAGCTTCAAAGGAGAAATATTTCATGGAGGACTCTAAGAGAGTGACCAAAAGGAAATTCTTAGAATGGGTAGTTAAGCCAAAGCAAGGACTATCAATAACAGAGCTACTTAGGGAATTTGAGCGGCACTATGCATAACTCACCAAGATAGAAAGGGCCACACTAGATGTAGAGAAGATAGATCTTTTCTTACAAGCTGCAGGTAAAGAGTTTCAAGAAAATTTGTAGCTTCTTCTTGAAGATAAAGATGTTGAGCAAGGACTAAAGACCGATTGGAATGAAGTTAAAAGTGCTATCTCACTGCTTGCCAAACGACAAAGAAGAAGGGATAAGATGGTAGTAAACACTACAAGTCCTTCCACCTCAACTTGACAAAATGGTAAAGACTACTTTTATAGCTCCTAAGTTTGATGAGTCTATTCTAGATGAGCTTGTGAAGGGAATGCATGACTTCAAGGTGAAGCTTGCAAAGCTAAAAAAGGCCAACCATCAGGGCCACTTCTTAGGCAAAGACAACAGTCCAAAGAAGGTTTTGTTAATAGATGTATTTGGTGTGATAGTACAGACCATGTAAGAAGAGTTTGTGATAGTTTTAGTGATGCTTTGACAAAAGATGTTGTCTTTTTTAAGGATGGTAAAATCCACTTAAGAGAGACACGTCTACCCTTGAGAACTAACTTTGGGAAGGGGGGAATGCAAATCTTAGTTGAAGATATGGCATAACCATGCCACATCTTCAAATGAGACAGCTACTTATGGAGTAAAAATTGAGCATCTTAGTGATAAAGAGATGAGTGACCATCATGGTCGACTTTGGCCAAATGGCATGCATTAGCTAAAAAGAGAAAGCTTACAAAAGAGATTCTACATGAAGCAGGTGATTTCATACGTATAGAAACAGAGTGGAATGATCTAGTGGATTCAATGTTTGTCCATATCTACATTACAAACTGCCAAAGCCATGAAGCCATCGTAGAAGAAAAGCGTAGGCATGAAAATGGTGATGAAGGGCCTTCAAAAAGATCTACAAGAAGTGGAGGGAGGGATTATGCAGCACTTTTGCAAGCACCACCAACACAGGATGCACCTTCATCAGAAGTGACCATGGAGGAATCTACAACAAGAAAGAAAAAGGAGCCAACAAAAGGTAAGCCAAAAAGACCGGCTTACTTACAAACTACAATCTAGCATTGAGCTTGCTACAAACTTGAAGAAAGTTCTAGAGGAGAGGATTTTGAATAGCAAGGTTGAGTTTACTTTGGGGGAGGTGCTTTGCATAGCCAAGCGTGAATTCCATGAAGAAATTATCAACATCATCAAGAGAAAGAAGCAAACACATGGAGATGATATTCGTCCACAAGCTGAAGACGATACTGTGAAGACACAAGGAGTACAGGTGCATGCTAAAGAAGGTGATGGAGCTATGGTGGGATGCTACCATTCTTCTTGGAATGTAAGGCAAGTGAAATTTGCTGATGACGGGGAAGAGTCTCAAAGTATTCCTAGGAGCCACTATTCCAGAAGCCATTAGACGCGGGCTACTACAGAGACATTGATAAATCTAGGTGATCTTGAAGAGCCATATGTTGCCTTAATTGACTATGGTTCTGAAATAAATATAATGTCAAAAAGTCTTTACAACAAATACAAATGGCCAATGAACACAGAACATGGTTGGATGGTCTGAGTGAAAAACAATTCATCATGTGAATTATATGCAGCATGTCCAAGTGTAAAGGCGACAGTAGGTGATGTAAAGGTTGAGTAAAACTTCTTTATACAGGACACATCTTCATATCATCTTATCCTTGGACAACCCTACATTGTGGGAGTTCGAATGGAAACAAAGGTAATGGATGATGGTTCAACTTATGCCAAGATACAAAGCAAAGATGGTAAACGTGTTGTTCAATTTCTCACAATTTGTGTAAACCATGAAAGAAATTGTGACAACCCCACAGATCACCCTCTACCAAAGGTGAGCAAAGAGTTTCATGATCATAGGGAAATGATGGATTTTGACCAAGTACCATTGTAAAGCGGGATTACAGTGGTATAAAAAGAAAAAGGGTCTCGCATGATCTAAAAATAAGTGAAACTTTCTCAACGGGCTCCTTGGTAACAAGGAATGGATCAGTATGTTTTACAAAACTTGAAGATTTGAAGAGATGTGAGAGGCAATATGTACATAATGTACAAATAGGCATGAAAGAGAGTAGGTTACTAGAGCCTATTAAAAATGTTTTGGGTTTGTGTGAGCAAGTTTCTTTTGTAGATACTATGGGTGAGCTTGATGCTATAATGGAGTTTAGTTTGCATTTTAAAAATGAAGTTGTGGAAGTGTGCTCTATGGAAATGTATCAAGTCATAGAAGCCTTTAAAGAAAACCAATGTTTCAAGCAAACAGTTGGCCCAAAAGTCCATGTTGAAACTAAATACAAGAGTGTAGCAAAGAAGATGAAACCAGTAGCTTCACCCTTACCACCCAACAACAGGAAAAATATTGAGCAGGCTTGTTTGCAACCAAGTTTGAGGAATCCTAAAAAGATTGGGCATACCTTCACAAAGGAGTCTTTTCAAGATTTGCAGATTGGTTACGAGGAGTTTCTAACACAGGAAGAGACAAAGTGCTTTAAAGAAATGCTTTCAAAGCATGGTAAGGCTTTAGCATTTGAGCCACATGAGATAGGATGTGTTGATCCTTCTATTATAGCTCCTATGGTAATTTTTACAATACCTCATGTGCCTTTGAATCTGCGGTCTATTCTAGTTCCAAAGGGCTCATTTGCCCAAGTTAGTAGAGCTATTGAATGAAAAGATCAAAATGAAAATTTGAGCCTTCTTGTGCTCCATACTCAAACAGGTGGTTCACAGTTCCAAAGAAGAATGGTTCTCTACGCTTCATCCAAGATATGCAACCAGTGAACAAGGTGACAATTAGAAATGTAGGTACATGACCAATCGTGGATGAGTTTGCAGAGGCGTTTGCAGGGAGAACAATCTACTCAATGGGGGATCTCTACTTAGGGTATGATCAATTTTCGCTTGCAATAGAAAGCAGAGTCTTGACAACCATGAGGACACCTTTAGGTTTGGTAAGAATGTGTACCTTGCTACTGGGAGCAACCAACTCGGTTGCACATATGATGAATGATATGAATAAGGTCTTACGTGACTTTATTCCTCAAATCACAATGCCTTTCATTGATGATTTGCCTATCAAAAGATGTGAAGAAAGTGAGAAAGATGAAGCTTTGGATATCACGGGGTGCCGCAGGTTTGTGAAAAATCACATAAATGATTGTGATAAAATTCTATCTAGGTTGGAGGAAGTGAATCTTACCTTGACAGGGAAAAGGTCTATGTATTTTGTCAATGAAGTGCTCACTGTGGGGCACACTTGCGAGCCATATGGTAGGAAACCTTGTCCAACAAAGGTAGATGCCATCCAAAGAATGAAAGAAACATGCACTAGCATCACTGAGGCTAGAAGGTTTCTGGGAGCATGTGTCTTTTATGTTGTTTGGATTCCACATTATGCACATGTAACTTATCCTCTTTATCAATTTCTTAGAAAGAATCAAAAGTTTAAATGGACAGAAGCACATGTAAAATCCATGAAAAAGATAAAAGAGTTGCTCCAGTCAGCACCAACTCTGAGAAAGGTAGACTATGAGTGTCAAAGACCAGTAATTGTGACAGTAGACACCAGTCCTACAGGAATTTGATGGGCAATAGGGCAAGATGATGAAAAAGGACACAGGTATGTGGTGAGATTTGGAGCAAACGTACTAAGTTCTCGCCAAAGAAACTATCCACAGATAAAGAGAGTTATGAGATATGGTTACAGCTTTGAAAAATAGAAAAGAGTACCTAATTCATACATGTGTAGTTGTAGAAACAGATTGTCTACAACTTCTTGGAATGATTACAAGTTGCTCAACGTCAGACATTGCTATGTTGCGGTGGATTGCCTACATCAAGTCCTTAAATCCCGAGTTTAATCACATTGCAGGTAAAGACAATACAGTGGCAAATATGCTATTAAGAGCAAGGTATAAAGTTGAGTCACAGATGATTGATGAGGGAGATGATGTGGACACAAAGTTCAATTCTATCTCTCATGATAAAGGTAACAATGTCTGCATGACTAATCCACTTGAATTGTTCTTGAAAGAGCTTTATGAAGGTGATTGGTTTCTTATCGGAAGCTACTTGAATACTCTAGCAAAACAGGATGATTGGTATAAATGTAGGAAAGCATACGGGAACTTTTAGATGGTTACTTGTGGAATCATCCTAAACAAAAGGGTGTTACACCACAAAGGGTTATATGTAAAAAAGAGACTCAAGTAAAGCTCATGCAAGAGTTTCATGAGAGTCTATGGGCTAGACACAGGGGAGTGTGAGCAACCTTCTCTAAGTTGAAAGAAAAATATTGGTGGAAGGGTATGTATAAAGATGTATCTCAATTTGTAGAGTCGTGTGTAACTTGTCAAATGTATTCAAATGTCTGACATTGTGATAGATTGCACCCTACATATCCACTAGCCATGCACTATAAATGGGTTGTGGATCTAGTCACAATGCCTTTAGGACTCTAGCAAATGAGATACTTAGATCTTGCACGAGAGGACCTAACTAACCAAGTTGAAGGGCGAGCATTAAGAGCTAAAACCACATAAGCTGTATGAAAATTCCTTCTTGATGAGGTGATTTGCCTTTATGGTTGTGTGGGAGAGATCATTGCAGACAGGGTGAACTAGATGCCGCGGAAGGAAGGGAGTTCTTTTCCAAATTAACAATCAAGCTTTCTCTTACTACAGCTTACAACCCTGAAGGCAATGGAAAGAGTGAAAGAGGGCATCCTCCTATCGTCAAATCTTTGGCCAAGGCTTGCGAAGAAAGAGTAGGTGAGTGGCCAAAACTGTTGCTATATGCTTTATGGACGGATCGTACAACACATAGCTCAGTAACTGGCTATATATATGCGGAGCTGATGTATGATCAAAAGCTAGTAATGCCGATTGAAGATACAATTCCCTCATGGAATGTACTACCGTGGCAAAAGGGGCTTAGCACGGAAGGTCTCCTTGCATTACACATAAGGCAATTAGAGAGAAGACCTGGAGTCATTGAGGCTGCAAAAGAACGACTCAAAAATGCAAAGTTGAAAAACAAGGAATACTTTGATAAGCGATATCGGCTTAGGAGTAAAGCTATTGACAAAGGTGACTGGGTTTTACTGTATGATAGTAGCCTCGATAACCAGCACATAGTCAAGCGTAAGTTTTCAAATAGATAGTTTGGACCGTATATTGTAAAGCATGTGTATGAAAATGCTACTTATAGTTACAGGAAAAAGGATCAAAATGTTTAAGAGAAGAGGAGACAGTGATCCCAAAGATGTTGACGAGGAGGAAGAGCAAAACATAGGTAAAGATCAGAGTGAAGATGAAGTGTTGGAAGGCTATCAATGAAGATGAAATCATGGAAGATCAAAAGAATTGGAACCCCAGAAGATCCTATGTGGTACATACCTCGGATGTCGTGTTGTGACACGTACATAGTGGGAACAAATGCTACAAGATCTATCTTGCAACTTTTTAGATACATAAGTATATTTTTATAATGTGCATATGCATATCTAAGTATAATAATAAGATTTCTATCTCATTCTAGTTTTTATCTCAAGGGTAACATATTTTTACTTTACAGTCAAAAAATACTATGAAAAAAACATCAATAGCTCCGCTTCTTTAACTTGGGATAAAAAGTATTGGTTCTTTCTTTCTACTATCTCATTCTCATCTCACACCTTAGTTAGATCCTATATATAAAGTAACTTCCAATATATATATATTCTATATATTTTTCATATTTTATTTATATTTTTTTTAATAGCTCCTAGGAAGAAATCAAATCCTATTGGGACACTAGCTTGCATGATTTTCAAAGATCCACCTATTTTAATATATTATTGCAAGCATGACTATAAAACTTTGTCAAGGAGCAATGTCATGCTTTCATATTGCATGAGTTGTCCATTGGAATCAAATGAAAGTTTAGGCTAAGGGAACCACAATAAGACTTTTGCTACCAGAAATGTACCCTATTTTGATTATTTTTTCACACAAGGTTCCAATCCAAATTGGAAAAAGTATATAAAGTGGGTTTCGTAGCTTCTGAGCTGAACTTTCTGTCCCTATTTTTCTTTCTTTATTTGGAACCACGGTTGAGGAGATATGATCAAAATGGTGGACCACAATCTGCCCACATCATGCAGGAATATCTCATTTCAAACTTTATCAATTCCTATTCACACTAGCTCTTCTCTTTTTTGTGTAGCCCTTGGTGTTTCCTTCACCTATAAAAGGAGACATCTTCTTCCTTGAAAACCATTCATGGGGGAGTGAGAAGATTGATGCGTATTGTATCTAACCATAAACATAAGCCTACGCCTACACTTGCTCCTAGAGGAAGACTAGCGAGTCTTGTGAGGTATCCTTGGAAGATCGACTCTAATCAAAGAAGGTTTTGAACTTGGTGCATCAATCACGGCTTGAAGGATTCCCTCTACTTCTCTCTCCATCAAAATGGTGAATAACTCTCGAAGAGTTTGTCAAGTAAGATGTGCTCTACTTTGATATTTTGTTGGTTTCTTGTTGTTCTCTTTTTCATCTCTAATCCAACATATATATCTAATTTCATCTCCCTAACCATATCTATTTCTCTCACTCTTAGAATATCATTTTCTCTACAAACTCTAGGTTCTCCTTGCTACAGGAACATCTCTCCCCGCAGTATCCTTATTGCCTACGGGCAAGAATAGAGCTTGGGAGGGAAATTCTCTTTCTTTCACTTCTCTCATATTTACAGTTTTCACATACTAAAGTTATCTTAGATGAATAATTCATGATATGTGAATTTCTATCGCTTCCACTCTTTGCGATCTATTGCAATTAACGTATAGATTGGCCATAAATATACTTTCAAGAACGTATAGTGTTTCTCTTTGGCTCAGAAAGGCTCAATGAACTACTTCTTTCATCGGATCCCATCATACTACTCTTTATAGTCTATAACTTTTCTTTTGACATAAGTATAGTTATCTTGATATGAACCAAGAAGATTTGTACACACAATTAATCCCGATCACTAGACAAAACATAAATATTATTATGAGCACAAAATTACAATTCCAAAGAACGATTCGTAGCCTATTTGATCGGTAAAGATTGAACGCCATTAACGCATTTATTAAACCTTTCTTATTACCCATGATACGAAACGACCATAGCCTTGATTTTTAAACCCTACATTTCATGGCATCTATGGTATAACTCCTTCATATAGTTTTTGGAGTTCTCTCACAAACTCACAGCCAAAATCCCGGTGATTTCTTAACAAAACCGCAAATTTCTTGACAACGTCGGGGCAATAGGGAAAGTCATAATTATGTCAGGACATCACAATGTGGCATAGTCTAGCTAAGGTCCATTAGTTGGCCAAATACTGTTCAATTAGCCAATTTTGTTGTAAAAGTTGAATGGTAAGTGGGAAAGTTGATTTCCAAAAGCAAAGGTATGTTTTTAGCAAAGTTCCTAAAAGCAAGAAGTTATTCCTCGCTCAAAAACTAGCGTTATCTTCTGGCTTGGGTATCACTTTGGTCTGCTGCACTTACCTATAAATTGCCAGTTAGTGCTCAGTTTTCAATGCCGTCTGTTGCGTTTACTACCGCAAGGCTATATGTATCTATTATATGGAGTGGTGCAAGCTCTTTATCACCACCTCCATAAGCTCTTCTCTCTCGGAAACAAGAAGAAGAAGGATATTCTCTCTCTACTCGATTACTATCTCCTCTCTCATTTCACTGTGTACGCGCTCTCTTGAAGCTTTCGTGGCGAATACCTCCACGTAGCTCTCATCACCGCTCTCTTGCGGCAAAGCAAGAAGCCGTTCGACAATCCCTAATCGATTCTAAAGCACGGTGAGAAGCTCTAAATTCCATAGCCATCATCATCTCTCTCTATGTCATTTTTTTGAGTAGTCACCCTCTCAACAATTATTTTTTCGTATACGAGTGCATGTATGGATTAACCGAGTACATATAAAGTTGTCCCATGATTATTTCATCATGTTTAACACATGATTTTTTCACATGATGCGTTTATGATCACGTGTGTGCATAAAAAGCACTTTTCATTTCACGTCATAGAGGCAGTAGGAACACTGTTTTTATCATAACTCACTAATCGTTACCCTTTATACCAGAGATAAAACACATCATTTAGAACATTTCTCTTAGGTGTCATGTGAGAATCATACACGAGCTAAAAGATATGGTCAAAAACAGCATGTTGTCCACTATACTTAACCAATTTTTTTGGACTCCTAGTTTCTTGGAGAACCACTATATAGATTCACCGGACAGGCAAACCCACTTAACCAATTAAAAATCTTGATGATAAATGTATTCAGGTCTCCGTTATCACCTCGAGAATGCGAAGTATTAATCGTTCCATAACCGGTTTAACCTACGCGTGTAGGAGTGCTACCAAGGGGAAGTACCATATGACGTCGTGAGTTAACCGAGATGTTTATGTATTATTTATGGCTTGTTTTGGTGAGTTGATTTGAGTTATTAGATACCCATAAACTTACGTGAGGATATATGGTTAGACAACCCGAATTGCATAGGCAGATATCATCAAAGTTGCTTTCTTTTTAGGTCACCGTTGTCTAAGTACGATATGGGTAAAGTGATGTGATAGTTCTAATCTATATTATGGAGCTAATCTTGATGCATTGGTTTGAGATCAAATACTTATATTTGCATGTTATGCATGGTCCTGAAAATGTCGAAAAGTTATTTTTTGCATATATGAAGTTATGGTTTATGGTTGACATAAAGGTCCGACCTGTTTTGCATCATGTCTATGGTGATAGAATGTTATCATATGATGTATGGAAACTTATGGATTGATGTGGATGTTTCATATGCATGATTATGATTGTTTTTCACCTTTCTGATTCAAAACTAACTCTATGTGCTAGGGAGGTAAAGTGCAGATGTGATACATCAACTTCGCATGGTTGGATGTTGTCAAAATTGGATTTTTATATCATGATTAGTTGCTCATCGGACTCTTTATGCATGAAAGAATCTTGTCTTAAGAGTCATATGTGTGAACTCCGATTTACTGCAAAGGATATGTCAAAGTATTGGAGTTTGTTCAGTGTGATTATGATTGGTGGTTAAGGACTGAGATTCCCTCATGGATTATGGTTGTGATTTTATGGTGGAAGTCAGTGTGACTCGTGGTTTTTTTTCCACATGGTTATCGTGCCAAAATTTTTACAACCGTGTTATGTTCTAAAGTAGTTATGCAAGATTGGTCATGCCTCACCCAAGTTGGTTGGAGTGCTCACTCGTGTGATGTGATTGGGTTATGGTTTATGGTTTTGGGATTAGATCATGAAATGATTTAGATGGTTTATGGTAGACGTGTGAACGTAGAGACCCTGTATAATCTAATCGCTTCAAAAAGATTTTACATATGGAAAGTGCTATTGTCATTGAACTCGTGTTATATTTCTCATAACAGCATCGCTACAAGACTAGAATCACCTACGTCGCTTAGCCTTAGACTAAAGGATCGTTGCCCCGAGGCTTTGCTTGATCGAGGATGTTGCTTAAGTCTTTTTCTTTTTGTTAAGCTAATCTACACAATTGATGCGTCTTGGGTTGAATGACCTACACGGCTAATGCGTCAAGGGATTTTGCCTTGGCTTTGACTAAACACCCGGTGCTGGACATCGAAAAAGCGTGTTGCTTAAATTGGTATGGTTGGTGTTGATACCTACTGGTACTTGGGATCCTTTCAAAGCTCAGGTTCATGGAGGGAGGCGAAACGGCCTCAATTTATGTCTAGCTCAAGTGGGTGCTTAACAAGCTTAAGACAAACTTAAGTATTAGCAATATGTGCAGTGGTCTTTCCTCCAAAAATTTTGTTTTGAAACCATACCTTATGGTGGTACATCCTCTCAAAGGATATGAGATGGATCCAAGAGAAGCCTAGATCCACCTTTAAAGTGCAAGGTATAGAGTCATGGTAGTCATCCACGAGACAGTCTAACCATCAACTCCATCATCCATGGTATTGACGGCATATTATGACATCCCCACTAACACAATCAACGCCCAATAGTGGGTGTAGAACTAGATAATAATATATGCACCCCCCACCCCCAACCCCAACTTGCAAGAAATAATCTTCTTGGTTTCAATTTAGGGTAGTACGACTGGTTTGAGCAGTTCAGAAATGATATACAGATCTGTCTCCCGGACTCAATGTGGTTTGGCAAGCTTTTAGCTCCCATCTCACCTAATAATCTTTTTAGTGCACACAAATGCTTCAAAGCTGGACTAAAGCAGTGGTTAAGACTCATTACTTAGCGGTCATTGGCTCAACCATGAGAAAATCAAGGCTAATGCTCACATCTCAAAGCCCACGGCATACCTAGAGTTTCAGAGGCATTGTTCGTCTCTACAAGTGTGCCATTCTCTTACAATAGACATCGTAATCCACTGTCTGCTTCTCAGATAATAGCTTCAATTATCTACAAGTTCAACAAATACAAGGTAGTGGATTCCTTCCATATGAAGAAATCGCAAAAGTCCACATGGAACCTTTGTTGGTCGTTTCCTCGATGGTCATATAATTACGGTTATTATATTTAGCGGTAGCATGCTTTCCTCCAATAGCTGAATTGCTAAAGCTATTATGTGGACTCCAGATAAAGCCAAAATGTTAGGCAGAGGAATTTGCATTTGTTCCAGGTGTCATATATAGATGAAGCTTACATGGGATGCCCCAAATGAAGCCCTACTATTTGGCAATCCCATGCATTAAATCAGATATCTTCACCCACCGGAAGTAATGCTGAAGTAATGCAAGAAGCCTTTCCTTCAAACTGTTGCTCATCTGTACATACTTCTTTCCATAGCTGCATTCGTCAGTCCAAAGAAGTACAACTATTCTGCAAATCTGCGGCAAACTCTTGAAAACACAGAAGGCTGGAAAAGGGAAGGGAGAAACAAGAAAATACAGGGTGTCGCTTGTACAGAAGGGTTTTGCTACTCCAAGCAATGCCATTCTCGGGTATTAATGTGCACCGACGTAGAACAAGGCTTTGGCTGCCAATTGCAAATCAAAAATACATTGCTAAGAAATATATGCAGAGCTGTCACCATAACAGGAAGAGCGAGACTGACTGTTGCTTTAACTTAAACAGAAACTAAGAATTCAATATACATTGAAATTTGGGTCTGAAAACAACAAAGCCCGTACCAAGGGTGGAGCAACGATCAGCTTTGCTTTTGGTTCAAAAATGTGGTGATAGTTTTGCCTTTGGTACCACAAATGTGGTCATAGCATAGTTATCATAAATACACAAATGGACTCGTGCGACTATCATGGTGTAGTTATAATATATACACATGCACTGGCAAGGTTGCTACTATTTTGAGACCTGCACATACTCAAAAAATCATGCAAGTGCAAGACCTTTCATAGCCTGCTCAACCGCACCAACTGAATCTGCAGATGGCTCGGACTGCTCCTGGTTATCAACGTTCGGCAAATTTTCAACAACCACAGTAGCATCTTCTTTGTCCCCACCAGACAACTCAAGCTCAAGTTGTGCAAGCTCTGCTTCCAAGTCATCAACCTCCACTTGGTTTGTAGAGGATCCTGGAAAAAGCATGTACCTCGTTATGCTCCTAGTATCATGGAAGGCACAGGATAGAAGCAAGCGCAATCGCTCCATAAAAAAGCCATTTCAACCTAAGCACATGCAAGTATAAAGTTGTCACACAAGCTTGAGAACATACCAAAAACTTCTGCAATTTCATTGTGATCTAAAATGGCCTCATCTAAATCCCGAAGACACGCCTCAATATCATCCAATGGAATTGTGTGTTCTTTCAAAGCATTTGCACCCATTCTCATTGCTTCAGAAACCTAAAACAGATTGCAGACCTTGCTCGCATACAACCAGCCTTGAAATTGCCATAAAACAAAAAAAGTTATCATGTGACTGAGACAGCAATTAAGTCTTACCTGCTTCGTAGCTTCTGCTTGCGAAATGAATGCCAAAACTTCTCTTATCTTTTCTTGCAAATCGCCGCATTTCTGTTTACTTGCGGCTACTGTGTGCATGGATTGGATGTGCCTCTTGGCATTACTTCTATCATATTTGATGGCTTTCACAGCAGAATCTTTTGACCTGAAACACACTATTTACAAAATGCGTACATAGACTAAATGCATCAATTTTACAATCCATATAGTATAATCTCACCGGCTGTATGCTTGCTCCAAGACATTCATTTGCACACTAAGTTTTTCCAGAGTCCAGTAGAGATGCAGCATGTAACTGTCCAGTTTGGAGACATCAGATACAGGATCTTGGTTCGAAGATATCTTGAAGCCCTGCAAAGCAGGCAACAACACCAAGGCTCATGATATTGACAAGGTCATTCGTATCCTGCATGTTATATTGTCCCTATAGCATAACGGCTCTCTCTCTCTCTCTCTCTCTGAGCTTCGCCTTCCCGCTTTCTTCCTGAGCTTCAACAGTCCCCCCTTGGGCGAGGGGCAGCCCTGTGGGGGGGCATAAGAACTCAGCTGCGCCCTCCCCAGCTCACAACTCCCGCATCCTGGCCAAGTCGGCCTTGCTCGTCATCCAGCCCTCAACTCTCTGTTGCATCACCTTCCGGCCTTCCCACCTTCCTGACCTGCTCAGCGTCGACTACCGGCCCTATCTCCCCTGTTCGGAGCTCTCGCCCCTGTCCAAGCCGGCCTGCTCGTCGGCTCTATCGACCCTCCAAGCTGCTTCGTCGGCCGACAGTTATAAGCAAGGGTTCTTACAAGTTCCCTGAGTGCAAAACCCTATAAACAGGGGTTCTCACACAGGCCACGACCCTCTCATCCCCAAGCCCACAGTTCTCTAAGGCATACAAAACCCTAATCTAAACAAGGGTTCTCACACAGAACTTCGGTTTTGTGTGGGCACTCAACAAGCAAAAGTTTACCATCGGAAGCATGACGACCAAAGCAAACACTCCGAACAGCATTGTGAAAACACGACCGAGTTTTGCTGCCGTCTTAGCAGCCCCACGCAAAGCCGATCCAATCGAACGCCTTCAAGCAGATCTCGATCGGGTCATGGAAGAGAATTGCGATCTCAAAGCTCGCCTTAGCAAGCTTGAGGAACGATTTGATTCCATGGTCGATCTTGCCACCAACAAGTGAAAGACGTCAAAGCCACCAACAAAGTGAAAGAAGTCGAAGCCAATGCCATCGAAACCCACTCGGCAACCCTTGCAAAGGTGAAGACATGTGTGACAGTAGAGCTTCGAGAATAACAACTCCAAGAAGAAAATACCCTCAAGATCCGCATTGGTGGGCTACCTCAAGCTCGGGAAACGACCAAGAACGACTTCTCAGAACGCATCAATTTCCTCAACGAAACTCTCAAATCCATCAAGCTTGACTACAACACAATAGATTGTATCACCTCGAGAGGCCCTGACAAGCCTATACCAAGTCGGCTCAAGCTTCTCCAACAATCACGTATTCTCAAAGACACCAAGATTTGGATCGCAGAAGAACTCACTCCGCTACAACTCAAACCCAAAAGTGGAGAGCTCAAGAAGGTACATGAAGCCCGCAAACAAGGCAAATGGGTAGTCTACCGAGGTGGTAAAGCTATCATCCAAGAGTTTCGAAATCCCAAACCGGCTCTCCCCACAGTGCCCTCTTAGGTTTTTTGTCTTCCTCCTTTTTCTCTTTCATCTTCCCAATGGACCCTCAGTCCTTAACTGATATGTATCAATGCGATTTGCTACAAAACGGCACAGTTTTAATGTTTGTTTTTGGTCCCATGGGTCATATCTGACCTCCGTGGACGATAATTCAATCTCTCTCTCTCTCTCTCTCTCTCTCTCTCTCTCTCTCTCTCTCTCTCTCTACCATGCTTTCGTTTAGGGTTCGCTGCTGTATTTTAGGATTCGCGACCTGTTTTTAGGGCTCGCGACCTGTATTTTAGGGTTCGCGACTTTTTTTCCTCTTTTTTTTTTTTTTTTTTTGGGTTGTTGGACAGATCTGCGTTTTAGGGTTTGCTGCATTTTCTGCACTTTAGAAACATCAATCCTCTCTCTCTCTCTCTCTCTCTCTCTCTCTCTCTCTCTCATGTCATCCCCAACCTCACCTATGGCAACAAGCAAACTCAAATATATGCTTCACTCCAAACGAATTTCCATCATTGAATTGGAAATGAAAGCATGGAGAAAAGAGATGGAAGATTGGAGGAACGCGAAGACCGTTTTCCTCCGAGAAAATGAAGAAAAGGAGAAGAGGTGGAAGGACGAGAAGGATCATCTTCTCAACAAGATCGCCACGTTGGAGAATAGCATTTTGGACCTCCACAAAGAAGTGTTGGAAACACGGTCAAAAAATGGGCTTGAAGAGGGGGAATTTCAGCCCTCTTTGAAGGAAGAAATTGACAACATCAATGAGGAGAAGAAGTCATGGGCAGCGGTCATATCCGAAACGCAAAAGAAAGTAGAGGAGGCCGAAAAATGGATTGAGGTTGCCAAGAAAGGGAAAGGTAAGGAAGCTCCTTGTACACCCACTCTTATCAACATGACCCTCGAAGAGGAACAAAGAAGGAGGGTGCGGGCTCTACATGTGAGGGTAACCGGCCTCAAGGACATAAACAATGTGGAAAAAGAGGTCACAAGCCTCACATCAATGATGGGGGTGGAGAAGCCTTCACACACAAAGGCATGGAGAGTGGGCAAGAAGAGTGAGGGCCCCGGAGAATCTTCAAAGGAAAGAGCTCTCATACTACGCTTCCCTTCATTGGAAGAGAAGAAGGAATTCTTGAGGAAGAGACCTACTCTCAAGAAGACAGGTATTTTCTTAGGCGATGACCTCACTCTCTCACAACTTGCGCATATGAGAGAAGTAATGCCCGAGATTCAAGCGGCAAGGGAGAAGGGGAAGATGGCCTTTTACAGAGATGGTCGGGTGGTGATTGTAGAGCGGCGCTCTACATGACGGTGCGAGACCTATGGGACCACATTGAGGATGGCGACTTGGAATTGTAATGCATCTATGAGGTTGGATGTTGGTGCCTTTGAGGACATTTTCAGAGACAAGGACATTGTTTTCTTTTCAGAGACTCACCAGGCCCTTGGCCAACTGTTGCCACATGTGGTGGGATACAAATGGGAGACAGCCCACAGAACAGTCACGAGATCTGAGCATGGGAGTAGAGGTTCAGGAGGAGTAGCGGTGTTGTTTAGGGAGGAGCTACAGCCACTACTACATATTGTACGGAGAGATGATCAGGCTAGATACATGTGGGTGAGGCTGAGAGCTGACACAGGTCGATTTCTATATATTGCTATATGTTACTTCCCCCCCAGTACGTCAGTATATGCTGTATCCAGAGGACAGTCGCCTTTCTCAATTCTAGATGATGATATATGGGAGTTTTCTAGGGATGGTGATATCATCCTCCTAGGAGACTTCAATGCTCGAACGGGCAACTGTCAGACAGTCTTCTACGACACTTCAGATGAGATGCTTAGAGAGTTGGATGTGGGTGAGCTAGGGTTTGACAGATGTTCACATGACAGAGAGCAGACTGAGTATGGGAGATACCTCACGGAGATGACGACTACACATGGGCTAGCCATACTTAATGGCTTACAGCGGTTTCCTAGAGCAGCAAGCTTCACATGCTTTCCACATAGACATGGGGCCAGTACAGTGGACTATGTTATGACACAGCCGAGCTTTATTCCTTGTATTCAGGATTTCACAGTGGGAGCCAGACCAGTGGGCGTAGCAGTGGATCATGCTCTCTTGACACTGTCCGTATCTTTTCAGTTTAGTACAGCCCAGAAATCAGGAGGCAGGTCACACACCCGTTATACATTTACACCAGAGACTGACTCGGTTTATACAGAGGCGATCTGGGATCGTCTACGCACAGTTGCTCCAGGCCTCTCAGTAGAGGAGTGCACTACTTTACTGACTGAGACACTACATGATGCAGCATCAGAGGCATGCCCCAGAATAGTTGGTATGATGAGGAGTGCAGAGAGATGAGAGCCCAGCTTCAGAGGGATCTTCATTTACGAGTCATCACCTACAGACAGTCGCGGATTGCTTTCCGGCGCCTTGAGCGAAAGAAGAAACGAGCTTACCTGGCCTAGATGGAGCGAGACTTGTATCAGTTGTTCTTGAGTAGAGACTCAGGCGAGGCATAGCGACTCTTCCATGAGCACTCCCCTCCCCCAGTGATTACTTCTCCTGATGTGTGGGGCCAGTATGCAACATCGTTATATACGGTTCCTGGGTAGGATCCCCTTCCAGATCCTACAGAGCCATGTCCACCTACGAGCACCTTCTTTACCACTGAGATGGTAAAGAGAGCCATTGACAGGATGAGGACCAGGAGGGCTTACGATCATGACGGTCTAGTAGCGGAGCACTTTATACATGCTAGGGATATGCTGATGGAGGTTCTTGCAGTGTTGTTCAATCGTGCCATGTGTGAGGGATTACCTGAGACTTGGAGGTTGTCTACTATTGTGCCTATATTCAAGGCAGGTGATCCTACAGAGCCTGGAAATTACCGCACTATTATGGTTGGACACACACTGGCACGATTGTATGCATCCATTATTGAGCAGCAGTTGAGTAACTGGGCAGAGGGTGAGGGTGTACGGGCAAAGGGACAGGCAGGTTTCAGGAGGGGTTTCTCCACTCTTGACCATATTCTGACACTCAGAGCTATTATTGAGGAGGGCAGGCCACATGGGAGACGGATTTATTGTAGCTTTGTGGATTTCCGCAAAGCATTTGACATGGTACCGAGAGCTCGACTGATGCGCAGACTACAGGAGATGGGGGTGCCCACAATGTTGATTTGGGGGATTATGGCTTTATACAGATCACTGATGGGACATGTACGCACCCCAGAGGGGATATCTGACTTAGTTCACTCCACTATCGGGGTGAAACAGGGTTGCCCATTGTCTCCTACTCTATTTGGTATGTATGTTGATGAGGTGTCTGATTACATTGACAGAGAGGGTGATAGAGGTGCCCAGCTGGCAGGGACGTGGATCCCATTGTTGTTATATGCTGATGATATTGTCTTGATCTCTGACTCACCAGAGGGTATGCAGCGACAGTTGGATGAATTACACAGTTTAGCAAAGGATAGTGGATTGTCTGTAAACCTTGGTAAAACCAAGGTCATGGTGTTTAACACCACACCGCAGTGGATCAGGAGATCGGCACCGACCTTCACGTATGGTCAAGAGATTGTGGAGTATACAGATGCATACACTTACCTTGGGATAGTCTTCACTGGGCCGAGGTTTTCTTTGGGGAGAGCAGCAGAGACTAGACTGACCAGAGCTTATGCGGCCTTGGAAGGCTTGGAGAGGATGTGTTCGCAGGTTCAGTTCCAGGAACCTCGGACAAAGTTATGGCTCTTTGATACTTTAGTAGCCTCAGCTATGATGTATGGGGTACAGGTTTGGGGACCTTCTGTAGGCCAGGATGGTTGGAGACGTATGGAGAGGCCCTTGGTATCTATGATCTCCCGATTGATTAGAGCCAAGGCCTCCGTACCTCACGCGATCATTCGAGCAGAGCTAGCTGCCCCCCCCTTGGAGATTGAGGCGCTTACCAGATCAGTGTCCTTTGTGCACAGCCTATGGGATACTACTAGAGACAGATATGCTAGACTGGCCCTTGAGTCTTCCAGACAGTTAGCTCTACAGGGGGACACTTCATGCTGGTATGCACAGATGACTTCATGGTTTCAGACGCATGGCTTCACCATGGACAGGTTGCCCCCTTTCCAGTATTCTCTTCAGGCACCCTCGCTGTCTCTTACACGGGTGGAGATCACTAGACTCATTCGTCAGGACCTGATCCAGCTCGACACCAGGAGGACATGGATAGAGCCGCCTCAGGAGTTGAGCACGAAGATGGCTTTCTATAGAGAGCATCTTCTCCACCTCACAGGAGATGGGTTTGTGATTCGACCCAGCTACATGGACACACATATGTCTCATGGTTTGCGTTGTGCCATTGGTCAGATACGCACATCCTCACATCAGCTCGAGATTGAGACTGGTAGATTCAGAGGGATACCAGCAGACAGCAGAATATGCCGATTATGCCAGAGAGAGCCAGAGACAGAGTTGCACTACATATGTCATTGCACAGTGTTCTATGAGATACGGGGGCGTTTCCACTGCTTATTCAGAAAGGGTTTTGGTCCTCTATCTAGGGTCATGAGTTATGAGGATCAGAGATGTCTTGGACTATATCTACTTGAGTTACACAGGTATAGAGACACTTTACTGGGGAGAGCTAGAGAGAGGCAGTCCCAGAGACACATTACAGATTTCTTTTCACTAGATATGGGACAGCCAGAGGAGCAGCCACCACTGCAGAGCTCGTCCCACACTCATTCGACCACTACTGGCACTCTCATCGACCGAGCATTGGAGCTACAGAGATACAGACGACCGCGACTAAGGAGAGGAGCTACACACAATCGACGGAGACTACAACAGAAGATTCGAGCCATACTCTCTCGACATCCAGAGTGCAGATGAGGATGGATCCTCACCATTTCTTCCATCTTTGTTTCACACACTGTTACATCCAGTTTACCGGGTACCTATTGTATCAGCTGCTACACCCACGTAGTTTTAGATTGTAGTAGTAGTAGAATAGATAGGCATCCAATGTCTAAGCGGACGTAGTGTGAATACGGCCAGTGTGGCCGGTCATTTTTATAAAAGGGAAGCCAAGGCCTCATTTGCAGTTATCGACCCCCACTGGCAGAATGTCAGTAGTTAGCCCGTGAGGCTAGGAGTGCCTGAGGTCACCTCGAGGAGGTGAGGCCGAGTGGTATGGAGCACTCGGTCTTACGCGTGCACCCCTACGTCCTCGGATGCTGGCCCCAACACGGGAGAGCTACCGAATGGTGGCTATGGTCGGGTGGTTCGTCCGTCGACGTGTGTCTATAGGCGATCTGTGTAGCCAAGAGATCCACACCACGTATTCGTTTCATGGTATCGAAGCCAGCTTGGCTGCAGGAAGGACCATGTGCACACCTACGGATTGGTTCGAGTTGGATGGCCTTAATTGCACGTAATTTTTAGTGATTAATTGCTGAAATTACTTATTTTTCTTCTCGAAAGTATGTTTGCAGGTGAAACTTAATGTCCGGTTGCTGATTTTCAATTAGCGGGGGGAAATGCTGAAAATCAGACCTTCATTACTAATTTTGCTGATTTTCGACGAAAATCAAAGAATAAAGTTAATTTGCAGCAAATTTCAACAAACAATATCTTTCTTGGTCTTTCTCTGTACTCTTCTATGCGAAGCGCAGAGAGAGAGAGAGAGAGAGAGAGAGAGAGAGAGAGAGAGAGAGAGAGAGAGAGAAATGAAATGAAATGAAATGTTATATTAACGTCTACAAAAGGCCAAAGTGACCTATGAGACATAAAAGTTACAATGTGGTGGATCTGATACAAAGTCCGAGTAACAAAAGTAACAAAATGAAATGAAAATGACAATGACAATATGACAAAATGACTAAATGACTACTATGGAATCCTAAACTCCAAGGTGTGAACTAATCAGCTAGCTGGGATAGCTAAAATCACAAGAGATCCAGCATCGGTCGCTGGTGGATCTCATCAATCTCCCCCATGGTCATTAGTCTGACCGGGCGTCGTGCATGTCGGGCCAAAGTGATCCGAATCCTCTGGTGCAGCCTCCGTCGGTGCTATGTGGGCATCTGATCTCCCCAGCTCGGTCGCCCGGTCTCTCATGTGGTAGTAACTCCTCCGGGTGTCCAGTGCCTGCACTAAAGAAGTCTGCGATCTGTCTCTGATGCTGGCTAGCCTCTCCTCTCATCAGGCTCTCTCTGTGTCTGCGCAACTCGAGCAAAAACAAACCCAAGCATCTCTGATCCTCGTACCACATGACTTTGGAGAGTGGTCCAACGCCCTCTCTGAACAAGCAGTGGAAGCGGCCTCGTATCTCGAAATAGACGGGGCAGTGGCATGTCTAGTGCAACTCTGTCTCAGGCTCTATTTCACATAGGGGGCATGTCCTGGCCTCTGCTGGTACTCTGCTGTATCTCCCAGTCTCGATCCGCAGCTGGTGTGAAGATGTGTGTATCTGGCCAATAGCACATCGTACCCCATGAGACAAGTGGGTGTCCATGTACCTGGGCCTCGTCACAAAATCGTCCTCCGTAAGCTAGAGAAGATGCTCTCTGTAGAAAGCCATCTTCGTGCCCAGCTCCTGTGCTGGCTGTATCCATGTCCTCCTCGTCTCTAGCTCAGTCAAGTCCTGGCGGATGAGCCTGGTGATCTCGGACTGTGTAAGAGTCAGAGAGGGTGCATCCAGTGAGTACTGGAAAGGAGGCAATCTGTCTATGTTGAACCCATGTGCCTAAAACCATGATGTCATCTCCCCATACCAGCATGCTGTATCTCCCTGCATGGCTAACTGTCCAGAGGACTCAAGTGCAAGGCGGGTATATCTGTCTCTAGGAAGTTCCCACACGCGGTGTATGAAGGAGACAGATCTGGTGAGCGCCTCAACCACTAGTGGGGGGGGGCAGCTAGCTCTGCTCGGACAATGGCACCTGGTACTGAAGCCTTGGCTCTATTGAGCCGCGAGATCATAGAGACCAGAGGCTTCTCCATGTCCCCCCATCCATCAGTGCGGCCTGTCCTCCCTTGATGATCCAATGAAGGTCCCCAAATCTCCGCTCCATAAAGCAATGCAAAAGCCACCAAAGTGTCAAAGAGCCAGAGCTTCGTCCGAGGCTCCTGAAACTGAACCTGTGAACACATCCTTTCCAATCTACCGAGTGCTGCCTGGGCTCTGGTCAATCTAGTCTTTGCTGCCCTCCTCAGTGAAAATGCTGGCCCACTAAAAACCACTCCAAGGTAAGTATAAGTATCTGTATACTCCACTGTCTCCTAGCCGTATGTGAATGCACGCGCTGACCTCCTGATCCACTGTGGGGTGGTATTAAATACCATGACCTTGGTTTTACCAAGGTTGACGGACAAACCTATGCAAAGCATCCAAGTGACGTTGCATCCCCTCCGGAGAGTCGGCGATCATCACAATATCATCAGCATATAACAATAGTGGAAACCATGTCCCTGCCAGTTGTGCACCTCTATCACCATCTCTCTCAATGTAGTCAGAAACCTCACCCAGATACATACCAAATAGAGTAGGAGCGAGCGGGCAACCCTGCTTCACCCCAATAGTGGAGTGAACCGTTGTGGATAGACCCTCTGAGGTGCGTACATGCCCCACTTCTGACCTTGATAATGCCATGACCCCCCAAATGAGCTCTGTGGGTACTCCCATCTGCTGTAATTTGCGCATCAATCTAGCTCTGGGTACTATGTCAAATGCTTTGCGGAAATCCACAAAGCTACAATAGATCCGTTTCCCATGTGATCTGCCCTCCTCAATGATGGCTCTGAGTGTCAAGATATGGTCAAGAGTAGAAAAACCCCTCCTGAACCCTGCCTACTCGGCTGCGCGTATCCCCTCCCTCTCTGCCCATCTACTCAAGAATAGATGCGTACAACCGTGCCAATGTGTGTCCAATCATGATAGTGCGATAATTCCCAGGCTCCATAGGGTCTCCCGACTTGAAGATAGGTACAATAGTAGATGCCTTCCAAGTATCAGGCAATCCCTCACACATGGCACGGTTAAACATAACTGCTAGAAGCTGTGCTAGTAGATCTCTGGCATGCGTGAAATGCTCAGCCACTAAGCCATCATGATCATAAGCTCTCCCAGTCCTCATCCTGTCAGTGGTGAAAAAAGCACACGTGTGGGGACATGGATCGGGGGGTCAGGAAGGGGTGGTTGTCCAAGAACTGTGTATAGAGATGATGCGTACTGACGCATAGAGATGACGCATACTGCCGCCAAGCCTCTGTAGAGGTAATGGCAGGGGGAGGGGAGTGGCTCATGAAAGAGCGGCCATGCCTCACGCGAGTCCTGACTCAAGAATAGCTGGTATAGATCCTGCTCTAGGCGAGCCAAAAATGCCCTCTTCTTCCGCCACACTAGGCGTCGGAAGTCAATGTGTGACTGTCTGTGAGTGATGTCCCCCAAAAGTACCTCCCTCTGAAGTCTGGCTCTAGTGTCCCGGCATTCCTCATCATACCAGCTGTTCTGGGGCATGCTCCCCGAACGGCGTCTCTGCTCAGGCTGGGAATGTGGGTATGCCTCTGCTGCTGCACCATGTAGTGTCTGTGTCAGTATAGTAGTAAGCTCCTCCAGAGGTCACCCTGGCTCCTCTGCGCACAAGCGTCTGTAGATCCCATCTATGTATACAGAGTCCGTCTCCCGCGTGAAGGTGTAGCGAGTAGGGGCTACTGCCCGTGGCCTGTGCTATACTGAATTGAAAAGAGATGGTAAACGACACAAGAGCATGATCTACTGCCACACCCACAGGTCTGGGTCCAACCGTGAGATCCTGGATATGAGAGATGAGGCTCGGCTATGCCATGATATAATCCACTGTGCTGGCTCCATGTCTGTGTGGAAAGCAAGTAAAACCCCCCGCAACGTGAAATCTCTGTAGGCCATTCAAGATGGCCAATCCGTGTGCAGTCCCCATGTTTATCAAGTGTCGTCCATACTCAGTGTGTTCCCCATCCTGTGATAGCCTGGATAGGCCCGTCTCTGCAACATCTAGCTCTCTCAGCATCTCCTCTGAAGTATCATAAAATAATGTCTGATGATCGGCAGTCCTAGCATTGAAGTCCCCTAGAATGATGATGTCACCATCTCTAGAGAACTCCCAAATGTCATCATCCAAAATAGAGAAGGGGGACTGTCCTCTGGGTGGTGCATAAACTGACGTGTTCGGGGGAAAGTAGCAAATAGAAATGTAAAGATATCTGCCTGTCTCTGCTCTCAATCTCACCCACATGTACCTAGCTTGCTCATCCCTACGAGCTATATGTATCCCTGAGAGAGAGAGAGAGAGAGAGAGAGAGAGAGAGAGAGAGAGAGAGAACAACCTTCCTCTCTAGTTTTTTTTTAAATAAGTCTCGAACCTACTGGTTGATAAAAACCTCGTACATAGAATTCATTCTCGAGCTTGCTCCTCCTCTCCCGACCCTCCTCTCCCTCACATGCTTGCGCTCCCACCATGCCATGCTCGCCTCCAATCGCTCACGCCAACACGTAGAGCTCGCTCGAGCTAGCTGATTACAAAGAGAATCTCGATTTCCACATCATGCACTTGGACAGAGCAGATGTTATTTTAGAAATTCCATGGTTTTATGATAAACAAGACTCATTGTATATAGACTATGTACATTACTCTCTTGTTTTTGTTGAACTGAATATGCCTCATGTATCTGTGTCAATTTGTAATCAGATTTCTGTAAATAATGGTTTTACAATACCAATTGTTACTGCTTTGGAAATGTTTAGAGATACAAAGTCTATTGATGTTGACTTTTATCAAAGTGTACCATCTGCTTGGTTTGATTCATTAGTGCTTGGTACTTCTGCCACTGAATTTCATAAAAATGTTTCATGTTCTTCTGTTGAACTTCGGGATTCCGCGAATCCAACCTGATCCGAGAAATCATGACTGATTTCAAGGATGCTTTTCTTGATAATCTACCTCCTGGCTTGCCGCCTTCGAGAAGAGTAGATCATACCATTGAGGTGGTGGCTGGTAGTCAGCCCTTCTCAAAAGCAACCCTCTCGGTTTAGTAAAACCGAGCAGAACAGTATTCAATGGCAGCTGAAAGATTATCTCGACAAGGGTTCTGTTCGGCGAAGTAAATCCCAATGGGGAGCGTCTGTGTTGCTTTCTCAAAAGAAAGATAACACTATGCGCTTTTGCGTGGATTACAAGGGGTTGAATAAGCTCACTGTCAAGAATAAGTACCGACTCCCGCGCATGGAAGATCTGATAGATCGGCTCCATGGGGCGTTGTATTTTACGAAGATAGACCTGTGATCGGGCTATCACCATATACGAATCAAAGTGGAAGGTGTTCCTAAGTAGGTTTCTATACGCGTTATGGT
Organism: Adiantum capillus-veneris; assembly: GCF_014529385.1. NCBI lineage: Eukaryota > Viridiplantae > Streptophyta > Polypodiopsida > Polypodiales > Pteridaceae > Adiantum > Adiantum capillus-veneris. Next base: position 93,757,398 of record NC_140956.1, on the reverse strand, counting down.
CACTATGTATTTTTGGTCTTTCCTTTTGGTTTAACCAACGCTCCAGCTACGTTTCAGCACATGATGAATGATTTGCTTAGGGTAGCTTCATTGTTGTATTTCTCAATGACATCTTGATCTACAGCCGAAGTTTGTCAGAGCATTTGGCGCATATACACACTGTTCTTGAGGTACGGGGAATTGAGAAGCTTTATGCTAAGGCTTCTAAGTGTGAATTCTTCAAGAGAGAGCTTCAGTATTTGGGTCATATTATTACTCGCGATGGAATTCACGTCGACACTGAAAAATTGGATAAAGTGTGAAATTGGCCCATTCTAAAGAATGTATTGTGCACCAAGTAAAGTCCTTTTTAGGCTTTGCAAGATTCTTTCGCAAATTTTGTTGTTCCACTTACGCAACTTTTAAAAGGAGGGGTGAAAGGACCGAAGACTTCGGGTCCTCACCGTAAAGGTAATCCCCCTATTGTCTGGAATGAGCGTCTCGACGAGAGCTTTCGGACACTAAAGCACTTGGTGACTACTACGCCAATATTGCACATTGTGGATCCTAGCAAACCGTTTGTGGTTGAGATGGATGCTAGTGATTATGCCATTGGTGCGGCGTTGTACCAAGATGGACGTCCTGTTGCGTTTGAAAGTAAGAAACTTTCTGACGCTAAGATGTGTTATCCAGCGTATGAAAAGGAGCTTTACGTCATAGTCCATGCCTTGAGGAAATGGCAGCACTACTTGTATGGCTCTATGTTTGTTGCATGGACAGACCATCACTCCTTGCGCTTTGATCTCAGAGGCTGGAAGGCTAGATGGGTTGAGCTTATGCAAGAGTTTGACTTTGAGATTCGTTACAGAAAAGGATCCAGCAATCGAGTTGCGGATGCACTCAACCGGATTCCTGAAGTTAATGCCTTGTCTATGGCTGAAATCTTGATGGATTTCTATCTCTCTCTCAAAGGCTATGTCGTTCCAATAGCTATTTTGGCAAGATATGGAAGAGGTCGAAGAGGGCATGACTCCTGTACAGGCTTGGGTGGTCCGGAGACCCAAGTGACTCGTGCTAATGAGACGAGACAGCGATAATATTCCATTAAAGGTAGACTATTGTTCAGAAATGGAAAAGTCAGTGTGCCAGAAATCGATGAGGTTCGACAAAGGATTTTGTTCGAATGCCACGATGTTCCTAGTGTTGGGCACCCAGGCATCCAGACAACTTTGGCATTGGTCAAGCGATATTTCTAATGCCCAAGGATGCGCTCTTACATAGAGAGAGCTATGTGAAGAGATGCACTCAGTGTCAGGTGAATAAAGGAGAGTGCCTTAAGAAAGTTGGCTTGCTACTTTTAGATCATCGTACCCGTCATTTGCGCCAAAAGGCTTATGACGAGTACTTGATTAAATGGAGGGGCCAATCTAAAACGTTTGCTACTTGAAAATCAGTTAGAGCTTTAAAAGCTCAGTATTCCCACTTCATTGATGAGGACATCAATGGTTCTTAAGGGGGGAAATATGTTGTGTCCCGCTTACAAGAGGGGGGATCTAGCCTAGACGCCATCGGGATGGGCGTCCAATGTCCGAGCGGACGTAGTGTGAATCCGGCCAGTGTGGCCGGCCATTATTATACAAGGGAGGCCAAAGCCTTATTTGCAGTTATCGACCCCAGGGGTTAGCAGGAGTGCATGAGGTCACCTCGGGGAGGTGAGGCCGGGTGGTATGGGACGCTCGATCTTACAAGCGCATGCCTATGTCCTTGAACGCTAGCCCTAGCACGGGGGAGCTACCAGATGGTGGCTATGGTCGGGTGGTTCATCCGACGCGTGTCTGTAGGCAGTCCGTGTAGTCGGGAGATCCACTCCACGTATTCCTCTCTCTCTCTCTCTCTCTCTCTCTCTCTCTCTCTCTCTCTCTCTCTCTCTCTCTCTCTCGTGTGTGCATGCACGCACTAATAAAAAGAGGAAAATGGTATAACCTTTCTATCACCCAAGTCTGGTAGATTGGTTATGCCATTTCCCTCTTGAATAACAGGTCTTGAGTTCAATTCTCCTCGTCGGATAGATCTTTAAGGTCTCTTGGGATAGTTTCCTACAACGTTAAAATCTTCTTCTTCTTCTTCTTCTTCTTCTCTCTCTCTCTCTCTCTCTCTCTCTCTCTCTCTCTCTCTCTCTCTCTCTCTCTCTCTCTCTCTCTCTCTCTCTCTCTCTCTCTCTCTCTCTCTCTCTCTCTCTCTCTCTCTCTTTGTACCCAGATCTGGTATTAGATTTACCACATGTAACCTTTTGATCTCATAGGTCATTTTGGCCTTTTGAAGACGTTAATATTACATTTCATTTCATTTCTCTCTCTAGAGAAACGCAAACTTAGAGAGACTATCCTTAGGAGCAGAAGATTGAAACAAAAAGGGTAAGTCTAAAGACAGCTTATGGCTTTCTTTGCAACCGGCAAGCCACTAGTGAGGCTATGGATCAACAGCAATCACACAACTGAACTTGAAAACTGTTTTAACACTTAAACTTAAGAGATATGGAATGGCAAAGTTCCACTCCCAGATGTACTGTAAGTCAAGTGCCCTTGTATTGATTGTTAGGTGCAGCGGAATGAATGTTGTATTTTCTCAAGATTAGTGATCTTTACTGCTCAAGGTTCCTTTTAGATCTTAGGGAAAAAGAGAGAGCTTTCCGTCTTATAGAGAGTGCTGTGATCACGAACAAAGTGAGTGGATCTTGTGCGTGCAAGTGAATGAGACTGAGAGAAGGAGAGAGCAGAGATACAACACCGAGAGGTTTGTAAAACCCTCCTCCGAAGGCCCCACTCTCGTCGGCGAGAGTGGTCTACTTGATTGCACGAAAGAGTACAATGCGAATGCAATGGACTGATGCAAAGTTGGACTATGCCAATGAGGACAACGGTGATGACGACGGCGACACGATGGCTGAAATCTGAGATCTTCTAATTGCTGAATTCTGGGACTGTTTCGGTGGCTGAAAATGACTGTTTTTGGCTGCGTTTTTCGGGGCTAAACTCGGGGACCTTCTGCAATTGAATGGGGGGAATCTGCTACTGTTCTATATGCTGAATTCTGAGTTTTTCTCTCTGCTGAAACTGCAATAGGCTAGCGTTAGTGACTGGGGCTGAAACGCTGGACAATTGCTGGGGTCTTGCTAGCATTTTTGAAGAGGTTTCTGCCGGCTGAAAACGCTGAGGTTCTGCAGCTTTTGAAGGGGCTGAAATGATGATAAAACGCTGATCTAGTTGCAGGCTTAAGGGCTGAGTTCTTGCAGCGTTTTTGATGCTGAAAATACCAACGATCTCCAATGACTGCTAGCGTTAGTGATTTCTTGTATTGCTACCAAGGCTAGAGAAAACGCCAGGCATGTGGTGGTGATGGCTGGGCTAGAAAACGCCAAGGGAAGGGAAGGTATGGCGATGGTCTACTGCGGCGGGGGGGTACTGCTGAGAAGTTGCCTGTTGAGCGGGGAGCTCCTGCTGCCTCTTCTGCCAGAAAGTGTGAACTTTGGTTTGCTTATATATTAACTTAGCAAAATTGCCTTACCTACTTTTGTTGGAAAGTCACTTAAAAATAATAAGTGAAAATACCAATAAATAGGAAAATAGGCTAAATGCACTGGAAAATTCCCCTAACTGATGCTAATGGATTCTGATGGGAATTCCGATGATCATGCTGTGTGCAATCGGAGGATATGCATCTATGCTAAGTGACTGGGCATGCACGGTCTACGAATAGACTCAAAAAAGTGCCAGATCACTGCTAATCTAACTTGACGGGACTGACTGAACCCTGTTGTGGTGTAGCTTGTCCACGGACACATAGGGTTGGGATGTGTCACGTGACATCGATATAGTCACATAGTACAACTGTTGGGAGGACTCTGCAAGTGTGCAACCGTGCACTGATCTGCCCAAGAGGTCTCCCAAGGCTCAATTATAAAGACAGGCGACCCAAAAGCAAAAGCTATCAAAAACTAGCGCCCAGAAGCTTTGTAAGCTAAAAACATGGCGCCTACAAAGTCAACGGTTTTCAAAACTGCCGAAAAAAAGCTGCCACTCAACCCACTTTTTATGGAGCGATTTCTCACTGAGAATTAGCACCAAATTGGTTATCTTTGACTGTCCATCAGTCTGCGGTTGAAATGACGAGGAGAATTTGAGTGAAGTACCCACATCCTCACACACTCATCTCACAAGCTCATAAGTCTAGCATCTCTCTCTGAAACAATAGACTTAGATAACCCATGTAGCCGACAGATGTGTGAGACAAACACCTTTACCAATAATAAGGCTTCACTCTTTTTTCCATTGGTGTCACAAACTACTGACGTGTCAAGCCACTGAAGAACGGAGCCAACATGCAGATCCTGGCCGAGCAGCCTAAACACTAGAGGCAGCACAAGAAGTTTCACCAACAAGCAAAGTCTTGACGAGTGGCCTATTTTTAAAGAGGAGTTCCCACCAACTTATGGGACCCCGTGCCATGGGACCCAAGTGACTAAAGGCATTAAAATAAAGCACCCAGAAGACTTGTTGCGGAGAACCGATAACATAGCAGCAACTATAAGGCAGCCCGCAATTCGCGTTGGACTGCTGATGTTGCAAACAATTCGAAATTTCACATTTTACGCTGACTGTGTTGACGTGGTACCTGTGCGGATTTTCGTAATTTCTGTTGGCTGGTTTCAAAGCTACCTTTTGGGCCAGATGCTTTTAGAGTTTCATGCTTTTTCATGTAACTGCTTTTCATAGGCCACGGGCCTTCAAATATGTGCAAAGGACTCATATTCTGGCACTCTTCCGGGTGACGTTGCAGAGCACGAGTACGGGCATTGTACTGAGTTCAAGCAATATAAAGAAATACCAAAAGGGGCGCCAAGGTTTGGGGCCAGTGCTCTCTTGGGGTGGAACTCTACCACTTTCCGTCTCGTGTGCCATGCACCTCTTTTAGTTCAATTGTAAGCAAGGAGTATAGTGTCACGAGGACGTGGCAGTTATTAACCATGTCACAGAGATGTGGCAACTGCTAACCTTGGTTGTTGGTTTCTTTCCAATGGGGTTTATTTTATTTATTTTGAGACCCTCTTTTTGAAGTAGCAAACGGTCGGACATTGTATGGCCAATGTGAACGGTAGATTCACCCGCAGACGGGAAGTGGTCGGCACTGGAATTCGTATGGTAAGAGGATGTCTAGGCTCAGAGCAAGATCATATAGGTCCCCCCGTCGCACTTAGCAAGTTGGTGGATACTAGGAAGTGAACTCAATTAAGGCGTAAAGTCAAGGTGGGACTACCAACAATAAGTATCCAACACTTGGGCCACATTGCACTTTTGGATGCGGTCCCAATGAGGATAGATGGTCATAAGACCAGTGGGAGCCCAACGGAAGCATCTCCTAAAATTTAGGGAACTGCTATTTTGGGCCGTGAAATGTGTTCGCGTCATTACCTCCGGTATGACTAGGGGAACACTTTATAACTCTGCCGCGAAGTCAACTGACGCGTCGGTTGGGATATTTTTAAGCGGCGAACCCGAAACGGGAAAATGCTTGAAAATGCGCCAAGTGTCACATTTTGGTGAACTTTCCTCTTGCAGAAAAATGGGCGCTGATTTTTATGCTGGGAGAGGCCTCATTTGCAACCTGTCACAGGTTAGGAGCTATGGAGTGCTTTCTTTCCCTCTCATGTACAGTGTGGTGCTAGGAGTGATGCCCTGCACACTACACACTGCTCTCTCTCTCCCCTACGTGCAGCTATGTGATGCCCCACAAGAGGGCTACTCATTTGACTGATGTACAGTTGTGTGGGTTCATGCTTTTGTGCTGAGGCAAGAGCCTCCTTGAGCAGGAACAGGGGTAGCTAACTGCTGCTCCAAAGCAGGCACTGGTGAGGGTCATAACCTCACCGTACAGGTGCAAAATCAGCGCTGTGTATGCGCTGTAAATTCACTGTTTTTCAGCCATACGGACGCCAGGATCATTGGGAATCGTGCCCCACTGGCAAAGGACAGTTAGGCGACTGTTTGGGGCTGAAAACAGGGCAAAAACCAGTAAATACAGCGTGCTGAATTTACTGTTTTTGGACAGGAATCAGAGGGTATACGACAGTGCAAGCGAGTTCCAGCAGGGGAATTGGTTTCGCGCAAGTTTTGGGGCTGTTATGCTGCCGAAATTTGGCCAAATCAAATGGTATCTAGGTGGATACACGTGAAGGATTCCCACCTACAGGTTGTCGGCGTCTGCTCGGAGCATTCTAGCTTCCGAGCTGTGTGTGTGATTAAGTGTTAATTCCCATAGCAGGTTCTCTTTGCAAAGTGCTCTGTGTGTGTGTATAAAGTAAAGAATTTCGGGTGAAAGCCAACACCTACCGCCCTACGGGCCGGTTTCATATAGATGTTGGTGAAAAGTGAGAGTTAATCCACACAATTAAAAGGAACACGCTGAATCATAGGAGGGCTCACCACCCAAGTTCCATAAATGAGATAGAGGGATAAAATGGCTACAGACAGTAAGAATAGGGAATTTTTTTAGGATAACATTGATTACAACTCAGATGAGAAAGACTTGAGAAAAGGGAAAAGGTAAAGCAGGAAGAGTTGAGGGGACAGTCGTATGGTTGTTGGTGGGAGGGATAACATCACCAGATTTCTAAAGTGCCAGGGTCAGTGATAGCACTTGTGTCACAAAGTGATGACATGGCGGACAGCAGAAACCCTAATTTATGCCAAAAACCCTAAAATTCCTGCAAACCCTAATTTTTGCTAGAAACCCTAAATTCCGGAAATCGTGGAGACGGATTATTAAAAAAAAAAAATGGAAAATGATGAGCGACGCGAATTTTGCTTTTGCTTTTTTTTTATAAAAAAGAAGAGAAAAGACTCTCTAAGAGAAAGAGAGAACTGATGCTTTTGATTTTAAAAGCTTTTGGGGCTCTGCTTTTGGGCATCCCTTGTAACCTTTAAATTAGTGGTGAGGGCCTCACTTCTCAGAGCATCTGGATGCAGAGTCTGAGAGTGAAACCCTAACCGCTCTCTTGTACTTTGATGATTGATTAATATAAAAAGAAATACCGAAAGGGGAGCCAGTCTTTGGGGCCAATATCTCTAGGCACGGAACTCCGCCGGGCCAATGCAAATCTATTGTGATCTGTGAATTGTTTTGAAGTGGTTATTTGGTGCTGTCGCGGTTGATTCTTGACTTGGAGTGTCCAAGTTTGTTACAGTGGTATCAGACCACGGTCGATTTCTCTTCTACGGGAAATCCGATCCCCGAATTTTTTTTTTTCCGCGGCACCTATGGCTTCAGGCAATGATCACTCGACTCCCTCTGCATCTCGAGATGCGGGCTGGGATCACAACGAAGATTCAGACAGAGAGTATGGCCCGCCTCGGCCTACTCAGGCAGAGCAAACAGAGATGGAGTGTCGTCAATTGATTGGCAATGCAACAAAGATGATGCTCAATTTTGCCAAGGACCTGAAGATGGCAAAATATATGAACCAAACCTCTTTGGAAGAGGTACAGACGGAGTGGAAGAGAACCACAACACCACTCCCGAAACCCGCTCTCAAGAAACCTTCAGCCTTCAAGAAAATATACGGAGCAGGAACTGGAGAACGTGGTTGAAGCACGGATTGCTCAGCTTTTCGACGTGCAAAAGAAAGACAAAAAGCACGGCAAATGCAGAAGAAAGGCACTGACTTCCAGGGATATTTCGGTCGTCGGTTGACATTTGACAAGCCAAAGAAACGGAAGAAGCGTGTTCGATTTGAAGGAGTACCTAGTTCTTCTTCTTGTTCTTCTGACAGTTCTTCTAGCTCCTCGGATTAGAGCGAAGAAGACAGAAAAAGCAAAAAGCGAAGCAAGACACAAAGCTTCGGAAAGGGCAAGAAAAAGGAAAAGAAGGCTACATCTCGCCCAGAGACTGACAGTTCTACTGAGGACTCGTCTACAGACAGCTCAGATTCCGATGACGGACAGTTTTATGCGAACAAGAAGAATTTTTTTTACAAAGCCAACCAGTATGACTTTCTCGAAGATAAAAGCAAGAAAGTCCGAGAGTTTAAGGAAGGTGGCCACTCGATCAAGTTTGATACTTTTGAGGACACTCAGATGCTTCGAAGGCTTTGTCTTTTATACAGGAGTTTGACATCGCTTTCGCGGGAGGATGCTATTCAGAGCACTCCAAGATTCGGAGAGCTGCCTCTTACTTTAAGGGGAATGCTCGTACTTGGTGGTCCATGCTTCTATTAAGCAAGACTGTGCCAGTTACATGGCTGAAATTCAAGAGGCTTTTTATTTCTTCTTGGTTGACTCAAGAGTTTGAGCGAGATATACGAGCTGTGCTTGGAACCATCTCCGGATGACCAAGAGCGATACAGTGAATTCTTATTGTGAAAGATTCTGGAGCTCTTTTCTACCCGCCTCTTCATTCAAGAAGATCTCGTTCAGAGAACAGATTGAGCGGTTTACCTTGGGTCTACCTACAGAGATCCGAGATCACTGCTTGGAACAGAAGTCAGCTTCTATTCAGGAGTTGATGAGTCATGCGAAGCGGGGCTTTGCCATTCACTCTGGCAGTCTGACCTACCCCACAGATGAGGCCATGACACAACAAGCCGAACAGACTTCTGGGAATGAAAGTAGAATGAAAAAGAGCAACCCAGAGAAAAAAAAAGGATGCACGACCCAAGCTTACTCCTGAGGAGAGAGCTCGCTTCATCAGAGAGGGGAAGTGCTTTGGATGCGGGGAACATGGACATATTACCACAAAGTGCCCTGATAAGGCACAGAAAGAACAGAATGATAAAGACGACGACAGGTCTGAGAGTTCGAGAGCAGCTGAGAAATGTGGCAGAAAAGGCAAATAGAAAAGCAGAACTAGTACAACATGGCGTGGGACCTGCACCGAATCTAATGAATGAAAGTACAAACTTTGCCGCTTTCGGGGCAAAGTGAAGGATCAGGAAGCTCTTTTGAAGGAGCCAAGGCCAACTTCTTTTCACTTGGAATTGGCGGCTCGATTTGGAACTACGCCCGACAGACTGACGCCACAGGCGGAGGTAGTTCGACTGGCACCCGGATCGGATGTTGCCATTACACCGAGCATTGGCAAACTTTGTTTGCAATGACAGGGGTGTTCAGGGCACGCGAGTGACGTTCTACTCGGGATCCCTTGGTACCACAAGAACTACGCCGTGGTTGACTACCGGGCCGAGAAAGCGACTTTGATAAATGAAGGTCTTAGAGATTGTACTTGAAGAACTTCAGTTTTCTTACTCATTCTTTTGGGAGAACTGAACGATGGATAAAAGTTGAATATGTTTTGACCTGAAGAAAAGAACGCCAAGATTTTTTTCTCCACGCTCATGCCGATTGCTTTTGAGAGGGCCTGAAGATCATACCATTGATCTGATATCTGGAAGCACGCCACCGAATCGGCCACCTTATCGTGTGAGCCGAGTACAGAATGAAAAGATTATGAACTCAGTGAAAGAGCTCTTGGAAAAGGGTCTTGTCCAGCCTAGTACTTCACCGTATTGCTCTCCAATGTTGTTGGTTTTGAAGAAAGACGGATCTTGGAGAATGTGTATCGATTATAGCACTCTCAACGAAATCACCATCAAGAACAGATTTTCGATTCCTAGGATCGATGATATACTCGACAGGTTACAGGGATCCTCGTGCTTTAGCAGGATTGACTTGAAGAGTGGATATAATCAGATCAGGATAGCACCAGGAGATGTCTACAAGACAGCTTTTCGAACGACTTTTGGGTTATTTGAGTTTTTGGTGATGCCTTTTGGCTTAACCAATGCTCCTGCGACATTAAACCGGATGATGGATAGGATTTTTCGAGAGTACAGGCTATTTGTTGGCACTTTCTTTGACGACATCATTGTTTTCTCCAAGAATGAGGCAGAACACAGAGATCATCTGCTTCAGGTCTTTCAGGCATTACGAGATCACAAGTTAGTGATAAATGCAAAGAAAAGTGAATTTTTCCTACCAGAGATACACTTTTTGGGACACATTGTGTCAGCCGCAGGAGTGCAAATGAACCCAGCCAAGATAGAGACTATCCGTGATTGGCCCGATTTGAGGAATGTCCATGAAGCTAGAAGCTTCTTGGGACTGTGTTTGTACTACAGGCGGTTCATACGAAAGTTTGTAGAGGTTGCTTCCCCTTTGCATACATTGACACAGAAAGGAGTACCTTTTTCGTGGGGACCCACAGAGGTGACTGCCTTTCAGACATTGAAAGAGAAATTGACTACAGGACCATATTTTGACTTTGCCGGACTTCCAGAAGTCATTTGAAGTATATTGTGATGCTTGTGGTCGTAGTTTGGGTACGGTCTTGATGCAAGAAGGCCATGTCATAGCTTACGAGAGCCGTTTGTTCTCTAGGCCGCAGATGACAGCACAGATCTATGGGAAAGAGCTTTTGGCGGTTATCCACGCTCTTACTCAGTGGCGGCATTACCTACTCGGAGCGGATTTTACTGTCTTTACAGACCATCAGAGTTTGCGCTACTTCTTGTCACAGAAGCAGCTTTCGGAAAAGCAGATGCGGTGGGTGAACATCTTGTCACAGTTCCACTTCCAGATTGTCCATGTGCAGGGACAAAAGAATGTGGTGGCAGATGCTTTGTCTCGGAAACCGTTGGTTCTGGCTATTTCCGCGATACATCATAGGAGCTTGGAGGATATGGTCGATTAGTATGCCACAGATACAGATTTTGCAGATATTTTCACACGGATACGGGATGGGGAGACAGTAGCTGGATACTTCCTTCGGGAAGGCTACTTGATGAAAAAGACTATGTTGTGCGTTACACAGCCGTTGAGGGAAAAGGTTATGACTGATTGCCACTGTCCACCTTTTACGGGTCACCGCGGCATTGCTACCACCATGAAAGGGGTAGAGAGAGATTTCTTTTGGCCGAGACTAAAGAAGGATGTGGAAGAGTTTGTGCGCAGTTGCTTGGTATGCCAGAAGGTCAAGTTTGACAGGCATAAGGCACAGGGATTGTTACAGCCTTTACCCATACCCACCCGCCCCTGGGAAAATATTGAAATGGATTTCATTTTTTTTTTAATCTCCCGAGAATACAGAATGATCACGATGATTTTCTGATTACATGGCACGTATGAGACGATTGTCTCCGACAGAGACCCCAGATTTATCAATTTGTTTTGGAAAGCAATTTGGGAGAACATTGGCACAAAGTTGCAGTTCTCGTCATCGTTCCACTTGCAGACTGACGGGCAATTTGAGATTGCCAATTCAGTGATTTTAGATTTATTGAAGTCTTGTATCTCGGATCAGAAGACTCAATGGGAAAAGAACTTACCTTTGGTGGAATTTGCCTACAATAACACGATACACTCTTCGACGGGGAAGACGCCATGTGAGATTGTTGAAAGTGTTGCGAAGGTTCCATCCTTCCTGAGCACGAAAGATTAGAAATTTGAAGCGGATGAATATTCGCGAGATTTGGATACGGCTTTTGCCAAGGTTCGCGAGACTTTGCAGGAGTCTCAAGAACGACAGAAAAAGGCAGCGAATCGCCATCGTCGCGACTGGAAACTGAAGGAGGACGATTGGGTGCTCTTACTTTTGAGAAGGCACGCCTAAGAAAGAAAAAGGGAAAGGAGAGGCTTTTTCCAAAGCTTAGTATGTGATACTACGGACCTTTCCAGATTACTGACAAGATAAATGATGTCTCCTTCCGATTGAAACTGCCAGATACTTGGAGGATTCACAATGCATTGCATGTGAGTCTCTTGAACCCTGTTAAGGGTGATGTGCCTGATGATGGGGAGCCTGATGAGCAACCCAAAGTGGAAGAAAACGAGGAGATCCTTGTTCCTGAACAGATTTTGGCACATAATGATACGAAGAAAGGTAAAGTCCGAAGGCGGTTCTAGGTTAAGTTCAAGAACTTTCCTGCATTTGATGCGAAGTGGATGGAGGAGGAGGACCTAGCAGATACTCCTCGGATTGTGAAACTTTACCTCGATGTTTTGGTTTAGCATAGTCTACTCCAAATGGAACCCAGAAACTCAGCTTGGCCGAAGATCTGGTGCAATGGGATGCACAAGAGGGGAGTTACTCCGCTCCTTTGTCAACAGATGCCTCGATTTTGATACTAAAGTCACTGATGTCTCTTTGAGCTTCAGGGATACTGAGAGATGACAGTATTCTGCTGGATGACTTTATGAAATGGAATTCCTGATTATGATACTGATTTGTTCTTGACTTCTTGTGAGTGCAGGAACTGGTAGACGAAATGACTGCAACATTTTGGTCTGATTGATCTCGAATAGACTTTTTTACTTTTTACTTTTTTGGGCTAGAGCCGGCAAGCCAGCAAGGAACTGCCTTTGCTTCGCGTGCACGCAAACGAGTCAAAGACAAATTACCTTGCGGACTTGCCGACAAAGGGAAAAGTGCTTCCATGCCGTATCGTGGCATGTCAACGGGGAATGGAAGCAAGTTTCCCCCTCGGGGGAGTAAAAAGTCTTTTCATGCCATGTTAGTCAGTCCATGTTCCCTTGTTAGTCACGCCACCCGAGGGTAACGTCGGGAAATCACCAAACGAATTCAGTGATGCATTTGAGGACCAAGGCTGAGAGAGAGGGACAAACCCTTGTAACTCACAGATCGTACTGAATCTTGCCCAGGTACTCCAGGATTTTCGCCTGGTAGAAAAAGGCCCCCGTCCAGCGGATGTCCGGTAGGACTGCCATACCCAAGGTGGGCGTCGGCTCAAAGGAGGCATCCCGATCCGGCCAACCATGGTCTGATTGATCTCGAATAGACATGGTTGCAATAGGGGTTAGTCAATCGGACATCGATGAGGTCCCGATTGGACCTAGATGTGATTGCTAGCTACATTGCCGATAAATCACGGTCTAAGATCCGAATGAATGTTGAATGTCATGTGATGTCCTGTGATGTCTGGTGATGTCCTGTGATGTCGTGTAATGTGACTGTCGATTTTGTACATGTGCTAGATGTGTGTTCCTAGTACGTAGGTACTAACAGTCAGTGTCTGCTAAGACGGTTTATGGCTTTTGTCGGTTTTGCAGGCGTAATCGCGGTCGATTACAATGCTTTCAAGAGGGGGGTATGTCACAAAGTGATGACGTGGCGGACAGCAGAAACCCTAATTTCTGCCAGAAACCCTAAAATTCCTGCAAACCCTAATTTTTGCTAGAAACCCTAAATTCCGGAAATCGCGGAGGCGGATTTTTTTTTTTATTATTTTTTTTTAAATTTGGAAAATGATGAGCGACGCGAATTTTGCTTTTGCTTTTTTTTATAAAAAAGAAGAGAAAAGACTCTCTAAGAGAGAGAGAGAGAGAGAGAACTGATGCTTTTGATTTTAAAAGCTTTTGGGGCTCTGCTTTTGGGCATCCCTTGTAACCTTTAAATTAGTGGTGAGGGCCTCACTTCTCAGAGCGTCTGGACGCAGAGTCTGAGAGTGAAACCCTAACCGCTCTCTTGTACTTTGATGATTGATTAATATAAAAAGAAATACCGAAAGGGGTGCCAGTCTTTGGGGCCAATATCTCTAGGCACGGAACTCCGTCAGGCCAGTGCAAATCTATTGTGATCTGTGAATTGTTTTGAAGTGGTTATTTGGTGCTGTCGCGGTTGATTCTTGACTTGGAGTGTCCAAGTTTGTTACAACTTGATTCTAGATCCATTACCAACGGCAAGGGAACACCTTCCAGAGTGACTAACTGGACAGCCCCCTGTGGCAAAATCTCTTGTACCATGAATGGCTATTGCCAAGCTGGGACCAACTTCTTAGCTTTTTTCAGATATTTAGCTTCATAGAGTAGCACCAGTGTCCCTTGCGTTATTTTCGGCTTTCTGAGATGGCGATCATGCCACGCTTTGCGACGAAGTTGCTCGGCTTACAGGCATGTGAAGCTAACATCCTGCTTTCTTCCAACTTCGAGAGAGGTTTGCGGAAGCAATACCCGCTGTGACGCAAACGCTTCCCACTCTTGCTGAGCCTGAGTTGAACTCGTATGGTGCAAGTGCTTCTAAACCAAAAGCTAGCTGGAATGGGGTGTGGTTAGTGGTTGCTTTGGAGGTGCGATAAGCCCAGACTGTGCCGAGGATAGCTTGAGCCCAAGAAGTTGGATGCAGGTGACAAGCTTTCCTGAGAAGTGCGATTAGCGCTTTGTTAGTGCTCTCGGCTTGCCCATTTGCTCTGGGATAGTAAGAGCAAGATTTGCGATGAAAAATCTTGTAATTCACGAGGAGCGTGGAGATCAGGTCGTTGATGAAATGACTACCTCTATCACTTGTGATTTCAAGAGGGCACCCAAACCTAGAAAAAATAATTTCATACAAAAATTTTGCGACAGTGGCTGCTGTACAATCGATGGTAGTCACTACCTCGGCCCCCTTGGTTGCATAATCCGTCGCTACTAGGAGATACTTACGATTGCCAGGTTGAGCAGGTGGAGCAATTAGACCAACAAGGTCCAAGCCCCATCGCTCAAAGGGCAACCAGGCCATAGATGCCTGCAGAGGGCGATTGGATTGCTTGCTAGGCTTGGGTGCACATCGTTGACAGACATCACAAATCTTGACATGAGCTATAGCATCTTTGAATAGATAGGGCCACCATAAGCCTGTCTGTAAGATTTTTTGCGTCGTGATGTGACGAGGGTAATGGCCACCTATAAGACCACAGTGTGCATCTTCCACAATGTGGTCCAGTTCATGAGGAGAGACACACCTGCGTAGCACACCATCTGGCGCAGATTTGTAGAGCTGTCCAATCAGAGAGAAGGGTCTAGACTTCAACAAGAGTCTTCTTTTTTGCAAGGGAGAAGCATTCTCAGGATATAGGCCGGTAGAGAGCAGATGTAACACATCTTGTCACAAACTGCTGACGTGTCAAAGCCCTGAAGAAGGGAGTCAACTTGCAGATGTCGGTCGAGGGGCCTAAACCCTAAGAAGAACAAGTAACAGAAGAAGAAGTACTACCAACTTATGGGGACCCCGTTCGATGGGGCCCCAAGTGACATAAATGATTAAAATAAAGCAAGACCACTAGTCTCAAGATAGCAATCGCACTGGACCTCCAAGGTCATCTGATCGTGAAGAGACATCTACTAGGAGATGTCGAGAAACTTCAAGTTATAATCTGATAGGGTTTCCATGGCAAGCATTTCTGGATGCCCCACTCTACCAGAAGTTGCACTCCGAAGGAAGATGTCAGAAACCCTATAGCTTCGGGCAAATTTTTTTCTTGAAAGCTTGCCAATTCCTTGGAAGTGTGTCGCTTGGTAGCTATAGACATCGGCATGGTACTGTCTCTGAGAAAAACAGCAGCTCGAAACAAATCTTGGATCCTTCTCTTGCAAGTGATCTTATTGGCTTATGCCATGTAAGACATGAGCAGTGAAGACGAGAGCGCGCCCGATGCGCGATGAAGTAAGGGTGGGAGTGGCTAATAAGTCGGGGTTGGTGGGCGAAGATACCTCGAATAAATTCCAGAAGTCTATGGTTTGCTCTGTCTGCTCTTTTGTGGGACCGGTATGCTTTCAGAAAAGCATACGCCTGGTGCTCTGATACCACTGTCACAAGACGGGCACCACGTGTCAATATAAAAGAACAAACTGAAGAGTCTTTAACACTTCAATAGCAACTGAACTGAGAGAGAGAGAGAGAGAGAGAGATAGACAACACGCGACACGGAGTGGCGGAATTCCACCCCAGAGAGTATTGGCCCCAAACCTTGGCGCCCCTTTCGGTATTTCTTTCTATTGCATCAACACAGTACAAGCCGGTACTCCAGACTCTGCACCTTCTCCAGGAAGCATGCCAGAGAATGAGCCCTAGCCTCATATTTAAAGGCCCTTGGCCTGGAAAGCAGCTACAGTGAAAAGCCTTCAAAACTCAAAAGCATCTGGTCCGAAAGCAAAGCCAAAAGCTGCCAGCGTAAATTACAAAAATCCGTGCAGCCTGCCATGTCATTAGCCAGTGCAAAACGCGGAAATCCGTACAGCCTGCCACGTCATCAGCTAGCGTAATTTTTGAAAATCTGCGAGCTTTTCTTGGGCCGCCAAAAAAACACTGTTTGTCCAAGAGCTGATGGACCATGTTGTGCTCGGCTACGACCCTATGGAATGAACCTAACCCTAATTTTTTGGTGCAGGTTTCAGGATGGAAAGTCAATTGACTTTTCAGGCTCGACTGATGTCGAGATTGCTTTTTAAGTTTGAAATCTGTTTGAGAACTTGTTTGGTGATCCTGTTTGGAATTTGTTTGAAATGGATGGTATCTGTTTTGAACCTATCTTGTTGCCGATTTGAATTGTTTGACTCTGGTTGTAATACTGGTTTCAATGACTGGTGAGTTTACTCCCGGGTGGAGTACTGAGAAATGATGTTTGAGAATGCTTGTTCATACTCATGGCTCGAACCCTTGTGGTTATTTATGTGGGAGTATTGTTGTTGTGACTCCCGGCCTGGACCTGGATGGTTATGTGGGAGGAGTATTAAGAAGTCTTACTCCCAGCACCTCCAAACGACGCAGGCTGCGGTCTGGGGGGCGTTCGGTTGCAAAAGGCCTCTATATATCCTGGCCCGGACCTTTTTAGGTTATGCGGGAGGAGCGATGAGGGAGTCGTAGAATATCTCCCGGTCCGAACCTTGTTAGGTTATGCAGGAGGAGTGTTCATCGGCGGCTTTATGTTTCTATGTCTTATAACATGCATATGTGAGCATTTGTGTTGCATTGTGATGTGCCAACCACTGAATATTCCTAACTGGATGTGATTGCCTGGGTATGTAATTTTACTGCATCAAGACACCCGTGGAAGATCACTACGGTCTGGGTGTGATGGCTAATTTTGCTACGCCGGAATATCGAGAGTTTTGATGAGACGAAAGGAGAAGCTAACTTCTTGATCAAAAGAGCCGAAAGGAGAAGCTAACTCCTTAACAAAAGCAGCAAACCGATTGTCCCTTGGAATGTCCCTCAGAATGACCCTCGGAAAGTTTTGAGCTAACTTGAGTTGTTTTGCAAATATGTTGTAATCGCGGACGATTACTCTCTTTCAAGAAGGGGAGATGTCACAAACTGCTGACATGTCAAAGCCCTGAAGAAGGGAGTCAACTTGCAGATGTCGGCCGAGGGGCCTAAACCGTAAGAAGAACAAGTAACAGAAGAAGAAGTCCTACCAACTTATGGGGACCCCGTCCGATGGGGGCCCAAGTGACATAAAGGATTAAACTAAAGCAAGACCCACACGCACAAGAAAAGCTGGCAGATTTTCGAAAATTACGCTGGTTGATGACATGGTAGGTTGTACGGATATCCGTGTTTTGCGCTGGCTGATGACGTGGCAGGCTGTACAGATTTCCGTGATTTACGCTCGCAACTTTTTGGCTTTGCTTTTGGACCAGATGCTTTTGAGTTTTAAAGGCTTTTCACTATAACTGCTTTTCAAGCCAAGGGCCTTTAAATATGAGGTTAGGGCTCATTCTTTGGCATGCTTCCTACAGAAGGTGCAGAGTCTGGAGTACCGGCTTGTACTATGTTGATGCAATATAAAGAAATACCGAAAGGCGCGCCAAGGTTTGGGGCCAATACTCTCTGGGGTGGAATTCCGCCACTCCGTGTCGCGTGTCGTTTCTCTCTCTCTCTCTCTCTCTCTCTCTCTCTCTCTCTCTCTCTCTCTCTCTCTCTCTCTCTCTCTCTCTCTCTCTCTCTCTCTCTCTCTCTCTCTCTCTCTCAGTTCAGTTGTTATTGAAGTGCTAAAAGTTTGTTCAATCTGTTCTTTTATATTGGCACATAGTATCGTCTTGTGACACATCTCCATACCATTCCGGGGTCGTGTCGACCTTAAAGAGATGACTATCCGAAAGCCATCATCAACCCTAGTATCTGGCTCACTTGTGTGTATGCCAGAGAGGTGACCGGCCATGACGTTCTGGACGAAGAAATACGTCGAAATCAAATTCCTGGAATATCAGTAGCCACCTCCAGACTCTTCCTGCAACCTGGGGTTTATTCAGAAGATAGCGCAGTGCATGACGATCAATGATTATAGTGAAGTGAACCCCTAACAAGTAATGACGAAACTTTTGTAAAGAATACACCATAGCCAAACCTTCCCTTTATGTGGTGTTGTAGTTGCGCTCAGCCTTTGTGAGCAGGCGACTAGCATAGTGGACTGGGCGATCTAGGTTGAACTCCTTGCTCGGCTGAGTCAAGACCACGCCGACCGCAAATTGACTAGCATCAGTAGGGACATGAAAAGCAGTGGACCAATCAGGAGCAACTAAAATAGGTGCCTCAGTTAGGCGCTTTTTGAGATAGGCAAAAGCTTGGGATTCAACTGTGGACCACTGAAAGGGTACAGCAACACTAGTCAGGCGAGTCAAGGGTTGGGCAACCTCTGCATACATGCGAATGAACCTCCGATGATAGCCTGTATGGCCTACAAAGCTTTGAACACCTTTGGGATTAAGTGGAGGGGACAATCTTAAAATGGCCACTATTTTCTCAGGGTCAAGTGCTAAACCTTCAGCAAACACGACATGACCTAATAGCGTACCTTGAGTCACCAAAAAGTGGCACTTGTTTGGATTGAGCTTAAGGCGCGCCTCACAACACTTCGAGAAGACTACAGAGAGTTGAGCCAGGTGCTTCTCTAAGTTTTCCACCGGGGTGGAACATTAGACGCCAGAGAAGGTGGAAAAATCATCCATGAAGATTTTGAGATTGTCGTTGAGCAGGGGACAAAATATGATGTAGACAATACGATTGAATGAAGGAGGAGCGTTTTTCAGCCCAAAGGACATCCTTTTGTAGATAAAAATTCCCCATGGAGTAACAAAAGCTATCTTTCTATGGTCGTCAGGATGTATTCCTAACTAATTGTAGCCGCTGAACCCATCCATGAAACTGTACAGTACATGCCCAGCAACATCTTTGAGGACTCTCTCAGTAAAAGGAGTCGGAAATCCATCCGGGATTGTCACCTTACCCAAAGCCCGGTAGTCCACGCAAACTCGAATTTTGTTAGACTGCTTCTTGGGAGTGATAACCATAGGGGACAACCATTCTGAGTGCTCCACTGGCACAATAATACCTCCTTCTTGCATTTTTTCTAACTCGACTTTGACTGCTTTTGCATACTTGGGGTTGAGCTTGTAAGCCCGTCCTCTGACCGGCTTAGCCCCCTCAACCAGAGGGATTGTGTGGACTCCTAACTCTGCTGGGATCCCTTCCAAATTGTGGTAAGACCAGAACACATCCTTGAAAGAGTGCACGAAAGAGATTGCCTGGTCGAGTATCACGGGGTGATCCCATAACCAAGTGGCTAACAGGATAGAGGCTGATGGTTGTCAAGGTCGCCTAGGTTGACTTCTTTGACGGGGTCAGGCGGTGTAGTTGGCGAGGATGCATCAAGAAGAGAAGACCTTGCCGCCTCTGTGAGCTTCCGAACATCATGAGCTGGCGTCTGATCGATATTGAAATCGGCATAATCTTCTTGTAACCATCCGGGTGGAAGCTCGTCGAAAGGAAGTTCATCGGGTACATAGGATAGCTTGGACTAGGGCAAGGTATCAGACACAGGTGAGGCTGAGGGTGTGGCGTGGATGAACTCTTGTAAAGGAGATTTCTTACCCCTTCTATGGTCTTTGATAGGCTCACCAAGTTCAAAGGCTTCTACTGAGGGGCCAACTAAGCTATCAACCTCTGGGAGCAATGGAGTCGATGCGCTCGGCTCAGCCACTGTAGCAACACTGGAAGATGGTGTATCCTCTGGCAAGGCTTGAATGGAGACCACATAGCAAGGCATAGAGTGGGTAGCCTCCAACCACTCCAGCAAGTCTTCTTTTGGTCCATCTGGTGGAGTAGGATGGTTCGGTTGGGGAGTTTGACTCCATTGATAGAGAACTATGATTCACCATCGGATCCATTCCCCCTTCAAGGCGGATAGGTTTCATTGGATAGCCTGGGCTACGTATCCACATTGAATCAGTTCTCCAATCATGTAATGCCTTTGTGTGGCGTAGCCATGGTCATCCAATGAGTAATGGAAACCCGCCCTCTATCTGAGGGAGGCGAACAACAACAAAATCTAGGTTGAATGTGAAGTCTTGTACCTGCAGAGGGACCTTGTCTACTATTCCCACAAGGTAGACAGTTCTTTGGTCTGCCAAAGTCACTGTAAAGGGAGCGGGCCGAGTAGGCTAGAGACCCAATGCCAACATAGAGAATTCGGGCATCAAGTTAATACCCGACCCACCATCCACTATGACACCGGAGAAGTCGCGCCCTAGAATAGACGCGATGAGACGAAGACTCCTGTAATCAGTGAGCGGAGCAGCGGGAAATGAAATCATGTAGGACTCTAAGGGCTGCAATGGTAGGTGCCCGCCACTAGACCCTGCATCAGGATACAGAAATTGAATGATGGAAAGGGTGTCACTTCGAAAATTTGCATCAAGTCGAAGCATATCGTACAATGACACTTACTGAAAGGTGTTTTTCAAGATAGTCTCTGCTGTAGGCTTCTCTCTTTTGATCAGTGCTTGCTCTGGTATCTTGAGCTTCTGCAAGTCCTCTACTGCTTCCATGAAGCCACCATCAACATCTAAGAGAAGAGGGGTAGGTTGGCTCTTGGCACTACCTGCTGGTTTGTCAGCTACTAGGGGAGGTTGACTTATTTGTGTGACTGGAGATGAAAAAGTTGGACCGTCAGGGAGGCTGAGACTAAGAGCAGCTCTCTATGCCCGTGTGAGCACACCAACAGGCTCTTCCACCTGTTTCAACACATTTTGCAACTACAAGAGTGGAAGGCCGGGCATGTGGAATGGTGCTTACTGTGATTAGGTTGATCTTTGCGAATATAAACTCTTGCTGGTTCTCGCTTGTGCTTGCAGATGTGGATGTGCGTTGTTTTGGGCAGTCCTTACTATAGTGATCCTTAGCTTCAGGTCAGTGTCGGCAAGGAGAGGACTCTTCTGGAAACGGACATTTGCTCTGAAATGTGGCTGTAGCACAAAATTGGCCTATAGGAGGGGCGAGGTGGTCTCGACCCTTGCTGCATGGGGACGGATGCTCATGTGTAGAAGCTTTGAGGAACCGAAGGAGAATTAACATGATAAAAGTTGGGAGATGCAAAGTTGTTGTGCATACCTTGCATAGGAGGTGTTGTCAGCAGAGGTGGCATAGGGTTTTGATGGCCATAGGGTGAAACCATGTTGGATGCAGCTCTGTTGTAGTTGCCGCATTCCCTTCAAATAATAGCACTCTTTGTCATCATGGCCAGGTTTCTTGCAAAAATGGCAGTAAGCTCGAAGTGGGTAGTCCCGAGGAGGATGCCCTAGAGAGCGACAAGAGGAACACCACACCATCGGCGGCTTAGTGTGTTGCTGTGCCCGGAGCTCTTCTAGCTCCCACTCGATTTGTTCTAAAGCCTCTTGCTGTGGAGATTTTTCCAGTCTAAGAGAGAAGGACCTCTCCTCTTGAAGTGCTCTTTGTAACTTCAGTGCTTCTAACTCCCTGCGTACAGAAAGCAAGGGATCAGAGGGATTTTTTGTGAGTGCTGAGGCAGTCTCCACCTGAAGGGGGTCCTTGCCTGGCCTCCTTGCTCCTCCTATCCTGGTAGCGGCCGCTATAAACTCCTCCAGAGATGCTTCAGGTCGAAGACTTTCGCGTAGTTTCTGCTGAGACGTCTTTGGAAGAGCTTTCTCTACCCACTTCTTGACCATAAATTCCCCTGGTTACTGAGGAAGCTTGGCAACCAGAGACTTGGTTTTAGTCAAGAGTTCTGCAAAGTCTCCTCTGGCTCGAGCATTACGTTGGCCAACTCATCCAAAACCTTTTCCTGGAAGTCACCTGGCCCGAATGCTGCACAGAACTGTTGTCTTAAAGCTGCCTAAGTTGGAAAGTGATTCTCTGCAAACTGACTGTACCACTTGTCTGCTAAACCATCCAAGGTTGACGGAAACAGCACCAAATAAGCATCTTCTCTATTAAGACCACGACCTCTATAGAGAGATACAAACCTCCTTGCATGGTCGTCTGCATCTTCTGAGGAGAGTCCCTTGAAAGTAGGAAACTTGATGTTTACCTTGGCCAAAACACTGGTCAACTGGCCAGGGACCTAAACCCTAAGTGAAGAAGCAGAAGCAGCAAAAGAAGTTTTACCAACATGCAAAGTCTTGCCGAGTGGCCTATTTTTAAAGAAGAGTTCCCGCCAACTTATGGGACCCTGTTCAATGGGGCCCAAGTGACATAAAGGCATTAAAATAAAGTTGGACCCAGCACACACATAGGCTAATTTGCGAGCTGATGACGCGGCAGCTGCTGTACCAATTTTCGGATTTTATGATGGCTGCTCGCGTGGCAGATTGTACGAATTTCCACCTTTCACGATGGTTGTTGACGTGGCAGAGCTGTACGGATTCCTGCTTTTGCGCTAGTAGCTTTTGAGCACCTTCTTTTGGGCCAGTTGCTTTTGAATTTGAAAGATTTTCATAAAACTGTTTTTTATTGCCAAGGGCCTTTAAATATGAGCCAAGGGCTCATTCTCTGGCATGCTTCATTACGAAGGTGCAGAGGGTGGAGTACCAGCATTGTACTGAGTTCAAGTAATAAAAAGAAATACCGAAAGGGGCCCAAAGGTTTGGGGCCAATACTCTCTGGGGTGGAACTTCGCCACTCTCTCTCTCTCTCTCTCTCTCTCTCTCTCTCTCTCTCTCTCTCTCTCTCTCTCTCTCTCTCTCTCTCTCTCTCTCTTTCAGTTCAGTTGTTATTGAAGTGCTTAGAGTTGTTCAGTCTGTTCTTTTCCGTAGGCACATGGTGACCATCTTGTGACAGGGGGCCAGTCTTTGGGACCAATCTCTCTGGGCACGGAACTACGCCGACTGTGTCGACTCAACTGAGTGATTCTCTTGTGTGTTGTGTCAGATTCTTGACGTGGGGTGTCCAAGTCTGTTACAGTGGTATCAGAGCTCAGCCGATTTCTCTTCTACTCTTCTACTGGGAAATCCGATCCCTTGTCCGGGACACACATGGATTCAGGTGATGATTTCCGCAAGAATCAAACGAACTACCCAACAATTCTAGAACGAGTGACAGCATGGAAAATTCTAATGAAACAGCAGACAAAGAGTACGGGCCACTCCGGCCTACGGAGTACGAACAGATGGAGATGTAGCGTCAACAACAGGTTGATGATTGCGCAAAGCAGATGCTCTAGTTTTTGAAGGATCCCCATAATGCGAAACTTTTGACCCAGCACTCGATTGATGAGATGCACTCCCGGTGGCGGATGACCATCGATTCACCCTTGAAGTCAGCTCTAAAAAACCTCCAGTTCCACGGCCGTTCATCACTGAAGATGAACTCGACGACGTTGTTGAAAGATAAGTCAACCAACTTTTGGGAACCAAGAAGCATCCGAGGAGACGTAGCAAGGCATCTATACATGAGAATCGTATGGGACCCGGGTTACTTGGGTCGCCAGACTTCTTTTGCAAATGCACAAAAACCAAAGAAACATGTATGCTTCGAGGGTTTGTCCAGTTCGTCCTTAGCTTCTTCTGACAATTCCGACAGCTCCTCTTCTGATTCGAGTGATAGGATAGAAAGGGCAAGAAACACGAAAGAATCAGACATGAAAAGAACAAGAAGAAGGCCAAGAAAAGCAGATCCTACCGCAAATCTCAACAATTTCCTGACAATATTGACGAGGATTCGTCCTCTTCTAAAAGTTTAGACTCTAAGGACCAGATGTTTTATTCAAAGAGAAACCACTTTTATAGAGCCAATCGATATGACTTTCTCGAGGATAAGAGCAAGAAGACCAAAGAATTCAAAGAGGGTGGACAAGAAATTTAATACCTTCTGAGGGTTTAGAGATGCCCACAGAGCCCTTGCATTTATTCCGCAATTTGATAAACCTTTTTCTGGAGGACGCTACTCAGAGCACTCAAAGATTAGAAGGGTGGCATCTTATTTGTAGGAAAATGCACGGATATGGTGGTCCACTCTTCTCTTACGAAAAGAAGCACCGACAAAGTGGCTAAAATTCGAACGACTTTTTATCTCTTCTTGGCTCACTCGGGAGTACGAACGTCTTGTGATTACAGCTTAGAATCATCTACAAATGACCAAGGGAGACACTTTGGATTCATATTGTGTGAGGTTTTGCAATGCCTTTCTACCTACCTCTTCTTTAAAAAAGATCAGTGTTACGCAGCAAATCAAGCGATTTGTTGTGGACTTCCCAAAGATATTCGAGATTATTGTTTACTACAGAAGTTTGAGTCCATCCAACAATTGATGGGACATGTTAAGCAAGGGTTTGCTATGCATTCGAGTAACCTGACTTATCCAACAAATCAACAATTGACACAAAGGACCGGACAAATTTCGACCAACCACAATAGAAGAAAAAGGAAATTTCAAAAAAAGATACTCATTCTCGATTGACGGAGAAACAAAAATCCGAGTATCTCAAAGAAGATAAGTGTTTTGACTACGGAGAACAAGGGCATATCGCAACACGGCGCCCAAAAAAGCACACAAAGGACCTTCAGAAGATAGGCCAGAGAGTTCGAGAGCAGTCGAAGAACGCGGAAGAAAAGGAAAGATGAAAGCAGGATTGGTACCAAATTGTGTGGGGACCGACCCACATCAGATGGATGAAAGCATAGAACTTTGTCGAGCATGGGGCAAAGTACAAGATCAAGAAGCCCTCATCTTCTTTGATGGAGGAGCCAAGGCCAACTTCATTTCACCCGAATTCGCGACTCGACTTCGAATTACGCCCCACAGAATGGGGCCACACATAGAGGTTGTTCTAGCGGCACCCAGACAAGATGTTGCCATTACACCTGTCATTAACAAACTTTGTTTGCATTGTCAGGGGTATTTAGGGCACGAGGACTTCTACATCATGCCTTTGAAAGGATGTGACGTCCTCCTAGGAAACCCTTGGTTCCACAAGAACAGTACACTGGTCAATTATAGGGCCAAGAAAGCGCCTTTGAAGAATGAGAAGGGCAAAGAAATTGTACTTGATGTAAAGCTGCAACGCAAGTCTCTCCCACTTATATCGGCTTCAGCCATTTCTGAATTAATAAAATCGAGTCTTTTTGTTTACTCGATCTTCTTGAAAGAACTGAATGATGAACAATGATCAAATATGTCTGAATTGGAAAAGGAACGACAAGAATTTCTACACGCACAGGCTGATTGTTTCTCTGAAGGCCTATCAGGTGAGTTACCACCTTCTCGTCCTGAGGATCACGTGATTGATTTAATTCCCGGTACACCACCAAATCGGCCACCTTATCGAGTTAGCCAAGCCCAAGATGAAGAAATAATGAACCAAGTAAATGAAAGGTCTCATCCAGCCTAGCACTTCACCTTTCTGTTCTCTGGCAGTGCTAGTACTAAAGAAAGATGAAGCCTGGAGGATGTGCATTGACTATAAAGCTCTCAACAAAATCACCATCAAGAACAGATTTCCTATTCCCAAGGATCAATGATATACTCAAAAGACTTCAGGGATCCTCTTGCTTTAGTAAAATTGATCTGAAGAGTGGATATCATCGGATCCGAATTGCTCTGAGGGACGTCTACAAGACAGCTCTCCGGACAACGTCGGTGTGTAAGAATACTTGGTTATGCCTTTTGGTTTTACAAATGCTCTAGCAACATTCAACCAAATCATGGATAGGATTTCCATATAGTATCAATCATTTGTGGGACTTTCTTTGACGACATAATTGTTTTCTCCAAGAATGAAGCAGAACACAGACATCATCTGCTACAAGTCTTTCAGGCATTGTGGAAGCACAAATTGATTATTAACACAAAAAAGAGCAAATTTTTCTTACCTAAGATACATTTTTTGGGGCGCATCGTTTAAAAAACAGAAGTAATGATGGACCCGGCCAAAATTGAGACTATTCGTGATTGGCCTGACTTAAAAAATGTTCGTCAAGTTCGAAGCTTTCTGGGCTTGTGCTCTTATTACCTGCGGTTCATTCAAAAATTTACAGGAATAGCTTCTCCTTTGCATCTACTCCTTTGCATCTACTCACTCAGATAGGGGTTCCTTTCACTTGGGGACTGACAAAGATAACCACTTTTCAGACTCTCAAAGAAAAGTTGACTAGGAGACTAGTGTTGGCCTTGCCAGACTTGCAAAACCCATTCGAAGTTTATTGTGATGCTTGTGGTCATAGTCTAGGAGCAGTTTTGATGCAAGAAGGCCATGTCATTGCTTTATGAGAGCGGGATGTTTTCACGTCCTCAGTTGATGGCACAGATTTATGAGAAAGACCTATTGGCAGTTATCCATGCTCTTACATAGTGACGGCATTATCTACTCGGAGCTGATTTCATAGTATTCACAGATCATCAGAGCTTACGCTACTTGTCGTAGAATCAGCTTTCAAAAAAGCAGATGACATGGGCTAACATACTGTCATTGTTTCACTTCAAGATAGTCCATGTTCAAGGACAGAAGAACTTAGTGGCAGATGCATTGCCACGGAAGCCCTTGATTCTAGCTATTTCCACGATACACCATCGAATCTTCGAGGATATGGTAGATCAGTATGCCACAGATCCTGATTTTGCGGACATCTTTCATCGGATTCAAAGTGGAGAGACAGTTGAAGGCTACTCCATACGGGACAGATATTGGATGCGGAAAACCATGTGGTGTGTTACACAGCCTTCAAGGGAAAAAGTTCTGACCGAGTGTCATTGCCCACCTTTTTCGACTCACCGCGGCATAGGCCACACCTTGAAAAGTGTTAGAGCGTTACTTTTACTGGCCAAGGCTCACAAAGGATGTGGACGAGTTTGTTCCCAATTGTTTAGTATGCCAAAAGGTCAAGTTTGATAGGCATAAGGCACCGGGACTTCTACAGCCTTTACCCATACCCTCCCGCCCCTGGGAAAGCATTGCTATGGATTTCATTTTTTATCTTCCCAAGACCCAAAGTGGACATGATGAAATTTGGACGGTCATTGATAGATTTAGCAAGCAAGCTCACTTTATTCCAGTAAAGAAGACAGTTAAGCCTCATCATTTGGCGAGACTATTCATCTCACAGATTTTTCGATTACATGGCATGCCTGAGTCGATAGTCTCGTATAGAGATCCCCGATTCACAAGTTTGTTTGGAGGGCAATTCGGGAGAACATTGGCACAATGTTGCAGTTCTCATCCTCATTCCACCCACAGACAGATGGACAATCTTAAATAGCCAATTCAGTGGTTTTGGATTTATTGAAGACTTACATTTCGGATCAAAAGACTCTATGGGAAAAGTACTTGCCCTTGGTGGAGTTTGCCTACAACACGGTTCACTTTTCGACAGGGAAGGCACCATTTGAAGTAATCGAAGGTCCTAAAAAGGTTCCTCCTTTTCTAAGCACCAAAAATAAGATTTTTGAAGCAAATCAGTACACGAGGGATTTGGACACTCCTTTTGTCAAGGTTCACGAGGCTCTAGAGAAGTCTCAAGCACAGCATAAGAAGGCCAGATAAACACAGACACGCCTTGCAATTGAAGGAAAATTATTGGGTGCTCTTACGCTTTGAGAAGGCACGCCTAAGGAAACGAAAGGGAAAGGAGCGGCTTTTTCCAAAGCTCAACATGAGGTATTATGGCCTTTCTAGATTCAAGAGAAGATAAATGATGTATCCTTCAGATACTTGGAAGATTCACAATGCTTTTCATGTGAGTCTCTTGAAACCTTTAAAGGGTGAGGTGCCAGTTGACAAGGAGCCTGATGAGCAACCTGAAGTGGAAGAGAGCGAAGAGATACTTGTTCCAAAACAAATACTCGCTCACAAAGAAAGCAAAGTGAAAGGTAAAGTGATACGGCGGTTCTTGGTGAAATTCAAGAACTATCCGCCATTGGATGCGAAGTGGATGGAGGAGGAGAACCTAGCAGATACTCCTCAAATATTGGAGCTTTACCTTGAGGCCTTCGGTCGAGCTACATCTATTCCGAGAGATCCCGCAGATCAGCAGGGTTGAATCTGGTGGAGACGTGACTGCACGACAGAGGAGTTACTCTACTCTTTTGTCACAGATCACCTAGATGGAAAAAAGTCACTCATTTTCCTTTGGATTTCAGGGATACTAATGTGCTCACAATATTCTGCCATATGACTTTATGAATAAAGACGTTGGAAATGGGAATTCCCGAAAACAAATTTGATTTGTGTGTACTCTCTCTTGTGATTTTGTTTGAGTGCAAGATTGAAAGACAAAATGACTGCAACATTTCGGTCTTCAGATTCTATAAGACATGATCGCAATAAGAATTAGTTAATATGACATCAAAGAGGTCTGGTGTGGATATGATGGGATTGCTAAATACGTTGCCAGGAATCATGGCCTTAGAACTGGACAGATTTTATGAGATTTGATTTGAATATGATATGAATGTGCACTGACTACCGTCTTCGTGCAGATGCTAGATTTGTGTCATCTATTGTGTCGGTATTTAGAGAGTCAATGTCTACTAGACTGGTTTATGTCTTCTGTCTATTTTCGCAGGTGTAATCGAGGGCAATTACAGTTCTTTCAAGAAGGGGGTATGTCACAAAATTAGGACGTGGCATGACCAATTGACAACACCTAAAGTTACAACTTATAGGGTCCCATCCAATGGGGCCCTAGGGACAACTAGACAATTAAAGAGAGAAAATCGTGGAAAATACGACGTCGTGGCAGCTGTACGGACGCTCCGCGTTTTGCGCTTGGTAATGACATGGCAGCCGTACGGAATTCCGTTAGCTTTTGGACCTTGGAGCTTTTGATGTTTGAAGCTTTTCATGTATTGTTTTGTGAGAAGCCCTAAAGGGCCTTTAAATTGAAACCCAGGGCCACTCTCTGGCTCAGTTTTGGCTGACGAGCTACAAAGCAGAGAGGACCCCCAAGCCTTGTAACTTTGCTCAAGCATTAATACAAAAATAAATACCGAAAGCGGCACCAGTCTTTGGGGCCAATCTCTCTGGGCATGGAACTACCCCCGGCCATGTCGACTCAATTGAACTGTGATTAAAGTTGTGAAGTGTTTTTAAGTGATTCTCTCGTGTGTCGTGCCAGATTCTCGACTTGGGGTGTCCAAGTCTGTTACACTTGCACTCCATAAGAAATCGTGTTGTGAAAGACAATTGGATTGATTTGAGGGATAGAAGGTGGACTTGAACAATAACCTTTAGGAATCCAAACTATTCTAAACTGACTTGAAGAAAGAACTAACTTGGGTTTGGGATGCCTTCGCCAAAGCATAGGTTTCTTCATAAATAGGTTAGCGTGGCCCAGATATGCTAACTTGTCGTCAAGGTAGGTACGAGGGCCCTCAACCCTCTCAAGATGGCCCAAATAGATCTAGTGCGGGTCTAATTTGACATCTCAAGTCGAGTATGGACCAAGATGAGAATGTGAATGTGGCATGCCATAAGAAAAACAGTGTGGATTAAGATGTGGACGTTTAATCTGAACTATGTGATTGATGATTGTTATTCACAATCGAGCGTGGATTACGTAATGTGCTAGCACATGCTTTGTGAGGGTACTATCTTGTGGCAATGGTCATTTGCATGTTTGCTTGGAAGCAATGTCCACTAAATATTAGTGCTATGTCTGTTTTGCATGTGTAATCAAGGGTGATTACTCTTTCTTTTTTCTTTTGGGTTTGGGGGGAAAGGGGGGGGGGGGGGGGGGCATATATGTCACAAAATGATGACGTGCCATGTCAACTAGAGCAGCACAGGAGCCAAGAGGAGCCAGGTGCAAAGCAACAACAATACAGCCAAAAAACAAGCTAGCTATTACATAAGCGAAATTACAAAAGCCCGTAGGCATTACAATGACCAAGAACTGGTGACAAAAGAAAACTTCTCGGATATACAATGAAATACAAACCATAGGGGGAAAATCACCAACGATGCAGAGATACAAAGAAGGATGATACATCAAAATCCAGAGATGGGAGTGAAGGACAACTCTAGAAGAGAGTTGTAGCAAAAAGAGGCCACCCGGATTTGCAAAAGAGGAAGCCGAAAACTCCATCAAAGAATCTCTAGTATCATACTCCGGATACCTGAGGCTAAAAGGCGCACTCCAACAAAGGATGCACTACCATCGCCCTAACCACTCTGCATCAAATAGTCCAACCCAAAGAGGTGACGGCCACGCACTCCACTTACTATTTTTGGAAAGTAATTGCCCGCATCAACTTTCTAGGCAAGACAAGTGTGCCACCATGTTGCACTTGATATACTTACATTCTAAAGGCATAGAAAGCATTATCTAGAATAATGTAACACTGGCAGCAGTGCATCACGACTACCGAGTCCCCGGTTAAGGTATGTACAAACGCGAGAGCAACCACCGGCAAACACGTGACAATATGGACATTGTAGCATCCATTCCCATGCATCAAAAGGAATAGAAAGTGAATTAAAACTTTTCAATTTACATTATGTATGTGCCACGGCACAACAATGTGGGTTTGGGGGAGGACACAAATTGCGTAGAATATCTTTGTATCAATGGACATCAAATGAAAATACAATACCGACAAACATGATCCTTGCTGCGAAAGTCAGTGGATTTAGAAATAAGACTATGAGAGAGAGAACCTTAATCGGCATGCTGCCATCAGAGACCAACAGTTTTCCTCTTTTCATTCTTATAAGTTCTCTCTTTATGATGCTTGCTTCTTCCTCTCCACCACAAATGTTGTTCAAATGATCCACAGTGGTCACACATGATGTTGTCCAACAGCTCTCAGAAATGGACTTTGTGACATCTGCTATACGTTCCTACGCCGAAGTATATGAGTGTATTAGGAAAAGCACCAAAACAAAACAAAGCCATCCAGTACTGAAAGCAACAACGATGACTAAATTTGGCAGTGTAATTGAGTCTTAACATGATGAAAAACCTGTAAGTTACATGCACAAGAGCTGTCACAACTAGCCGTCCTGGAATTTTAACTTGCATGGTGGTATTGCCCCAAAAAACTCTCTTGCCGATTTGCTGCCAAAACCAGCTTGGCTGTGTCTCTTGAAATTTGTCAAGACTTTGTAAGTCCCCAGAACTAAACATTTCCAGCTGTAAATAAAAACCAGGCAAAGGATTTTGAGTAAGTACTGTTTCCTTGCCAATATTCCATTCTTATGCGTTTAAAATCTCTTATAGCTGCAGAATCGTCATGCAATCTGATTCCTGATGTGCTAAATATCAATTCTGCCATCAAAAAAAAAAATTTAATGCACAAAAATCGGCATGTTTAGAAAATATTTGTACAGGCTTTTACAAACATATAAAAAACTGTCTACAAAAAACCTGCTTTTGTTTAAAAGCCAAAATTTGCTTCTTGTCATTTGAGAAAAATTTTAGTGCCATCAATAGATGAAGTCATTTTGACAGTGAAAAAAACTGACATGCTGCTATTCTCCACCCCTCCTTCAGGTTTCAGTGCCTTAGCGCCCCCCCCCCCCCCCCCCCCCCTTTCTCTCACTCCTCTCTTAGTGTTGTGCTTCTGAACACCCTCCATGCAGCTCAGTGTCCTGCCATGCATGATGCACATGATTGTGGATCCTAACAGCCCCTTTTGTCTTGCCCTCAAGAGTCATTCTTTTCCATCCGCTTTGCTAGCCACCACCCTCTAGGGCCTCCTACCCTGCCCTCTATGCTGAACCCCTTGAGAGTGAAACATTCGCAACAACGTTAAGACTTGGGATTAAGTATACAAGGTAACATCACTTCTTCATCTATCAAAACCCTAACCCTAGTCTCTAGCAGTGCACAACTGCAGAACCCCTCAACATCCCCCCAAAGCGAATCTGTCGTGCGGAAGTTTCTCTAAAGTCTCTTAACTCAGAGAATATGTCCACCTATACGGACCCCTACTACCGCAAGGCTTAAGCACCTTGCAAGGCCTGCGCGCACACACGCATCTTCTAAAGAGGACGAGAATTGTCAGCAGCTTGGGAAACCACCATCGCCATCACCGCCTTTGCGCACTACAGCATTCTGCTGCTGTAGTCACTGCAGCAGCTACAACCAAACCTACCACCCACTTGTATTGTCACCGCTCCTCCTCAACAAGTGCAGCAAACCCTCACTTGCCACCTCGCAAATTTTCCGCACTTACCATCCAATTATGGTGTACACGAGGATTGAAAGACCTAGGCTAGAGGATAGTGAACATACACTGACGGACCACCCCATGGACGGACCACCCCATGGGAGTGGGCCTTGGCAGGAGGGAGAGGTCCCTCTTGAGTAGTTCGACCAGCAGTCTAAAAGGTGTTGATGACAACATACTTAAGAGGTACATACAAATAAGATAGTGCAGCAGTTATCTTAGCCTTTGGAGGTTCAGGTTAGGATTCCACTCAGAGCGATGGCCATGGTTGAGTACCTGCAAGAGATTGCGAACTCCTCGATACATCAGAGGAAGTGCTTTGATTACTCAATGGCTTTGCTTCTACCTCAAATGCTCCGTTGTCCATGTGGTTCCTGGTCGTTTGATTGAATAGGCCCATGAAGATCTCCAACAAATCCTTTGGAGGACAGGGCCCCTAATGGTTGATGGGTTCTTCGTGCAATACTGTGAGAAATGGGGCCCTGTTTCATTAGTCCAAAGGGGTCACCGATGATATTTACTGATTTCAGACGATGCATGGCAAGCATTGGACAGAGTTTGCAATCATGGATGCACAAATAGAGAAAACCTTGACAGGGACACATAGCTTTATGACATATGAGTTTTTCTCTCATATGTGTTATGAGCACGTCTCAAGCTAGAAGAAAGCGAGAGAAGAGGCGCTCACAATGTACAAGAGCTTGGGACTAGATTATAAACTTAATCTTGATTACAAGACTTGATACCTGATTAAGAGGACTTGGTACAAGACTTGCATTACAAGACTCAAGTACAAGACAAGGCTTGATTGCAAGGACAAGACTTGAACATAAGACAAGAGCTAGAAGAGGACTTACCTCGCAAAAGCCTCAGAACTTGTGTTGAGAAGACTAATTACAAGAACAAGAATTAATAACAAGACAAGAACTAGGAGAGGACGTACCTCGCATGAGTCTGTTGGCAAGACTGAAGGGCTTGTAGCCCAAGACCCCTATTTATACTAGTGCTTGAGGAGATTAGACTTTCTAAATTCTTCTTGAGGAGGTTAGAATCTTCTAGAACCCTCTTGATCCTTCTAGCTCTTATAGAACCTTCGAGATCCTTCTTCCACTTTCTACAACTTTCGAGAAACTTCTAGATTCTTTCGAAATCTTCTCCAAGCTTCTAGAAACTTCCCAAAGCTAGCTTCTTGTGTGCATGAAATCCAACCCCCCCCCCCCCCCCCCCCCCCCTTTAGCGACGATTTCCAAGAGGAGCGATGGTGTTCCTTGGCACTGGTACAAGACAAGGATTGATTGCAAGGACAAAGCCTTCAACATAAGACAAGAGCTAGGAGAGGGCTTACCTTGCAGGAGCCTCATAACTTGTGTTGAGAAGACTGTTTACAAGAACAAGAATTGATAACAAGAAAAGAACAAGGAAAGGATCTACCTCGCATGAGTCTCACAACTAGTGCTGACAAGACTGAAGGGCTTGTAGCCCAAGGCCCCTATTTATACTAGTGCTTGAGGAGGTTACTTGAGGAGGTTAGAACTTTCTAGGTTCTTCTTGAACAAGCCAAAAAAAAAAAAAAAGTGATTCTGGTGGTTCTTTCCTTGAGTGATACAAAACACTGCCAAAGCTCTGATACCCATGTAAGGTGCAACGGAAGTGAATGTTGAACTATGCTCAAGATGAGTGCTCCGAATTGTGCTCAAGGTTCCTCTTTCTTACGGAAGGAAGAGCCTTCCGTTCCTTTAGTGAGAGAGTGCAAATGATCACAAACAAAGTGGTGAACACTGTGAATGAAGGTACTGAGAGAGAGAGATAGAGAGAAGAATACGACACCAGAATGTTGTCAAACCCTCCTCCGAAGGCCCCACTCTCTATGACATGAGCGGTCTACTATTGATTGCACTAATCTCTACAATGCTTTGGACCTGCCGACGATGTCGAGGACGATGAGGACGACGACTAGACGGGCTGAAATCTGAAAAACGCTAATGGCTGAAATCTGCAAATCTTGTATCTGCTGAATTCTGATCTATGCCAGTGACGATGTCGATGGCAACCATGCGACGACGACGCGCTGAAAACACAGATGCTGAAATCTGTGTTTTCCGGGCTGAAACTGCAAACTACGCTGGATCTGACCGTGTGGCGAGGATCTGCTGCGGGAAGGTGAGATCTGCGAGGTTTGGGACTCTTACTGCGGTGTCTGACTGCTGAAAACTGAAAACGTTGATGCTATTCGGGGTCTTGTCGCAATGAATCTGCAAAACGCTGGTGGGTCATGCTGATGCAAAAACGCTAGGGCTGATTTTCGTCTTGATGGAAAAACGCTACGGGATCTGTTGGTACTACTGTCGCCAGGTTGCTGCAATGCAAAAACGCTGGCTTGGGATGGCTGAAAACGCTAGGCTTGCAAATTGCAAAACACTAGGTTGTTGTTGGGGGTGTATCTTGCTGAGAAGGTGCCTGTTCAACCTTGGTTCCTGCTACCTCTTCTGCCAGAAATGCTAGCGCTAGGGTTTTCTTATGTACTTGCTTGCTAAATTTGCCCTACCTAGTTCCCAACAAAAGTCACTTAAAAATAATAACTGAAAATTGGCTAAAATAGGGAAAAAAGGTATATGCACTGTAAGAATGCTCATGATGGGTTCCGATGGAAATCTGATGATCATGCTATGTGCAACCAAAGGATATGCATCTAATCTAAGTGTCTGGACATGCACGGTCTGTGAACAAACTCACAAAAGTGCCAGATCACTTCCTAATCTAGGATGACTGAACTGAACTGAACCCATGTCATAAAGTAGCTTGTCCACGTACACATAGGGTTAGATGTGCACGTGAAATCCACTTCGCATCTAAAGGGGTGTAATTCTTGAACTTGACTAAATACTTTTGATGTAGTCTTTCGGACTTTAGTTGTCTCTCGGAGTGGTGTATTATCTGTGGTGTATTATCTGTTCTGGTTAAAAGATTTTCTCAATCTTTTTGACTTCTGGAGGATCTTCTTGTACTAGAGCCGTTGGAGGAGGACCAACATATGGTCAGAGGAGACTTACATGAAAAGCATTACGGATGCGCCAATGAGAAGGCAAATCCAATCTGAAAGTCACTTCATTGACTTTGTCTATAATCTTCAAAGGGCCGTGAAATCTATGGAAAAGTTTTACAACTTTCTCTTTTTCAAACTGCTTTTTCAATCTAGCTTTCTCAAACTTAAGTAGGACATATTGTCCTTTCTCAAGATTGAGATTTCTTTTGTGCTTGTCTGCTTTTTTTTCTTTTGTTGCTCTTGAGTATGAAGAATCGCTTGTTTTATTTGTTGATAGGCAGTATCAATATCACACACAAATTCGGGTCTGCGGCGGCAAAGATGTTTTCTTTGGTAACCAAAATAGGGAGTAAGAGTGGCTTTCCATATATGATTTCGAATGGAACTTTACCAGTTGAGGAATGTATGGTATTATTATATGCAAACTCAACTAACGGTAAGTATTGTTCCCATTTGGATCGTCTTTTTGAAACATAGCACTTGAGAAAGTCTAAAACAGTGGCGTAAGCCATTTCGCTTTGACCATCTGTTTGAGGATGATAAGCTGATGAAAATCCAATCTTCGTTTCCAAATTCTCGAATAGTGCTTGCCAAAATAAACTAGTCATGCGATGATCTCTATCGCTGACAATAGTTTTTGGCAATCCATGATGTTTAAAAATCTGAGCTAGAAATATTCTAGCCATGTGATCAGCTTTGATCGTCTTCTTAACTGGAAGGAAATGTGCTTACTTATTAAATCTGTCTACTACAGTCCAGTACAGGCCACCACGGCCCTCGGAGTATGAACAAATGAAGATGCAGAATCAACAGCAAGTTGATGCTTGTGCTAAGCAAATGCTCCAGTATTCGAAGGATGCCCAGTATGCAAAATTTTTGACCAAGCATCTAATCAACGAAATGCATACTCGGTGCATACAGCCATCGACTCACTTTTAAAGTCGGCATTGAAGAAACCCATCAAGCCAAAGGCCCGCTTCTTTAGAAATTTCTCCTTAGCCTGCCCTGAAAATTGATGTCCACCTGAGCATGTCTGCCAGTCAAAGCCTATGCCAGTACTGTCATTGTAATTAGGCATATTTTCTGCATTAAATTTCCACTCGCTTGCAAGACATGGACCGTTTGTGGACCTCCATTTCTCCAATTTCCTATTTAAAGTTTTCTGTTGGCGTAACATTTTGATAACACCTTCAGCATACACAACCCATGCAACTAAACCTTCAGAATCTTCAGTGCCCTTGCACTTCTGCCACGTAAATCCATGTGCAAAATGCACGCCTACCTCGTTGTTTGGGGAAGCTCCCTGATATACTTTGTGGTATAGCAGGAGACATTCTTCATACATTTCAGGCCTCAGCCCCTTTAAACGCATCTTCTCCTTTTGGTGGCGCTTGTAAAGACATACCCTAAGCCACTCCTCATCTGAGAAATCATCATCACATAGGAGCTTCCGATCCTGGCCAACCAAGCAAAGCCCATATTCAGTATGAAAATCTTCCTTGGTGAAGCAAAATTTTGTTTGAGTGGGTAAGGCCACTTGTGGTACTGTCCACCTCCCTGTAAAAACATATATGAATGCATGTTAGTATGTAATGAGCCATAATTAAACTTGTTTTATCAACAATAAGAAGTGGTTGAAATGATTTTTGCACCATTCTCGGTGGTACTGCAAAATTTTTAAGTGGTGGTGTACCACTAAATGGTTCTCAACCACTTAAAACTGGTTAGGTAACACTAAAAAGTCCTGCTACACCACTATTTGTTGGTGATACATCACCTTTTGGTGTTTCTTCACCACTTTAAAGTGGTACTCCAGCACATAAAAGTGGGCTGAACCATTGTTCAGTTGTGCTACACCGATGTGAATTGTTGTACACAACTTAAAACTGCTGCTACACTCCTAAAAAGTGGTGCTACACCAACAGGTGTACGCTAAAGATGAACTTGATGATGTGATAGAACGACAAGTCAACCAAATATTGAGGACCACAAAGTATTCAAGGAGCGCAACCAAGGAGCAGACTACCCGCATTACTTGGGTGGTCAGTCTTCTTTTGCAAATGCACGAAAGCCAAAGAAGCGCGTACATTTTGAGGGTGTTTCCAGTTCATCCTCATCTGCTTCTAACAGTTCAGATACCTCCTCAGACTCTAGTGACGAGGATCGAAAGAGCAGGAAACGAAGAAAGCTTCAGAGACATGGTAAGAACAAGAAGAAGGCCACAAAGAGCAAATCCCGCGTAAGATGTCAGAAATTTTCTAACAGTTTTGAGAATGATTCATCCTCTTCTGAGAGTTTGGACTCTGACGACCAAATGTTTTATTCTAAGAGGAAGCACTTCTATCGAGCCAATTAATACAACTTTCTCAAGGATAAGAGCAAAAAGACCAAAGAATTCAAGGACAAGTACTAAAATTTGATACCTTTTCAGGTTTTCAAGATGCTCACAAGGCCCTTTTTTTTGTTTCAACAATTTCACATAGCTTTTTATGGAGGCTACTCAAAGCACTCCAAGATTAGGAGGGCAACAATCTATTTGAAAGGAAATGCACAAACATGGTGGTCCACTCTTTAGTTACGAAAAGAAGAACCGACAAAGTGGTTACAATTCAAGCGACTTTTTATTTCCTCTTGGCTCACTCAAAAGTACGAACGTGATGTGATTACCGCTTAGAATCATCTTTGGATGACCAAGGGAGATACTTTGGATATTTATTGCGAGAGATTTTGGGATGCTTTTCTACCTGCCTCTTTTTTTTTTTAAATCACCTTTGAACTCGCAAATCGAATGATTTTGCTGTGGAATTCCCAAAGAGATACGAGATTATTGCTTAATACAGATGTCACATGCACATCTAACCCTATGTGCATGTGGACAAGTTTCTTCAGGTCTAGGGTTCAGGTTAGCTTAGGAAGTGTTCTGGCACCTTTGTGAGCTTGTGCGCAGGCTGTGCATGTCCTGGCACGTAGTTGCATATCCTCTTGTTGCACACAGCATGATCATCAACATTACAGTCAGTACCCATCATGAGCATTTTACAATGCACAGAACACATTTTCCATTTTTCACTTATTATTAATAAGGGGTAGGGCAACTTTGCTAAACAAGTATAAATAAAAACCTAGCACTAGCACTTTCTGGCAGAAGAGGCAACAGACGACCACCAACTTACAGTCAGCAAGACCGGTAGGTGACCTGTCACAAACTGGTAACATGGCATGCTCGGACACAATCACAACAAGGTACAGGCCCAGAAAATGCGGCGACAGGGTGACGTGGCAGTACCGTATGGAAGCTCCGTGATTTGCGGTGCAAAAAGCGGCCAGCTGTACGAAAATTTTGCTTTTGCGCTGGCTGCAAATTGCGTAGGCTGAATTGGCTGCTTTTGGGCTCAGTTGCTTTATTTTAGAGAAGCTTTTGATTATTGTTTTTGGGGCTCTGCTTTTGAGCATCCCTTGTAACCTACAAATTAGTGGACAGCGCCTCACTTCTCAGTGCATCTGGACGCAGAGTCTGAGAG
The DNA here is from genome assembly GCF_014529385.1 of Adiantum capillus-veneris. Taxonomy (NCBI): domain Eukaryota; kingdom Viridiplantae; phylum Streptophyta; class Polypodiopsida; order Polypodiales; family Pteridaceae; genus Adiantum; species Adiantum capillus-veneris. Next base: position 93,718,635 of record NC_140956.1, on the reverse strand, counting down.
TGAGAACCCTCCCACTCTCTTGTACTTTGAGCACAATTAATACAAAAAGAAATACCGAAAGAGGCGCCAGTCTTTGGGGCCAATATCTCTAGGCACGGAACTCCACCGGGCCGAGTCAAATCAAGTGTGAATTGTGAACTGTTTTGAAGTGAATCTCTGCTGTGTCACGGTAGAATCTTGACTTGGGGTGTCCAAGTTTGTTACACTTGTATCAAAGCGCGGCCAATTTATCTTCTACCGGGAAATCCGATCCTTTTCTCGCGACACTTACGGATTCCAACAAAGAGCAGTCGACTTCCTTTGTGTCTCGGGATGCGGGAAGAGATCACGAAGAAGATTCTCACGAAGAGTACAGCCCACCTCGGCCTACTCAAGCAGAGATTGAAGAGATGGAACGTCGCCAATTGGTTGACGACGCGACAAAGATGATGATCAACATTGCGAAGGATCCGAAATTTGCAAAACTTTTGAACTCAAACATCCTTCGAAGAAGTGCACGCCCAACGGCAAAAATCCACAGAGCCACTCATCAAACGGGCACTCAAAAAACCTCCAACTCCGAGGATGTTTACAGGGCAAGAATTGGAAGAGGTGGTTGATACATGGATTAGACAGCTTTTTGACGCGAACAACAAAGCCAACAAGCACGACGAAAAGCAGAAGAAAGGAACCGACTTCCCAGGATATTTGGGTAGTCAGTCTACCTTTGCATCGGCAAGAAAGCAGAAGAAGCGTGTGCGATTTGAAGGAGTATCTAGTTCTTCTTCTTCTAGCAGTTCTTCTAGCTCTTCTGACTCGAGCGAAGAAGACAAGAAAGGGAAAAAGCGAAGCAAAAAGCAAACCTTCGGAAAGGGCAAGAAAAAGGCAAAGAAGCCTAAGTTTCGCCAAGTTTCTGACAGTTCTATAGAGGACTCATCCTCAGATAGTTCGGACTCCGACGATCACAAATTTTACGCAAAGAAGAAGCGTTTCTATAAAGCCAACCAGTATGACTTCCTCAAGGATAAAAGCAAGCAAGTTCGAGAATTTAAACAAGGTGGACAGTCAATTAAGTTTGACACTTTTTCTGGATTTCGAGATGCTTCGAGGGCTTTGGCCTTCATACAACAGTTTGATATAGCTTTCTTTGGAGGGCATTACTCAGAGCCATAGTTTTTTATAACGTCAACCATGCGGCATACACGAGCGGATATGGAAGCCCACCACAAGCCAGGTTCAGACCCCCCTGAAGATTCAATATGTGGGATACCATATGGCACCGTAAAAAACACTAGAGAGTAGCACAAAAACCATAGAATGCAAGTTTAAACTTTAAAACACTAGAGAGCACTGGAGTAACACAAAACCACAGAATACATGAAAACTTTAAAGTTTAAAGTATAAACATCATAAACAATTAAATTTTACCGGATTATTCAATTCGTTGCCCATGTATGGAAAAGGCAATCATACATCAATCATGCTCGTACGCGTCCGGAAGCATGGTTGGCCAATCGGGCGTGTGAGAAAAAAACTATGCTCAGAACATTCCAAGATTCGGAGGGCTACCTCTTTCTTCAAGGGAAATGCTCGAACATGGTGATCCACCCTTCTATTGAACAAGGAAGCGCCAGTTAAATGGCTGAAACTCAAAAGGCTTTTTATTTCTTCTTGGCTGACTTGGGAGTACTAACGAGATATACGAACTACTTGGAATCATCTTCAAATGACCAAGAGAGATTCTCTGGACGCATATTGCAAGAGATTTTGGAGCTCTTTTCTACCACCCTCTTCATTTAAGAAGATCTTGTTTAAAGAACAGATTGAGCAATTTTGTTGCGGACTTCCTACAGAGATCCGAGATCATTGCTTAGAACAAAGTCAGATCCTATTCAAGAATTGCTGGGTCATGCAAAACGGGGTTTTTCCATACATTCAGGCAATCTGACATACCCCACATATGAGATCATGACTCAGACAACCGAACAGACTTCTAATAATGAAAGTAGAAGGAAGAAGAGCCCCCAAGAAAAGAAAGATAAGGATTCGTGACCCCGGCTCACTCCTCGGGAGAGGGCCAACTACATCAAAGAGGGGTAGTGTTTTGGATGCGGGGAACATGGGCACATCTCCGCGAAGTGCCCTAAAAAGGCACAACAAGAACAGAAGAGAAGAAAGGCTAGAGAGTTTGAAAGCAGCTGAGGAACGTGGACGAAAAGGCAAGATGAAAGCAAGACTCGTTCCAAACTGCATGGGTGCTGACCCGAGCACGATTGATGAAAGTACAGAACTTTGTCGAGCTTGGGGCAAAGTAAAAGATCAAGAAGCCTGATTTTCTTTGATGGAGGAGCCTAGGCCAACTTCATTTCACCTGAATTGGCGGCACGGCGGAGATTACACACGATCGGATGGGACCAGAAGCAAAGGTAGTTCTAGCGATGTGGCCATTACACCTGTCATTGGCAAACGCGACGGCAGGCTAACGTGGCAGTACCGTACGGCAGCAACGTGATTTGCGGCGCAAAAAGCGGCCAACTGTACGAAAATTTTGCTTTTGCGTTGGCTAGAAATTGCGTGGGCTGAATTGGCTGCTTTTGGGGCTCAGTTGCTTTATTTTAGAGAAGCTTTTGATTACTACTTTTGGAACTCTGCTTTTGGGCATCCCTTGTAACCTATAAATTAGTGGGTAGGGCCTCACTTCTCATAGCATCTGGACGTAGAGTCTGAGAGTGAGAACCCTCCCACTCTCTTGTACTTTGAACACAGATTAATACAAAAAGAAATACCAAAAGGGGCGCCAGTGTTTGGGGCCAATATCTCTAGGCACAGAACTCCGCCGGGCCGAGTCAAATCAAGTGTGAATTGTGAACTATTTTTAAGTGACTCTCTGTTGTGTCGCAGTAGAATCTTGACTTGGGGTGTCCAAATCTGTTACATGACCTAGCGTTTCCAGCCAACAACAGATCAAGACTAGCGTTTGGCTTCAGTTTCAACCTAGCATTTTCAGCAATACCAGATCAGCCCTGGCGTTTTGTAAATCCCAGATCAGGCCTGGCGTTTTTGCATCTTGCATCAGCGTTTTGCAAATTCCCCGCGACAGATTGGCCCCTAGCATCAGCGTTTTCAGTTTTTAGCACTTAGACACAGCAAATCCCGCCCCTAGCCTCGCAGATCTCACCTACCCGCAGCAGTTCCTCACCGCACGGTCAGATCAGCCAGCGTTTTCAGTTTCAGCCCGATGTCCGCAGATTTCAGCATCTGAGTTTTCAGTGCTTCGTCGCCATCGCTGTCTTTGCCAACACAGTGTTAGAATTCAACAGTTAGCAGATTTGCAAATTTCAGCCGCTAGCATATTCAGATTTCAGCCCGTTCGTCATCGTCGTCGACATCGCTGGCAAGTCCATTGCATCTAGACCATTGTACCAGATTCGTGCAATCAATAGCATAGACCTCTCTCGCCATAGAGAGGGGGGCCCTTGGAGGAGGATTTGACGACCGTCTGGTGTCGTATTCTTCTCTCTCTCTCTCTCTCTCTCTCTCTCTCTCTCTCTCTCTCTCTCTCTCTCTCTCTCTCTCTCTCTCTCTCTCTCTCTCTCTCTCTCTCTCTCAGTCTCAACACCTTCATTCACAGTGTTTACCACTTGTTTGTGATCATTTGCACTCTCTCACTAAAGGAACGGAAGGCTCTCCCTTCCGTAGTTAAAAGGAGCCTTGAGCACAGTTCGTAGCACTCATCTTGAGCTAAGTTCAACATTCACTTCCGCTGCACCTTACATTGGTATCAAAGCTTTGACAGTGTTCTGTATCACTCAAGGAAAGAACCACAAGATTTTTTTTTGCTTATTGCGGTCGCACGTAACCCAAGTCCACTTGGGAGTGTCGATTCCTAAACGTGTTTTTGAAGAGTGACAAGAATCACCCGAAGCAGAATGGATACTTTGCATGGAGGTGATGAGCATGGAGGTGGCCAAGAAGAATTTTCCCACCAGGAGGTTTTTCCGACCCTCCCCCTTCCCCATCTACGCCAAGGGTTGCACCAAATCCTATGGAGGCTTTGGTAAAGACGATGGACATGATGTTGCGCCACCTTGGATCGCGAGTGTGAGCGCGCTTGGCGGCCGAGGAAAGAAAGGCAACCTTGGACCGCGAGCGTGATCAAGCGCGCTTCGCGGCCGAGGAAAGAATTGTCTAGCCTCCCCTTGTGCCTCTTTTCACCCATTGAGAGCGGACCATGCACTTAGCGGCCGGCGAATCGACGTGAGGTGGGAAAAGCAACCTTGGTGTGAGCGCAAGGCCGCCAAGGGTTGCGTCCGCGGAAAAGAGTAGAACTCGGATGAAGAGAAGATCCTTCTCAAACACAGATTGCAAGCGAAAGAAAACCCGCAAGAACCCAAGAACCCAAGAACCAAGAAAAGAGTAGAACTCGGGTGAAGAGAAGATCCTTCTCAAACACAGATTGCAAGCGAAAGAAAACCCCCAAGAACCCAAGTTCCTCATGAACTTAAGAACCAAAGACCACAAGAACCCACAAGAACCCAAGACTTCAGTGGATGGTCATCACTCGAAGCGGAATGGATACTTCGCTTCAGAATGATGAGCATGAGAGAGACGAAGAAGAATTTTCCCCACCAAGAGGTTTTTCCAACCCTCCCCCTTCTCCATCTACGCCAAGGATTGCACTAACTCCTATGGAGGAGTTGGAGTAGATGTTTATGGAAAGCAAGTTAGAACGCGAAGCAAGAAATGTAGAAAGAAAAGCAGAAATGGATCGCAGACACGCAAAAAGAAGAGCAGAAAGAAAGGCAGCCATAGAACATGAGCATGAACAAGCGCGAGACATGCAAGAGTTGTTGCGATTCTTTTCTCAAGTGCAAGCACAGATGCAAGTGATTCGGGAAAAGGAAACTCTCTCAGTCCCTTCTTCTCCCAAGCATAACACACAGGATTTGCATGATTATGAGAAGCATGATGATCATTTGGATGATAATGATGAACATGATGATTTGCATGATCACGATGTCATTTCTCACAAGCATGATGATTTGCATGAAGAAGATGTGATTGTTCACAAGAAGGATGAGTTAGTTGATGCTTTTTCTAGCGAAGCTAACACCGTTATAGATTCAATATATCCCAAATAACCGATCTTGGCTCTCGAGCCTAGGTCCACGGAACCCTCACAGGAAGTATTATGTGTTCGCATGATTCATACGCACGCATTGTTCGAGTGTTTCATTTGTGATCGTTTCCTGTATTTTCGTCAGCATCTTTATGTGATCCCTTTTCCTAGGCATGACATATTGTATGTTGAGCACGTTTCACTCATGAATGAGTACGAATGTATGCGGATTGTTCATGAAAAGCTGAAAAGTATGCATTCAAGGAAGTCACATTCCATGTCTCTTCCTTGGCATGACACATTTGTAGAAAGAGCACATGAAAGTATGAGCACCAAGCATGGGCATTTCCATTGTGAATTGCCACAGTTGATTGCTTTAGATCAGAAGAGAAAGATTCGATCTCATTGTTTTCAAGTGTGTGGTGAACGGGTTGGCACTCCGTCTCTTTGTTCATCTACATTGCATGCACCATCTTTGAGGAAGACAAGATTTTTTCCACTCACTTTACATGGAATAGGTATGTTCATGGTTTTGTGTTGGAAGTGGTTTGAGGAATTTTCAGCCATGGAGATTCTTGAAAAAGGATGAAGCGTGACTCTAGACGAAGTTGAAGCATCGAAGGAGCCACAGAAGACTTTGTGTCGCTTTCAGCGCGGCCCAAAGAAGCAAGCGTTGCAGACCTTTATGAAGTTCAAGTACCGCACGCCCCACACATCAGAGTGGGCCGGCGAAGAGTCCCTTCTAGGATTCCGGATGCTATTGGCGATCTCGCTCGACGCCATACAGTTTCGTACCAGTACCTTACTTTGAAAAGGAGGGGATGTCACGTGACACATCCAACCTATGTGTCCGTGGACAACCTACAGCATGATCAGGGTTCAATCAATCCAGTCAATCTAGATTAGAAGTGATCCGGCACTTTTGTGAGTCTATTCGTAGACCGTGCATGACCATTCACTTAGTGTAGATGCATATCCTCTGGTTGCACACAGCATGATCATAAGCATTCCAATCAGAATCCTTCAGGGGAATTTTCCACAGCATTTAGCTTATTTTACCTATTTTTGACATTTTTCACTTATTATTTTTAAGTGACTTTTGTTGTTATTTTTCAGTGACTTTTGTTGGAAAGTAGGTAGGGAAAATTGAGTAGGTTTGTATATAAGCAAACCTAGACTAGCACTAATTGGCGGAAGAGGCAACAGGAGCACGCGCTCAACAGGCAACTTCTCAGTAGAACCCCCCCAGAGACCTAGCGTTTTTGGAGCAGAAGCCAAGACCTAGCGTTTTCATCACCAGATCAGCCAGCGATTTGCTTTTGAAGATTCCGGCAACAGTAGAACCTCAGATCAGCCTAGCGTTTTGCATTTTGCAGAGGAACCGGCCACAACAGCAGAATTTCAGCCCTAGCGTTTTTGGTTTGCAGATCAGCCCCGGCATTTTGCAGCTTTACCGCGACGGAACAGCAAGGAACCTCAACGTTTTCAATTTTGAGCAGTTAGCACCCGCTAATCAAGTCCCAAACCTCGCAGATCTCACCTTCCCGCAGCAGATCCTTGCCGCACGGTCAGTTTCCGCAAGGTTTACAGTTTCAGCCCTGAAAACGCAGATTTCAGCATCTGCGTTTTCAGCGCGTCGTCGTCGTACCGTCGTCATCAACATCGTCACCGACATAGAGTCAGAATTCAGCAGATACCAGGTTTGCAGATTTCAGCCCTTAGAGTTTTCAGATTTCAGCTCGTCTCATCGTCGTCGACATCGTCGGCAAGTCCAAGCATTGTAGAGATTTGTGCAATTATAAGTAGACCGCTCTCGCCATAGAGAGTGGGGCCTTCGGAGGAGGGTTTTACAACGTCTTTGGTGTCGTATTCTCTTCTCCCTCTATCTCTCAATCTCATACACTTGCACGCACAGTGTCCATTCACTTTGTTTGTGATCATAGCACTCTCTCATTAAGAACGGAAGGCTCTCCCTTCCATCAGAACAAAAAGGAACCTTGAGCACAGTTCGGAGCACTCATCTTGAGCAAAGCGCAAGCATTCAATCCGTTGCACCTTACACGACTTGGAATTACGCCCAAGAAAATGGGGCCACAGGTGAAGGCTATTCTAGCGGCACCCGGACGAGATGTTGCCATTACACCTGTCATTGGCAAACTTCGTTTGCATTGTCAGGGGTATTTAGGGCATAAGAACTTTTACATCATGGCTTTGGAAGGGTGTGACGTCCTCCTAGGAATCCATTGGTTCCACAAGAACAATGTCGTGGTCGATTGTAGGGCCAGGAAAGCTACTTTGAAGAATGAGAAGGGCAGAGAGATTCTACTTGATGTGAAGTTGAAGGCCGAGTCCATCCCACTTGTATCGGCTTCGGCCATTTCCAAATTAATGAAATCCAATCTTTTTGTTTACTCGATCTTCTTGAAGGAACTGAATGATGAGCAAAGGTCAAATATTCATGATTTAGAAAAGGAACGACGAGAATGTTTACACGCACAGGCTGACTGTTTCTCTGAACGCCTACCAGGCAAGTTACCTCCTTCTCGTCCCTAGGATCACACGATTGATTTGATTCCCGGTAGTACACCACCGAACCAGCCACCTTATCGAGTTAGCTAAGCCCAAAATGAAGAAATAATGAACCAAGTAAGAGAACTTCTTGAAAAGGGTCTCATCCGACCTAGCACTTCACCTTTCTGTTCACCAGAATTGCTGATACTAAAGAAAGATGGATCTTGGAGAATGTGCATGGATCTTCCCAAGGATCGATGATATTCTGGACAGACTTCAAGGGTCCTCTTGTTTCAGCAAAATTGGTCTTCTAAAGAGTGGATATCATCAGATCCGAATTGCTCCGGGAGACGTCTACAAGACAGGTTTTAGGACAACTTTTGGTTTGTACGAATATTTGATTATGCAATTTGGCCTTATGAATGCTCCAGCGACATTCAAGCGAATGATGGAAAGGATTTTTAGAGAGTACCGATCGTTTGTGGGCACTTTCTCTAACGACATCATCTTCTCCTCCAAGAATGAAGCAGAACACAGACACCACCTGTTGCAAGTCTTCCAAGCATTGCGGAAGCATAAATTGGTTATTAATGCGAAAAAGAGCGTATTTTTCTTGCCTGCTGAGATACACTTTTTGGGACACATTGTCTCAGCAGAAGGGGTAAAGATGGATCCAGCCAAAATTGAGACTATTCGTGATTGGCCTGATGTAAAGAATGTTCATGAAGTTCGAAGCTTTCTAGGCTTGTGTTCATATTATCACCGGTTTATTCAAAAATTTGCAGAGATAGCTTCTCCCTTGCATATGCTAACTCAGAAAGGAGTTCCGTTTGCTTGGGGACAAACAAAAATTGCAGCATTTCGGACTCTCAAGGAAAAGTTGACTACAAGACAAGTGTTGGCCTTGCCAGACTTGCAAAATCCATTCGAAGTTTACTGTGATGCTTATGGTCGCAGTCTGAGAACAGTTTTGATGCAAGAAGGCCACATCAATGCTTATGAGAGCTGTAACAGACTTGGACACTCCAAGTCAAGAATCTACCGCGACAGCACCAAATAACCACTTTTCAAAACAGTTCACAGTTCACAGTTTACTCGACACTCGCCCGGCAAACTTCCGTGTCTAGAGATATTGGCCCCAAAGACTGGCACCCCTTTCGGTATTTCTTTTTGTATTAATCTGAGTTCAAAGTACAAGAGTGCGGGCAGGCGCTCACACTCAAACTCTGCGTCCAGATGCTCTGAGTTGTGAGAGGCCTGCTCACATATTTAAAGATTACAAGGGATGCCAAAAGCAGAGCCCCAAACGCTGAAAATCAAAAGCTCTGTGGTAAATAAAGCATACGCTCTTTGTCTCTCTTTCTCTTTTCTCCTTTAATAAAATAAAGCAAAAGGCTTTCTCTCTCTCTCTCTCTCTTTTATGCTTTAATAAAGCAAAAGGCTTTCTCTCTCTCCCAACATGCGTAGCCAAAAAGCATGCCAAAAAGCAGAATTGCCGCAACAACAGCCTCCACCCATTCCGCCGCAATTTGTGGGCTGCCACGTCATCAGGTGTACGGAGATTGCCACGTCAACGTTTTTTGTCCCGCAGACAGCCAGCCAGATCAGCAGCCACGTCACCTTTTCAGCCCGCCCATAGGGGTCCTTGCCAGGGGTGTGTGGGTGTGTGTACTGGGCAGCCACGTCACCAGTTTGTGACATACCCCCCTCTTGAAAGCATTGTAATCGCCCTCGATTACGCTTGCAAAACAGACAGAAGCCATAAACTGTCTGCACTAGGAACACACATCTAGCACATGTACCAATCGACAGTCACATCACATGACATTCAACATTCATTCGGATCTTAGACCATGATTTATCTGCAATGCGGTTAGCAATCGCATCTAGATCCCGCCAGGACCTCATAGATGCTCGATTTACTAACCCCTATTGCAGCCATGTCTATTCGAGATCATTTAGACCAAAATGCTGCAGTCATTTCGTCTATCAGTTCCTGCACTTAAAAACAAGTCAAGAACAAATCAGTTTCATATTCAAGAATTCCATTTCATCAAGTCATCCAGCAAAATATTGTCAGCTCTCAATATCCCTGAAGCTCAAAAAGACATCAATGACTCTAGTATTCTAAAATCGAGGCATCTGTTAACAAAGGAGCAGAGTAGCTCCCCTCTTGTGCATCCCACTGCAACAGATCTACGGCCAAGCTGAATTCTGGGTTCCATTTGGAATAGACTATGCTATACCAAAAGCTTCAAGGTAAAGTTTCACAATCTGAGTAGTATCTGCTAGGTCCTCCTCCTCCATCCACTTCGCATCCAATGCAGGATAGTTCTTAAATTTAACCAAGAACCGCCTTACTTTACCCTTATTCTTTGTGTCCTTATGTGCCAAAATCTGTTCAGGAACAAGCATCCAATGCAGGATAGTTCTTAAATTTAACCAAGAACCGCCTTCTTACTTTACCCTTATTCTTTGTGTCCTTATGTGCCAAAAGCTGTTCAAGAACAAGCATCTCCTCGTTTTCCTCCAATTCACGTTGCTCCTCAAGCTCCCCATCTTCGGGCACATCTCCTTTAAAAGGTTTCAAGAGACTCGCATGAAATGCGTTGTGAATCCTCCAAGTGTCAGGCAGTTTCAGTCGGAAGGAGACATCATTTATCTTTTCAGAGATCTGGAAAAGTCCGTAGTATCGCATACTAAGCTTTGAAAAATGCCTCTTCTTTCCCTTTTTCTTTCTCAGGCATGCCTTCTCAAAACGTAAGAGCGTCCAATCATCCTCCTTCAATTTCAAATCACGACGATGGCGATCCGCTGCCTTTTTCTGTCTTTCCTGAGATTTCTGCAAAGCCTCGCAGACCTTGGCAAAAGCCGTGTCTAAGTCGCGCGTGTTGGCGTATAGGCATCTGTGCCTTGCCCGGCCGCCCAGAGTCTAGGCGCCCACTGACTTGTATACCTTATACATAGCATAAGTGTATAGGGGGCTTCTCACTCTATTGAGTCTCCCCACCCATATCCGTGTGTGTCTCCTTCTCTCTCGCTCACTCTCCGTCTGTGGTGCTCCCCGATCCCCTTCAATTGGTATCAGAGCTATGGTGACAGCGGAAGCATGACGGCTTTGAGAACTTCGAGGCGATAGCTCACTCTCTCTCGAAGGTAGAGAGATTAAGAAAGCAGAAGACTTGCTGTGAGAATGCAATGGGAGCTTGTGAGCTCAGTTGAGAGTGATGTATGCTCTTGTGGAAGCTCAGAAAGGAGTGTGGAAGATTGTGTGTAAGTGAAGGTGCTGCCCTAAAACTGTGTGCGCAGCAGCACTGTTTTCAGATTCGTTTTTCTCCTTGTAGAATGCAGATACGAGAATTCTGTCCGCCACGCCCATCCATTTCGACGTGGTCTACAACTTTGCAGAAGAAACTTTTTGCAAATTCCTCACCGTTTTGCTGATATTCAGCTCAAACTGACTCTATACAGAAATTCCAAATTTTCTGTTGTCGCATTGTGTGCGAGTTTGATGCACTTTTGGACACACGGGAGATGCTTGAAGTTGAGTGCATCAATTCTGAGCTGAAGATGCAATTGCAGCTTGTGTTAAGCTTGTGGTTTGAGGGTTTTTGGTAGACTTGGGCAACGAAGTACGGAGGCGTTTACACACCATCGAGGCGGTCTCTTGAGAGACGCAGTTTTTTGGAGCACACACGTGGAGCTTCTTTCACTGGTTTTCACAGGATACTTTGACAGTGATTTTGTGCTTGGATTCATGGTCTTTGCGGATGGTTTGCATATGGTTATGGCACATGGTTGATGCCCATTATACATGCATTTTGACGAGCACTTCAAGTGTCGGTGAGCTCTCTTGAGAGCATTGTTTTCGCATTGAATAAGTTTCCGGATTACAAATCTTTTGGCGCTTGCTTATGCGCGGTCACTCCGTTGATGTACGTTGAGTGCGGATTGCCATTGTATGTGAAAATGTGGAGCCATTTTGGCATTTCTACTCATTGGCATTGAGTAGTGTTATGGTTTATGGTAGAGATTGTACTTGAGTTTTTTGCTCAATTTTGAGGGGAAATTCTGTCAGATTTTTCCCAGATTCTCGCCATAGTTTGTGATCGAGTGTTTACTCTCACTTTGACAGGTTTGTCAGTTTGTACACAGTTTTGTGTTTTTGTATCCACTCTCGCAAGAGTGAGGAGTTGTGTATCTTTCTTTGCTTGAGACAGTGGTTTGCTCTCCGGTGGGAGAGTCTTGTGATCTCGAGCATTGTTTGCCATAGTTTTGCAGAGCTTATGCATGTATGTTGAGTGTAGTTTGATGCGCATTGATTGCTCATTGTATTGAGCTTGCAGGACAATGGTTATTTTGTGTTGATAGCCATTGTGCGTCGAAACTCTGGCGAAATTTTCCTAGGAGTTTTATGCGTATCATTTATGCGATCTAGGTAGAGATTGCAGGTTGCACTCAGCATTTGCGTGCGGTGTTCTCTGCAGGTGGGAGATTTGTGCGTGTGTATGCATCGATACCGCACAGTGTGGGCTTGGTGATTAGCCTACAGATTGCAGTGTGATACTAGAGCATGCGAGGCTTGTATTGACATTGCGGGAGCTCTATTTTGGAGTGTGTCTCACAGGTTTTACATTGTGTTTCTGGCCATATTTGTAGACAGTTTCCAAGTGTTGTTGGTGAGGTGGTTTTGCTTTCTAGTTTGCTACATTGTGCTCATGGAAGAGACAGGTGATCGATCAGATTGTGACCTCTCACAAATGCGCATGTTTGATGGGTCAGACTTTGCGGCATGGAGAGAGTGTATGCTTGATGCACTGACACAGCAAGGGTTGCATCGACCATTGAGTGGTGATGCAGGTAGACCTTCAAACATGTCTGACGATCAGTGGCAGGAGCTAGAGGAGATGGCACTATCTACGCTCTCTTTGCACCTTGCGGAATCTGTATATGCTCTTGTTATGTATGAGACTACTTCGAGAGCACTTTGGCGCAGATTACATGATATCTATGATAGATCTAAGTCATCATGGACTCGTGTGAGACATGTACATTCACGAGCACGCCGACAGGTGACATGTTGGTATTGTGGTCAATCTGGACACGTTAGACGGCGCTGTTTTCGTCGTATGCGACATCGTAGGAGACATGGCAGTCTCAGAGATGTATGTAGTGATGCCATGGACTCAGTTGCTTTGACAGTTGAGGCACATGTAGTGTCGAAGTATAGTAGTGACGGGGATGTCACTTTTACCTCGAGTTATGCACGAGATGCTATACATGTGGATAGTGCACTCCCTTCGCAGTGGTTGCTAGACGCAGATGCTATGTTTCATGTCACGCCGCATCGTGCATGGTTTTGTAGCTATTCTAGCGGGATGCTTGGCAGTGTACGTTTGACCGATGGATCGGTGCATGCGATAGCAGGTGCAGGAGATGTGAGACTGTCATTACCGAGTGGTGCATCTTACTTGTTACGACATGTGCGCTATGTACCAGATTTGACAGTGAGTTTGATCTCGATTGGGCAGCTTAGAGATTGTGGATGTCAGATTTCGCTACGAGAGTGAGATTTTGTGATGCATTTGGGTTAGCTAGTGATTGCGAGAGGTGCCAGGAGTGGTACAGGTTACCCATTGCATGTGGATCACGCGAGAGACGGTGTTGTCTCTGTGATCACGCAACCAGGTAGAGAGCGAGAGAGCAGGCGAGTCTCTTTTGCTCATGGGTTACAGGATGCTTTGCATGGAGTGCAGAGTAGTGAGCTCGTTGTGCACACAGTTGGGGCACGACTTGAGCAGTCACACAAAGAGGTGACAGAGTCAGACATGCATGGTTTGCTAGTGACTGAGCAAAGCAGAGAGTGAGTTGTGCGGGATACTTCTATGCAGGATAGACAGGTAGAGCGGTCTTGCTCTAGTGAGTCACGATAGGAGGACGTGCAAGAGTCTATGCATACGGAGTTAGAGCATGAGAGCTCTAGTGAGTCACAGCAGATTGAGTGGTCATGTTTGCAGTGGATGATTGCAGAGGAGGCTGAGACGTCGGCGATTATGCAATCATTCCTTTTTATGCTCAACAGTGAGCATGGGGATATAGTTGTGCAGGATATGTCTTCCAACAGACACCTAGAGCAGTTGGTTTGCTCTGAGGTTGCACGACAGGTTGATGCGTCTTTTGTGGACAGTCAGGAGATGCATGTGGCTGACACGCCTTGTCAGTCACAGATATATATGTTGATGCATGCTCCGTAGAGCTAGCAGGGCCCGCTAGCATTGCATCGGCATTCGGTGGTCTCATGTATGAGATGTTGATCTTGAGACCGGATATCGCAGCTGCAGTGGGAGCATTTGCAGTTGGGGTTGTCAGTCGTTTGTTGACTGATGATGGTATAGTGCACGAGGGAGATATGCAGGTATTGCATACATACTTGCAGTACGTGTGCGGTACGTCTGGTGGTGTATGGACTTACACGGGAGCAGGACAGCCGGATACACACGATCACAGCCAGACAGTGGGCATCGGTTGAGAGCGGTTTTCTCTCACCTTTTGTAGTCTTTAGACTAGGTTCTCTTGCTTAAAGGCACAGTCGCCTTTAAGTGGGAGGTTGTTGGGGTATAGGCGTTTGTGCCTTGCCCGGCCGCCCAGAGTCGGGGCGCCCACTGACTTGTATACCTTATACATAGCATAAGTGTATAGGGGGCTGCTCACTCTATTGAGTCTCCCCACCCATATCCCTGTGTGTGTCTCCTTCTCTCTCGCTCACTCTCCGTCTGTGGTGCTCCCCGATCCCCTTCAGCGCGTATACTCATCAGCTTCAAAAATCTTGTCTTTCGTGCTTAGGAAGGGTGGAACCTTTGCAGCACGTTCAACAATCTCAAATGGCGCCTTCCCGTCAAAGAGTGTATCGTGTTGTTGTAGGAAAATTCCACCAAAGGTAGATACTTTTCCCATTGAGTCTTCTGATCCGAGATATAAGACTTCAATAAATCTAAAACCATTGAATTGGCAATCTCACATTGCCCGTCAGTCTGAGATTGAAGATGACGAGAATTGCAACCGAGTGCCAATGTTCTCCCAAATCGCCTTCCAAAACAAACTCGTAAATCTAGGTTCCCTGTCTCACAGACAATCGTCTCAGGCATGCCATGTAATCTGAAAATCTGGGCCACAAACAGTCTCGCTACATGATCCGGCTTGACTGTTTTCTTCACTGGCATGAAATGAGCCTACTTGCTAAATCTATAAATAACAGTCCAGATACCATCGTGACCACTCTGCGTTCTCGGGAGATCAAAAATGAAATCCATTGCAATACTTTCCCAGGGGCGGGTGGGTATGGGCAAAGGCTGTAACAATCCATGGGCTTTATGCCTGTCAAACTTCACCTTCTGGCATACCAAGCAACTACGCACAAACTCGTCCACATCGTTCTTGAGTCTCAACCAAAAGAAGTATCTCTCTACCCCTTCCATGGTGATAGCAATGCCGTGGTGACCCGTAA
Source organism: Adiantum capillus-veneris (assembly GCF_014529385.1). Lineage (NCBI taxonomy): Eukaryota > Viridiplantae > Streptophyta > Polypodiopsida > Polypodiales > Pteridaceae > Adiantum > Adiantum capillus-veneris. The sequence continues at coordinate 93,703,522 of NC_140956.1, read as the reverse complement.
AAGGCGGACAGTGGCATTCAGTCATAACCTTTTCCCTCAACGGCTGTGTAACGCACAACATGGTTTTCCTCATCAAGTAGCCATCTCGAATGGAATATCCCGCTATTGTTTTCCCATCCCGTATCCGTGTGAAAACGTCTGCCTGCAAAATCCGGATCTGTGTCATACTGGTCGACCATATCCTCGAAGCTCGTATGATGTATCACAGAAATAGCCAGAACCAATGGCTTTCGAGACAAAGCATCTGCCACCAAATTCTTCTGTCCCTGAACATGGACAATCTGGAAGTGAAACTGTGACAAGATGTTCGCCCACCGCATCTGCTTTTCCGAAAAGCTGCTTCTATGACAAGAAGTAGCGTAAACTTTGATGGTCTGTGAGGACAGTAAAATCCGCTCCGAGTAGATAGTGCCACGACTGAGTAAGAGCATGGATAACCGCCAAAAGCTTTTTCTCATAATCTGTGCTGTCAATTCCGGCCTTGAGAACAATCGGCTATCGTAAGCAATGACATGGCCTTCTTGCATTAAGACCGCACCCAGACTACGACGACAAGCATCACAATATACTTCAAATGACTTCTGCAAGTCCGCCAAAGTCAAAATTGGTCCCGTAGTCAATTTTTCTTTCTAAGTCTGAAAGGCAGTCACCTCTGTGGGTCCCCACGAGAAAGGGACTCCTTTCTGTGTCAAGATATGCAAAGGGGAAGCAACCTCTGCAAACTTTCGAATGAACCGCCTGTAGTACGAACACAATTCCAAAAAGCTTCTAACTTCATGGACATTCTTCAAATCGGGCCAATCACAGATAGTCTCTAGGAATCCATCTGCACTCCTGCTGTTGAGACAATGTGTCCCAAAAAGTGTATCTCTGGTAGGAAAAAATCACTTTTCTTTGCATTAATCACTAACTTGTGATCTCATAGATGTTGCGCTCGTTGCTGCTGTGCTAACCCCATCGCTCCCACCCTCCCCCCAGAACTGCCGCTCCCCCCCCCCCCCCCCTCGCACGCTATCCTCCTCAGGTGGCTGCCTCCCGCCCCCCCCCCCCCCCCCCCCCCCCCCCCCCCGCCTGCCCTCAGTCCCCTGCTGCCCCCCCTAGCGCTGCCCTTATCCCTACCCGCCCGCTCGCACCCAGCCCAGCTGCCGCCTCAGTCCCCCGCTGCCCCCCCTCGCGCTACCATTATCCATACCTGCCCGTTGCACACCCCCCCCCCCCTCGGCCTTGGCCCGCTAGCCCGCCCGTGGGGTTCCTCCGCATTGACAACTCTCTGCAAATCGACACCTTCGGCACCTGTTTCATTTCATTGGAGCAGTGGTTGGCGCGCCGAATTGCACCGCCCTCCCGTCGTCGCCACCTTCTTACGCCACAGCAGTAGACACAGATGGAGACTCCAGCTTCACCACAAAGGGACTCGCCAGAAGCCCCCTCGCCCGACCCCACTGAGTCCACCATTCGACTTGCTCTATCGCCTACAGAGCAAGCGAGCCTTGTCGCAGAGGTAGAGAGATTGCAGGCGACTTCGGTCATCTGCAAGGTTCTCGGCACCCGACCTACCAGAGGAGAGCTGCAAGACCTTCTTCAGGCCCGCCTTCTCGCAGAGGTGGGCAAGATCTTGGATGTCCAGATTCTCGGACGGGGGTACTACCAGATCGAGTTCGAGACCTCCAAGATGGCTTCCAAGGTCATTGCTATGAGTCCACTGGCCATCGGAGCATCACGCGCCCACTTTCGACAGCGGCGACATGGTTTAGACCCGACTTCGGACGTGCTAGTAGAGGAGGCAGACATCCCCATCTCAGTCTGCTTTCCGGGTTTACGGAGGGAGTACCTACCACTTCTCTCTAGGATTGGCTCCGCCATCGGGACTGTCCTGGAGTCACCTCACACGGCGGCATCAGTAGCTGCCAAGGCGGCTGGCATTCCCTCAGTTCGAGTTTTGGTCAGAGATACCCACACGCTCCCGAAGGCCATCCTTCTGCCTCGGGTGAGTGGGGGTTGGTTTAGACAGAGTGTTGAGTACTCGGGTCTCCCGAACCAGTGCTTCATTTGCATACAGATGGGCCACTTAGCGAAGGCCTGTCCAAGGAGGAGGCCTCGACCTACACCTCAGTCTCAGCCCCAACCTGCCAAGGCTGGGCCGCAGTCACAGCCAGCGGCGCAGCGCACAGATTCAGAGCCACCCTCCGAGCCTCGGGCTCCAACGGAGGAGGGGTGGCAGCAGGCCCGTGGCCGTCGTCGCCAGGGGCCACAGCGACAGCCTGGCCCTCAGGTGCCTACTCAGCAGCAGTGGGTTCCCACGGGGAACCGTTTTGGCCCTCTTGAGCAGGAGGAGCCCCCTACGCCAGCCTCCACCTCCACTTCACCCTCGCCAGCTCCCCCACCTTCAGAGTTCCCCTCCTCCTCCTCATCCTCCCCCCCGCCATCTGCTCTCGCCCACTCCCCTCCTCGCCCATCTACCTCTACCGCCCCACCCCGCTTCTCTTCCCCTCCGTCCCCCCCTGCTCCTTCTCCCCCCCTCCTGCTCCAATTCCACAGTCGACTCGGGAGACTGGTCCCTCGCCGGCGGCTAGGAGATCTCTTGGCAGCGCCTTTACCACGAGTCGCCTAGCGAGAGAGGGTCTGCCCTTCTTGCGACCCCCTCTGCAGATTCAGACTTCTTCCCTTACAGCCATCCCCCGTGGTCTGACGAGCATTGACCTCCGACGCCGCTTGGATTTCTTCGACTACGGGTTCACTCGCTTTCTCGGCGATTCCGCAGCACACCACGAGGCAACCTGCTTCAAGGTCCACGCTTTGTTCCTCGCAGCTAGGGGGGCAGAGGCCTTGGACTCAACAGCTGGTTTCTCCTTCCCCCTCTGTGGTAGGACCGAGACAGAGTGGTCCCTCGACTCAGTGGTGGGATGGTTGCATACACAGATTCTCGAGTTCTCTCACCACATGGGTGAACTTGGAGTTACAGATTTGCTGCAGACTTTGTGGCCACTATCCAAGTTTGCGGTGACACCCCCAGACTCAGCAGGATGTAGGCACATTGTGGTGTACTTTCTTGCTGCTACGCAGTGTTTGCCTTGCTATGTATACATTCATGAGGACTCTTGGACAGAGGAGGTTGCTTTACGCACGGCTCGCTCTACCTGGGCTTGGGCTAGCCACTCACTGCAGTCTCGCCTATCTAGAGGACGCTCGGATGCGGATTACTCCCCATCCAAGCCAGCCTCGAAGATATCCCGACTTGCTGCAGCGGCAACATCTGTTCTCTCTCGTTCCCCATGAGGATCGTCTCGTGGAACGTGCAGGGACTAGGTGGGCCCCAGTTTCAGCAACAGCGGGGCCGATTGCGTCAGGAGCTTCAGCGCTGCCTTGTGGGTGGAGAGATTGATCTCCTCATGCTTCAGGAGCACCATTTGTCTGAGAGCCGCATTCGGCGTTGTGGGCAGATTTTGCGTGGACGATATGACACCTTTTGGTCAGCTGCTTTTGGACCTGGAGGTATCCAGGGTGGGGTATGTATGACTATTGCGGACTCATTGCAGCAGGCCATTGTGGACAGAGGGATTATTGTGCCAGGCAGGGCTCAGTGGATCACTATGCAGGTTCAGGGTGGCCTTGTGGGCTTCCTGAATATCTATGCGCCCAATGCGGCGAGTGCTCGTGCAGAGTTTTGGTCGCAGATTGTTGAGTCTTTGCCACAGGCTGACCATTGGTGTGTAGGAGGGGACTTCAATATGTTGGAGGACCCTTCTGACAGGATTGGAGGCAGCCATGCTACTGTGCATGGAGTGGAGTTAGCAGCTTGGGAGAGGTTTTGTTTGACTTTGAGAGTCTCGGATACATGGCAGCACTCTGGCTTTGTGAGGCCTCCAGAGAGTCTTGCTTTCTCTAGATCGGACCGCAGAGTGGGAGGAGTAAATCTATCGTGGATAGATCGCTTCTACACTAGTGATCACTTCAGTGACTTGGGGGGATCAGTGGGCATCCTGGCAGGGACATCCTTCTCGGACCATGCACCCGTGATCCTCACAGTGGCAGACAGGCAGAGGAGTGGGAGTACGATGCTTCGCATCCCAGAGCGGGTCTTGTTGGACTCAGCACTCAGAGAGCGGGTAGAGGCTCTCTGGACAGAGAGCATGGACAGCCAAGCTCTTCCTGCAGACAGAGTGGCCTCAGGCCTAGCTCAGCTTAGCCATTTTTTTCTCCAGGAGTCTTTGGCTCGACGGGCCGCAGCAAGAGAGGAGCAGCGTCTCAGACGAGGCATTGCTTCACTACAGAGGATGCAGGAGCAGCATCCAGACAGTCCATGGTTGGAGGAGCAGTTACAGCAGGCTCGACAGGAGCTTGTTTGCACAGAGGAGAGGCGCCATGAGTTTGCCTTTCACTGACAGGCATCTCAGTGGACTCAGGTGGGTGACAGAGTGACAAGTGCTTTCTTTGAGACAGTGGGACCTCGGCACTCGCATGCCAAGGTCAATCAGTTGAGGAGACCTGATGGGTCAGTCGTTTGTGAGCCCGAGGATATGCGTGCAGTTGCTACTGACTTTTCGTGAGCTACTGACAGCTGAGCCCCAGTCAAAGCGGTAGGATGCATGCAGGGAGCAGGTTTGGGCACAGATGCCTTGTCTTGTGACAGAGGAGATGCGCCAGAGGCTAGAGCTGCCACTTCAGCTTGAGGAGCTGCACACGGCTCTTAGGGCCCTTCCTCGTGGTAGCTGTCCAGGTGAGGATGGGTTGACTCCCAGCTTTTTCTTGGAGTACTGGGACATGCTTGGCCCAGATCTTTGCAGTGCCTTTCATTACATTTTGCACACAGGAGTGATGCCTGATAGCATGAGTGAGGGCCTGATTTACCTCATTCCTCGTGGTAGCTGTCCAGGTGAGGATGGGTTGACTCCCAGCTTTTTCTTGGAGTACTGGGACATGCTTGGCCCAGATCTTTGCAGTGCCTTTCATTACATTTTGCACACAGGAGTGATGCCTGATAGCATGAGTGAGGACCTGATTTACCTCATTCCTAAGGAGGGTGGCTCCTTGGATGAGATTCAACAGTGGCGCCCCATCACCATCCTCAACTCAGCCTACAAAATTCTTGCCAAGGCTCTGAGTTTGAGGATTCAGCCACTTTTGGAGAGCCTTATCCATGGGACTCCGACAGGTTTTGTCAAGGAACGCAGTATCCTGGACAACATCTTCACTTTTTGGGAGGCTTCTGCCTTGGCACGGCTTCGTGGGGAGGACCTTGTGATTCTTCTTCTCGATTTTTAGAGGGCATACGACAGAGTTGATTGGGACTTTCTAGAGGGCACTTTACGCAGGATGGGCTTCTCTGATGCTTGGATCAGAGGGGTGTCAGCTTTGTACAGACAGACTCACAGTCAGGTGCTTTTGGCAGGAGGTAGAGGTGAGCATTTCACGCTCACACGATTGGTCAGACAGGGTTGTCCTCTTGCCCCCTTCCTCTTTTTGTTCTATGCCGAGGCGATGAGCAGATTTTTGGTGTCACAGCAGGTTGGTCTGAGGGGCTTAGCACTCCCTATACGGGGAGATGAGCTTTTGGACGCTGAGTTTGCCGACGACTCAGCCTTGTACTTAGAGGGCCAAGAGGCCAATCTTCACAGATGTGAGCAGGCTTTAGAGACCTTCTGCTGTGCATCGGGCGCACTGATCAACTGGAGAAAGACAGTGGCTTTCTCGGTTGGCAGTGCTCCTGTGCGAGATTGGATGCCAGGAGAGGGTTTTAGATGGATTCCCCCAGGGACTGCAGTTCGATACTTGGGTTGTCAGGTTGGCCTGGACTTGTCCCCCGAGCAGCACATTGCTGCGCTTCTCCTGTCCATCAGCAGAAAGCTGTTAAATTGGAGCTCAGCACGCCTTTCGCTGGCTGGCAGAGTAGTAGTTGCCAATCGCGTTCTGTTGGCGACTATGTGGTACATCACTTCGTGCTGGATCTTCTCGAGTTCTTGTATCAGCCAGGTAGAGAGGCTGATCAGGAACTTCCTTTGGTCAGGTCGTGACACTCAGATTGCCCGAGCCAAGGTGGCTTGGTCGGTCATCACACTTCCTTGTTCTCAGGGAGGGCTTGGGATCATTGATCCAGCACAGCAGAGCAGAGCCCTTCTTGGGAAGTTCGTTGTCACAGGACTTCTTCCAGGGAAGGAGCCCTGGAAGGAGTTCTTGTTGCAGAGGCTTCGTGCCAAGGTGCCTCAGTCAGGAGGCCCTTGGTAACCTTCGACCAGATGGATCTTTACAGAGATGCGCCGAGTTGGTTTGAGCAGGAGACTGGAGGACCGCTTCGCTGTAGTTTGCTTCGATCTTGGGAGCTCCTACAGCGTGGCCTAGAGCAAAGACAGCCGACGTGCATGGAGGAGCGCCTATGACAGCCCCTCGTCTGGAACCCCATGGTTAGCACTCAGAGAGGCCACTTGGTTGGGAGTCGGCCTCATGTTTCTTGGGGTCCCATGGCAGCAGGTCCAGCGCGCTCTCTAGGTGACTGGCTAGAGTTCACAGGCTTGTCAGAGGAGGTGCAGGGTCTCCAGTTGCAGGGCATGATAGGGGTGCAGAGCATGTGTCAGGACATCTCAGAGTCAGTTCCAATTGAGTGGCTCACGCCTCTCGAGCCAGTAGCACCCAGGTGGATGGGAGCCTTCACTCGACTGGAGGTTCTCATTTCAGTCAGAACCTGCTCAGAGACTATCCCAGCCCTGTTCTTTGAGCTCCAGGGTGGGGGACGATTACAACGAGTTGCAGTAGAGGCCCCGCAGGTAGCAGAGTGCTGTTTCCAAAGGATTCGAGTTGTGGGCATCTGTGGGAGAACCTGCGTCATAGACCCTGACCCAGCAGCTCTTGAGACTGGACACTAGAGGCTATGGGCTTGGGAGTGTTGTCCACTGGCACGAGTACAATGGGATCTTGGTGAGTGGCTATGGAGGGACCCCTTCTCTTCTGTAGACCGCCCAGGAGTCCCTTTCTTTCAGTACACTGTTCGGCTTGGACGTCATATACTTGCCACACAGAGAGAGGCCCGCCCCGCTGCAGCACGTCGTTGGCAGGAGGAGGGCCTCACAGTCGATTTCTTGGCAGCCTTTTGGCAGAGGCTGTGGGACTCCAGACAGCCGAGGCACGTCACTTTGTTTCAGTGGCTGGTTGCACACAGAGCCACAGCAGTAGGGAGCTGGCTTGTACATAGTGGTCTCTCAGCCACATGTGCAGCTTGTGACCAGTTGGTGGAGAGTCAGCGGCATTGTCTTTGGGACTGTCCCTCGGCCCAGCAGGTGTGGCTACGAGTTCTTGGGCTGATGCCTGCCCTCTCCACGGCTCGACAGTACACTTGGGGGGCAGCGGCTTGGTCCACCCTCACGGGCCCGGCACTCCAGTTTGAGCTATCTTCCACCAGCAGGATGATAGCGATGCAGGGGGGGCGACCTACACTCCAGCCTGCTACAGAGCTTACTCCTCAGGAGTGGTGCAGTGAGAGAGATGAGTGTTGGGAGCTCATCAGTGGCCTGACTCTTTGGTACATTTGGCGGGCCCGCTGTTTTCGCATCTTTGAGGCTCGCCCTGTACCACCAGCAGAGACTGTTTGTGACTTTTGGCTAGAGTTGATCCATACTCTCAGAGGATAGCTTGAGGGACTACAGGGTAGCTCCGACCGCATGCGAGAGCGCCGCGAGGCTTTCCTTGGACTCTGGCGCCCTGGGTCTGTCTCACCATAGCCCAGGGGGTGCTTAGATGGCACTACTGTCCACCAGTGTGGCTCTTCCCTCCTCCCATTTCTTGATTTAGCCTCATTATACATATGCTGCTTTTTTTCACTGGGAGAGTCTCCCCATCATTTTGTTGTAGCCCTCTCTTGGAGAGGTGGATGTAGCCCTACGGGCAGTTCTCGTTAACTAATAAAAGGATCTTTTTCTCGGAAAAAAAAAAAAACTTGTCATCTCATAATGCCTGAAAGACCTGAAGCAGATGATCTCTATGTTCTGCCTCATTCTTTGAGAAAACAATGATATTGTCGAACAAAGTGCCAACAAATAGCATGTACTCTCGAAAAATCCTGTCCATCATCCGGTTAAATGTCGTAGGAGCATTGGCTAGGGCAAAAGGCATCACCAAAAACTCAAATAACCCAAAAGTCGTCCAAAAGGCTATCTTGTAGACGTCTCCCGACGCGATTAGGATCTGATGATATCCACTCTTCAAATCAATCTTGCTAAAGCACGAGGATCCCTGTAATCTGTCAAGTATATCATTGATCCTAGGAATCGGATATCTGTTCTTGATGGTGATTTTGTTGAGGGCTCTATAATCGATGCACATTCTCCAAGATCCGTCTTTCTTCAAAACCAACAACACTAGAGAGCAATACGGTGAAGTACTAGGTTGGACATGACCTTTTCCAAGAGGTCTTTCACTTGGTTCATAATCTCTTCGTTTTGGGCTTGGCTCACACGATAAGGTGGCCGGTTCGGTGGTGTGCTTCCAAGTATCAGATCAATAGTATGATCTTCAGGACGAGCGGCGTGGGAACTCGCCTGGCAGGCCCTCTGAGAAGCAATCGGCATGAGAGTAGAGAAAGTCTTGGCGTTCTTTATCAAGTTCAGACATATTTGTCCTATCCTCATCACTCAACTCTTTCATAAAGATCGAGTAAACAAACACACTGGATCATTAACTTTGAAATGGCTGAAGCCGATACAATGGGGACAGACTCGCCTTTAAGTTTAATATTTAGTACAATGGTTCTGCCCTTCTCTATGGTCAATGTCGCTTTCCTCGCCCGATAGACACCACAACGTTGTCCTTGTGGTACCAGGGAATTCCCAAGAGGACATCACAACCTTCCAAAGGCATTATGTAAAAGTCCTCATGCCCCAAATACCCCTGACAATGCAACCGAAGTTTGCCAATGACAGGTGTAATGGCTACGTCCCTGCAGGGTGCCGCTAGAACAGCCTCCACAAGTGGTCCCATCCGATCGGGAGTGATCTCGAGCCACGCCGCCAATTCTGGTGAAATGAAGCTGGCCTTGGCTCCTCCATCGAAGAAGATCAGGGCTTCTTGGTCTTTCACTTTGCCCCAAGCTCGGCAAAGTTCTGTACTCTTGTCCAACGTACTGGGATCGGTACCCATGCAATCTGGAACCAGTCCTGTTTTCATCTTGTCTTTTCGTCCACGTTCCTCAGCTGCCCTCGAACTCTCAGGCCTTTCGTCGTCCTTGTCGTTCTGTTTTTTTTGTGCCTTTTTAGGGCACTTCGCAAAGATATGTCCAGTTTCCCCGCATCGAAAGCACTTCCCTTCCCTGATGTAGCGAGCCCGCTCCTGAGGAATAAGGTTGGGTCGTGCATCTTTCTTTTCTGGGTTGCTCTTTCTCTTTCTACTTTCATTTGTCGATGTCTGTTCGGCTCTTTGCATCATGATTTCATCTGTGGGGTAGGTCAAATTGCCAGAGTGAATGGCAAAACCCCGTTTCGCATGACTCGTCAACTCCTGAATCGTTCAAGAGAGGGGTATGTCACAAAATGATGACATGGCATGTCCACCCAGACAAACCCTGAACGATTAAGTTGTTCCAACTTATGGGGTCCCGTCTGCTGGGGCCCAAGGGACAAAAATAAATAAAGTATTGCGTGGAGGCTGTTCACGTGGCAAGCCCTATGGACATCCACAATACGCGTTGGCTGCTGACGTGGCAAGCCATAGAAACGTCCGCAATCTACATCGGATTTTACGCTAGCTGCGTTGCAGCTTTTGAAAGGAACAGATGCTTTTGAGTTTGAAGCTTTCCATGTACTGCTTTCGAGAAGGGCTTGGGCCTATAAATATGTACCTAGGGCCTCTCTTCCACTCAGATTTGCTGACGAGCACTGAGCAGAGAACCCTTGGACTTTGTATTTTGCTCAATCATTAATATAAAAATAAATACTGAAAGGGGTGCCAGACTTTGAGGCCAATACATCTGGGCATGGAACTACGCCGGGTTGTGTCGACTCTATTGAATTGTGATTAAGTTTGTGAAGTGTTTTTAAGCAGCGCTGACAATTGGGTTGACTTCCAAGTTAACCTCAAAGAGCGTTTTATGCCACAATAGTACCTTGATTGGTTGAAGGAAGATTGGCGAGATCGCAAGCAAAATGGGACTCTTGTTATGTCTTTTTCTAATCGTATTTTGCAGCTTGGTGTTCAATTGCGTAAGTCAGATAAGGATCATAAGGAACGTGCTCTCTTTGGTTTGGACAAGTACATCAAATACGCTCCCTTTTCCCCTTTCTTGGTTACATCTTTGTTCTTGCTATCTATTGGTGGTCTGTTTGTGTGGGCGTGTGTGTGCTGTCAAGACTAGCTATCGGGTGTGTGCGTTTGTTGGATGGGTCAGTGAGTATAGTGGGTGTGTGGGGCTTAGTCTTTATAGTGGGGTAGTGTTTTGCTTTATGTGTATGCATTTGTACTCTTGGGGATGTGTCTGTGCCAAAGTTGAAGTCTGTGTTTGTGGTGAGTGCTTTCTTCCCACTTCCCCCTCCTCTTTCCTCTCGTTTGCCTCTTTGTTTGTGTTCTTGGGTACATCTGTGTTGGAGTTGAGGGTTGTATTTGTGATGAGTGATTTCTTCCCTCCTTCCTTACATTCTCCTCTTTTTGGTTTTATTTCAGTTGAGGAGTCACCATGAGTGCTGACTTCCCATTTTCTTTCTTTCCTTTTTTCATTCTTTGTTTTGGTGCTTGCTTACACGGTGCGTTCACCTTCAGTAAGTGGATTGTGTTCCGCAGAGCCAAAGTACTACCAAGGTGCTCCAGTTTAGTGTCCGGATGGTTTCTTCCTTCATTGCAGATTTTCAAGTGATGCGCCATCCTGCATCTTTGTCATCAACTATTACTTTCTACTTGGTCTTCCTCAAATCCATGCTTGCAGAGGATGTTAGCTGGTAACGTCGAGCAATTGTCTTCGGTAGCTAGCCTCTTTTATATCAAACATTGTTAACATCTTTTGAAGTTCTTTTATATCAAGCATCTTGTACATCAAACATTGTTACCATTCTTCTTTCACAAGTGGCTGCCATCATCTCTCCTCCATTAGGTGGCCAGGGCACTTCAGACTTGAAAGTTTATACTCTCTTTAGAAGAGGCTTTTTCCCTTCCAGTTTTCCACTTCTAGAATTTATGCTCATGTGACTCAGTTGTGATAGTTTTTCTCAGTTTCTCCTTTGAGCCTACTTTCTTAACAATTTTGTACTTTGCTCTCAAAATCAGCACCATTTGAGCGTTATAAGGGACTTTTCAAGTGAGGAAAACCAGCCTCCTTTTTTCGAAAGAAATGTAAAAAAAAAAAAAGAGAGAGCACTTCAATGTAAGCTAGCATGTGGGTGCACGTCAAACACACACACACACAGAGGACACGAGCACACGCTGCATTTTGCTAATCTTTTTTAGACTTTGTTGTCTTATCTTTTAAAAGCATTTCATATCAATAAGAAAAACAGATTAAAAACGCTTTAATGTGTCAAGATTATTACATATGGAAACCAACGCCACACACAAAGACTCTTCATATTTGAAACAAATAAAGCATGTCAGTCGTCGCATCTTCCTTAGTCTTTCACGAACTCATACAGATTAAGGGATTTGAGTGTGTCATACCAGAACTTGGCTCATACACAAAGGTGTCAGCCCTCCTCGCAAAAACCACGAGTGTTGTACCTACAATGACTAAAACTTCATTCATACAATCTAGCAAAACAACAAAGTCTCTCTCTCTCTCTCTCTCTCTCTCTCTCTCTCTCTCTCTCTCTCTCTCTCTCTCTCTCTCTCTCTCTCTCTCTCTCCTGCATGTAGCCACTGCCGCATGATTCCCCACCTATGCAATCAGCCCACATTAATCAAAGGGTATCCAGAAGCAGTCGAACAGTGAGCTCATCGCCTTTTAAATCAATGCCGAAGGACACGCCCCCCAAGGATTCAAGGGACATGACGATCACATGTACTACACAGGACATTTGGGGACTGCTACTGTCTATCCAAGAACGGGTACGACAACAGAATGAGGTTATTTCACGCCAAAATGAAGACATCAAGAACCTGACACTACGCAACCAAGAGTTGGATCATACCATTGCACTGCAAGCTCTGCAGCTTCAACAACAAGAAGACACCCTGAAAACACTGCAAACTCAAGTGCTGGAACAAGGCAGTCACATAACACAGGTCACCAATAATGTAACCGATGCACCCGAGGGGTCTCCTCCATCTTGGGCACAGATAGTGAAACAAGAGAGGACCATGGGACACAAGACAAGAGAGACGTATACATATGAGAGTATGTATACGCATGAGGATTCTACCGAATACAAGGAAAGGGAGAAAAGATCCCAAAACATTGTGATACGAGGCATGCCAGAACCTGAGGGGGCAATAGTCATGTCATTGAACGTAGACGTTACCACCCTGTTAGCAGAAAAGCTTGATATGCAAGATGCAGGGGTATATGGGGCACATAGAGTGGGTCAGAAGAAGACTGATGCTCATAGGGCAGTTGTATGCACAATGTTGGATGCTCGCAAAAGGGCCATAATTTTGGAAACTGTACGCTTCTACTTGAAAGGCATTCAGTACTATGTAAGTGAAGATAGAACACCGACACAACAGGCAGCAAGAAGGAAAGCATATGAGGAACGTCTCAAGGAAAAAAAAACAGCATCACCGCCTAAAAATGCATACGGACACGCGACCCATGGGATCACGACCATACAGGTTACAAGCTGGAATTGTAGAGGTTTTCCATGGCATAAGCAAGAAGGGCTGGTGGATATTCTACCACAAGCTGACATACTCTTCCTATTGGAAACATGGGAACAAAACACATGCAGGCTGCCGGACATTAGTGGATATATCAAGCACTCCATATGGTGGAATGGTACCAAAATGTGAGGACACGGAGGTGTAGCTGTAATGTATAAGGAAGAGCTTCAAAAGATGGTTGAGGTATGCAAGATCGATGACCACAAGCGCTATATATGGGTTAAGGTTTGCTCATCAAAAGGATTGATCTTTGTTCCAGGATGCTATATCCCGCATCGAGAGTCACCTTTTTATGACACAAACCGGCTATCCAAAAATGACCCCTTTGCTGACCTATGTACAGACATTGCAATGTATGCACAAGAGGGAGCAGTTGTCCTTCTTGGGGATTTGAATGCCCGGATTGGAAACACACAGGTACAATTGACAGACCATTCAATGCACCCTGCGGATAAGAATGGGGAACTTATACTTGGTTCTATGTGGGATAGATGTTCAAGTGATAACATCATAAATCCACAGGGGTCAGCCATGATAAGTATGATGAACTCAATGCAGCTTGTAGCCATGAATGGTGCAGATAAGTTTGTACACTCTGGATCATACACTTGCTACATGGCAAATCATGGGAGGAGTACAAATGATTATGCCTTGGTGAGATACGATACATTGGACTTGGTCCATAGTTTTGAAGTGGGTTGCAGGCTACCAACCTCCGACCATACCCCAATTCATATATGCCTACACATGCCCAGTATGCATATTGTCAACACAATGAATACACCGAATTGGTCATACAAAATGCAACTCACGAAGAAAGAGGACTATGTTAGTCTCTTAGATAGCTTACTGTTTGACCGGAACATGCCTTGTGACATTGAAGAGACGTGGAAGATCTTCCAACATGCAATGGAGGAAGCGGCAAAAATTACTATGGGCAAGTATCAAAATGGTAAACAGACTAGGAAGGGTTTACCTCATAATCCTTGGTTTGATGCAGAATGCAAGGAGGCCAAACGCAAGATGAGAGGCTTAGCACAACACTCAACTGAATGGGAATGGGCTGCTAGAGAATACAATACACTCAAGAGGAAAAAGAGACGCATGTATGAACTCTCAAAAGAACAACTAGACCTCTGCAGGTTCAAGAAAGAGTTGGCGTAACATGAAGGGGAAGAACGGGGATGTGATGCGAGATTTCAGCCTAAACGAAATGTATGCTTATGTACAAACTTTGTATGCCCCGTCGGGGACTCAAGAGGCGATATACATAGGGGCTCAGGCCGAACATCCAAAGCCCATCACCTTCCAGGCAGTCATTAAAGGCCTCAAAAGCCTGGCAAATGGGAAAGCAGCTGACACATTACATCTTACTTCTGAAATGCTGAAATGGTCAGGTATTGAGGCTAAGAAATGGATACACCATATAATGAATCAAGCAATCAACCAATACTTACCCCAAGATTGGTGGAGGTGACCACAATTTGCTCACTAATTATCGCACCATCATGGTGAGCTCATGTATGGCAAAACTATTTGGAAGCATTATTGAGAAAGATCTTAGCATGGGCTGAAAATAACGGGAAACGTGCCATTAGACAAGCAGGATTTAGAGCCCGCCACAGCACGATAGACCACCTTATCACACTCCGGGTCTTGATGGATGAAACCAGGCTAAAAGGCAAAACCCTCTATTGTTGTTTTGTGGACTTCACGAAAGCGTTTGACACAGTACCCCGTCAAGGGCTATGGTCACGTATGGAAACTCTGGGAGTTCATATGCATCTCAGGGCAGCAGTGGGACGCCTCTACCAAGAGGTCAGATGTAAACTCAAGACAAACACAGGTTTCTCACAAGAGTTCAGGAGAACTATGGGAGTTAAACAAGGATGCCCTTTGTCACCTACGCTTTTTGGACTATGCATAGATGAGCTTGATGATTTCATTAACAAGGCTATGGGAGAGGGGGGAGATCACCCTAGCATTGGTACTTTCACGCTTCTGCTCCTCATATATGCCGACGATGTGGTTCTCTTTGCCTACAAGGCACTCCTTCTACATAAACTTTTGGATGCAATACATGCATTTTGCAATGCAACGGGCTTGTCAGTCAATGTAGCCAAAACAAAGGTTATGTCAGTCCACACATGTAGAAATGAGAATCAGCCCATCATCACGTATGACGGGCAAACACTCCAAGCGGTTGAGAGGTTCAAGTACTTGGGCATCTATGTACCTTCAAACCATGCATGGGGAAGTTGCGCGCAAAACAGAATTGATGCAAGACAAGCGAAATACTATGAATTTGAGAACATGTGCAAGCAAAGTGTCACAAGGCGATGGGAAATCAAGTCTTTGGCATTTGATGTATGCGTGGTCCAAACAATACTTTACGGTGTAGAGGTATGGGGGGGGAGTATCCCCGCTAGCACTTGGAATGACATTGAAAAGATACAGAAAAAATTCCTATGTAGACACATGGGGATCAAAACTACCACCCCATACTCAGTGATGCTTTTGGAGACAGGCAAGAGACCCTTGAAAATGCAAGCCTTACAAAGGGTACACAGATACCTCATGAAAGTTAAGATGATGCCGGAGATCCGTCTACCCCACATGGCATGGCAAGCCGGATGTAAACCGCAAAAGAAATACAAGAGTAAATTTCTCACATCCAGTCTCGTAGAAGACATACGGAAATGGTTCTCTAGATGGAATGTGGGAGACCATGTGGACATGCACATAGAGGAAGGCACTGAACATGAGCATGGGCTGAATTTTGACAGAAGCATACTTGAAGCCCTACACACTAGATGGAGTACAGCAGTACACAGGTCCAAATTTGAATACTACGGCAAACACATCAATACACGATATTCGGAGACCTACAAGACTGGGGACACCCAGATGCATATCAGGACACCTATGTCCCACCGGGCAAGACGGGCCATTACTTTGATGCGGACGCAATCACACATGCTCAAGATTGAAACGGGAGGGTGGCTGAATATTAAGGAAAATAGAAGGACATGCACACAATGCAATTTAAACAAAGTGGAAAGCGAGGCCCATGTCACCATCGAGTGCCCAACATACGCACACATCCGTGCTGATTTCCCACTGCTATTGCAAGGAGATGTCACCTTTGAGGAGCTTCTCTCTCGGACACACCCCTCCCCAGTTGCTTTAGGCATCTACTTTGCCAAAGTATTGGATCATCACACAACACTAACACACAAGAAAGCTACTAGCCCACTACCCCCTCTACACACATGAGGGGAGCCTCTTGTAGATTTGTTTTTGTGGTCCCATGGGTCATTTTGGGCCCCCGAGGACGTAAATACAACATCATCATCATCTCTCTCTCTCTCTCTCTCTCTCTCTCTCTCTCTCTCTCTCTCTCTCTCTCTCTCTCTCTCTCTCTCTCTCTCTCTCACACACACACACACACACCCAACCCTCCGCTTTCAACCCTGCTGCACACACACACACACATCCAAACACACACACCCACACACACACACACACACATACACATACACACATCCAAACACATACACACCCGCACACATACACACATACACGCCCACATCTCCCTTCAAACCCACACACACACACACACACATACACATACATACATTCCACCCCCACCCCCCCCCCCCCCCCCCCCCCCCCCCCCCCCCCCCTTGATCATCCTGATCACTTTGATCACCCCCCGAAGCAAAGATTGAGGCCCTCGACGTGGCAAAGGGAGCAACAAAGGAAGAAATGTCGAAGATGGACAACAAGATACATGCCACAATCAAGGAAAAGAAGAGGATGACGGACTCCGCACTTAACACCGTAATCAACCGCCTCTCCAAGCTCGAGGAGGGAGAAACCTACCACAAAGAAAGAGAAGCATGGGAGAAAGAGAAGGAGAGATGGGAGATGGAGAGGGAACAAGAGGAGGAATGGCAGAGGCGAGAAGAATGGACCAGAGAGAGGTAGGACATGAGAAAAAAAATCGAGCTCTTCAAAGCCTCGGTCGCATCTCTCGCCCCCCAAGAAGGAGAGATGATCACGGACACAAAGGAAGCCCTCAAAGAGGAACTCATCAAGGCTTTGACCACTAGCATCGAGGACAAATTAGAAGCCACTAAAGAGGAGTGGGTCGAGGTAGTGAAGAAGAACATCACGGAGGAGGCAAAAGAGGAGGCACAAAAGGAGGAACTCCTCATTGTGCACACGACCCTTCAGGAGGAGGAGATGAGACAAGCCCGACGTCTCAACATCCACGTCACGGGCATTATGGAAAAGGAAGGTTCCACCCCCGAGTCTGATGGAAAGGCATTATGCAAGAAACTCGGCTATAATGAAGGGGAGCCACCCCCTTTCATCAAAGCTTGGAGAGCGGGTAAAGATCTTACAAGGAAGAGAGCCCTCATCCTACACTTCTCCTCCAAAGAAGCACGGACTACTTTCCTTCGCAAGAGGGTGATCTTGAGAGGGCTTGATGAACCGCCCATCTACCTAGATGACGATCTCACACCCATGCAAGTGGCACACCGGCGCACATGCATGCCTAGAGTACACCAAGCCCGCAAGGAGGGGAAGAGGGCCTCATATAGAGATGGTCAAGTCATCATTGATGACAAGGCCATAGCATAGGGACTCGCGGCCTATGGGACACTATCAGTGGGAGTCTACACACAGGACGTGTACACGGCACAACACCTCCAAAGGATCGGGCGGAGTAGCCGTCCTCTATCGCCCCTCACTTCATAGCAGGATACAGATAGTAGCCCGCAATCCAAAGGCACGCTACATATAGATACGGATTGCACTATTAGAAAAGCACATCCTCTACATTGCCATTTGCTACTTTGCACCCAGCAGATCTAGGTTTGCACAGACAGGCAAAGGAGAGACAGAGGAGGTTCATACACACAGAGGAGAGGAGGACAACGATACACACTCATCATATGCTTGTCTCAGGAAGGAGCTAATGGAGTACTCTAGACTGGGTGAAGTCTTCCTCACGGGGGATTTCAACACCAGGACACGAAGTAGACAGTGTGATATTTACGACTTCAACGACCCACAACTACTCTCCACCATGGAGGACACAGGGACAGAGAGGATCTCTAGAGATACCACCACACCCACACCATATGGGAGACACCTACTTCGCCTGGGATCACAGCATCGTCTCGTTATTTATAACAGGATGGTGCAATGGCCATCTTCCGACGGCTCGACTTGTATACCTCCATCAGTAGCCAACGGAGGTAGTACAGTGGATTACATCATCGGCTTTAGGGAAGCAGCTCACATCCTTCACCATCCCACCATTACCTATTGGAGGTTGGAGCTGACCACGCATATCTCACCCCCTCTTTCACTGGCTCACCTATCTCACACACACCACCTCCACCCACACCACACACCACTATACACTTCACACATGAGCTAGCCAGAGTTTACTCATCACATGTAGGAGGGGATCTACACTCTCGACCCAAACACACCACTCTCTACACTCACTAGCCAGGTCTCTGCAGTTTTACACACCTCAGCCCTCAACTGCTTACCACACATTACCCATAGTGGTCGACCCCCACCCTCTAGGATGATGCCCCATAACCGATGGTACGACGGGGAGTGCAGAGATCTTTACAGAGAGCTACAGGCTCGACAAGCCTTTAAGGAGATCACCAAGAGTGAGGAGATCACCGAGAGTGAGGTTAGGCGATAGATGAAGGCCATCAACGCTGTAACTGGTGGGCCTTCGAGGAGGCGCAGGAGCTTAAGCTTTACCACCTTCTCAGGAGTACAGATTGCGCCACAGCATGGAGGATTCTGAGAGAGCCACACCCCACCACCCCCCTGGAGGACCCCAGATATGGCATGACTATGCCGAGCGCTTATACCAGATACCTGGGCAACCACTAATCCCAGATCCATCTGATCCCCAACCTATCACCTCGACTTTCTTCGCATCTAGTATGGTGGAGAGGGCCATTCGACGCTTTCAGCATGGCCGCTCAGCAGATCACACTCGACTACAGAGTGAGCACCTGATATATGCAAACACTCTCTCCCCCTTGATAGCACGTCTCTTCAACTGCGCTTTGGTTGAGGGACTACCAGAGGAGTGGACTATGCACACCTTTGTGCCTGTCCACAAATCTGGCGACACCCTGGATCCAGGGAACTACAGGACTATCATGATTGGTCACACATTGGCCAAATTGTATGGGGCAGTTCTTGAGGCAAAGCTTAGCACATATGCACAGGCATCAGGGCTACGCGCACCAAGACAGGTAGGCTTTCAACGCACTTTCTCGACTATCGACCACATTTTCATGCTTCATTGCCTTGATCGATGGAGCAAAAGCACGGAAGAGGAGACTCTATTGCTGCTTTGTGGATTTCCGCAAAGCCTTTGACACCATCCCCAGAGAGAGACTCTCTCAGCACCTTCAGGAGCTACAGATACCAACTGAGATGATATGGGCCATCCATTCTTTGTATGCACACGTCATTGGTAGAGTGCGATGCCCAACTGGAATATCAGATCCCATTGCTAGCACCATTGGTGTGAAGAAGGATGCCCCCTTTCCCCGACTCTATTTGGTCTCTACATCGACGAGATCTCACATTACATCCTACAGGCAAGCGGAGAGGGATCGGACTTAGCAGGTATACCAGTCTATATTATGCTCTATGATGATGATATCATTCTAGTTTCTGAGACACGAGTACTCACAGCAGTAGCAGGCGGGCAGGTCGAGGTGGTTGATTCATATGTATCCTTGCGGGTGACTTTTACGAACACCACTGACAGATTTTCCATGACCCAATCAGCCCAAGACCGGCTTACACGAGGATATGCAGCGCTGGCCACCTTAGAGCGCACATGCCATCAGGTCCACTTCCAGGAGCCCTGTACCAAGGGGTGGCTTTTTGACACTCTAGTCACACCTACCATGATGTATGTCGTTGCAATATGGGCGGCAGGGCTATCACCATCTCTCTGGGCATAGATAGAGCGCCCACAAATCATCATTTTTGTTTTAAGAGTCGGGTTGGGCACTCACGGCTGTTCCCCTCATACACCAAAAAAGTGCACAAGAAGAACAACCAGGACTATGCACCCAGGTTCCTAGGGCAAACGCTTTTGTCACTAGTTTCCTCTGGACTACGTGAGGCTTTGCTTCCCCAAGAGGCCAGCATTATCTACACTCTTAGGGCAGTGCCCTTGAGAGACCCATCTCGCTGACTAGTTATGATGTGGCGGCGACTAAGTACCTCTGTTCAGAGGCCCAGGTTCTGTGGGACTTGCTTTGGTCTTCCCTTCGAAGTTGCCTCCTCCAGGTAACTTATGGCTCACCACGCTAAACTGCCCTTGCAACCCGACGGTTTTCCCCTAGGAAATGCCATACTTGCTAGGAAGGGCGTCGGCTCACAGGTGGCGTCCGCTGAGGTTGGTGGTGTCTCCCTTTGAACCTCCCAACCCCTTTTTGGCGAGGTTGACCCCCCCGCGGGGGCAAGGCACTTGGGTGCTCTTGTAGCTCATTTGGCTTCGCTTGGGGAGGATGGCGTCATTTCCCTCAAAAGGGATCGGATTATAAAATAAAAGCATAGGAAGGAGGGCATTATCCCTCCATCCGCCTATGCAGAGCACCCAAGTACCGGGGTACAACCTCACCGAGGAATTTCGCCACAGGCACGTGCCCTGCGGTTCCATTCCTCGAGTGCAGATCACGGCGTACCAAGAAGGGCAGCCGCTTCCCGCGAGCCTCCCCACCAAGGAGGATAACGATCCTTTCTTCAGGGTCCAACGACGAGTCGATATCGTTGAAGGTGGAGTTGAATCAGTTTAGCCAACACCCCCTAGAATCACCAATCGCCGAGTAAGACACCAGAAAATGCGAAAGCGAACAACACTCTAACTAGGAGCACAGCAAGCAAATACTGTGTCCGCGCCTCCAACTATCCACCAGTTTGAGTCCGCCTACTCGCGCAAGGGCCAGAACTCTCTCTTCTTTCCTATTCACGACAGTGCTCCTATTGAGCTGCAACAGGTATCCACGTGCTTGTTCAAAGTCAAACGTCTTATAGAGCTCCAACGCAAGGCACAAATGCCTCTCGTCCCACTTGTCCCATGCGTGGTAGCGGGCTGAGCTAAAATCAACCGCTGGGATATACTTATTCATCCAATTCTAGGTTCTTGTCGTCCAAGTCCACTTCTTGAACGGTTGGTTCTTAAGCTTCTTGTTTACCAAGGAGTCTATCTAGGTGAATGAAACCGAGCGGAACTTGTCAAAAGCTCTTGCTCGTTGTCCCCCACAAAAAACAGGTACGGGTGGGATGTTAAACTCGTGGTGGAGAGTTGTCGTCCCTACAGAGGTCAACCTTGCTCCCTTCTCGAGTAACATTCGCATCTCGATGGCGACGAGGCACTGCAGAGAGTGGAGGACACGCTGATCGTGGGGCCCCATAATTTCCGCGCCATAACAAATCACTGGGTATACGCACGCCTTAAAAACAGTTAGTCGAGACCAGATTGGGATGGCTCGCTTTGCCAGCAGGTGCTGGCACGCGAAGAGGCTTTTCCTACCCTTGTCCGCTCACTCCTTGACGATGCGTTCAGGGAGACATGGATCACACCCAAAGAGCCTCTTCCCACGAAGAGGTAGTACTATAGAGATCACTTCCTGACCATTCTAGCAGATGGGTTCATCCAGAGACCGAGATACATGGATATCTAAATGCCACATAGAGCACGGGTCGCCATCGGACAGCTCAGAGTATCATCACACCAGCTAGAGATCGAAGTTGTAGAGCAGAGGTGAGCATGTGTAAGGGTTCTAGCAGGTAGGGCAGCGCACAATGATGGGTAGGCTGCAACATTAGGGTTTGCGACCTGTGGCATTAGGGTTTGCAGCACACAAGTGCTAGGGTTTGCAGCCCGTTGCTCTCTCTTTCAGCAAGAACAACGCGCAGGAGGGATAACAGCCTACATCGTGCATATCATGGCCAGCCAACAACACGAGGGTGCATTCGTGCAAAAGCACTAAGGGCATGCTGAAATTGACCTGCAGCTCACTGAAAAGCTTCCATACCGCAAGGAAAAGTGTTCTTGACGTGTACTTTTGACCTACAAGGATTTTTGTGCCGTTATGCTAGCGGAATTGGGTCAGAAACCTGCAATTACAACCATGGACAGGTTTGGACAGCTTAGTGAGGGTTATATGGAAGCGTTCAGATCGTTAATTTTGCCAAGGGATCCTCGGGAAAGCATTGGGTGCTTGTACAGGACAATTTAGGCAGATTTCCCGCGAGGAATCTCGTCTAATTCAAAGAGCAAGTGACCCTACAGGTGCGAGAGCTCAAGGGCTACCCAGAAAAGTGATCGGCACGCAGATCGGAGCGCAAAACAAAGAATTCAGCGAGCTGCAATTTCTCGCCAGGTTTTTTAAAGTGCGCGAAAATTCTATGTTTGCTTGGGATTTTGTCCGTGGAGACTTCTACGGTGGTTATGTTGCCGAAATTGGGTTGGAGTAGAGAAATTTCAGCGCTATAAAAGTGGGACAGCTTGTAGAAGTTTACAGGTTTTTCTCAAGTATAATAAGAATAAAGAAATACCGAAAGGGGCGCCAATCGTTGGGGCCAAGAGGGTGTCGTTGTCTACTTGGTAGAGCTCTAGCTGCCAGGCCGTGGTTTGACTTGAAGTGTTGAATTCCAACCACAGGACTATTCGTGAAGTTCCTCTGTGTCCTAAAGTCTAAAGTAAAGTTTCGAGTGAAAGCCAACATCCACCGCCCTACGGGCCAGTTTCAAGGTTCCATTGCCGGGACAGAATCGCCTTTTCCTCAAGAAGTGAGCCTTGGTTTTTGAGCAAAGACACAAAACACAGAAGCTTGGAGTGTTAAAAGTCTGTTCAGTCTGTTCTTTTCTATTGGCACGTGGTGCCCGTCCTGTGACATGAGTAGTGGGTGCCGGTGCTCACAGCTTAATGGAAAGCTTGTCTTCTCCCTTGCTCTATGTAGCGCGAGGATTTGCTCTCCCGCATCTCTCTCTCCCCTTTGCAAATATGGTAATGCCCCAGTAGTTGGGCTTCTCAAATGACCATGTACAGTTCTGGGGATTTTATGCGCGTTTGCCAAGGCAAGAGCCTTCTGTAGAGGAACCGGATTAGCTAATTGCTATCCCCTTCAAGTACGCACAGTTCCATCGCGAAGGAATGCGAAAACGGAGTTTTCTCGCGTGAAAACTCGTTCGATTTAGAGGGGAACTGTCCCATTGCGTGCAGGAGCACCTGAGACACGCGTAGACGTGCTTGCTCCGCTCAAAACGGTCCAAAACAGAGAATTGCAGCCTGCTGTGTTTTTCTGCAGGTTTAGGGTTTCGCACCTAAATTGCAAGGAATTGTCAGGGGAGCCTCGGAGAGGGCTTGGGATGCGTGTACAAGGCAGTAGCCACCTCGCAGTGTCAAAACAGAAAATTACAGCATGCTGAAATTGACTTGCAACTCACTGGAAAGCTTCCATACCGCAAGGGAAAGTGTCCTTGACGTGTACTTTTGACCTACAGGGATTTTTGCGCCGTTATGCTCGCGGAATTGGGTCAAAAACCTGCAATTACAGCCAGGGACAGGTTTGGACAGCTTGGTGAGGGTTAGGTGGAAGCGTTCGAATCGTTAATTTTGCTAGGGGATCCTCGAGAAAGCATTGGGTGCTTGTACAGGACAATTTAGAGAGATTTCCCGCGAGGAATCTCATCTAATTCAAGGGGCAAGTGACCCTACAGGTGCGAGAGCTCGAGGGCTACCCCAGAAAAGTGATCGACACGCGGATCAGAGCGCAAAACAGAGAAATCAGCGAGCTGCAATTTCTCGCCGAGTTTTGCAAAGAGCTTTAAAGTGCGTGGAAAGTCTATGTTTGCTTGGGATTTTGTCCGTGGAGACTTCTACTGTGGTTATGTTGTAACAGATTCGACACTCCAAGTCAAGAATCTACCACGACAACACCAAATAACCACTTCAAAACAGTTCACAATTCACAATTTATTCGACACTAGCCCGGCAGAGTTCCGTGCCTAGAGATATCAACCCCAAAGACAGGCGCCCCTTTCGGGGTTTTTTTTTGTATTAATCTGAGTTCAAAGTACAAGAGTGCGGGCAGGCGCTCACACTCAAGACTCTGCGTCCAGATGCTCTAAGTTATGAGAGGCCTGCTCACATATTTAAAGTTACAAGGGTTGCTAAAAGCAGAGTCCGAAAAGCTGAAATCAAAAGCTTCAAGTAAAAGCTTTGAAAACAAAGCAAAAGTTCTTCCTCTCTCTTTCTTTTAATAAATAAGGCAAAGAGGCTTTCTCTTTCTCTCTCTCTTGCTAAAATAAAGCAAAGAGGGTTCTCTCTCTCTTTCTCAGCAATTTGCGTAGAAAAAAGCAACGCCAAAAAGCTGCCCAGCTTTCCGTAAATCACGCTGAGGTCTATACAGCAAGCCATGTGTCAGCCCGCCACGTCAGCAAATCAAGGTTAGGGTTAGGGCAGAATTTGATTTTAGGGTTAGGAATTCATAAGAATTAGGGTTTCTAATTTTAGGGTTAGGGTCTCAACAAAATTAGGGTTTCTAGTTTTAGGGTTAGGGTTTCAATAGAATTAGGGTTTCTGGCAGCCACGTCATCACTTTGTGACATACCCCCCTCTTGAAAGCATTGTAATCGCCCTCGATTACGCCTGCAAAACAGACAGAAGCCATAAACCGTCTTAGCAAACACCGACTGTTAGTACCTACGTACTAGGAACGCACATCTAGCACATGTACCAATCGACAGTCACATCACCCGACATCACAAGACATCACTAGACATCCCAGGAGATCACATGACATTCAACATTCATTCGGATCTTAGACCATGATTTATCGGCAATGTAGCTAGCAATTGCATCTAGATCCAACCGGAACCTCATCGATGCCCGATTGACTAACCGATATTGCAACCATGTCTATTCGAGATCATTTAGACCAAAATGTTGCAGTCATTTCGTCTATCAATTCCTGCACTTAAAAACAAGTCAAGAATAAATCAGTTTCATATTTTGAAATTCCATTTCATGAAGTCATCCAACAGAATACTGTCAACTCTCGGTATCCCTAAAGCTCAAAGAGACATCAGTGACTCTAGTATTCAAAAATCGAGGCATCTGTTGACAAAGGAGAGGAGTAACTCCCCTCTTGTGCAAACCCACTGCACCATAACTCCGGCCAAGCTGAATTCTGGGTTCCATTTGGAGTAGACTATGCTAAACCAAAAGCTTCAAGGTAAAGATTCACATTCCGAGGAATATTCGCTAGGTCTTTCTCCTCCATTTGCTTCGCATCCATTGCGAAGTAGGTCTTGAATTTAACCAAGAACCGTCAGTTCGCTTTACCTTCTTTCCTTTTTTTGTGCAAATTTCTCTTCTGGGACGAGTATCTGCTCGTTTTCGTCCAATTCGGGTTGCACACCTAGCTTCCCATCATCGGGCACATCGCCTTCAAAAGGTTTTAAGAGACTCACATGAAAAACATTGTGAATCCTCCAAGTATTCTGGCAGCTTCAGTCCCAAGGAGATATCATTTATCTTTTCGGAAAATCTAGAAAGGTCCAAACTATCTCATGCTAAGCTTTCAAAGAAGCCGCGCCTTTCCCTTTTTTTTCTTTCTCAAGAGTGCCTTCCCATAATGTAAGAGCACCCAATCATTCTCCTTCAATTTCAAATCGCGACAATGGCGATCTGCTGCCTTTTTCTGTCTCTCCCGAAATTTCTGCAAAGCCTTCCAGACCAAGTCCGTCGTGAACAGGTCGACTTCAAAGGAAAATCTTATCTTTCGTGCTAAGGAAGGATGGAACCTTCGTAGCAAATTCAAGAATCTCAAATGGCACCTTCCCCATCAAAGAGTTAATCGTGTGGTATATTCCACCAAAGGTAAAAAACATTCCCAAGTAATCTTCTGATCCAACCAAGAAGACTTCAGCAAAGGCGGTACCACTGAATTAGCAATCTCTGATTGCCTGTCAGCCTGCGGGTGGAACGATGACGAGAACTGCAACAACGTGCCTATGTTCTCCCAAATAGCCATCCAAAACAAACTCGTGAACTTGCGGTCCTGTCGGAAACAATCGTCTCAGGCATGCAATGTAATCTGAAGACTTGGGCAATAAACAATCGTGCCCACGTTGTGTTCTCGGGAGATAAAATCCATTCAATACTTTCCTAGGGCGAGTGAGTATGGGTAAAAAGGCTGTAACAATCCTTGTGCTTTATGCCTGTCAAACTTGACCTTCTGGCATACCAAGCAACTGCGCACAAACTCGTCCACATTCTTCTTGAGTCTCGGCCAATAGACGTATCTCTCTACCCCTTTCAAGGTGGTAGCAATGCCGCGGTGACCCGTAAAAGGCGGACAGTGGCATTTGGTTAGAACCTTTTCCCTCAATGGTTGTGTAACGTACAACATGGTTTTCCTCATCTAGTAGCCATCCCGAATGGAATAGTCCGCTACTATCTCCCCTTTCTGTATTCAACTGAATACATCTGCAAAATATGTTGTGTGGCGTACTGACCGACCATATCCTCTAAGTTCCTATGATGTATCGCGGAAATAGCCAGAACCAACGGCTTTCAGGACAAAGTATTTACCACCAATTCTTATTTCCCTGCACATGGACAAAACGGAAGTAAACTGTGACAAGATGTTTGCCCACCGCATCTGCTTTTTTCGATAGCTGGATCCGTGACAAGAAGTACAGTAAACTCGCATCATCTGTGAAAACCGTAAAATCGGCTCCGAGTAGGTAATGTCACATGGATAGCCGCCAAAAGCTCTTTCTCACAAATCTATGCTATCAATTCTGGCCTTGAGAACAATCGGCTCTCGTAGGCAATGACATTGGCCTTCTTGCATTAAGACCGCATCCAGACTACGACCACAAGTGTCACAATATACTACAAACGACTTCTGCAAGTCCGACAAAGTCAAAACAGGTCCTGTAGTCAATTTCTCTTTCAAAGTCTGAAAGGCAGTCACCTCTGTGGGTCCCCACGAGATAGGGACTTCTATCTGTGTCAAGATATGCAAAGGGGAAGCAACCTCTGCAAACTTTCTAATGAACCGCATGTAGTACGAACACAATCCCAAGAAGCTTCTAACTTCATGGACATTCTTCAAATCGGGCCAATCACGGATAGTCTCTATCTTGGCCGGATCCATTTGCACTCCTGCTACTATCCCAAATAGTGTATCTCTGGTAGGAAAAATTCACTTTTCTTCGCATTAATCACTAACTTGTGATCTCGTAATGCCTGAAAGACCTGAAGCCAATGATCTCTATGTTCTGCCTCATTCTTGGAGAAAACAATGATATCGTCAAAGAAAGTACCAAGAAATAGCCTGTACTCTCGAAAAACCACGTCCATCATCCGGTGTGATTCGGATCTGATGATATCCACTCTTCAAATCAATCCTGCTAAAACACGAGGA
Organism: Adiantum capillus-veneris; assembly: GCF_014529385.1. Lineage (NCBI taxonomy): Eukaryota > Viridiplantae > Streptophyta > Polypodiopsida > Polypodiales > Pteridaceae > Adiantum > Adiantum capillus-veneris. Next base: position 93,676,226 of record NC_140956.1, on the reverse strand, counting down.
TCCTTGTAATCTGTCGAGTATATCATCGATCCTAGGAATCGGAAATCTGTTCTTGATGGTGATTTTGTTGAGAGCTCTATAATCGATGCACATTCTCCAAGATCCCTCTTTCTTCAAAACCAACAACATTGGAGAACAATACGGTGAAGTACTAGGCTGGACAAGACCCTTTTTCCAAGAGGTCTTTCACTTGGTTCATAATCTCTTCGTTCTGGGCTCGGCTCACACGGTAAGGTGGCCGGTTCGGTGGTGTGTTTCCAGGTATCAGATCAATAGTAAGACGAGCAGATGGTAACTCGCCTGGCAGGCCCTCTGAAAAGCGATCAGCATGAGTGTGGAGAAAATCTTGGCGTTCTTTTGTTCAGGTCAAAACATATTCAACCTTTATCCATCGTTCAGTTCTCTCCCAAAAAAAAAGAGTAAAGAAACTGAAGTTCATCAAGTACAATCTCTGAGCCCTTCATTTGTCAAAGTCGCTTTCTCGGCCCGGTAGTCAACCACGGCGTTGTTGTTGTGGTACCAAGGGATTTCGAGTAGAACGTCACAACCTTCCAAGGCAAATACGTAAAACTCCTTGTGCCCTAAACACCCCTGCCATTGCAAACTAAGTTTGGCAATGCTCGGTGTAATGGCACCATCCCGTCCGAGTGCCACTTGAACTACCTCCACCTGTGGCCTCAACCTATCGGGCGTAATTCCAAATCGAGCCGCCAATTCCAAGTGAAAAGAAGTTGGCCTTGGCTCCTTCAAAAGAGCTTCCTGATCTTTCACTTAGCCCCCAAAAGCGGCAAAGTTTGTACTTTCATTCATTTGATTCAGTTCAGGCCCCCAAGCAATGTGGTATCAATTCTACTTTTTATCTGCCTTTTCTGTCACGTCTCTCAGCTGCTTTGGAACTTTATGGCCTTTCTTCATCCTGTTCATTCGGTGCCTTGTCAGGGCACTTCGCAGAGATATGCCCAGTTTCCCCGCATTCAAAGCACTTCCCTTCCTTTATGTAGAGAGCCCTCTCTTGAGGAGTAAGCTTGGGTCATGCATCCTTATCTTTATGTTCTGGGTTGCTCTCTCTCTTTCTACTTTCATTTTTCGAAGTTTGTTCGACTCTGTGTCATAATCTCGTCTGTGGGGTAGGTCAGACTGCCAGAGTGAATGGCGAACCCCGTTTCGCATGACTCATCGACTCCTGAATGGAAGCTGACTTCTGTTCCAAGCAGTGGTCTCGGATCTCTGTAGGTAGACCCAAGGTAAACCGCTCAATCTGTTCCTTGAACGAGATCTTCTTAAATGAAGAAGCGGGTAGAAAAGAGCTCCAGAATCTCTCGCAATAAGCGTCCACTGTATCTTTTTGGTCATCCGAAGATGGTTCCAAGCAGTTCGTATATCACGTTCATACTCTCAAGTCAACCAAGAAGAAATAAAAAGCCTCTTGAATTTCAGCCATTTAATTGGCGCAGTCTTGCTTAATAGAAGCGTGGACCACCAAGTTCGAGCATTCCCCTTAGAGTAAGAGGCAGCTCTTTGAATCTTAGAGTGCTCTAAGTAACGTCCTCTCGTGAAAGCGATGTCAAACTGCTGTACAACAGACAAAGCCTTTGAAGCATCTCTATATCCTGAAAACATTGATTTAATTGAATGTCCACCTTCTTTAAACTCTCGGACTTTCTTGCTTTTGTCTTCGAGAAAGTCATACGGGTTAGCTTTATAAAAATTCTTCTTATTTGCATAAAAGTTGTTGTCATCAGAGTCCAAATTGTCTGTAGACGCGTCCTCAGTGGAACTGTCACTCAAGGGGCGAGATTCAAACTTCTTTGCCTTTTTCTTGCCCTTTCCGAAGCGTTGTTTCTTGCTTCGCTTTTTGCCTTTTCGGTCTTCTTCGCTCGAGTCAGATGAGCTAGAAGAACTGTCAGAAGAAGAAGAAGAAGAAGAAGAAGAAGAACTGGGTACTCCTTCAAATCGAACACGCTTCTTTTGCTTTCTTGCTTTTTCAAAAGTAGACTGACGACCCAAATCACCTGGGAAGTCAGCGCCTTTCTTTTGCTTTTTGCCCTGCTTTTTAGCTTTATTTTGCGCGTCAAAAAGCTCTGCAATTCGCGCATCGACCATCTCTTCTAGTTCCTTCTCTGAATACTTCTTGGAAGCAGGAGGTTTCTTAAGAGTGGATTTTGGGGGTGGTGGTGTGGTTTTCTGCCACTGCGCATGCACCTCCTAAAAAGGAAGTCTTGCTCATATATTTTGCAAATTTTGGGTCCTTCGCAAAATTGAGCATCATCTTTGATGACGCTCCATCTCTCGACGCTCCGCCTGAGTAGGCCGAGGCGGGCCATACTTCGTGTCGGAATCTACGTTGTGATCCCTTCTCCCATCTCCAGTCGACTGATCTTTGCCTGAAGCCATAGGTGCCGCGGAAAAAAAATTCGGATCGGATTTCCCGTAGAAGAGAAATTGGTCGTACTCTGATACCACTATAGCAGACTTGGACACTCCAAGTCAAGACTCTATCACGACAGCACCAAATAACCACTTCAAAACAGCTTACAGTTCACAATTCATTCGACACTTGCCCGGCGGAGTTCCATGCCTAGAGATATTGGCCCCAAAGACTCGTGCCCCTTTTGGTATTTCTTTTTGTATTAATCTCAGTTCAAAGTACAAGAGTGCGGGCAAGCGCTCACACTCAGACTCTAAGTCCAGATGCTCTGAGTTGTGAGAGGCCTGCTACATATTTAAAGTTACAAGGGTTGCTAAAAGCAGAGTTCGAAAAGCTGAAATCAAAAGCTTTAAGTAAAAGCTTTGAAAATAAAGCAAAAGTTCTTCCTCTCTCTTTCTTTTAATAGATAAAGCAGAGGCTTTCTCTTTCTCTCTCTCTTGCTAAAATAAAGCAAAGAGGGTTCTCTCTCTCTTTCTCAACAATTTGCGTAGAAAAAAGCAACGCCAAAAAGCTGCCCAGCTTTCCGTAAATCACGCTAATGTTCGTACAGCAAGCCACGTGTCAGCCCACCACGTCAACTAATCACGATTAGGGTTAGGACAAAATTAGGGTTTATGATTTTAGGGTTAGGGTTTCAGCAAAATTAGGGTTTTTGGCAACCACGTCATCACTTTCTGACATATGTTGCCGAAATCGGGTTGGAATAAAGGAATTTCAACCAGATAAAAGTCGGACAACTTGTAGAAGTTTACAGGTTTTTCTCAAGTATAATAAGAATAAAGAAATACCGAAAAAGGGGCCAGTCTTTTGGGCCAACAGGGTGTCGTTGTCTGCTTGGTAGCACTCTAGCTGCCAGGCCGTGGTTTGTCTTGAAGTATTGGATTCCACCCACAGGCTTACTCGTCAAGTTCCTCTGTGTCCTAAAGTCTAAAGTAAAGTTTCGGGTGAAAGCCAAAGTCCACCGCCCTACGGGCCGGTTTCAAAGCCTCCTGCATGCAGACAAGGAAGAGGATGTCAACAATAGAGAAGGAAATGAGAGAACGGAGAAATGAAGTGGCAGAGTGGAGGAAGGAGAGAAGCACTATTCTTCAAAGATGGAGTGAAGAAAGAGATGGCATGCGTAGGAGGATCGCTTCGCTCAAGGAGAAAGTGGTCATCCAAGATTCCATCATCCAAAATCTACAAGGTGAGCTTCTTGAAGCCTAAAGTAGGCGACTTGAAGAAGGGGAAATTCAGCCTTATGTAATGGAGGAGTTGAACACAATCAAAGAACAAATGTGGGTCATCAAGGAGGATGGTAATGCATGTAGTTTTAGGTTAGGAATCCAACGAGCCATTCCCCGCGTCAATCTGATTCCCAAGTAGACACACTTTCCACACGTCAATAAGATTCTCATGTGGACACAGCTTAACCCAGAAACTTAGCCGAAGTCAAGTTTATTAATAAATCATTTTAATGATTTATTTTTATCACTCTGTCTTCAGCTTTTGCCTTACCTAAGACTTAAAAAGTGCTTAACCACTATCCTAGCCTACAAAGGGAGCAAGGGAGCAAGGGAGCCAACGATTTGAATCAAATGAGCGAGTGACAGGTGAAGCCCTAACGTTTCTGCATCCCTCTGCCCAGCGTTTTGGCTAGGCTGATTTGATGCACCTTTGGATCCCTCTCAATGAGGGGTTGATGATGGCCACCAAGGGGTAGATCTGAGGCTGATTTGCTCTCCCAATGTGAGAGGAAACAAGGGCTGAGAACTGGCTGCAAAAACACAATGGGTCTGTCGCGTAGAGCGGGGCTGAAAACGCAGATCTTGATGGAGCGGGCAATGGCCAGCAATGGGCGCACTCTATGCGGCGAGGGAATTGGGCTCAATGGGCCCCCGAAGGTTGCAGGCTGCACCAGGGAAGCTAGCGCTAGCAGATCCGGGCCGGTTCGAGTGAGGGAAAGAGCTGAAATTTGAAAACGCTGGGCTGATCTGTTGCCAAATGATAGCGTTGGGCTGATTTGCGATGAGGGGAGGTGCTTCATCTTGAAGAGTTACCGTGGCAACATTCCCGATTCAAGTCAGTATAAAAGCTTTGTGATTTTGCACTAATCCGCTAATCTTTGGAAATTTTTTCTCTCTCCAGTGTTTTGAGTGTGTTGTAGAGTTTCGCCCAAGGACGCTTCTCTCGCTTAAAACTGCAGGACTTGCCATTGCGCATAGGACCGTGCGCCTTGAGCACACGAAATCCAAACACTGTATACCGGGGGTTACACTTGTGCTACGCCTGTCAGAGGGTAGTTGACTTGGTGTGCACGCTCGACCACCTCGACATAAAGAAATCCTATGCTTTGAAACACAAATCCACCCCCGAAATACCCAGGATGTACCGTGGGTGGTGGAAAAACCTGACACAGCCTAGAAATTAGTTCCCTGTCCATTTAAACCGACATTTGGGCTCCGTAAGCCCTCAAAAATGGACGCCCCCTCTTGGATGAGACCTTCTCAAGTGAGATGTAACAGACTTGGACACTCCAAGTCCAGAATCAATCGCGACAGCACCAAATAACCACTTCAAACAATTCAAAGATCACAATAGATTTCCACTGGCCCGACGAAGTTCCGTGCCTAGAGATATTGGCCCCAAAGACTGGCGCCCCTTTCGGTATTTCTTTTTGTATTGATCAGTTCAAAGTACAAGAGAGTGGGTCAGGATTCACTTTCAGACTCTGCGTCCAAATGCTCTGAGAAGTGAAGGCCCAAACCACTTATTTAAATGTTTACAAGGGATGCCCAAAAGCAGAGCCCCAAAAGCTTCAAAATCAAAAGCAACTGCTCTCACTCCCCCTCACAGAGAGTCTACTTGAAAGCAAAAGCATTCTCTCTCTCTCTTTCTCATTGCGTAGAGAAGAAAAAGCAAACTACCGTTCGGCTGGCCGCAAAATGCACCGTAATTCACGGAAATCCGTACCAGCTGCCACGTGGCATTTCCAAGCAATTTAGGGTTTGCTGAAATTAGGATTTCAGCCAGAAATTAGGGTTTGCTCAAAATTAGGATTTTTGGCAGATTTTAGGGTTTGCAAGAATTTTAGGGTTTTTGGTAGAAATTAGGGTTTCTGTTGTCCGTAGCCATGTCATCACTTTGTGACATACCCCCCTCTTGAAAGCATTGTAATCGACCGCAATTACGCCTGCAAATGCGACAAAAGCCATAAACCGTCTTAGCAGACACTGACTGTTAGTACCTACGTACTAGGAACACACATCTAGCACATGTACCAAATCGACACTCACATCACACGACATCACAGGACATCACCAGACATCACAAGACATCACATGACATTCAACATTCATTCGGATCTTAGACTATGACTTATCGGCAATGTAGCTAGCAATCGCATCTAGGTCCAATCGTTACCTCATCGATGTCCGATTGACTAACGCCTATTGCAACCATGTCTATTTGAGATCAATCAGACCAAAATGCTGCAGTCCGGATCGCGGCGCCGTGCTGAGAAAAACTCATCACACAAGCGGACGCCGTGAAGCAGCACAGTGTTCGAATTCTCCCTCTGCCTCCTGCTCGTCATCGCGGCCTCTGCCGCCATAGCCAAACTTGTTTTTTTTTTCTCTTCCGGCCATCCCAGATTTGGCCGCCCACGGTGGGGCAAGGCCCTTGCTTTAAATAGTTAAGGAGGGGTGCCCACGGTTGGCCCCCATCCTTTCCTTCACCACTCCGCCGCGCCTGTCAAGGCAAAATCGATGACATATTTCACAGATATGCAGCTGTTCAGTTTTGCGCAATCATGCAGTCATACAGATAAATACTGTCAGCTCTCAGTATCCCTGAAGCTCAAAGAGACATCAGTGACTCTAGTATCTACATCAAGGCATCTGTTGACAAAGGAGCGGAGTGACTCCCCTCTTGTGCATCCCAGTGCACCACATCTCCGGCCAAGCTGAATTTTGGGTTCCATTTGGAGTAGACTATGCTAAACCAAAAGCATCGAGGTAAAGTTTCACAATCTGAAGAGTATCTGCTAGGTCCTCCTCCTCCATCCACTTCGCATCTAGTGCAGGATAATTCTTGAACTTAACCAAGAACCGCCTTCGGACTTTACCTTTAGTCTTCGTATCTTTATGTGCCAAAATCTGTTCAGGAACAAGGATCTCCTCGTTTTCTTCCACTTTGGGTTGCTCATCAGGCTCCCCATCATCAGGCACATGACCTTTAAAAGGTTTCAAGAGACTCACATGGAATGCATTGTGAAACCTCCAAGTATCTGGCAGTTTCAATCGGAAGGAGACAACATTTATCTTTTCAGTGATCTGGAAAGGTCCGTAGTATCGCATACTAAGCTTTGGAAAAAGCCTCTCCTTTCCCTTTTTCTTTCGTAGGCGTGCCTTCTCAAAACGTAGGAGCACCCAATCATCCTCCTTCAATTTGATGTCGCGACGATGGCGATCCGCTGCCTTTTTTTGTCGTTCTTGAGACTTCTGCAAAGTCTCGCGAACCTTGGCAAAAGCCGTATCCAAATCTCGCATATATTCATCCGCTTCAAAGATCTTATCTTTCGTGCTCAGGAAGGGTGGAACCTTCCCAACACCTTCAACAATCTCAAATCGCGCCTTCCCCGTCAAAGAGTGTATCATGTTATTGTAGGCAAATTCCACCAAAGGTAAGTATCTTTCCCATTGAGTCTTCTGATCTAAGATATAAGACTTTAATAAATCTAGAACCACTGAATTTGCAATCTCAGATTGCCCATCAGTCTGCGGGTGGAACGATGACGAGAACTGCAACCGCGTGCCAATGTTCTCCCAAATTGCCTTCCAAAACAAACTCGTAAATCTGGGGTCTCTGTCGGAGACAATCGTCTCAGGCATGCCATGTAATCTGAATATCTGGGCCACATGGCACAAACAGTCTCGCTAAGTGATCCGGCTTGACTGTTTTCTTCACAGGAATGAAATGAGCCTGTTTGCTAAATCTATCAATAACAGTCCATATACCATCACGACCACTCTGTGTCCTCGGGAGATCAAAAATGAAATCCATAGCAATACTTTCCCAGGGGCGGGTGGGTATGGGTTAAGGCTATAACAATCCCTCTGCCTTATGCCTGTCAAACTTGACCTTCTCGCATACTAAGCAACTGCGCACAAACTCGTCCACATCCTTTTTGAGGATCGGCCAATAGAAGTATCTCTCTACCCCCTTCATGGTGGTAGCAATGCCACGGTGACCCGTAGAAGGTGGACAGTGGCATTCAGTCATAACCTTTTCCCTCAACGGCTGTGTAACGCACAACAGTCTTTTTCATCAAGTAGCCTTCCCGAAGGGAGTATCCAGCTACTGTCTCCCCATCCCGTACATGTGTGAAAATATCTGCAAAATCTGTATCTGTGGCATACTGATCGACCATATCCTCGAAGCTCCTATGATGTATCGCGTAAATAGCCAGAACCAACGGCTTCCGTGACAAAGTATCTGCCACCACATTCTTCTGTCCCTGCACGTGAACAATCTGGAAGTGAAACTATGACAAGATGTTCGCCCACCGCATCTGCTTTTCCGAAAGTTGCTTCTGTGACAAGAAGTAGCGCAAACTCTGATGGTCTGTAAAGACAGTAAAATCCGCTCCGAGTAGGTAATGCCGCCACTGAGTAAGAGCATGGATAACCGCCAAAAGCTCTTTCTCATATATCTGTGCTGTCATCTCCGGCCTAGAGAACAATCGGCTCTCGTAAGCAATGACATGGCCTTCTTGCATCAAGACCGCACCCAGACTACGACCACAAGCATCACAATATACTTCAAATGACTTTTGCAAGTCCGGCAAAGTCAAAATTGGTCTTGTGGTCAATTTCTCTTTCAAGGTCTGAAAGGCAGTCACCTCTGTGGATCCCCACGAGAAAAGGGACTCCTTTCTGTGTCAAGATATGCAAAGGGGAAGCAACCTCTGCAAACTTTCGTATGAACCGCTTGTAGTACGAACACAGTCCCAAGAAGCTTCTAACTTCATGAACATTCTTCAAAACGGGCCAATCACGGATAGTCTCTATCTTGGCCGGGTCCATTTGCACTCCAGCAGCTGAGACAATGTGTCCCAAAAAGTGTATCTCTGGTAGGAAAAATTCACTTTTCTTTGCAATAATCACTAACTTGTGACCTCGTAATGCCTGAAAGACCTAAAGCACATGATCTCTGTGTTCTGCCTCTGTGTTCTGCCTCATTCTTGGAGAAAACAATGATGTCGTCAAAGAAAGTGCCAACAAATGGTCTGTACTCTCAAAAAATCATGTCCATCATCCGGCTAAATGTCACCGGAACATTGGTTAAGCCAAAAGGCATCACCAAAAACTCAAATAACCCAAAAGTAGTCCAAAAGGACGTCTTATAGACGTCTCCCAGTGCGATTCGGATCTGATGATATCCACTCTTCAAGTCAATCCTGCTAAAGCATGAGGATCCATGTAACCTGTCGAGTATATCATCGATCCTAGGAATCGGAAATCTGTTCTTCATGGTGATTTTGTTCAGAGCTCTATAATCGATGCACATCCTCCAAGATCCGTCTTTCTTCAAAACCAACAATACTGGAGAGCAATACGGCCAAGAGGTCTTTCACTTGATTCATAATCTCTTCATTCTGTGCTCTGCTCACACGGTAAGGTGGCCGGTTCGGTGGTGTGCTTCCAGGTATCAGATCAATGGTATGATCTTCAGGACGAGCAAGGGGTAACTCTCCCGGTAGGCCCTCTGAGAAGCAATCGGCGTGAGAGTGGAGAAAATCTTGGCGTTCTTTATCAAGTTTAGACATATTTGTCCTATCCTTATCGCTCAATTCTTTCATAAAGGTCGAGTAAACAAACAGACTGGATTTCATTAATTTTGAAATGGCCGAAGCCGATACAATAGGGACCGACTCGCCCTTCAGTTCTATGTCAAGTACAATTGTTCTGCCCTTTTCTGTAGTCAAAGTCGCTTTTCTCGCCGGATATCAACCACGGTGTTGTTCTTGTGGTACCAGGAAATCCCTAAGAGAACATTACAATCCTCCAAAGGCATTATGAAGAAGTCCTCATGCCCCAAATACCCCTGACAATACAACCGAAGTTTGCAAATGCTCGGTGTAATGGCAACATCCCATCCGGGTGCCAGTCGAACTACCTCCGCCTGTGGCGTCAATCTGTCGGGCGTAATTCCAAATCGAGCCACCAATTCCCAGTGAAAAGAAGTTGGCCTTGGCTCCTTCAAAAGAGCTTCCTGATCCTTCACTTTGCACCAAAAGCGGCAAAGTTTGTACTTTCATTCATTAGATTCGGTGCAGCTCCCATGCCATGTGGTACTAGTTTTGCTTTTCTATCTGCCTTTTCTGCCACGTTCCTCGGCTGCTCTCGAACTCTCTCACATGTCATCGTCTTTATCATTCTGTTCTTTCTGTGCCTTTTTAGGGCACTTCGCAGAGATATGTCCACATTCCCCGCATCCAAAGCACTTCCCCTCTCTGATGAAGCGAGCTCTCTCCTTAGGAGTAAGCTTGGGTCGTGCATCCTTTTTCTCTGGATTGCCCTTTTTCTTTCTACTTTCATTCCCAGAAGTCTATTCGGCTCATTGTGTCATGGCCTCATCTGTGGGGTAGGTCAGACTGCCAGAGTAAATGGCAAAGCCCCACTTCGCATGACTCATCAACTCCTGAATAGAAGCTGACTTCTGTTCCAAGCAGTGATCTCGGATCTCTGTAGGTAGACCCAAGGTAAACCGCTCAATCTGTTCTCTGAACGAGATCTTCTTGAATGAAGAGGCGGGTAGAAAAGAGCTCCAGAATCTTTCACAGTAAGCATTGATTGTATCTTTTTTGGTCATTCGAAGATGGTTCCAAGCAGCTCGAATATCTCCTTCATATTCTTGCGTCAACCAAGAAGAAATAAAAAGCTTCTTAAATTTCAGTCATTTAACTGGCGCAGTCTTGTTTAAAAGAAGTGTGGACCACCAAGTACGAGCATTCCCATTAAAGTAAGAGGCAGCTCTCCGAATCTTTGAGTGCTATGAATAGCGTCCTTCTGCGAAAGCGATGTCAAACTGCTGTATAAAAGACAAAGCCTTCGAAGAATCTGAGTATCCTGAAAATGTATCAAACTTGATCGAGTGGCCACCTTCCTGAAACTCTCGGACTTTCTTGCTTTTATCTTCGAGAAAGTCATACTGGTTGGCTTTATAAAAAATCTTCTTGTTCGCATAAAAGTTTCCGTCATCGAAATCTGAGTTGTCTGTAGACGAGTCCTCAGTAGAACTGTCAGGCTCGCGGCGAGATTTAGCCTTCTTTGCCTTTTTCTTGCCCTTTCCGAAGCTTTGTTTCTTACTTCGCTTTTTACCTTTTCTGTCTTCTTCGCTGGAATCTGAAGAGCTAGAGGAATTGTCAGAAGAAGAACAAGCAGAAGAACTGGGTACTCCTTCAAATCGAACAAGCTTCTTCTGTTTCTTTGCCTTGTCAAAAGTCGATTGACAACCCAAATATTCCGGAAAGTCAGTGCTTTTCTTCTGCTTTTTGCCGTGCTTTTTGGCTTTCTTTTGTGCATCAAAAAGCTGAGCAATCCGTGCATCAACCACCTCTTGTAATTCCTTCTCCGAGTATTGTTTGTGATCAGAAGGTTTCTTGAGAGCGGGTTTCACGGTGGTGTAGTCGTTTTCTGCCGCAGTGCATACACTTCCTGAAAAGAAGTCTCGCTCATATATTTTGCCAATTTTCGATCCTTCGCAAAACTGAGCATCATCCTTGTTGCATCGCCGATCAATTGAACACGCTTCATCTCTCTTTGCTCCGCCTGAGTAGGCCAAGGCTGTTGGAATTAGGGTTGCAGAGAAACACACACAGCTTGGAGAAGACGAAGAAAGCTCAAGGCACACAATAGAGAGTATATTACTTAGCGTGCAATGGAAAAATTGATAGCCCTAGAGTGATGGGCGTATATACAATGCACGAGGAAAAAAACCTCCTAAAGAGAGAAAAAATGCCCCAGCGGTCCTAGTGTGTTCACACACATCACTACCACAAGTATATGGTAACAAATCCCCCCTGAGTGATGTGGTGAACGAGAGCTGGCACATGAGTAAAGGGAAGTGCCATGCCCTGAGGACATGATCAATCCACAAAGGGGAGTAAGCCCAAAGCTTTGCGGAAAACTTCAAGCTTCTCACGAGACAATGCCTTTGTGAAAAGATCTGCAAGGTTGTCCTGTGTTGGCACATAAGCCAAGCTATCTCTCCTGTTGAGAGCCTCTCCCTGACATAGTGATAATGCAACTCAATGTGCTTTGTGCGAGCATGAAAAACTAGGTTCCTCGCAACTGCCAATGCGCTCTCACTGTCAGTGCAGATAGTGTTGGCAGTGTCCTATCCAACACCCAAATCAGCGATAAGGCGTCTGAGCCATACACACTCAACCATAGCTGTGAAGACTGCCCTGTACTCAGCCTCACAACTCGAAGTGGCCACAGTAGGTTGCTTCTTGCTCAACCATGATATACATGAACTGCCAAGCATGAAACAAAAACCACTTGTAAAAACCACTTGTGGACACTCGCGTGTCAAAACAACCAGCCCAATCTGAGTCTGAAAAAGCATGTAAGTCTGGCGGGAATGATCCCCCCTTGGGATAAAACATGCCAAGATGTAAAGTGCCACTAAGGTAGCGAAAAATCCTCTTGACAGCCTGCCAATGCTTAGACCCTAGGCTATGCATGAATCTGTTGACCTGTGAGACTGCAAACTGAATATCTGGCCTCGTGTTGCATACATAAATGAGGCAGCCAACAGCAGTTTGGCAAAGAGTGACATCAGCGGGATCGCCAACATCATGTAGACTCAACTTCAAACCTATTTCCATGGGAGTGGCAATAGGTTTGCAATCCTCAAGTCCAAACTTACATAGCAATGTCTCTATGTAACTTTTCTAACACAAGGCAATAACACCATCACACTGCTTAAACTGTATACCCAAGTAATGATGCAACAGCCCCAAATCTTTCATCTTGAAAGTAGCATTCAAATCAGCCTTAAATTCAGCAATATGTCTCTCATTTGGTCCAATGATCAGCAAATCATCAACATAAAGAACCACAATGAGAAGTACATCACCCTCACGCTTTACATACAATGTGCTTTCTGTTTGACTGTTACGAAAGCCTTGTTTGACCAAATGAGTGTCAGCTTTCTCATACCAAGCACGAGGAGATTGCTTCAACCCATACAAAGCCTTGTTACATTTGCACACTTTGTCCTCTTGTCCTTTTATGACAAAACCGCGAGGCTGCGTTACATAAACTTCCTCAAATATGTCACCATTCAAGAAAGCAGTAACAATGTCCGATCGATGTACATCCCAACCAAAATGAGCTGCCAATGCACATAGAAAACGCACAGTAGTCATACAACAAGTGGGAGCAAAAGTCTCTTCATAATCTATGCCTTTTTGCTGTGCATAACCCTTTGCAACAAGTCGAGCCTTATGGCGATCAATCTCACCATCCGGCTTGCGTTTCAACTTGTAAACCCACTTCGTACCAATGGCCTTTTTGCCAGGAGGCAAATCACATAAAGTCCATGTGTCATTTTCTATAAGTGCATCATATTCTGATTGCATGGCAGCCATCCAATTTTCTGAATTCTGTGCTTCATCAAAAGACAGAGGCTCCTCAACATCATGTAAGCTAGACACAGCCAAAGCATAACAATCTAACAATCTGATGCATAAGATACATGACAAGAGCCTGAACGAGTACGACAAGACAAAGGTGCATCCAATTTACTGTCACGCAAAGTGTGCACTAGCCATTTTGGCATACCTCTAGCCTGCTCATTTTCAGCCCTTTCCTCATCAAGTACATCATGTACATCTGCATCAGTAATAGGCTGATCTACAACATTTTCAGAAACCCCCATAGGCTGTACATTTGCCTCATTGGAACTTACATTCGTATTTCCACCACTGAAAAGAGGCAACAAAGTGTCATAAATGTCCCGTGAGCTTACATTACTGACTCTAGTACATGACAGCAAGGGCTGAACAGAATCTTCCACAAACACTACATCCCGAGAAACCAGAACACGTTTTGTTTGCGGATGGTACAACCTGTAACCTTTGCTTTCAGCACTATAACCAACAAAAATACATTTGACAGCCTTATCATCCAATTTTCTGCGTTGCACTTGTGGCACCAAAGCATATGCCAAACAGCCAAAAACACGCATGTGCTCAATAGAAGGCTTTCTATCATGCCATGCTTCATATGGAGTAATAGACTGCAAAGCTTTCGTAGGACAGCTGTTAAGTACATAAGTGGCACACATGATGGCGTCAAGCCAAAAAGAATGCGGCAAAGCTTGACTTTTGACCATACATCGTGCCATTTCCGTCAGTGACATGTTTTTCCTCTCAGCAACACCATTTTGCTGAGGTGTATAAGGCACTGTACATTGGTGTTTCATCCCACGACTAGCCAGAAATGCATTAAATTCATGAGACATATACTCCCCCCCTCGATGAGAACGGAGGGTGCCAAAAGTACATTTCGAGACATTTTCAGCCATAGCCAGAAATTGTTTGAAGCACATAAAAACTTCGGACTTCGCTTTAAGCGGAAATACCCATGCATGCCTGGAGTAATCATCAATGAAAGTCACGAAGTACAGGTAATTGCCCAAGGACGGAGTTTGCATGGGCCCACAAACATCACTATGCACAAGCTGCAACCTGCATGTGGCCCGAACTGAACCATCCTTTGGAAACTTAGAACGCTGCATCTTACCCAAAATACAGCCTTCACAGACATGTTTGACAGGTGCTTCAAGAGGTGGCGAAGAAGCAACCATATCAGATTTCTGCAAACGCAGCAAACTGGCAAAATTCAGATGACCAAAACTTGCATGCCAAAGTTTTGCATCTGAAATAGCCCTTGAATCTGCAACAGCATTCGCAAAATTTTGTCCACACTTGTCAAAACAACTCTAACAGCTGCAATCCTTGCAACAAGACCTGCAACATCCTCAACCTCGCCTACATCCTCAGAACCAAGACGTACATCAATGCCCTACACAATGTTCCAGACACCCTTTGACACAAGAACATGTTGCATCATATAAGCCCACATAGGGTAGTTGTCCCCATCCAACCTGTCCTCAGCAGCAAACATCTTGAATGCATCTGTGTTGTTGTTGTCAACCATGGTAAATGTTGCACTTGATGTGAAAACTGCCCGAAAATAGGAGAAACGGAGCGGGAACAACCTGTGCTATATAGCACAAACCGTAGAAGACTATAAGGCACCTGTTATGTAGAAAACGGCACTGACAGAAATTTTGCACAAAATGACGAAATAGCCTGTGCAGTACTGTCTGTAGTGGAAGCGGAGGCCAAAATGAGCCCAAATCAAAATTCTGAGGAGACCTGTGAACGCTCGCCAAAGCTCACTGAAATCGGAGAAAGTGAGCAGGCGTGTGCTGGAGCAGCTAGCGACTAAGCCCGGGAGGACATGACCTGCTCTGATACCAATTGTTGGAATTAGGATTGCAGAGAAACACACACAGCTTGGAGAAGACGAAGAAAGCTCAAGGCACACAATAGAGAGTATATTACTTAGTGTGCAATGGAAAAATTGATAGCCCTAGAGTGATGGGCGTATAAACAATGCACGGGGGAAAAAACCTCCTAAAGAGGGAAAAAATGCCCCAGCGGTCCTAGCGTGTTCACACACATCACTACCACAAGTATATGGTAACAGAGGCGGACCATACTCTCTGCCGGAATCTTCGTTGAAATCCCTGCACGCATCTCCAAATGCAGAGGGAGTCTACTAATCCTTGCGTGAAGCCATAGGTGCCACGGAAAAAAAATAGGGAATCGGATTTCCCGTAGAAGAGAAATCGGTCGTGCTCTGTAGCAGACTTGGACACTCCAAGTCAAGAATCAATCGCGATAGCACCAAATAACCACTTCAAACAATTCACAGGTCACAATAGATTTGCACTGGCCCGGCGGAGTTCCGTGCCTAGAGATATTGGCCCCTAAGATTGGCGCCCCTTTTGGTATTTCTTTTTGTATTAATCAATTCAAAGTACAAGAGAGTGGGTCGGGATTTACTCTCAGACTCTCCGTCCAAATGCTCTGAGAAGTGAAGGCCCAAACCACTTATTTAAATGTTTACAAGGGAAGCCCAAAAGCAGAGCCCCAAAAGCTTCAAAATCAAAAGCAATTGCTCTCTCTCTCTCTCACACAGAGAGTCTACTTGAAAGCAAAAGCATTCTCTCTCTTTCTCATTGCGTAGAGAAGAAAAAGCAAACTGCCATACGGCTGGCCGCAAAACGCGCCGCAATTCACAGAAATCTGTACCACCTGCCACGTGGCATTTCCCCGGCAATTTAGGGTTTGCTGAAATTAGGATTTCAGCCAGAAATTAGGGTTTGCTGAAAATTAGGGTTTTTGGCAGATTTTAGGGTTTGCAGAAATTTTAGGGTTTCTGGTAGAAATTAGGGTTTCTATTGTCCGTAGCCACGTGTAGCCACGTCATCACTTTGTGACAGTTGACTTGCAGCTTGCTCTCCTACTGCCATGTGTCACAGGGCGGGCACCACGTGCCAATAGAAAAGAACAGACTGAACAACTTTAAGCACTTTAAATAACAACTGAACTGAAATGGAGAGAGAGATGACACGCGACACGAAGTGGCGGAATTCCACCCCAGAGAGTATTGGCCCCAAACCTTGGCGCCCCTTTCGGTATTTCTTTATATTGCATCATCAAAGTACAAGCCGGTACTCCAGACTCTGCACCTTCTCTAGGAAGCATGCCAGAGAATGAGCCCTAGCCTCATATTTAAAGGCCCTTGGCCTGAAAAGCAGTTTATATGAAAAGCTTTCAAACTCAAAAGCTTCTGGTCCAAAAAGCATAAAAAGTTTTCAAAAGCTTTTGGTCCAAAAAGCAATGCCAAAAGCTGCCAGTGCAATTTACGGAAATCCGTACAGCTTGTCATGTCATCAGCCATCGCAAAACGCGGAAATACGTACAGCCTGCCACGTCATCATGTCAGCGCAATTTTCGGAATTTGTCTACTGCCTTAGGGTTGGGGTTTCTGGGAGAAATTAGGGTTTGCAAGTTTTAGGGTTAGGGTTTTCAGAATTAGGGTTTCTGGCAGAAATTAGGGTTAGGGTTTTCTGCACTCAGGCAACCACATCATCACTCTGTGACACTTCTTCTGTTGCTTGTTCTTCTCAGGGTTTAGGCCATAGTTACATGGGACGGCGGGTCGGGGTCGGGGTCGGGAACGGGACGGCAAAAGTCAAGAAACGGAAACGGGGGTCGGAACGGCAAAAAAAAAAGAGAGTTTTTTTGGCATTTTTTGACCTACACACATGCCACACACATAGAGCATCACTTTGACCATAAATTTACACTAAATAGACCAAAGAACACGAGTCATATAGGCTGAAATGTGCTAATAAAACATCGATGATCGATCGATACAAAATGAGAAGTGCATGCCACAAGGGCTCAAGAGTCAAAAAGCCTAAAGGACTTAGGACAAGCCTGAGGCCTCAAGGATAACAAAAAGTACAAAGGGCTATGTAGTAGGTAGAGTCGTAGACTCAAGAGTTTAGACTCGAGAGTCCAGTGATCAATGATCATCAAACTCAAGAAGTGCTCGCCTGCTGAATCTCCACATCGTCGTCGTAGTCGAGGTCGTCAGCAACGTATGAGGGCTCCGGCTCGAAAGGCTCGCATTGAGGCTCGAAATCCTCCAAAAGAGTATCGGCCATAGATGGATTCTCTTGTGCCATCTCCCACTCAGTGAAAGGATCTGCCTTGTGTGTGACGCTCTTGGCAAGCATGCGCAAGTTAGCGCTCACAAACACCAAATCATTGGCCCTCTGAACCCCAAGGCGATTCCTCTTCTTAGAGGCAATGTGGCTGTACACACTCCATAGTTGCTCCAAGCAACTAGTGGTACATGCTTGGCTAAGGACACGAACAGCCAAGCGCTGCAAATGTGGGCCATCTCCTCCATAGTCCTCCCACCACAAAACCGAGGCAATCTTCTTGCGATCAAGCTGTGCATCTACACATCCATAGGAGCCCTTCTTTTGCCTGTAGTTGAGTAGCTCGTCTCTAATCTTGCGCCTAATGTCACTGCTAGGCTCAAGGCACTCCAATGCAAACCGCCATCCTTTGCTCACCTCCTTGTCGGTCTCTTGACGCCTTCCTTGAAACTCAGGGTCAAGCACATAAGCTGCCGCATGAAGTGGAGAGTAGTATCCATTCCACCTCGACTCACACAAGCCATGAATCTCCGCATACCGAACAGGGTCAGGCACAAGCTTCTCAAGTGCCTCTATCATCAGATCCATGGCTTCGTAGACTTTGCCAATGCATGGCTGCAAGCCATCCACCACTCGAAGTAGGTGTAGAATAGGCTTGACCATGGCGTCAAGAGTCTTCACCTCCTCCCACCAAGCGGCGTCGTCGGCCCATTCTCGGCATTTCAATCCTACTGCTGATGTAGACTCCGGCATGGCCTGGAACTCATCACTGAGAAAGAGGCCCCTTAAGGCTCCGCCACATGTAGACAAGCGGCCTAGCATAAGCCAATTGAATGCAAATCTTGTCTCTGAATATTTGAGCAAAGACAAGTGGCTCCTCTTTGAGAATTCATGATGCACTTTTTGATGGTTGAGCACAAAGGAGACAATTCGAGAGGCGTCACCAATGGTGGGTGAAATCCATGACAAGTTCCCTATGTCCTTGAGGAGGTTATTGAGGCAATGCGCCATGCAAAATGTGACATGGATGCTGGGATACATGCCCTCAATGATAGCTCCAGCTGCCCTATTTGACGCCTCTCCATCTGCAACCATACAAAGGACATTCTCCGGGTCGGTGATCTCTATGGTGCTTGTCCACTCCGCAGCAAGCATCTCGGCGGCCTTGCCACTATCAGATGCATCATGTGACTCCACAAAGTACATCTCCCCCCGAGAGTAGGCCACCACCCCGTGGATGGACCGCTTGCGGGTGTCGCTCCATCCATCTACAAGAAGAGAGACGCCATTGGTCTCCCACAAATCCTTTGTTGCTTGGGCCGCTTGCTCCACGGCAAGCTTCTCTTTGTCAAGGAGGGTGGTGCGAAGCCTCTCCAATGAAGGTGGCACATAAGAGGAGCCATATTCCCCTATTTTCGTAACCATGGTTCGAAAGTATGGAGACCTATCCACACAAAATAGAGCATGTTGCGTTAGTATGGAGAGTCGAGAAATTATAACCCATTATGAATACAAAATGGAAGATTGCAATGTGTATATGCCAAGGGAAACTCACCGCGAAGCATGGAAGGCAATGTGGTCGTGGAAGAAGAATCGGGCAACCGACCTATCCACCTCTTCCTTCAATTTAGGATTCCAATTTTCGTTGAGAGTGGTTTGGCGATGCAGAAGGGAAGAGGACGGTGTAGATCCATGGCTCTTGAAAGTTCGAGAGATGTCGTCAAGGTTGGCTTCCCTTTGCTCTCGCGGTGTCGCCGTGGCGGAGGGATCAACGGCAACAAAACGGCCCCTCTTGGCCGCTTCCACAACCTCATACACCGTGAGTTTCTCAAGAAGATCCAACCTCTTCTCGAGAGCTACATGAGGACAAAACTTCACCTCGTGACCGGGTTCATGAAGAAGATGGGCTCGCACTTTGTTTGAACCACCCGATCTCTTGTATGGACATAGCTTGCACGTCCATGGTCTTGCACCGCCACCTTTGCCACGCGAGCTAAAGTCGACTTCATCCCACCACGACCACGTTTGCACGGCGGGCCTCCTTCGAGAAGAAGCGGCTTGAGAAGTGGAGTTGGCTTGAGATGACATGATGGTGGAGAGACTCGAGAGAGTAGAGCTTAGAAGTTAGAAGGGTTAGAGGAGAGCTTGTGTGGAGAGAGAGTAAAGGAGAGCTTCAAAGTGGGTAGAAGAGGGACAGGAGAGCTTCAAAGTTCAAACTTGAGCCTTGAGCTTGAGGGAAATGGAATGAGCTTGAGCCTTGAGCTTGAGGGAAATGGAATGAGCATTGAGCATTGAGACTATGAGTATTAAGAGGCCCAAGGGAGCCTTTTATAGCCTCCCAAGGGCCAAGGCTTAAAGAATATGGCAGTTGGGGCTGCACAAAGCCGTTGCAAACGGTCAAAAACGGCCATTTTTTTGAATCCGACCCCGGTCGACCCCTGCCGTCCCCGTCCGGTCCGTCCGACTGTCACAAAAATACGGAAGCGTAAACTGACGTTTATTTGCACTTCAAATACTCAAGAGAATTAGAGGGAGCGAGAAAACTTGACACTTCACTGGGGACCAGAAGATGGGCTGGTCCCCCCCCCCATAAAGAGAATATCTTTATTACTAAGGGAGAATCTTTACAAGCACACGAACGGGGCATACGCCCGTCCTCTATTCTTTCTTCTGTTCTGTTCTGACTACTGACTGAGAAAGTGTTTTCCACTTTCTTACTGCTTAGGGGATTTCCCCTCTTCTGCGAGACTGGTTGGAAGCTCTCGAAAAGAGAGTCTATCTTCCGAAACAGCTCATCGGAAGCTCTCACAGAGGAGAGTCCATCTTCCGCTATGTGTTGCCTTCATGCTCATTCATTCATGCATCAAACACAAAAGAGAAACAAGCAAAATGCACACGCACATGCTTGCTGTAATTTTCTGCACATAACCTGAAATTCTTACCTGTGCACACCCCTACGCCGCAACAGAGGTCTTCTTCGCGATGGAATCGCGCCAAACTTGATGTAGACTTAGGATAAGGAGAGAGAAGAGAATTTCTATGGCTGATCTGCTGAAAACAGCCCTAATCGAGGTGATTAGGGGCTGAAAACAGAGAATTACAGCTGCCGCACTCTGCTAAGAGAGCGTCTACGGCAGCTTCTCGCGATGAAACTTCACCAGAAGGTGTCTATGACTGTGAGATCCCTTGTTCTTGACAATGGGAGCACAAGGCTACCACATATGTCGCAAGGGGCTGCTCTCAAGCTTCAATGGAGGGCTCCACCGCGTAGAGCACGCTCACATTAGGGGGGGTAGGTGCACTGCCAGCCCTGAAAATGGGGGAAGGGGGGGCTCCTAAATAGCCATCAAGGAGAGGGGGCCCTAGGAAGAGAGAGAGGGTGAGAGTGAGAGTGAGAGAGAGTTAGTTTGCATTGGTAAGTGTGCCACTTGGAACACTTACTTTAAAAACTTAAAAACCATTCAACTTTTGACTTTAAAAACTTCTAGCTCATTAATTAAAAATGTGCAACTAACTAACAACTGCTACCAATGATTCTTTTATGAGAACACCAAAGGTCTGTCGGCGCAATGCCGCACCGGCACTGCACGGCCTTTACCTGTTCACACTTGTCCGGCCGCCCGCCCGGGCACGGACCGTTAAATTTAATTTAACGAAACTTACCCTAAGGCTTTATTAGCTTTATTAGCCTTAGGGTCACTGTTCTAAGGACCCCATCTCATTCATGTGCTTGTACTGACGCGCGTATTTTTCCTGAGCCTAAAATCTAAGGCTACTGCTTACCCCTTTCCGAAGACCCGATTTCCCAATCACTAGGGCTTCAGGGTAATTTCTGCTAAGGTCCCTCTGAGGTGTTCTAGCCCACATTTAGGCTCACCTGAGGCCTTAGAACTGCTAGGTCTATTCTGGTGTGCACACAACTAATTAGATAATTCTTTTCTCGTAAATAAATTAATTATTTACAAAGTCTGACTTAGTTACATCCCTCTTGGTTCTAAACAGTTGACCTCAACTGTAGAGCGTCAACATAACTGTGCAAGATGTCAGGGTAGTCCTTAAGATCGGACTCAGTCATCCACTTTGCATCTAAAGGAGTGTAATTCTTGAACTTGACTAAATACTTTCGATGTAGACTCCCCGACTTGAGTTGTCTCTCCGAGTGGTGTATTATCTGTTCAGGTTGAAGGATTACCTCAGTCTCTTCGACTTCTGGAGGATCTTCTTGTACTGGCGCCACTGGAGGAGGTCCAACATATGGTCGGAGGAGACTGACATGAAAAGCATTGTGGATGCGCCAGTGAGAAGGCAAATCCAATCTGAAAGTCACATCATTGACTTTATCTGTAATTTTGAAAGGGCCGTAGAATCTATGGGAAAGTTTGACAACTTTCCCTTTGCCGACCCACTTTTTCAATCTAGCTTTCTCAAACCAAAGCAGGACATATTGTCCTTTTTCAAGATTGAGATTCCTTCTGTGCTTGTCTGCTTTTCTCTTCTGTTGCTCTTGAGTACGAAGAATTGCTTGCTTTACTTGTTGATGGGCGATATCAATATTGCGCACAAATTCATCTGCGGCGAAGATGTTTTCTTTGGTCACCATAATAGGAAGTAAGAGTAGCTTCCCGTAAATAATTTCGAAGGGGGCTTTACGAGTTGAGAAATGTATGGTATTATTATACGCAAACTCAACTATTGGTAAGTACTGTTCCCATTCGGATTGTCGTTCCGAAACATAGCACTTGAGGAGATCTAAAACAGTGGCATTAGCGATTTCGCTTTGACCATCTGTTTGAGGATGATAAGCTGATGAAAAATCAAGCTTAGTTCCCAAGTTTTCAAACAATGCCTGCCAAAATAGACTAGTCATGCGGGGATCTCTATCGCTGACAATAGTCTTTGGCAATCCATGGTGTTTAAAAATCTGAGCTAGAAATATTCTAGCCATGTGATCAGCTTTGATCGTCTTTTTTACTGGAAGAAAATGTGCTTGCTTACTGAACCTGTCTACTATAGTCCAGATTGCATCATTTCCATTCTTGGAGCTAGGAAGATCCGTAATAAAATCCATGGCAATACTTTCCCATGGCGTGTTAGGCACAGGGAGCGGCTGAAGTTTTCCATAAACTTTATGTCTATCATATTTCACTTTTTGGCATACTAAACACTCACGTACATGTTTTTCAATGTCCGCACGGAGTGTTGGCCAAAAGAAATACCTTTCGAGGTCACTAGTGGTGGAAGCAATTCCCCGATGCCCGGCATAAGGAGAATTATGTGCTTCATCCATCACCTTTTGTCGTAAAGGCTGAGCTATGTATATTGCTTGTTGACGATAGAGTGTATTATCCCTGATAGAATAAGGTGGCTTTGAGTGACCAGCTTGAAGATCTGCCCAAATTGTGGCGAAGTCTGGATCTTGAGGATACATCTCGCTGAGAGATTCTAGTTCCTCATGATAAATTGTTGTTAGTGCATTGATCTTTGGACGCCTGGAGAGAGCATCTGCAACTGCATTCTTTGTTCCAGAAGTGTGTAAAATCTGAAAATGAAACATTGAAAGAAAGTTGGCCCATCTCATCTGCTTTTCTGATAACTTTCTCTGTGTGAGAAAGTAGCGAAGACTTTGATGATCTCTCTTGATAATAAAATCAACTCCTAATAGATAGTGTTTCCAAATGGAAAGAGCATGAATTACTGCCATTAGCTCTTTTTCGTATATGGAGACATGCAACTCGGCATCTTTAAGGCGCCGACTTTCATAGGCTATCGCGTGACCCTCTTGGTTCAAAACTGCTCCTACACAATCTCCAGATGCATCGCAGTATACCTCGAAAGGTTTGCGAAGATCAGGGACGGTGAGAACAGGTCCGTGACTGAGTAGATACTTAAGCTTTTCGAAAGCTTGTTTTTGTCCAGACCCCCAATGGAATGGAATCCGCTTCTTTGTCAGGTCATGGAGGGGACTTGCTATCGCGGCAAAAGCTCGAATGAAACGCCGATAATAAGAACAGAGGCCAAGGAAACTTCGTACATCATGTATTGTAGTTGGCGTAGGCCATTCTACAACTGCTTGAATCTTTTCAGGGTCCATTCTCACCTGGTTGTGAGATACTATATGGCCCAAATAGTGGATTTCTTTTAAAAAGAACTCACTCTTCTTAGCATTCACAAATAATTTGTGTTTGCGTAATTCTTCAAACACTAAGGCGAGATGCTTATAGTGTTCGTCTTCCGTCTCTGAGAAGATTAAGACGTCATCAAAGAAAACGCCTGTAAAACTTCTATATGAGTGGAAGATTCTATCCATCATTCTGTTGAATGTAGCTGGCGCATTAGTGAGTCCAAAAGGCATCACTAAGAATTCATACAACCCGAAGGTTGTTCTAAATGAAGTCTTATGCACATCCTGAGGAGCTATGCGGATTTGATGATAACCGCTCTTCAAGTCTATACGACTAAAGACACTTGCTCCTTGTAACTTGTCAAGAATGTCGTCAATCCGAGGGATTGGAAATCGATTCTTGATTGTGATCTTGTTTAGAGATCTATAGTCTATGCACATGCGGAATGTGCCATCCTTTTTCTGTACTAGCAAGACAGGTGAACAATATGGAGAAGTACTAGGCCTTATTAAGCCCTTGTCCAAAAGTTCGTTAACCTGCTTGAGAATTTCCTCTTGCTGCATTAGACTAACTCGATAAGGGGGCTGATTTGGAGGAGAACTTCCTGGGATCAAATCAATGGTATGATCCTCAGGTCGCGAAGGTGGGAGTTCATTTGGAAGTTCATGAAACCGGCCTGTTCAATCCAAAAAGGGCGGTAGACTTTACTTTAAACCTTGATTTAGCTTTCACCCATTATTAGTCGTCTATTTTACCTGTACTTTCAAGACACAACAAAGGGGAGAGGGATACAGGCTGCTAGATTGCACCTGTATGAGTAGACAGACACCAGATTGGCCCCTAACTTAGGCGCCCCTTTCGGTATTTCTTTATTGTTCAAAAGAGGGAATAAACGCTGTGGTTCCTACAAGCTGCCCCGCACAAACTCGGCTGAATTTCCACTGTTCCAGCCCGATTTCGGCAGCATAACTGTACTAGAACCCTTCACGGTCAGTATTCCCACGCATTGACTGACTTTCCCGACGCATACGGGCACTTTGCAAAACCTGGCGAGAATCTGCAGCACGCTGAATTCTCTGTTTTCAGCCCTGAAAATGCGCCAGATCGCCTGTACAGCGGTCCCCTTGCGTCCCCGAACCTCCTGGGGGTATTAGGGTCCGTTTAGGGCCAAAACCCTAAACCTGCAAAAATACACAGCAGGCTGTAATTCACTGTTTCGGGCTCCGTTTCGCGTGCCGGTCGCATCCCTAGCAAGTCCTCGAGCTCCCGCACCTGTAGGGCTACTTGCCCTTTGAATCGGACGAGATTTCTGGCGTGAAACCTCTCCGAATTCACCTGTACCTGCGGGGGGATTAGCCGCTAGCTAATCCAGTACCTGTGCAAGAGGCTCTTGCCTCGGCAATCGCGCATGAACCCACACAACTGTACATTGGTCAAATGAAGAGCCCACTAGAGGGGCATAACATACTGCCAAAGGGGAGAGAGAGGGCAGTGCGTAGCGTGCAGGGCATCACTCCTGGCACCGCACTGTGCATAAGAGGGAAAGCAAGCACTCCATAGCTCTTAACCTGTGACAGAGACTTGCAAAATGAGCCTCCCAACTATAAATCACGTTTTTGCCTTCTCTATAAGTAGTAAACTGGCCTCAAAGTGCCAAGTGTCACTCATTTGTGCATTTTCCCGCTTTAGACCCTCGGGTCTAAAAATATCTCACCTGCAGCCTCTGTTGACTTGGCCACAGAGTAACAAAATGATCCCCATGTCAAACTGCACGTAATGACGCGAAGACATTTTCAGGTCCCAAAATAGCAGTTCCCTAAATTTTAGGAGATGCTGCCATTGTATCTTTCTAGGTCATCCGACCCTCTTTGTACACTGCGGCCACATCCAGAACTGAAATGTAGCCTCTGTAGCAAAGGATTCCACTTTGGCTAGTCAATGACCCCACTTGGCTAACCATAGTCCTTGTCCAACCTTAGTGCTCTCTTGCCCTCAGGCCCGGACTCCCTCTGGACAGTTCCACACTAGCTATGCAATGCAGGGCAGTTAGATTTCCCGAGGGGTGTTTCCAAAAAGTGAAAGTAAATAGATAATAAGAAAGAAATCAACAAAAAGGATAGATAGTAGTCACACGCTGGTGACATACCCCCCTCTTGAAATCTCAAACGTCCTCGTTTGCATCTATATCGTACATGCTTACTGTCAACACTGATGTATTCAACACCTGTCAACACATATACGACACATACATGCTCATTGTCAACCCTGGTGTATTCAACACCTCGTCGACTCATGTATTGCCTGCGTGTGAACCCTGTCCCAATGACATAGTGGTAGCTTCGCACTCTGCCATTGCTTTGAGTCACTAACTTTCCAATGACAAAATGGTAGCTGCACATTTTGCCACTGTCTTATAGTACACGTTGGATCCCGTAACACTTTTGAGCATACCCAAACCGACAGTTTAAGAATGCAGTTACACATGTACTCTTCAATAGAAGCAATCACTGTATTCTTGACAAACTGACAAGAAATACTCACTTCTATAGCACTAATCAAACTTTTGGACATTCCATAAGAGCAATTGCCAAACTGACAATCTGTACAGCTCTAACATTCATGTAACAGGTATTTGATTTGAGCTCACTTTAAATACCATGTACATCATTTGTTTCAGAAGCCATTGTCACACTGACAATTCATGTAGCTTTGAAACTCAAGGGGTCAAGGTAGGTTGCAAATCGAAGGCTTCCAGGTAAAGTGATAACACAGTTGGTGACTCTGCAAGTTCACCTTCTTCCATCCACTTAGCATCCATTGGTGGATAGTTTCTGAACTTTACCAAGTAACGCCTAGTAACCTTGCCTTTCACTTTCCTTTCTTTGTGTGCCAAAATCTGTTCAAGGACCAAGATCTCGTCAAGTTCCTCGACTTCCGGCTGATCTTCAGCTGGCATATCTTCTGGCACATCACCCACATAGGGTCTGAGAAGACTCACATGAAACGCATTGTGAATCTTCCAACTGTCAGGTAATTTCAGCCTATATGCAACATCACTGATTATGTCGCATACTTGAAAAGGCCCATAGTAACGCATGCTGAGCTTTGGAAATAGTCTTTCCTTGCCCTTCATCTTCTTTAACCTTGCCTTTTCAAAGCGTAAAAGCACCCAATCACCAAGTGAATATACCACTTCACGACGGTGACGATCAGCTGCTTTCTTTTGTTTTGCCTGAGTCCTTTCTAAGGCCACTTTGACCTTCTTGTACATTTCATCCATGTCTTGAACATACTTGTCTGCTTCAAATATCTTGTCCTTTGTATGCAGTATGGGAGGAACTTTCTTGCCACCTTCAACTATCTCAAAGGGTGCCTTGCCAGTTGATGAATGCACTGTATTATTGTATGCATACTCCACCAATGGCAAATACTGCTCCCACTTTCCTTTATGCTCTGACACATAGCACTTCAGCAGATCTAGGACAGTAGAATTTGCCTCTTCTGACTGCCCATCTGTTTGAGGATGAAATGACGAAGAGAATTTGAGCATGGTACCCATATTCTCAAACAAGCCTCTCCAGAACAAACTTGTCATGCGTGGATCACGGTCGCTAATAATCGACTGTGGCATGCCATGATACTTGAAAATATTGCTCATAAACAAGCGTGCCATCTGATCTGGCTTTATCTTCTTCCTGACAGGAATAAAATGAGCCTGTTTGCTGAATCTGCAAATAATGGTCCAAATACCATCATTTCCTGTCTGCGTTCTCGGAAGATCAAAGATAAAATCCATAGCAATACTTTCCCATGGTTTATCTGGAATAGGTAGTGGTTGCAATAACCCTGGTGCCTTTTGCCTGTCAAACTTGACCTTTTGGCATATTAGGCATTCTCGCACAAAGGCATCCACATCTCTTCTCAATGTAGGCCAATAGAAGAATGTCTCAACCGCTTTAACTGTAGCATCGATACCACGATGCCCTGCATACGGTGGGACATGACTCTCTTCCATAACTTTGCGTCGCAATGGCTTTGTGACACACAATCTGCCATGCATCATCATGAACCCGTCTTTAAGAAGATAGTGTTCATGACGTTGTCCATCCATTAGTTGCTCGAAGACCCTTGCAAAATCTTCATCATTTGCATACTGTTCTCTCATATCATCAAGTTCATGATGATAAGGAATCGACACAGCTGAAATTTGTGGCTTCCTTGACAAGGCATCAGCCACAACGTTCTTCTTGCCTTCCACATGCAGAATCTGAAAATGGAACATGGACAAGATATTTGCCCATCGCATATGCTTCTCAGATAACTTTGTCTGTGTCAAGAAGTATCGCAAGGTCTGATGGTCCGTTTGGACAACAAAATCTGCACCTAGCAGGTAGTGTTTCCAACTTAAGAGCGCATGAATCACAGCCAGTAATTCTTTCTCATAGACCTGCATGGTCATCTCTGGCCCTTGCAAAATTCTGCTCTCATAGGCTACTACCCTGCCATCTTGCATTAGCACAGCACCAATGCTACTACCGCAGGCGTCGCACTGGACCACAAATGACTTCCTAAGATCTGGCAACACAATGACTGGATCTGAAGTCATCTTTTCCTTTAAGAGATTAAAAGCTGAAATCTCTTTCTGTGTCCATCTGAAGGTGACTGCCTTCTTTTGAAGAGCATGTAAAGGTGAAGCAATCTCAGCGAAATTTCGGATAAACCTTCTGTAATAGGAGCATAGTCCCAAAAAGCTTCGGACATCATGCACCGTCTTCAAATTTGGCCATGACTTGATCGCTTCGACTTTTGCAGGATCCATTCTGACACCGTCCTTTGAGACAATGTGTCCCAGAAAGTGAATCTCTTCCAGAAAAAACTCACTTTTCTTTGCATTGATGAGCAACCTATGACTGCGTAGCTCTTTGAACACAATGGCCAAGTGATGCCTATGCTCCTCTTCATTCTTTGAGTAGACTATCATGTCATCAAAGAACGTACCAACAAACTGCTGGTGTGGACGGAAAATTCTGTCCATCATCCTATTGAACGTAGCAGGAGCATTTGTGAGACCAAAGGGCATCACTAAAAATTCGTAAAGGCCAAACGTCGTTCTAAAAGCAGTCTTGTGCACATCCTCTGATCTAATGCGGATCTGATGATACCCACTCTTTAGATCTATCCTGCTAAACATAGCTGCTCCTTCTAATTTGTCCATAATATCATCAATTCTAGGTATAGGGAACCTATTCTTGATGGTATTCTTGTTCAGTGCACGGTAGTCGATGCACATACGCCATGAGCCATCCTTTTTCTGCACCAACAACACTGGAGAACAGAATGGAGATGAACTGGGCTGAATCAACCCCTTTTCTAACAACTCCTGTACTTGGCCCATTATCTCTTTCTGCTGAGCCGCACTAACCCTGTACGGAGGCTTATTTGGTGGGCTACTGCCTGGCACCAAATCTATCGCATGGTCCTCGGGTCTCTCTGGCGGTAATTGAGACGGTAATGAATCGGAAAAACAGTCACTATACTGTTGTAAAAACATTGACCTTTCTTTATCTAGCACAGATAAATTTGATTCATCACAATCTGACACTTCACGTGCAAAAACCAAGTACGCAGAAAGATGCTTTTTCATTACAGAAGTAATAGCAGAAGCTGATACAGTAGGAATAGACTCCCCTTTAAGCTTTACATCCAGAATGTGAGTCTTTCCCCTGCTCTGTACAGTGATCTTTTTGTTGTAGGCATCCATGATTCCCTGTACACGAAATAACCAAGGAATACCTAACAACACATCACATCCATCCAGTGGCATGATGTAAAATTCTTCAACATCTACATAGGACTGGATATGTAGACGCAACTTTCCAATGATGGGTGTCACAGCCTCTGTATGGCCAGGACATGCCAAACCTGCCTCTGCTGTATACCCCATCTCTTCAGGTCTGATTCCCAACTTTGAAGCCAATTCTGGGGAAATGAAGTTGGCTTTGGCACCTGGATCAAAGAAGATAAGCACTGTTTGATCCCTAACCTTTCCCCATGCTCTGCAAAGCTCACTTGCATCTGAATTTGGCTTGTCGCCCACCATATCTGGCACTAGACCAGCCATGGGCTTCTTTGCTTTCTTGTCTTCCTTGTCTTCAGAATCAGCTGGCCTTTTCTTTGTAGGACAATTGTAAGCAATGTGGCCAGGCTGCTCACATATAAAGCATTTGTTCTCTGTCCTCAGGACCTTCTTTTGCTCTTCTGACTTGCGAGGAAAACGTCTTTTCCATTTCTTTGCTGGTCCTTTTTCTGATTCAGCCGTAGCTTTGTCTTTCCCTGTGTTGGCCGACTCCTGAGTCCCTTTAGGAGCCTCATTGGGAACGTGCTTCTTGGCTGAATTTTTCTTGCCTGATCCTGCCTTGACGCCAGTGTTAAATTCACAATCTTCTCCCTTGAGCAAACCATTGCCAGTGTTTGCTACCTCGATGAGCTGCGTCAAAGTAGTGACTTTGGTCTTTGTGCAATATTTTCTCAATCCTTTGGGTAGGCCACAACAGTATTTTTCAATCTGTTCTGTCAATGGCACAAACCTATAGGAAGTTACTGGAAGTAGAGCTTTCCAAAACTTCCGATTGTAATCATCCAGATTTCTGCAAGTGGCAGCATTTAGCTGGTGCCATTCTGTCATGACATCTGCTTCAAAATCATCAGATAACCATGCTGCTGCAAAAATCTGCTTGAAGTAAATCCATGTGGACGGAGCTTGCCCTTGAAGCAATAAAGTTGTCCACCATTGTCCCGCATTCCCTGTCAAGAAAGTGGCTGCCTTGCGGACCTTTGAAGCCTCTGTAAAGTTTCCCCCTGCATAGGCCTTGTCAAACTGCTGGAGGAATGAAAGAGCCTTCTTCCTGTCATCAAACCCTGTAAAGGTCGTGAATGACACACCTTTGCCACCTTCTTTGTACGGAGTTGGCCTCTCCAGCGGCGTTAAATTGTCATATGGAAGTGACTGAAACATGGGAACACTATTAGGGTTCATCTGTGTTCCTTGGCCGCTATTAACTTGACCTGGAAATGCCATATTTGGCTGCTGATTTGTAATTCCAGCCATACCAAAATTTGCTTGTGGCATCCCAAATTGTCCCTGTGTGCTCTGAAACCCTGGTTGCATACCCATGACACTGTACATGGGGTTAGGCATCATCGTTTGAGCACCCGCAAACACTGTTCCTGGCGTATAAAACTGATTTCCAGGTGCATGACCAGCCATGCTCTGGAATACGGATCCACCTCCAAAATAGCCAGGGTGTACTGAAGGTGGTGGGAAGACTTGTTGCATA
The DNA here is from genome assembly GCF_014529385.1 of Adiantum capillus-veneris. Taxonomy (NCBI): domain Eukaryota; kingdom Viridiplantae; phylum Streptophyta; class Polypodiopsida; order Polypodiales; family Pteridaceae; genus Adiantum; species Adiantum capillus-veneris. The sequence continues at coordinate 93,645,540 of NC_140956.1, read as the reverse complement.
GCCTGTAAGTTGCTTCCCTGCCCATTAGAACCAGCTATAGGCGGTTGAAAGGTGGCGGGCTGAATTGGTACAGCTTGAAAGACTGGCATCTCAGCCACCTGTTCTTGCACCTTAGGCATACGTTGTGGAGACTGCATGTTCTCCGTCAAGTGTACAGGTGTTTCCATTGACTGTGCGGTATGAATCACCTGTGTTCGAGCCTTAACAGGCTTTTGAATATGATCCAGTGACCCAACTTGCTGAGACGGAACCGGAGGTTGCAGAAAGGCTAAAAACCTCGGATTCTGCATTACTTGTGTAAACATAGCCACAGCAGTAGCCAACTGGGTCCTGAATATATCATCATCAGTCTGTGGTGGTCTTGAGGACTCACCCACTTCATGCGTCTGTTGACCCTGTGAAGAGGAAACCTCTTCAGTCACATCATCTGGTCTGTCAGCCATAATTGCAATTCCCTGTGTCTGGTCTATGATCCCTTGTGTCTTCAAGTCCAAAACTGACCAAGGCTCACTTCTATGAAAAAAAGTGATTTAATCCCGTCGATGGAACCATGAAACCGGCCTGTTCAATCCAAAAAGGGCGGTAGACTTTACTTTAAACCTTGATTTAGCTTTCACCCATTATTAGTCGTCTATTTTACCTGTACTTTCAAGACACAACAAAGGGGAGAGGGATACAGGCTGCTAGATTGCACCTGTATGAGTAGACAGACACCAGATTGGCCCCTAACTTAGGCGCCCCTTTCGGTATTTCTTTATTGTTCAAAAGAGGGAATAAACGCTGTGGTTCCTACAAGCTGCCCCGCACAAACTCGGCTGAATTTCCACTGTTCCAGCCCGATTTCGGCAGCATAACTGTACTAGAACCCTTCACGGTCAGTATTCCCACGCATTGACTGACTTTCCCGACGCATACGGGCACTTTGCAAAACCTGGCGAGAATCTGCAGCACGCTGAATTCTCTGTTTTCAGCCCTGAAAATGCGCCAGATCGCCTGTACAGCGGTCCCCTTGCGTCCCCGAACCTCCTGGGGGTATTAGGGTCCGTTTAGGGCCAAAACCCTAAACCTGCAAAAATACACAGCAGGCTGTAATTCACTGTTTCGGGCTCCGTTTCGCGTGCCGGTCGCATCCCTAGCAAGTCCTCGAGCTCCCGCACCTGTAGGGCTACTTGCCCTTTGAATCGGACGAGATTTCTGGCGTGAAACCTCTCCGAATTCACCTGTACCTGCGGGGGGATTAGCCGCTAGCTAATCCAGTACCTGTGCAAGAGGCTCTTGCCTCGGCAATCGCGCATGAACCCACACAACTGTACATTGGTCAAATGAAGAGCCCACTAGAGGGGCATAACATACTGCCAAAGGGGAGAGAGAGGGCAGTGCGTAGCGTGCAGGGCATCACTCCTGGCACCGCATTGTGCATAAGAGGGAAAGCAAGCACTCCATAGCTCTTAACCTGTGACAGAGACTTGCAAAATGAGCCTCCCAACTATAAATCACGTTTTTGCCTTCTCTATAAGTAGTAAACTGGCCTCAAAGTGCCAAGTGTCACTCATTTGTGCATTTTCCCGCTTTAGACCCTCGGGTCTAAAAATATCTCACCTGCAGCCTCTGTTGACTTGGCCACAGAGTAACAAAATGATCCCCATGTCAAACTGCACGTAATGACGCGAAGACATTTTCAGGTCCCAAAATAGCAGTTCCCTAAATTTTAGGAGATGCTGCCATTGTATCTTTCTAGGTCATCCGACCCTCTTTGTACACTGCGGCCACATCCAGAACTGAAATGTAGCCTCTGTAGCAAAGGATTCCACTTTGGCTAGTCAATGACCCCACTTGGCTAACCATAGTCCTTGTCCAACCTTAGTGCTCTCTTGCCCTCAGGCCCGGACTCCCTCTGGACAGTTCCACACTAGCTATGCAATGCAGGGCAGTTAGATTTCCCGAGGGGTGTTTCCAAAAAGTGAAAGTAAATAGATAATAAGAAAGAAATCAACAAAAAGGATAGATAGTAGTCACACGCTGGTGACAGTTCATCTGCAAAACAATCTTTATATCTTTCTATTAACTTAAGTCTTTTTTGCTCTAAAGAGGAAGAAAGTTGTGAAACAGACACATCTCTCTCTCTTGCAAAAATCAAGTACGCTGAAACACACTTTTTCATTTCTTTCTTGATGGCAATGTGGTTGGCGATAGGAATACGCCAATCACCTGCATCTGCAAGTACAAGATACTCCTTTCCTTTATGAGCAAAAGATAAGGTTTTTTGAACATAGTCAGGAATGGGATGCATCTTGTAGTGCCAAGGCATTCCCAAGATAACATCGCATCCTTCAAGTGAAGCTAGTAAGAAAGACTCTTGATCCTTGTAGTCGTCGACCTTTAGATTCAACTTCCCTATGATTGGAGTAGAGTTTGAGTTCTGCCCTTTGAAAGCTGATTGCGCTTGAATAGAGACTCCAAAACGATTGGGCTGCAAGTTCAGGTCGTCAGCTAGCTGGGTAGAGATGAAGTTGTCTGTACTACCAGGGTCAAACAAAATAAGAGCCCGTTGGTTGTTGATACTACCCCATGCTTTGAGAAGAGCTCTTTCTTTTCCATCCTTGGTTGTATTTCCCTGTACATCTGGGACTGCATTGGAAGAGGGTGGTTGTGGAGGTTTGGTTGGACAGTCACCCTTCATATGACCAACTTGTCCGCACTTGAAGCATCTTCCTTCACTAATGTAGGTTCGCAACTCAGCAGGAGAGAGATATCTCCCTTTCTTGGGCTGATTTGGCTTTGCTTCTGCTTCGGAGGTGGTTCTTTTCTTCTTTTGAGAAGAAGTAGAAGAGGTAGGCTGCTCACGGAGAGCCTTCTGCTTAGCATGGTAAGTGCTTTGCTCCATCTTCCTGGGAGTACCCTTGTCATGTATTCCATCAGCTATGCGGGCTGATTCCATAAGTATCTGCAAGTTACCTCGAGGGTAAAGCTTCATAGCCTTTTGCAAGGCTTCATGCAAACCTGCTTCAAACTTGCGCATCTTCTCCGAATCGTCAATCTTCTTGAATGGAGTGACTTTCAAGAGAACGTCCCAAAACCTATCCACATAGCGTGGAACAGTTTCGTTCTCTGACTGTGAAAGTCGATCCCATTCTTTCTTTACCTCTTCCTAATAGTCTGGAGGAAGGAACTGTGCGTAGAACTCCTTCTTGAAAGCGGTCCAATCTTGGGGTTTGCGATCTTCCAGGATAAGGGTTAACCACCAATTGCTGGCGGTGCCTTTCAGATACAAACTAACATGGCGAAGCTTGGATCTTTCTTTAAAATTCCCTTCAGCAAATGCAACTTCAAATTGGCGGATGAAAGCCAAAGCTTTGTCATTATCACGCCGTCCATTGTAGGTGTCGAATTTCACATCTTTATCTCCCGACTTGAATGTTTTCTGCCTGTGGTGCTTCTTCTTATGGTGCTCCTTCTTTCGATGCTTAGACTCCTTGGGGACAGGAGTCCTTTCCCTTGAATGTACTTCTTGCTGCGACGGATCATCGAGAAACTATGTCTTCCAGATCCTTCATGAAAGAGAACTGAGGGGAATCAGGGGGATCCTGCTCTTTAACTTTTGGATTAAACCGCACAAGACGTTCTGGAGATTTCTTCTGCCTCTCGTGCATGCGGGAAGTTTCAATCAAAGGATCTTTTCTTGGTTGTGGCGCCTTTGGGTTCTGCGGGATTTCTCCCGACCCCATCGGCATTTTCTCCTTCCCTTTTTCAAGAGTATGGGGAATCTTTTGGACTTCTGGATGGGAGAGAGCTTTCTGCAACTCTTCCACCTGTTGTTGAAGGAGAGATAACTCTATCTCGCGTCCTCCCATTTCAGCAGTCTGCCAAGAGTCGTCAATCCCTTCAGGAAGAGAGAGAGGACCTTGCTCTGATACCATTGTCACAAAAATACGGAAGCGTAAACTGACGTTTATTTGCACTTCAAATACTCAAGAGAATTAGAGGGAGCGAGAAAACTTGACACTTCATTGGGGACCAGAAGATGGGCTGGTCCCCCCCCCCCCATAGAGAGAATATCTTTATTACTAAGGGAGAATCTTTACAAGCACACGAACGGGGTATACGCCCGTCCTCTATTCTTTCTTCTGTTCTGTTCTGACTACTGACTGAGAAAGTGTTTTCCACTTTCTTACTGCTTAGGGGATTTCCCCTCTTCTGCGAGACTGGTTGGAAGCTCTCGAAAAGAGAGTCTATCTTCCGAAACAGCTCATCGGAAGCTCTCACAGAGGAGAGTCCATCTTCCGCTATGTGTTGCCTTCATGCTCACATCAAACACAAAAGAGAAACAAGCAAAATGCACACGCACATGCTTGCTGTAATTTTCTGCACATAACCTGAAATTCTTCCCTGTGCACACCCCTACGCCGCAACAGAGGTCTTCTTCGCGATGGAATCGCGCCAAACTTGATGTAGACTTAGGATAAGGAGAGAGAAGAGAATTTCTATGGCTGATCTGCTGAAAACAGCCCTAATCGAGGTGATTAGGGGCTGAAAACAGAGAATTACAGCTGCCGCACTCTGCTAAGAGAGCGTTTACGGCAGCTTCTCGCGATGAAACTTCACCAGAAGGTGTCTATGACTGTGAGATCCCTTGTTCTTGACAATGGGAGCACAAGGCTACCACATATGTCGCAAGGGGCTGCTCTCAAGCTTCAATGGAGGGCTCCACCGCGTAGAGGACGCTCACATTAGGGGGGGTAGGTGCACTGCCAGCCCTGAAAATGGGGGAAGGGGGGGCTCCTAAATAGCCATCAGGGAGAGGGGGCGCTAGGAAGAGAGAGAGGGTGAGAGTGAGAGTGAGAGAGAGTTAGTTTGCATTGGTAAGTGTGCCACTTGGAACACTTACTTTAAAAACTTAAAAACCATTCAACTTTTGACTTTAAAAACTTCTAGCTCATTAATTAAAAATGTGCAACTAACTAACAACTGCTACCAATGATTCTTTTATGAGAACACCAAAGGTTTGTCGGCGCAATGCCGCACCGGCACTGCACCGCCTTTACCTGTTCACACTTGTTCGGCCGCCCGCCCGGGCACGGACCGTTAAATTTAATTTAACGAAACTTACCCTAAGGCTTTATTAGCTTTATTAGCCTTAGGGTCACTGTTCTAAGGACCCCATCTCATTCATGTGCTTGTACTGACGCGCGTATTTTTCCTGAGCCTAAAATCTGAGGCTACTGCTTACCCCTTTCTGAAGACCCGATTTCCCAATCACTAGGGCTTCAGGGTAATTTCTGCTAAGGTCCCTCTGAGGTGTTCTAGCCCGCATTTAGGCTCACCTGAGGCCTTAGAACTGCTAGGTCTATTCTAGTGTGCACACAACTAATTAGATAATTCTTTTCTCGTAAATAAATTAATTATTTACAAAGTGTGACTTAGTTACACCGACCCCGGTCCGTCCCCGATCCGTCCCCCCTGCGACCCGCCCGTCCGGCCCGTTTTCCGTCCATCCCTCGGCGTTCCCAGCCGTTACCGGCCCGGTTACGGCCGACCCCCGGGCCTAGGGCCCATCCCCCCCGTCCCCTGTAACTATGGTTTAGGCCCCTCGGCCGGCATCTGTAAGTTGGCTCCATTCTTTAGGCTTCGACACGTCAGCACTTTGTTACATCTCCCCTTCTTGAAAGAGAGTAATCGTCCTCGATTATAGCATATCTACAAAACAACTCAAGTTAGCTCAAAAATTTCCGAGGGACAATCAGTTTGCTCTTTTTATTAAGGAGTTAGCTTCTCCTTTCTGCTCTTTTGATCAAGGAGTTAGCTGCTCCTATCGGTTGTTTTTATCAAGGAGTTAGCTTCTCCTTTCGTCAAGATCGGAACTCTTGATATTCCGGCGTAGTAAAATTAGCCATCACACCCAGACCGTACTCATCTTCCTCGGGTGTCTTGATGCACTAAAATTACATACCCAGGCAATCTCATCCAATTAGGAATATTCACTGGTTGGCACATCACAATGCAACACAAATGCTCACATATGCATGTTACAAGACATAGAAACATAAAGCCGTCGATGAACACTCCCCCCGCAAATAACCATCCAAGTCCGGGCCATGAGCTGTTCAACGACTCCCTCATCACTCCTCCCGCAAATAACCTAAAAAGGTCCGGGCCATGAGATATAGAGGCCTTTTACAACCAAACGCCCCCCAGACCGCAGCCTGCGTCGATTGGAGGTGCTAAGAGTAACCACTGCTCATACTTCTTAATACTCCTCCCGCATAACCATCCAAGTCTGAGCCATGAGTAACAACAACAATACTCACCCCGTAAATAACCACAAGGGTTCGGGCCATGAGTAAAAACAACAATACTCCCCCCGTAAATAACCACAAGGGTCCGGACCATGAGTAAAAACAACACTTTTCAATCATTCAATACTCCCCTCGCAAATAACCACAAGGGTCCGAGCCATGAGTATGAACAAGCATTCTCAAACATCATTTCTCACTTCTCCACCCATGAGTAAAATCACCAATCATTGAAACCAGTATCAAACCAGAGTCAAACAATTCAAATCGGCACCAAAACACGTTCAAAACAGATAGCATCCATTTCAAACAAATTTCAAACAGGATCACCAAACAAGTTCTCAAACAGATTTGAAACTTAAAAAAGCAATCTCGACATCAGTCGAGCTCGAAAAGTCGACCGACTTTCCATCTTGGAACCTGCACAAAAAATTAGGGTTAGGTTCCTTCCATGAGGTCGTAGCCGAGCACAGCATGATCCGTCATCTCTTGGACAAACAGTGTTGCTTTGGCGACGATGGTAGTCCCAAGATAGCAATCGCACTAAACCTCCAAGGTCATCTACTCGTGAAGAGACATCTGCTGAGAGATGTCGAGAAATTTGAAGATATAATCTGCTAGGGTTTCCATGGCAAGCATTTCAGGATACCCCACTCTGCCAGAAGTTGCACTCCGAAGGAAGATATATATATATATACCTTCATAAGTTCAGAATAGTCTGAACTCACGAATTATAAGAGGGAATAAAGCACTCATAAAACTATAAAAGCAAGGGACACACGAAAAGAAAAGAAAAACAAAAACAAACAAACTAACTAACTAAATCACTTTGATTGCTTCGAAACAAAACTAGATAAAACAAAACATTATTAACTTAAAAATGTTTTCAAAAAAGGTATGTGTAAAATAAGTTGACGCAACTTACTTGGCTTAAAACAAGTACTCAACTTTAAGCAAACAAAAAAAAAAAAAAAAGGATAAGACATCTTAAAAACTTAATCCTCGAAATCAAACTTCACACAACAACCTATAACGGAACACATTCTTAAGTCCTCAGGTAAGCTAAATATGAAATCGAAAAATGAATACTACTACAAACCTACGAAGAGCAAAGAACCAAACTTGACAATATGTGATCTCAACTTCACTGCTTGTCCAAACAGGAAGAATAAGATTATCACCTTTATCATGCATAGCTTGGACAACAGCTATGACATCCCTACTCACGTCGTCAGTGCCCAAGAGTAGGTGCAGGTTTATATAGAGGTCATTCATGCTTTGAACGTACTCTACAAAACCAACGAGCCGAGTTTCTATCACCCTCCGGAGGTGATGGGCATACTCAGCCATGATAAAGGCTAGCAATTGTCAAGCTATAGTGAAAATACTAGAAACGCTAAAGATCAAAACAACAACATAAGGTGTTATTAAGTCAAACAATAAGTCGGCTTTTTAGCTCCCCACTTCTATTGAATTTACTACTGATTATCTTGAACATTCCAAAGGAAGAAACACTAAAAATAAACTTACTACGATGCAAAAATGAACGAACTTTTTTCATGATTCTTTTGAACGAGTATCCTTTTTCAACTAGTAAAGAAATAAGATGGCAAGATTGAACAACAAAAGTAGATTTACTAGAACAAAGACGAGAAAATCTAAATAGTTGAGAGCAAATGACACCGTACTTAGCTAAAAGAGAAATGTTCGAAGAAATGTGAGGCATGCGGATGATTTTTAGATTGGCATATTCTGGTTCAAGGCGCTTATCATAGATATCTACTTCTAATCCCAAGGGAGTCTGAAAAATCTTAAGGTCTAAAAAGGCACAACAATCACTATTTGTGGTACAGTTAAGTTCACAAAACTCCTTGGGATAAATCCCTCCGCCTACAGAACTCGAATTCAAGTACATAAAATCTTGAAAAGAAGGAACGTCAGGGACAAAAAGATCATCTACAAAGCGTCTTACATTGCATAACTTGTGCAAAAATATTGGGCAAGTGTTAGCAAGGACAAGACGCTCCATAAAATCAAACTCATAAGTAAAAAGATAGAAATTAGCAAGAAAAACAGCACAATTGGTACCCATAGGGATACCAATTGTTTGCTTGAAAAGAGAGTCGCCGATGGTTATATATAAATTGTCGCCGAAGGAAGATGTCAAAAACCATATAACTTCGGGCAAAAAAAAATTCTTGAAAGCTTGCCAAGTACTTGGAGTATGCTGCTTGGTAGCTGTAGATATCAACATCTGCATGGCCCTGCTTCTGAGAAAAACAGTGACTTAAAACAAATCTGGATCCTTCTCTTGCAAGTGATCTTAATTGGCTTATGCCCTGTAAGACACTGCGGTGAAGACGAGAGCGCGCCCGATGCGCGATGAAGTAAGGGTGGGAGTGGCTAATAAGTCCGGGTTGGAGGCCAAAGATATCCTCAAATAAAGCTCTGTCTGCTCTTTTGTGGGACCGGTATGCTTTCAGAAAAGCACACGCCTGATGCTCTGATACCACTGTCACAGGGCGGGCACCACGTGCCAATAGAAAAGAACAGACTGAACAACTTTAAGCACTTCAAATAACAACAGAACTGAAATGGAGAGAGAGACGACACGCGACACGGAGTGGCGGAATTCCACCCCAGAGAGTATTGGCCCCAAACCTTGGCACCCCTTTCGGTATTTCTTTATATTGCATCATCAAAGTACAAGCCGGTACTCCAGACTCTGCACCTTCTCCAGGAAGCATGCCAGAGAATGAGCCCTAGCCTCATATTTAAAGGCCCTTGGCCTGAAAAGCAATTTATATGAAAAGCTTTCAAACTCAAAAGCTTCTGGTCCAAAAAGCATAAAAAGTTTTCAAAAGCTTTTGGTCCAAAAAGCAATGCCAAAAGTTGCCAGCGCAATTTACGGAAATCCGTATAGCTTGCCATGTCATCAGCTAGCGCAAAACGCGAAAATACGTACAACCTGCCACGTCATCATGTCAGCGCAATTTTCGAAATTTGTCTGCTGCCTTAGGGTTAAGGTTTCTGGCAAAAATTAGGGTCTGCAGGTTTTAGGGTTAGGGTTTCCAAAATTAGGGTTTCAACAATTAGGGTTTTCAGAATTAGGGTTTCAACAATTAGGGTTTTCAGAATTAGGGTTTTTGGCAGAAATTAGGATTAGGGTTTTCTGCACTCGGGCAACCACGTCATCACTCTGTGACACTTCTTCTGTTGCTTGTTCTTCTTAGGGTTTAGGCCCCTCGGCCGGCATCTGAAAGTTGGCTCCATTCTTTAGGCTTCGACACGTCAGCAGTTTGTTACACCATGTGTCTAATTTGCTCCTTTTGGTTTAATTCCTAGTACCCACCAACTTATAAAGTCTTGTCGAGGGGCCTAAAGGACTTTAACTAAACCTAGCCACTTCTTTACTAGTCGGATTCCAGTGCTGATTGGCCCCAAACATCTCGTGGTTGCCTGGCTATAATGGAATATGGCTATAACATTGACTGTAGCGGAAATTGAAAAAACAATAGTGAGCATTTCCTTTAAGGGAATGCTTAAAGAGCATAAGAAGAGTGATTGATTAAAGGTAGCAAGATGAACATTACACCTAATTAGCTTGGCATGAACAATACTTGTAAAAGAAAGAGAGAAAGGATTAAAGAAATTGACAACAATTGAGGACCGGATTTATATGGAGCCGGTCCCCTCTCCTGAAGAAAGGAAAGAGGAAGAAGAAGTAACGTACGAAAAAGAAAGACTCCTCACTTGTTATTACTCTTATTGTTTAGCATAGCATAATAGCATAGTAATGGAAATGAAGCTTGCACTTTGGAGCATGGCTCTTGGTTGGAAATGAAGCATAATAGCTCCAAAGCTTGCACTTTGGAGCATGGCTCTTGGTTGGATTTGCATTCCATAGCCAAGAGTTGTTGGTATAGGCTCTCAACTTCTCAAGCTTGGAAAAGGAGATGGGAGTTTTTGCACAACACACTATGAGAATGAGAGTGTGTGTAAGTGTGTGAGAACGTATATGGGAATGAGGTGTGAGTGTGTGAGAGAGGGTATAAGGGCAAGCACACGCCCTCCTTGCTTGGGTCGACCCTCTCTTCTAGCTCATGCCTGAAAATGATTGGACCTCCGCAAGCCTGGCCAATCACATGCTTTGTGCCTATCAAGCAACAAGGATAGCATTAGAACAAGTGTCCTTCTTACCCCTTAGAGAGAGAGAGAGAGGGCTTGAATAATGCTTGAAAATTAATTAAACAAACTAAATTCTCATTGGACCCCTTTAGAGGCCAGTCTATTCCAAGTCTATGGATCATGGTATTTTGACCTTGCGTGCAACCAAGCACACTACGCCTCATCGTGATTGGTTCACTTCTCTTGAGATTGTCCCTAGCAAGAACACTATCAAATGTGTCAAACAATATCCCTTGTCCAGTTAAGTGTAACCAACAAGTCACCTAACAGGCGATAAAGCTGCAACAATGCCAGATTGAACCAACACCAACAAACTTGAACTGAAAAAGAACACGGCGGACAAGAGACAAAGTGGCATAGTTGCACTCTCAAAAGCAGTGACACAATATCTCTCGTCCAGTTAAGTGTAACCAACAAGTCACCTAACAGGCAATAAAACTACAATCATACCAAATTCAATCAAAAGAAACAAACTTGAACTGAAAAAGAACACGGCAGACGAGAGCGGCAGACAAGAGACAGAGTGACACAGTTGCACTCTCAGAAGCACTCGCCCCTCAACTATGCACCCCTTGCAATATTTCGTTACTTATTGACTAGAGTTGAAGTTACAACTATCGGAGAGCTCATACTCTCCAAGTCATCCGTAGTCACAATCTCAGAACTAGTGGTACCCTTGCCTCAGTTTTATACGCACTCATCCAAAAAGTTCAAAAGCGACTTGAAGATCACTCTCATAAGCATTGGGCCCTCAAACCAGGTGCCTCTCGAAGTGACATTTGTCGTAGAGCCCACACTTTCCCTCTTAAGTCATCAACAAAAGTCGCAAATTGAGAAGTAGTGACACCCTCACCACTCATTTGAAGGCACTACCCTAAAAAACCCAAAGCGACTTGAAAATCATAAGTTATTTTTCCCAAGTACTAAAAGCACCACGCAGTTGCTCAAAACCAACAAAAATCACCTACTCTCAAACTCACTAATGCTTAAAAAGCAATCCCAACGCCCAAAAGCATCTCCACATCAACCATGTCTCGTACAGTGTCACGTCAAAAGTCCGTATAGTGCCACATCAGCACCCGTCATACAATTTCAGGATTCACAACGCATACTCCAGAAGATTGCACTCATACTTTGGTCATCACTTCTTCAGGTCCTACTTTGGCTCTACTCTTCCAATCCACTCCAATTTGGTGTCAGCATGCCACGTCGTTACTTTGTGACATTAAGAAAGTTGGTAAGATTGTGCTTAATGCTGCAGGTGGTGGTCCTTCACTTGCAGATGCTTTATATGCATCTTGGATTAAGAAGAAGCTTCTATACGTATATGCACTTGTGAAACTTGATTTTGTAGTCAAATTTGTGGATAACAGATATGCTGATACAATTTCGGCATCTAGCACTTTGACCGTGAACTATATAAGCTTAATGCTTATAAGAAAAATGTAGAAGAATCAACCAGTGCTGTTTTTTATTCAAACTACTACACATATTGTGCAATATCAACTAGTCACGACGTTGACAACTAATGCTTGAATTACTGAGAATATGTCCAAATGAACTCTAGGGATCATGTCCAAATTCACCCTCAAAATAAAGTGATTATTAAAAGTTCATTAGGCACTCGTCATCAGTTTGTGACAAGCCGATAGGAAACCCATCAAATGGTGGCTTCAAATCGACTTGTTGAATAGCAAATTGGCAGGTCTCAGCTTTTTGAACCCACAGCCATCATCGCTCAAAACCCGTGGATAGTGTGAGTAGTTGCTTACAGCCTTGCCATTTCCTGGTGTTTGTTGGAAACCGTTTTTAAAAGCTCACTAGCACCAAATCTCCCCATGGAAAAAATTCTTTGCATGCATTGGCACTAGCCTGAGGTAGGCGGTCTCCTACCTTTTTCCTATCTGAGTGATGATAAGTACCAACAACCAGAGGAGACACATACAAAACAAGTTCCGTTCCAGCCAAGACAACGGTCTTACCGCCTGAGTATCAATAACGAGAAGGTTGAGGTGGCGAGCAAGGAGGACTATAAGGTCCTTCCAGAAATTGAAGCGCCCTTCCCAGTCAGCACGTTGCCCAGTGAGAGCCTTGAACCGAGCCGCACTCACCACATCGTCGTCCCAGCCAGCTACGTTGGAGAGCAGCCATGCCTGCATCGGCGACTCCATCGGAAGCCTGTAACTTTCAGCCTCTCTAGAAGGCCCTCGATTGTTAGGCCTCTGTCACATGCGGGCGCCCGGACACTTTAAAGGTTTTCTTTGGGCGCTTTACGTGTCATACAAAAAGACAAATTAATCTGAGGCTAAACATCAGCAGCGCAGCTGTTCACCGCCCAAACATGACCTTCACGCACTGTTAATTAAAGAATGTCTTGTTGTGGCCAAAGGGCGTTACCCCGGATGAGATTCTGCACCCGCGGACACATCCTCTTGCTACTCATTTTGCGCCACCTCAACGTCGCACACATTCGTGTGTGACAAGGGCCTTAGACTTTGATGCAAGATCTGAGAAAGCTTTGTGGATTTTTACATCTAATTTCATATGTAAATTTTGTGTGTAGTTTTATTTTCTTTTATTTATTTATAAATATCCCTCACTCCCTAATCTCTTCTTCGGAGATATCGAAGCCACCACCTGAAAGAAACTCGAAACTCTTTAACATCCCCTCTCTGAACGGGGAACCAATCCTAGGGAGCTGGCATGAAGGGATAATGTCACCCTCGATAGAGGTTTGCTGAAGATATCATCGGGGTTATTTGATGCAGGACAATACTCTAGTCAAACAAAGCCATCCTTGATCTTCTCACAAACAAAATCATCATGTATCTCTATATGCTTTGTCTAGGCATGAAAAATCGAGTTCCTCACAATGGGTATACAACTCTAATTGTTAAGAATAAATCATGATCATCTGATGCGGCGAGCCAATCTTCGAAAGTAGCCTCTATAACCACTACAAATGGCGCTATACTCGACCTCTATGGATGATAATGTTGGGTTAAAGGCGGTGTGCCTTTTACTCCGGTCAGACACTCCAGAGACGTCCGACCTCCCATTACTTGTACACACTTTATTCTTTACTAGATAGAAGAATAAGGGACTCTCTCACACACAGAGAGTGTTGAGCTACTCCATCCGCATCATGTGTTCTCTCTCTCTCTCTCTCTCTCTCTCTCTCTCTCTCTCTCTCTCTGTGTGTGTGTGTGTGTGTGCACACGCACCGCATTCGCTCACTCACAATTGGTATCAGAGCGCACGGTGATCACGGAGAGCATGGCGGTGTCGAGACCTTTGAGGCGGTATCTTGCTCGCTCTCATCGGTGGTGGAGAGATCAAGAAAGCTTTGAGACGGTAGTTTGCTTGCTCTTGTCGGTGGAGAGATCAAGAACGCTTGGAAGCTTTGTGAGAATGCAATGGGAGCTTGTGAGCTTAGTTAAGAGTGATGTACGCTCTTGTGGAAGCTCGGAAAGGAGTGTTGAAGATAGTGTGTGAGTGAAGGTGCTGCCCTAAAAACTGTGTGCATAGCAGCACTGTTTTGAAATTCATTTTTCAGCTTGTAGAATGCTGATATGAATATTCTACATGCAATTCCCCTCCGTTTCGACATGGTATACAACTTTGCATAAGAAACTTTTTGCAAATTCCTCACTATGTTGCTAATATTCAGCTCAACCTGACTGTATACAGAAATTTCAGGTTTTCTGTTTTTGCATAGTGTGCGGGTTTGATGCACTTTGGAAGCACGGAAGATGCTCAAAGTCGGGTGCATAAATTATGAGCTGAAGATGCAATTTTAGCTTGTGCAGAGCTTGTGGTTTGAGGGTTTTTGGTAGATTTGGGCAACGAAGTACAAAGGCATTTACACACCATCGAAGCGGTCTCTTGAGAGACGCGGTTTTTCAAGCACACGTGTGGAGCTTCTTTCACAGGTTTTCACAGGATACTTTGAGAAAGATTTTGTGCTTCGGTTTATGATCTTTGCAAATGGATTTGCATATGGTTATGGTACATGGTTGATGCCCATTATACATGCATTTTGGCGAGCACTTTTGAGTGCCGGTGAGCTCTCTTGAGAGCATTGCTTTCCAATTGATCAGGTTTCTAAATTACAACTCTTCTGGTGCTTGTTTATGCACGGTCACTCCGTGGATGTACGTTGAGTGTGGATTGCCATTGTATGTGAAATTGTGGAGCCATTTTGGCATTTCTACTCATTGGCATTGAGTAGTGTTATGGTTTATGGTTTAGAGTCCTCTTTCGGAGACTATAGTGGTCAAAGTTTATACCCACCATACTTTTGGCTTATAGTTTTTTGGTAGTTGTAATGGTCGAGAATTTATCCCACTTTGGCATCTTAGATGCGATTTTATGGTTGAGATTTTGACCCAGCTACAGAGGAGACTCTGTCGATTTGTTGCCAGATTTTATGCGCTTTGTGACAGGTGCTAGAGAGCTATTGTAGCCAAGTTTTGGCTTGTGCCTATGCGGATGGTCATTTCGCTTGCGCTCTCATTACATATGTTCACGATTTATGCATGATTGGCTCTTTGTTTTGGCAAAGGGTTATGCACTTTATGCGATATTTGCCATACTTTTGGGGGCAGGTGTTTGATCAACTGGTTTTATTTTGCATGGTGTTGAGCAGTTATGCTCTTGTAAACAATGCATTTACACTTTGTGTGAGTTGATCTATAGACTCATTTTGCACTTAGTTATGGATTCTTGCAGTGAGACAGCTCGTCATTGGATACACAAGTTGGTGTATCACGAAATCTCTCAGACGTAGACATGTGGTTTGCTAGATTTGTGGTAGACTAGAGCACATGAGGAGACGTTGTTGTAGGCATTGGAGACAATGGAGGATTCTATTGGTTGTTGTTGAGAGTACGAGTGTGGTAGACACTCCTACTTTCGCAAGTTCACCTAGACATTCATGGACTTTGTCTCACAATTGACAACTGGACGGCAATGCTTTACACCATGTTACTCCTCGCTCGCAGGGAGTGGTTTATCACATTTTTTGTTATGAGACAGGATGGTGTTCATGGTGTGGGTGACATTGATTTACACTTCGCGAGTGGGAGTATATTTGTGCTCCACGATGTTCAGTATGTTCATGGTGCTTATAGGAGTTTGATCTCCATCTCGCAGCTTAGAGATCGTGGGTGTCATGTTCAGTTGACTGATGAGTCTTACTTGATGAGGAGAGGTTTTCTTGTGATAGCGTGAGGCCATCTTGGTGTTCGTTTGACTCTTCAATATGTTCTTGGTGTCAGAGACACCATAGTGTCTGTGAGTCCTTTGCCGTGCAGACGTTCGCAGTCTAGGCAAGTATACTTTGATGATGAGGAGCATGACACTGAGCTCGTTGTGCATGCGGGGTCTGAGGACATACATGTGGAGCAGGACAGCTCTTTCAGTGCACAATTAGAGTAGTCACATGTGGTGCTGACTGATTTTGAGGCTTTGCCAGTCAGGGAGCAGAGCAATGAGTCCATGTACGAGACGGTCCAGTCTCAGTGACTTGGCAGACATGTACTTTCACAAATGAGCTCCAGGATGTTGTGCACGACATGTCTGTAGATGCAGAGTTAGAGCGGGCATGCTCTAGTGAGACACATCGGATTGATCCTCTTAGGATAGAGATGCCTCCTACCACGGAGATGAGCGATATGGAGTTTTTTGACATGATGATGCTAGAGACTGATATTGTGACGCCAGGACAATGCATATAGTCCCTATGGATGATGAGGGAGTGACGACCCTGGAGTCAAGATTGACATGTCCATATGTGGCTAGTTCCGGTAGTGATGGAGTGAGGGTTGATATACCTACTAGAGTTGATGTGATTGGCATGGATATGTTGGTAGATATTATGCCTTTATCATCAGCCTTCTGGACTCTCATGTACAACCTCTTAGTGTCGAGATCAGACATAGTAGCTGCAGTGGCAGCGTTTGCAGTTGGGGTTGTCAGTCATGCGATGAATGATACTGTTATGATGCGTCATGGAGCGGTGCAAGTCATTACAGGATACAGGGTATGCATGTTGATTCTAGAAAGGACATACGCTTCACACACCGCTAGAGCCTACACATTGGCATGCATTGGCTTCGAGAGAGCCAGTGGACATAGGTTGAGACGAGTTTCCTCCCTTACCGTCCTATAGTAGTACCACTTATCGGCACATTCACCTTTAAGTGGGAGATTGTTGGGGTAAAGGCGGTGTGCCTCTTACCCCGTTCGGACACGCCAGAGACGTTCAATTGCCCATTACTTGTACACACCTTATTCTTTACTAGATAGAAGAATAAGGGGCTCTCTCACACACACATATTGTTGAGCTGCTCCACCCGCATCTTGTGTCGTCTCTCTCTCTCTCTCTCTCTCTCACACACACACACACACACACACCACACACACACACACACACCGCATTCGCGCACTCACAGATAAGGCAACTGTAAGTTGCTTCTTATCGCTACATGAAATTTCTCCTGAGCCAAATGAAAAGGTGTAACATGTAGTTGACCATCATCTATCTAGTTCACTGCCCCAATCTGAGTCACTCCATCCTTGAAGAATGATCCAGGAGTCTATACCTCCAACCGCATACCAAATGCCTAATGACTTTGATTGCTTCAAATACTGCAAGGTCCAAAGAGAGTCCTCCATATGTGACTTGGAGGGTCTACTATAAACAAACTGAGAATCCCATCGGGAAAGTGATTTCAAGCCGGGTTTTGAGTACCCAAATAAGTGAATCGACTAGCTTCCAGTACTTTATAGCATCTACTATATTTGAGGGTCATATTGTGAAATGTTTGGTTGGGATCCATAGGAGATGAGATAAGGTTGCACTTAGCCATAGCAAATGTCAGTGTTGATTCTATCAGAATTGTAGAAATATTTTGAAGTTTGTATTTTACTGTAAGAGGGCCATGTAGTAGCTTACGAGAGTCGGATGCTCTCGAAGACTGATAGGGTTGCATGGATTTATGAGAAAGAACTCTTAGCAGTGATACATGCTTTGAGTCAATGGAAGCATTACTTGCTCAATGCAGGTTTTATAGTGTACATAGATTATCAATTTCTTGTCCCAGACTAAGTTGTCAAAGAAAGAAATGAGATGAGAAAATATCCGATCTCATTTTCACTCTTATATAGTGTACTTGAAGGGAAAGGAGAACATGGTTGCAGAGGCCTTGTCTTGCAAGCCATAGATACCAGCTTGTTGTAGCACTATATCATCGAGATTTTGACGATATGCAAGTACAACACACTAATTTTGGTCTTCGAGAGGGTACATAGTGGGGAGTAAGTTTCAAGATATTCTCTTAAGGATGGGTACTTGATGTGAAAGACCATGTTGTGTGTGGCACATGGTTTGAGGCAAAGGTGTTGATGGAGTGTCACAATCCTCCTTTTGTTGGGCATACGGGCATAGAGGTGACACTCAAGGTTGTTGAGCGGTACTTCTATTGGCCTGACGTGAAGAAGGAAATGGATGAGTTTGTGCGCACTTGCTTAGTGTCTCAAAAAGTGAAGTATGACATGCATGCAGCAGTAGGATTCCTAGAGCCTTAACCAAACTGACCATGGAAGATTATGGCTTATATAGATTTCATCTTTGATTTCCCAAGACTCGAGGTAGGCATGATGGCATTTGGATTATTGTGGATAGATTCAACAAGCACGCTCACTTCGTACCAATGAAAAAAACAATGAAGCATTATCATTTGGCAAAGTTGTTTGTCTCACACATCTTTTGGTTACATGGGTTACCTAAGTCTATTATTTCAAAGAGAGACCCTAGACTTATGAGCTTGTGAGACCATTGTGTGAGAATGTGGGTACTTTACTCAAACTCTCCTCGTCATTTCAAATGTAGGCTGATGGGCATACAAAGATAACCAGTTTGGTGGTACTAGACTTATTCAAGTGCTATATCTCTGAAATTAGTTCTAAGTGAAAAATTTCTCCGTAAAAAGTGGCATGAGCGGTAGCTTTTTTGACAGTTTTGAAAGCAGTTGACTTTGTAGGCGCCATGTTTTTAGCTTACAAAGCTTCTGGGCGCTAGTTTTTGATAGCTTTTTCTTTTGGTTTGCTTGTCTTTATAAGTGAGCCTTGGGGGACCTCTCTGGCATATCAATGCACATTTGCATAGTTGCAAAGTCCTCCCGGCAGTTGTACTATGTGACTATATCACTACAAGGGCGGTTGACTTACAATGCATTTGGAAGTGGAACTCCGCCACCCCATATCTCTTAAGTTCAAGTGTTAAAACAGTTTTCCAAGTTTAGTTGTGTGATTGTTGTTGATTCATAGCCTCACTAGTGGCTTGCCGGTTACAAAGAAAGCCATAAGCTATCTTTAGACCTCTCTAATTAATCACCAGTGTAGTCCAAGGTGTGTGTGTGTGTGTGTGTGTGTGTGTGTGAGAGAGAGAGAGAGAGAGAGAGAGAGAGAGAGAGAGAGAGAGGAGTTGTTATGATATGGGAACAATATAACATGCTAAAGACGAATGACCATGTCAATATCATGAGCCTTGCTCTAATCGCCTACTTTGTAGGCATTCAAGATATCTTCGAACCAAGATCCTGTATTTGATGTCTCCAAATTGGAAAGTTACATGTTGCATCTCTTCTGGACTCTGGAAAAGCTTAGTCTGCAAATGAATGTGTTGGAGCAAGCATACAACGGGTGTAATTATGCTATATGGATTGTACAATTGATGCATTTAGTCTATATAAACATTTTGTAAATAGCATGTTTTAGGTCAAAACAGACAGATGTGAAAGCCATCAAATATGATACAAGGTAAACAAATAAACATGCTTAAATAAATTTATGTATGTATAGCAATTCACTTAACATGCATTTTTTGTTTGTGCCACCGAAACATCTCTATAGAAATACGTAAATAAATTCGTATAAGTTTGAATAAAAATATGTATGTATAGCAATTCACTTAAACATGCAATTTTTGTTTGTGCCACCCGTACTTCTAAATGTTTATATAGAAGTATGTATCTATACAATTCGCATATTTTTATTTGTTTTACCGACATGCATAATTTCAAAACAATTATGAATAGTTTATATATGTTTAATTTGAAATGTAATAGATTGACACAACAACAAACAAAATCTCAAAGCCCGCGCGCAAAGAGAATCGGGTATATGGTGTCTGTCTCACCCTCAATCCAATATAATAAACAATAAATTTATGGTATCAATATAAATCCACACAGCAATGAACTCTACGTTCAATGAAAAAACTCGTGATCAAATCTTTAACTTGATCGTCGTATACAAGCATAAAGAGGAATGACTACAATAAGCTTAAACTAAGAGATTCTGCCCCTGGTAAATGAAAATGGTAGCAGCTTAAATACAGACACACTATGTTGCATACACACTACTTAGAAAAGAATGAGGGTGCATAATATCAAGCAAGTGCATGCTATGATGAGTGTTGGGAAATATTATCGTTTCTCTTGCGAGCTTTCAACCATGTACATGCTTCAAAACATGCATCCTTGGATTGTGACTTGCTCGTAGACCTCAATGACCTTGCAACACCGATAAAGAAGTTTGTTTGTCAAAGACATCAACTAAAGAATTTTGAGACGACAACTTTTCTATCGAAAAACATATAATATAAATATAAAACATATAAGTGAATTTCATCTTGTTATTCATATGCATATTTATTTGCGTATAGAAAATAAGCACAAAGCAACTTCATCATCTGAAAAATATTTAACTCTCTCGACAAGAAAAAGCTAAAAAATACATATTGACCATGGTTAAATACGATTATTTCATACCTTTTTCTCCTTTTTGGTTGTGTGAAGAGTCATGTTTTCTCCTTTACGGTATTGCGACCAGTCCCTCGTAGATTAGTTTAGTAGTCTTTGGAAAATCATAGAGAGAACTTCAAAGTCAATTTTTTTTCAAAATTAAAAAATTAATAGAGAATAGCAATACTTTAATGCATGTGCATGCAAACCATGTGCGGTATGTTGCTCCCATCAAAAAAGAAAAATCCATGCAATGCAGTATAGTGTGGCGCTGGCACAACTTGCTCCACATTTAATACAATCCCATCAGAAGCTTGCCCCTCCTGTGCCGCTTTACATGTCTCTAGTGTTAGAGCCGGTATGTTTTTCCTCTTATATTGGAGCAACTGTTTGATGAAACAAGTAATTTAAAAAGTGTGGATTTACCTTTAATGGGTGCTTGACAAAAAGTGACCATGTTTGCCTCTAATCGCAAGTCGACTTTGGAGATAGTAATGAAGGTTTTTCTTGTGCAAGAAACTTGAAAAAATGCAAAATAATGTCAATTAAAATGAGCAAATCTGAATCATATAATATTGTCAATTTAAATCAACAAATCTCTCTCTCTCTCTCTCTCTCTCTCTCTCTCTCTCTCTCTCTCTCTCTCTCTCTTATGGGGGGCATTGTGTGCAATGTGCACTCCCCACCACTATCTATACATATATTGCATGGTGCCATCAATAGTTAAATCCCTAAACTACAACTTGGAAACGTCTAGCTAAACCAGCATACTCTACATTGAGAAAATATTTTGAGACAAAAATGATCCATTCATAATAAAAAAATCACAATGGTCTTAAAGGAGTTGAATGCATTCTCTAACTTGCACATAGAAGTAGTCCAATCTTGTCGATCTTATAGTGTATGTAGTATAAAACCTTGTGCTTAGGAGGCCACAAAATCTCCACATCAACTGAAAGGACAAGAGGACAATGGGAACAACTTTGCTCCTCCCATCCTACCTTAACCCTCTATATAGGTCAAGCCCCCGTGCCTTGTTCCCATTGGGCCCTGCCCTGCTACCCTTGGCCTAACATTACTTCCCCCTTGGCCTAACATTACTCCCCCCTTGGGAATGTGTTTTTGTCCTCGAAACCAAAAGTGAGATATTTCTTCGTAAGAACACTAATGTTTTTCCAAGTGGCACCTTCTTGAGGTCGATCTTTCTGTTAAGTATGGAGCCTGATTTACCCCTTGTAATTTTTAGTCTTAAAAATGCACATTTGCAAGGCCCCCATTATGAGGAGAAAGCATCGTGCGTAAGAAAAATTACTCACCGGAAAACCAAAAATTCATGCCCAGTCTCAAGCTTTGTTTGCCGGAATACTCCTTTTTCACCGGAATATTATGGCTGAACGATGCCCGAAAAGTGGGTGAAAGTCAATGGCTGGTTGGCTGGTGGCCGAAAGTCTTTGGCCGATGGTCGATTTCTAGTCGGACTTGTCTTCTCATGGGTGGCCACACATGGGTGCATTGGAGAGTCCAACTTGGACTTGTCTACTCAAGGGCGGGTACACATGGCTGCCTCTCATGAGAGAGGGTAGCCCTTTTCGTCTATAAAAGGAGGCCTCTTCTACACACAAAAGGCATTGTGAAGTTGATGAAACAAGGTGTATGTGAGGTGGCGAGAGTGAAGCAAGGCGGGAGCTCCATTAAGGGCATAATCCCTTTGTAACATACTTCTAGTTTGAACTACTAAAGCCATTGAGTGGATACTTTCCCGTGGACATAACCCACATTGGGTGAACCATGTATATCGTGCTCTCTCTCTCTCTCTCTCTCTCTCTCTCTCTCTCTCTCTCTCTCTCTCTCTCTCCTCTATAATCTCTTGTGTGTGAAAAGTATCTCTCTCCATTAAGTAAACTACTCTAATGTCTACTTAGATACGTCCTATTTCCTAACAACTGGTATCAGAGCAAGGTTTACTTGTAGCTAAAGTATCTCAAGGAAAAGATTCCTCGAATTGAGTGGGAGTAATGACAGAGGAAGGTAAGCTCAAGATCAAGAAGTTCAACATCAAAACCTACCAACATTGGAAGATGCAGATTGAAGACTATCTGTACCAGAAGGACCTTTATTTGCCACTAAGCGGTCTTGTAAAGAAGCTCGCAACAATGGCAGATGAAGAATGGATTGTCCTTGATTGAAAGGCATTAGGAAAAATTTGGCTAAGCTTGGCGTCAACAATGGCATTCAAAGTTTCGAAGAAGAAGACCATGGAAGACTTGATGAAGTCACTTGACGGCCTCTACGAGAAACTATCAGCATCTAATAAGGTATTGGACTTTGGGTATCGCTTATGGAATCTTGGAGATGGTAAAATCTTTAGGAGTAGGGATGTAATTTTCAATGAATAAAATATGTACAAAGATTACTTGGAAAGAAAACAAACAAAAGATACAAGTGATGAGTACATGGAAATAAACAATGAGGGTGCATAATATCAAGCAAGTGCATGCTGTGATGAGTGTTGGGAAATATTATCCTTTCTCTTGCGAGCTCTCAACCATGTACATGCTGCAAAACATGCATCCTTGGATGTGACTTGCTTGTAGACCTCAAGAGTTCTACCAAACATTGAGCAAACTTATCCGAGCAAGCTCAAAACCGAGCAAAGTTATTAAGTGAGTTGCTCAAGTATATGTATACTTCTTCTATAGAGAGAGCTTTCTCTAAACCCAACGTATATCCCACTTCATGTATCAATTGAACAACTTCTTTCACAAATTAGATTAAAGATGTGGCTCCTTTCCATTTTGGATCATCGTTTGAAAAAAACTAGTAGATGTCAAGAATGCCTTAATTTGGTTGCAACAAAATTCAATCTCTTTTGAGCTTGTGCCTGCTCAAGATCTATAAGGTGGTATGGAAATATTTGCTAGCTGGATGAGGGAAAGAATTGCATTGTATTGACAACGCATTGTTTTGGAGACCATAGGGACCTGCCAAACCAAGATATGCCATGTCCATCCACCAGTGAGAGGAGATTCTTAGATCTCTCTCTCTCTCTCTCTCTCTCTCTCTCTCTCTCTCTAAAAACTCTCTAAAAGAGTCTCTGCCGGCACAGACTCTTTCAAAGAGTATTTTTTAGAAAGAGCTCTTTGAGTGCTGGCACGGACTCTTTTAGAGAGTTCCTTTTTAGAAAGAGCTCTTTGAGTTTTCAGAGTTCTCTGAGCCAGTTCAGGTGAAGGATCATTTCCCAATTGGTTGCCAATCAGATGAGAAATTGAGAAAAAAAAGGGTGCAACCAGTTGCTACCCTACGCCTCCTAGGCACGGAGATGGAGCAGATTGGGAATCGTAGACCACGACAAGTAAATTAACACTCGTGATGTACTTTTTTAGGTTCTCACAAATTGAGACACTATATTTACTTAATCACACAATTGTTCATAGTTTTCACAAGAATATAACACGGTCGGTTGTCGGTTGCTCACAAATAGGCAACCACTTAAGTATGTGAACTAGCTCTCTCTCTCTCTCTCTCTCTCTCTCTCTCTCTCTCTCTCTCTCTCTCTCTCTCTCTCACACACACACACACACACACACACACACACACACACACACACACACACACATACACACACACACACACACACACACACACATATTTTGTTTAATGCAAGAATGAGCGCCAATGTATGCATTGAGACGGTGATTATAAGCATGTGAATTCACTCTTTCTCTCTCTATCTCTATTAAAAAAACTCTCTGAACGAGCTCGCGCCGGCGTGGGGTCCTTCAGAGAGTTTTTTTTTTATAGAGATAGAGAGAGAGGAGTGCTCTCTGGGATGCTAGACGCGATCTCCGAAATCCTCTGTCTGAGACATGGGAAGTGAAAAAAAACTCTGTGAAGGAGTCCACGCCGGCGTGGACTCCTACAGAGAGTTTATATATACATATATATATATATATATATATATATATATATATATATATATATATATATATAGAGAGAGAGAGAGAGAGAGAGAGAGAGAGAGAGAGAGAGAGAGAGAGAGAGAGAGAGAGAGAGAGAGAGAGGAGTGCATGAAAGAGAGACGCAGCGCGAGATCTTTTGTATTTATCTGCAACGCAGGGCAATGCAAGAGGTGAAAACGGCGATGAGCATTCAGAATCTTGCTGGTCTAGCAGTTCGCATGTTCTTAAGTTGGTGCTCTCATACAAGTTTTGGAGGTTGATGATTCAAAACACTTCCATACCAGTGCAGTATATGCGGCTGCAGTTAGCTGCATCACTCAACCTTTACGGATAGAGCTTTCTTCTGGGGATCCATCAAATACAGTGTGTACAGGAGCTATGGAGATGGAAAGCTTGGTCGAGGTCTTGTTAGGCCGGATGGGGAGACGGGTTCCACTCATGCATTTGTCAATTCCAGCACCGCATATACCAGGTCTTTTCTCTCGTGGTTGGGTTTTTAATTGGGTTTTGCAAAAAGGCAGACGTTCACATCAACAAAGGCGGTGTGTAAAGCTTAGAGCTACCGTACTCTGGCTGTGCTGAATGGATAGCATTTTTCTGTAAGTCGAGAGAAGCATGAAGCTGTCGATTTCTCAAGGTTCCAGCCACTACTACCTGGTGTGATTGAAACCGATGATCATCTAGCTTCATATGTAGTGGTTTTTCAGGGCTCCTCATCGCAAGGTAAATAGTGCTATTACTTTTCAGCTCCATGTATGCTCTTGCATAATATTGTGTAGCATTCTTTTTATCTGTAATAGGCTAACAATGAGGTGGTATATTCAGATCCAGAAGCTCCTCCCTTACCACAGGACTTTTTAAATTTTTACACTAGAAAGCGCACCCCATTTTATCTAGTGTCTGCTTCCCTTTGCCCTCTTGCTGTCCCTTTGCCATTTCCAGACATATTTACTCCTTTGGTTTCTTCCAAAGTGCAACTGACGCAATGTAAATCAGACATTTCAATCATACCTATAGCCACCAAGCTCTGTACGAGTGTAGCTATCCTGCCATACCTCCACAAGAAGTTTTGGATAGATTCTCACAATTATTCCCACATTATGACTTACCTCAACATCATGAACTTTTGTGAGGGAGGCACAACATACCTAGCTAGGTATGCGGTGCCTCCCGAGCAGAACCTCATGATGTTAGGTATTGTATGAAAAACACTCAAAAGCGGTTCCCTTTTCCTACATGAGAAAATTTCTAAATCTTCTTGTGCTCGAGAAGCGGCTGCGCAATCTTCAACATCCTAGTGGAGGTTCCTTGGGCTGGCAGATCGTGGAAAGGTGGACTCTGCAGAAAGATGAAGTTAGGGATCTTAGTGAGATAATAGCTAATAGTGTTGTTGCATATGGGAGCACAAGGAGAGAGTTGGAATCAGATTCGGAATGACCCTTGAAAGAGGAGTTTGTGATGGTTGCAGTATAAAGTAAAGGTTCAGGAATCCAATGTGTGCTTCAGTAATCACAGGCAGCGCATCTGTGCTTGTGTAGCTACAGGTGGAGGGCCTCTTTTTTCGCTTCTGTAGTATATCAAAGCCTTTCTTTGGCATTCACAACAAATGTGGCACTCTTCCATTTCTTCAAGTTGGGTCATTAATGATTAAGTGTATTGGCAGATGGAATGATTAGTGTATTGGCAGATGGAATGATGCGACAATCACCTTGGGCAAGTTTTTATGATTTAAGTTCTATATGTATCTTGTTGGGTTTTGCTCGTTTTTGTGATTGCTCGGAAAGGTTTGCTCGGAGTTTGGAATTCCCCGACCTCAATGACCTTGCAACACCCATAAAGAAGTTTGTTTATCAAAGACATCAACTAAAGAATTTTGAGATGACAACTTTTCCATCGAAAAACATATGATATAAATATAAAACATATAAGTGAATTTCATCTTGTTATGCATATGCATCTTTATTTGCGTATAGAAAATAAGCACAAAGCAACTTCATCATCTGAAAAATCTTTAATCCTCTCAACAAGAAAAAGATACAAAATACATATTGACCATGGTTAAATACGATTATTTCATACCTTTTTCTCCTTTTTGGTTGTGTGAAGAGTCATGTTTTCTCCTTTACGGTATTGCGACCAGTCCCTCGTAGATTAGTTAGTAGTCTTTGGAAAATCATAGAGAGAACTTCAAAGTCAAATTTTTTCCAAAATTAAAACAATAATAAAGAATAGCAATACTTTTATGCATGTGCATGCAAACCATGTGCGGTATGTTGTTCCCATCAAAAAAGAAAAAGCCATGCAACGTATAGTGTGGAGCTGGCACAACTTGCTCCACATTTAATACAATCCCATCAGAAGCTTGCCCCTCCCGCGCCGCTTTACGTGTCTCTAGTGTTAGAGCCGGTATGCTTTTCCTCTTATATTGGAGCAACTGTTTGATGAAACAAGTAATTTAAAAAGTGTGGATTTACCTTTAATGGGTGCTTGACAAAAAGTGTCCATAATGTCAATTAAAATGAGCAAATCTGAATCATATAATATTGTCTATTTAAATCAACAAATCTCTCTCTCTCTCTCTCTCTCTCTCTCTCTCTCTCTCTCTCTCTCTCTCTCTCATGGGGGGCATTGTGTGCAATGTGCACTCCCCACCACTATCTATACATATATTGCATGGTGCCATCAATAGTTAAATCCCTAAACTACAACTTGGAAACGTCTAGCTAAACCAGCATACTCTGCATTGAGAAAATATTTTGAGACAAAAATGATCCACTCATTAAAAAAAAAAAGCACAATGGTCTTAAAGGGGTTGATTGCATTCTCTAACTTGCACATAGAAGTAGTTCAATCTTGTCGATCTTATAGTGTATGTAGTATAAAACCTTGTGCTTAGGAGGCCACAAAATCTTCACATCAACTGAAAAAACAAGAGGACAATGGGAACAACTTTGCTCCTCCTATCCTACCTTAACCCTCTATATAGGTCAAGCCCCCGTGCCTTGTTCCCATTGGGCCCTTCCGTGCTACCCTTGGCATGACATTACTCCCCCCTTGGGAAAGTATTTTTGTCCTCAAAACCAAAAGTGAGATATTTCTTCGTAAGAACACTAATGTTTTCCAAGTGGCACCTTCTTGAGGTCGATCTTTCTGCTAAGTATGGAACCTGATTTACCCCTTGTAATTTTTAGTCTTGAAAACTCACATTTGAAAGGCCCCCATTATGAGGAGAAACCATCGTGGGTAAGAAAAATCACTCACCAAAGACCAAAAATTCATGCCCAGTCTCAAGCTTTGTTTGCCAGAATATTCCCTTTTCACCGGAATATTATGGTTGAACGGCGTCCAAAAAGTGGCTAAAACTCAATGGCCGGTTGGCTGGTGGTCGGAAGTCTTTGGCCAATGGTTGATTTCTAGCCGGACTTGTCTTCTCAAGGGCGGCCACACATGGGTGCATTGGAGAGTCCAACTTGGATTTGTCTACACAAGGGCCGCTACACACGGTTGCCTCTCATGAGAGAGGGTAGCCCTTTTGGCCTATAAAAGGAGGCCTCTTCTACACACAAAAGGCATTGTAAAGTTGATGAAACAAGGTGTATGTGAGGTGGGGAGAGTGAAGCAAGGCGGGAACTCCATTAAGGGTATAATCCCTTTGTAACATACTCCTAGTTTGAACTACTAAAGCCATTGAGTGGCTACTTTCCCGTGGACATAACCCACATTGCGTGAACCATGTATATCGTGCTGTGTGTGTGTGTGTGTGTGTGTGTGTGTGTGTGTGTGTGTGTGTCTACTCTATAATCTCTTGTGTGTGAAAATTATCTCTCTCCATTAAGTAAACTACTCTAATGTCTACTTAGATACGTCCTATTTCCTAACAATTGGTATCAAAGCAAGGATTACTTGTAGCTAAAGTATCTCCAGGAAAGGATTCCTTGAATTGAGTGGGAGTAATGATAGAGGAAGGTAAGATCAAGATCAAGATCAAGAAGTTCAACGACAAAACCAACCAACATTGGAAGATGCAGATTGAAGACTATCTATACCAGAAGGACCTTTATTTGCCACTAAGCGTTCTTGTAAAGAAGCTCACAACAATGGCAGATGAAGAATGGGTGTCCTTGATTGAAAGGCATTAGGAAAAATTTGGCTAAGCTTGGCGTCAACAATGGCATTCAAAGTTTTGAAGATGAAGACCATGGAACACTTGATGAAGTCACTTGACGGCCTCTACGAGAAACCATTGCCATCTAATAAGGTATTGGACTTTGGGTATCGCTTATGGAATCTTGGAGATGGTAAAATCTTTAGGAGTAGGGATGTAATTTTCGAATGAACAAAATATGTACAAAGATTACTTGGAAAGAAAACAAACAAATAATACAGGTGATGAGTACATGGAGCTTGAGGACGGTGAAGACCCAAGGAGTGCAAGCACTGACAACGTGCAACCATGTCAACCAAATAAGGAGCCTCAACCTATGCCTTGAAGATCTACTAGAGCAAGTAGACCTCCAGAAAGGTTTGCTCCTTCTTTCAACCATCTCTTGGTCTCAGATTTTGGATAGCCAGAATCATGCGAAGAAGTTATGCAACATGAATCCAAAGAAGGATGGATGAAGAGCATGCAAGTAGAGATGGACTCATTACATTGCAATAAAAAATGAAAATTGGTTGCGTTTCCTAAAGGTAAGCGAGCACTGTAGAACAAATGGGTGTACAAGCTGAAAGAAGAAGAAGGTGGGAAGAAAAGGTACAAGTTTAGGCTTGTGATAAAAGGGTTTTCTCAAAAGAAAGGTATTGACTTCAATGAAATATTCTCTCCTATTGTAAAAATGAATTCAATTAGGCTTGTCTTAAGCCTTGTGACTGCTCATTACTTAAATCTTGAGCAAATGGATGTAAATCCCGCATTCCCTCATAGTGAGTTAAAGGAGGAAATTTACATGCTTCAACCAAAGGGGTATGAAGTAAAGGGTAAGGAGAAAATGGTTTGTAGATTAAAGAAGAGCTTGTATGGTCTAAAGAAAGCATCAAGACAGTGGTACTTGAAGTTCGATTGATGGATGTTGGATCACACTTTCAGAAGATGAAACTCAAATCACTGTGTCTACACAAATAATTTGGGAGATGGGAAGTTCATCATCCTAATGTTGTATGTTGATGACATGCTGCTTGCAAGTGCTAACATGCAAGATATCAAAGACCCAAACGAGGAGTTGTATATATCTTTTTCAATGAAAGATTTAGGTGTTGCAAAGAGGATACTTAGTATGAAGATATCAAGGGACAAGACAAAGAAGACAATAAAGCTATCTCAAGAGGATTACTTCTAGAAGGTACTAGAAAGGTTTGCAATACAAGATGAAAAATTGGTTTCTACACCTTTGGCTAGTCACTTTAAACTAACCAAGGATATGTGTCCAAAGACACAAGAGAAGATAGCCTATATGTCTAAAGTTCCATATGCTGACATCGGTAGGTTCTCTAATGTATGCTATGGTCTGGAAAAGGCCAGACATTGCACATGCAGTGGGAGTTGTGAGTAGATTCATGGGCAATCCATGTAAAGAGCATTGGAAAGCTGTAAAGTGGATACTTAGGTATCTAAAAGGGACAACAACAAATGCTTTGTATTTTGGAGGCATTGATATTTTCTTGCAAGGGTATGCTGATGTAGATATGGCAGGTGACAAAGATACTCAAAGGAGCACTACTGGCTATGTCTTCACATTTGTAGGCACAACAGTAAGTTGGGCTTCAAAGCTAAAGAAAGTGGTCTCACTTTCTACCACGAAAGCAGAGTATGTAGCAATGACGAAGGCAAGCAAAGAGATTTTGTGGCTTCACAGATTCTTGGAGGAGCTTGGATACAAGCAAGACAATTGTGTCTTGTACAATGACAGTCAAAGCACCATTCATCTTGCAAATAATTCAACCTTTCACTCAAGGACAACGCACAAGCATTAATAACCCCCCGTCCCCCCCCCCACATGTCTAAGTTGCACGGGGTCTTTAATGACCCCTGAGCGATGGGATCAACGGATGGCGTTGACGAGGGGGGGTGGGGGCAAGCAAAAGGTCAACGCCAGGTGCACAGAATAAGTTGTAAACCCAGGCGGCCATGATGAGAAGCTGGTGCCCTAACCACGAGCGCGCATGCATTTGGTTGTCCAAGTGGGGGAAAACAAAAATATATAAAGTAAACAAAAATGTTGTAAAGTAAACTAGGAAATAAAAAGTAAACTTGGACACATCGAACAGCTGAGCGCCTTTTTGATATTCGTATCTCACTTCTCGCACGTCGATCCCACAGCTTCCACATCCTTCAATACCGCGTGTTACTTAATCCTGAGTCCCCCCCCCGGCTTGCGGTGAGCGTGTTGTTTGTCATCCAAGAGTCTGCGCGAACGGTTGGCCGTTTGCTATTGACTAGGTGCTGTTGGGTATGAAAATTCAGCGCGTTGTTCTGATTACAGGTGATTGAATTAATTGTTGCATCAGAAAGGCAGGATTAAAAAAAATCGTTTCTCAACACTGAGATTTAAGGCACTTGTTTTCAAAACATTTTGGTCGTCACCGCCAAGGCCAACATGAGTGAGATGCATGTGGGTGAGAGCAACAATACAAGTACACAGAAGAAGCAACAAAGGGGACGTCAATGGGGGAGCGACAGTAGGCTCCACTAACAAGCAACAAAATGTGAGGTAGACGTGGCCTACACAACAAGCATTAGGCGCAAATGCTGAAGATAAGGAGATGCTTTTAAGCTACCATTTAACCATTCTATCCAACCACCATCCTAGAGCATTAGAAGGAATACCGTATGAAAAAGGGGCTAGTCAGCAACCCTTGCTTGATAGATCTTCTCAAAGGAATAGTTTTAGCTTGTGCATTTGAAAAAAGAACATGACCAAGATTTATTTATTTTTTGCCAAGATCCATATGATGCAAATATTGGACGATAAAAGTAACATTCTATTCTATCATATGTTAGTAACAAATTCAATTTTGAAGAATATGTCATTTTAGAGAGTACAAGGAGATGAAGGAAGAATCTCATGTCGTCGACATTAATGATTGCATTAATGTCGCTACATTGAATGTGGCCCATACCCTGAGCAACCATACTAGCTCACACGTGTCCAACCAAAATAGAAGCTTGTAAATGACTTGACCTCCATCACGCCTATAAAGCACCCTCAATGCACAATACTAGCATCGCCCAGATCTACACACAAGGTAGTCCTGAATGCAGGACAAGAAGAAGGGGAAAGCGAAGCTTTTGAGAAGATGATGATAGACTTGAGGGAGGTTTGAAAAAATACTCTATGTGAAAAAAAAATGAAGAAAGAGAAAAAGAAAAAGATATAAGAATCCCATAATGAAAAGGCTACGGGAATAGATGTGCAAAAATAGAGGACAAGAAACCAATAAAGATAAAGAAAAAAGGGGAATAGTAGGAAGGAAGAAAATAGCTAGTGCATTGCTCACCTTTTTTACTCGTCTTAAAAGCATAATGGAGGAGTCCATGTCTTTGAATATATGCATTGTTTATTCCATCTGGTTTCTTCCTTTATGCCTTAGTGTTACATTTTTTGGTTTTTGGTGATGATGTGCAGGTGCGGTTAAGTTATGTCATGTCACAACACAAAATGAGTATAGCACTAAGGGGAGTCCAGTCCATGTTGCATTGTGGCACGACAAAGAGATGTTGTGTCACACAATGGAAGAAGTAGGTGTGCGTACCAGACCCCCTCCCTACTCCTGCATTATCGCATGACCAAATGGTTTTCATGCCACAACACGAAACAATTGTAACAAATAGTGGGGGTACCTTCCATGTCGCATTGTGGCACAATAAAAAAAAAGTTGCACCACGTGAGAAGAAGGTGTGCGTGGTAGATCCCCCACATTTGCTCTCATTGTGGCGTGACAAATTTATTATCGTGCCACAATGCAAGACAAGTGTAATTCTAAGAAGGGTACCTTACATGTCATGTTGCGGCATAACAAAGAAATGTTGCACCACAACGTGAGATAAAGGTGGGCCTACAAGAACCCGTTGATTTCTCTCGCATTGTGGCACAAAAAAATTTGTCACACCATAATGCGACAAAACAAGTGCGCCTTTCAACTCCCATCCTTGTTTCATGTTTTGCCATGATGACATAAAAAAATATTGGTGCCACAACGTGAACTAAGTGGAGCAACTGCATGAGACCCCTCCATATCACGTTGTAAAGCAACAATCGCTTGATTGTTATTTTGGCCACACCCAATCGAAGTCACGTTGAGCCACAACATACATGTGCATGACAATGTTGCCACTTTTCTTCATGCAGAGTGGTGCACACTTTCAAGGCAATACACCTCCCAATACAATGAATGAGGATCATGAATACAATTATCTCCTTTTTATTCCACATTACTACTTTCTACAAAAAATTGGACTTTTCATGCCTCACACGAAGTGGACAGTGAGGAAGGTGTACTCACAATTTGGTCAACCTTCTTCTTCTCACGTTTGCAGGCAAAAGTCTATCAAATTTATACGCAACTATGTGGAGTCAAATGTGTGAGCATAATAGAAGGGTTTTGTTACCATATATGTAGTAGTGATGTGAACACACTTAGGACTTTTGGGGCACTTTTTTCCTCACTAGGAGGTTTTTCCCTATGTTCTTTCATCTAACTTGTGGCGACTCTAATGCATTTTATATCTTTGCAGAATTCTTGGCTATTTGTGGGGACTACATTGCTATGCTGGTTGACTTTACAATGGGTGTGCACCATTTGGCTTGGATCCCCATTAATGAGAAAATGACTCAAGCACTTTTTGATAGATCTTTGTGCCTTCACGGTGGCATGGGACCATTTTATGGGTTAATAACCTTATTTTGTTTAGTTTTCTCTTTAATACATAGCAATTGACTTTCACTATTGTGCCTCATTGGGCCCTTTGCATAGATGATCATGTTCAAGATATCATCCATCTTGCATATGCAACCTTGGGGAACTTTTGATGGCTCTTATTGATCCCCTCTCTACACACCTTGCAATTAATACATGTTCAAGACATGGAATAAAATGTAATCAGAACATTCATAGCATATATAACACAATATGGGTAGATGCCATTTAGATATTTGCTCGCGTTTTAGTTCGCTCGAGAAATTTCACTCGGGCTATGGTAAGACTCAAAGCATATTGAGGTGGGGATAGGCACTAAGGCTTGTTCCTCTGGTTCTTCCACAGCGGGCGTATATCTTTCCCTTATTGGTCTTGTCCCTGGAAGTGGTGGTTGTTGCCCTAAAACGGGCTGTGGTCGTTCAGCCCCTGCTGGTCCTCGCAAATTTCTTGCAGTATATCTAGGCACCGATGGTACTTGAGGCGGTGCTACTTGCAGTTGGGGAACATACTGTCATTCTGGCACATAGCCCTTATTGTAGTAGCATTCCTCAGTAACATGATTTGTCCATTCTCTTCGATGGTGCGCCACTTTAATGGGTTAGCATGTGGCTTGGCAAATAGGCTAATCCTCTTTAGCACCTCCTCTATTGGTCGCTCTTGATTTACTCCTGGTTCATTTTGTTGTATTGTCTTTCCAAACTTCTATCCACTTTGTTGAGATGATGAATCATCATCTCTGTCTCTTAGATCTCCAACTCTGTAGATCTCACAGTTATCTACCAGGAACAAATCCTTTTTGGTTAACTCATTTAGAGTGGGGCTTTTCTTCATATCAAAATACTTTTGAAGGTCTGCATTTCTCAGGCCTTGGATAAATATCAATATTAGTCTGGATTGAGTCGGTAGTTCTTCCATTGGACAGAACTTTACGTATCGTTTCAGCTGTAGGCTTGCCTTCCTGACAGATTCCCCCTCTTTCTATTTAAACTTGTGTATTTGAGAGACAGTAATGTGGGCTATCCCTCTTTGAGAGAATTCCTCCACAAACTCGTCAAAAACTCCTTGGATGGTCTCAAAATCTCGTCTTTCAACATAATCAAACCAGGTGGCGGCATACTCCTCTAGGGTGTGTCCAAATCCAGCAAATTGTGTATCAAAGTCTCTAATCTCTTCTACTCGGATCACTCTCAAGAACGTTGCCACATGATCTCTAGGATCCCCTTCTCCTGAATACCTTTTGTGTACCCATTTCTCGACTTGAGAAGGTATAACAAGTCTTTGTTCCACCAGTCTGCTGACTCTGGAATCTCCTCATCCTTCTCCCCTCACAAGGTCTTGTTCATGTCGCAATCTTTCGTCAACTGCTCCCCCCATCCCATATCCTCTACATGACCTTTCAATAGGTGGTTCCATTGCAAACCCTCTTTCCGTTTTGATTCTCTCCAGATAGGGGAATCCTACCGTGGTCGGTATCGTTGTTGGTCCCTTGTTGTCCTTGGGATAAGAGTAAGTGTACGTGGGCATGGGTGAGACTATAGGGGTCACATATGATCCATTTGTAATAGAGACTTCTCCCCTATAGAACTCTTGTTCTCTTGTCATTGTGGTTCGCAAACATGATTGCAATGTTTCAGAATTTGTGTTGAGATACAAAGGAAAAATTGGTGTTTCTACTGTTCCAGCTTACTTGGCTGGGATTCTGGTCGCATCCTCTATTTCCTCAAAGGGATTGGTAGATTTACTGGGGGTAGGGTTTAGTCATTGAGTGGCAGCGAGGTCTGTTGGAATTACTCTAGTGTCTATCAATCTTGCTACCTCTACTTTTTCTATCAGCATATACTCTCGTCCATAACTGTCAACATATAGTATAAGACTCCCTTCACCCGATTCATATGAGAACAAGTACAGAGTCTTTTCTGTGCCTAGCTCAAAGGCAAATGGTGCTAGACATCGAAAATATGTCTTCCCATTCAGGTATTCATAGATTCCTATCGCTCCTTCGTTAGTCGCAACTTTAGTCACCTTCTTGTCAAACACTAGGGTGGCATTAGGAAGGTCTATTGGAGGAGGTATTTCGGTAATTTCAAAAACCATATTCCCCTTTACCACATTATCCCCATACTTGTTGTAGTTATTTGGATCCTTAACAATAAGGTTATGTGTTCCCTCCTCATCACGGAATCTATCCCCATCATCGTACGCTAGAAGGGCATCCACTCCTTCTGCCGGTTTTTCCTCAATACATATGCTTTTTCGTCCCCTTTCATCATCATATACCAGAGCCCCATGGGCATTTGGTCCTTCTAAGTAAAGGGTTGTAAACCTCATTGTTCGAGGAGGGTTCTTAGAGGTGCTACCCCCTCCTACTTGGGTGGATCGGTTAACAGTGGTCTTCTAATTAGCCATCAGATAAAAAGATTATTTAGAAGAGGTGTCGGTCCCACTATCGTCTTCTATGATTGGTTCTAGTGGATCTATTCTAGCTTGAGTCACGCACTCCTCCGTTGACACTATGCTGACATGATCTCCTTGTGATTTTTGGTCTCTTTGGAGGTTTCTTCCTGATCTTAAATACATCAATCCCTAAACACACCACTACAAATCCAAACCTTTTACCTTTAGAGTTCACTCAGCCGTGTCTTACTCTGGCTATTTAAGCTCTCCGATTGATTAATTGATTGCACTTCCGAGTGGTCTGAACTTGCTGGACTTTGTTGCTGGCAATTTGTACAAAACTTTAGACTTTGCAAATCTTTGTCAGTGGTGATTCTTACTTTAGTAACATCCGGTATTGTTTAGTAAGAACATACGAGTATTTCATATTACCATATACATGTGGTAGTGATGTGTGTGAACACACTAGGACCGCCAGGGCATTTTCCCCCTCTTTAGGAGGTTTTTCCCCCCGTGCATTGTATATACGCCCATCACTCTAGGGTTATCTATCTTTCCATTGCACACTAAGTAATACATTCTCAGTTGTGTGCCTTGAGCTTCCTTTGTCTTCTCCAAGCTGTGTATGTTTCCTGCAACCCTAATTCCAACAATTCGTATCAGAGCAGGTTGCGTCCTCGCGAGCTTAATCGCTAGCAGCTCCATCACACACCTGCTCGCTTTCTCCAATTTCAGTGAGCTTTGGTGAGCGTTCACAGGTTGACAAAAATTTTGGGTTCATTTTGGCCTCCGTCTCCACTACAAGCACGTCTGCCCATGCAATTTTGTCGATTAGTGCACAATTTTTGTCAGTACCGTTTTTTGCATAACATGTTTTATACAGTCTATTGCGGGTTGTGCTATATAGCACGTGCTAATCTCACTCAGTTTCTCCTCATTTTGGACAGTTTTCACATCAGGTGCAGACATTTTCCATGGCTAACAACAACACATATGTGTTCAAGATGTTTGCTGCTGAGGACAGGTTGGATGGGGACAATTACCCTATGTGGGCTTACATGATGCAACATGTTCTTGTGTCAAAGGGTGTCTAAAATATTGTGTAGGACATTGATGTACGTCCTGGTTCTGAGGATGTATACGATATTGAGGATGTTGCAGGTCTTGCTGCAAGGATTGATGCTATTAGAGTTTTTTTGCCTACGACAGAACAAGCTCTCGTTGGGATGTAAAGGATGCGCATGCCCATGTGTTGATTGCGTTGTCTATAAAGCACACCATTACTCCTCACATTCGTTCAGCAAAACCTAAACAGGCTTGGGATATTCTGGTTGGTCGTTATGCAAGCCGCAATGAGGCAAAAATTGCTTTGTTGCGTAAAGAGCTAGAATCAAAGATTATACATGAGGAAGATAATATGGACACTTTCCTTACTGGTGTGAAGGATATCAATGAGCAAATTATTTCTACAGGTGAAGTCATTTCAGAAAATTCCCTTGTGCAGACTGTTCTTGATGCCTTGCCAGATTCTTACCAGGCTTTTGCTAGTACTTGGAGACTTATGACCCAAGGAAATCCTGAAGTTGTGAAGTTTGATGCATTGTGCACATTGTTGTTACAAGAGTCACTTTCTAGAAAAAACAGGACTCGACAACGTGCAATTGAATAGGCTTTTATTGCTTCTCAAAGAAAGGGTGGTAACAGCAATGCAACCACTTCTTATGGTTCTTCTGCGAGTGGAAAAACTTCTATTCCCAATGCTTGAGTACTTCGTCTGGCAATTTTGGTGATAAGGGCAAAAAGAAGATGTGTTGCCATTATTGTAAATCTAATGATCACTTGATTCAAGCAGTGTCTTAAGTTGAAGGCCAAAGAGGCTAAGAAGAAAGAGGGTGGTTCCACTGCGAATGCTGGTTCCACTACAAATGCAGCTATTGTTGAGTCTTCTGTGAAAGGAGACTGTGATGCTGATGTTGATGTAGAATGGGCTTTTAGTGTAGAGTGCACTTACAATCCTGATGTCCATGATGCATGCATGTCAGTTGCTGCAAATTTAGATGTGTGGTATTTTGACAGTGGTGCTTCAAAGCACATTATCTTACATCATGAATTGTTCACCTCTCTCGAGTCTGTGCCTCATGGGAATTCAATCACTTGTGCCAACAATGCCTCTTACCCTGTTCAAGGAGTTGGAAAGATTGTGCTTATTGTTGAAAATGGCAGTTCTTTCACACTTGTTGATGCAATTTATGTACATGGGATCAAGAAGAATCTTTTGTCTGTATCTGCACTTGCTAGACTTGGACTTGTAGTCAAATTTGTGGATAAGAGATGTATAGTTCATGATGTCAGTTTTGGTGATGGAATTGTTGCATATGGCCTTTTGTGCCGTGGGCTGTATAAGCTCACTTTGTATTACAAGTGTGGACAAAATTTTGCAAATGCAGTTGCAGATTCAAGGGTTGTTTCAGATGCAAAACTGTGGCATGCATGTTTTGGGCATTTGCATTTTGTCAGTTTGCTGCATTTGCAGAAATTTAATATGGTTTCTTCTTTGCGGCCTCTTGAAGCACCTGTCAAACATGTTTGTGAAGGCTATATTTTGGGTAAGATGCAGCATTCTAAGTTTACAAAGGATGGTTCAGTTAGAGGCACATGCAGGTTGTAGCTTGTGCATAGTGATGATTGTGGGCCCATGCAAACTCCGTCCTTGGAAAATTATCTTTACTTTGTGAATTTCATTGATGATTAGTACATGCATGCATGGGTATTTCCGCTTAAAGCGAAGTCCGAAGTTTTTATGTGCTTCAAACAATTTCTGGCTATGGCTGAAAATGTATCGAAATGTACTATGGGCACCCTCCATTCCGATCGAGGGGGGGAGTATATGTCTCATGAATTTAATGCATTTTTGGCTAGTCGTGGGATAAAAAATCAATGTACAATGCCTTATACACCTCAACAAAATGGTGTTGTTGCGAGGAAATGGCACGATGTATGGTCAAAAGTTAAGCTTTGCCGCATTCTTTTTGGCTTGAGGCCATCATATGTGCCACTTATGTACTAAACAGGTGTCCTACGAAAGCTTTGCAGTCTATTCCTCCATATGAAGCATGGCATGATAGAAAGCCTTCTATTGAGCACATGCATGTTTTTGGCTGTTTGCCATATGCTTTGGTGCCACAAACACAGCATAGAAAATAGGATAATAAGGCTGTCAAATGTACTTTTGTTGGTTATAGTGCTGAAAGCAAAGGTTATAGGTTGTATCATCCACAAACAAAGCGTTGTCGTGCTGTGACACGTACATAGTGGGAACAAATGTTACAAGGTATATCTTGTGATTTTTTAAACATAAGTATATTTCCTATAATGTATATATGCATATCTAAGTATAATAATAAGCTTTCTATCTCATCCTATTATTTATCTCAAGGCTAACATATTCTTACTCTACCATTAGAAAGTACTATGGAAAAAAGCATCAATAGCTCCGCCTCTTTAACTTGGGGAAAAAAGCATTGGTTCTTTCTTTCTACTATCTCCTAATTATCTCACACTCTAGCTAGATTCTATATCTAGGGTAACTTCCAATATATAAATATTCAATGCATTTTTCTTATATTTCTTTTTAATAGCTACTAGGAAGGAATCAAATCCTAGTGGGACACTAGCTTGCAGGATTCTCAAATATACACCTATTTTAATGCATTATTGCAAACATGATTATAAAACTTTGTCAAGGAGCAATGTCATGCTTTCATATGGCATGAGGTGTCCATTGGAATCAAATAAAATTCTAGGCTACGGGGACCACAAGAAGACTTTTGCTACCAAAACTGCACCTTATTTTGATGATTTTTTAACACAAGGTTCCAATCCGAATTGAAAAAAGTATATAAATAGGGATTCATAGCTAATGAGCTTAATTTTTTGGTCCTATTTTTTTTTCTTTATTTGGAGCCACGGTTGAGGAGATATGATCAAAACACTGGACCCCAGTCTGCCCACATCATGCAGGGACAACTCATTTCAAACTTTTCCAG
Organism: Adiantum capillus-veneris; assembly: GCF_014529385.1. NCBI lineage: Eukaryota > Viridiplantae > Streptophyta > Polypodiopsida > Polypodiales > Pteridaceae > Adiantum > Adiantum capillus-veneris. Next base: position 93,605,941 of record NC_140956.1, on the reverse strand, counting down.
TTTCTATTCACACTGGCTTTCTCTTCTTGTGTAAACCCTTGGGGGTCCCTTTCACCTATAAAAGGGAACCTCTTCTTTCTTGAAAACTATTCAAGCCATTCATGAGATGAATTCATGAAGAAGTGAGAGTAGTAATGCTTAATTTTACTTAGCCATAAACATAAGCCTAAGCCTGCACTTGCTCCTAGATGAAGATTTAGCCATTCTTGTAAGCTATGCTTGGAATATAAGCTCTAATTAAAGGACTTGAGCTTGGTGCATCAATCAAGGTTTGAAGTCTTCCCTCTTCTTCTCTCTCCATAAAAAATGGTGAATAACTCCCGAAGGGTTTGTCAAGTAAGATGTGTTCTACTTTGATATTTTGTTGATTCCTTGTTTTTTTTTTTCATATCTAATCCAACATATATCTCTAATTTCATCTCCCTCTCTAACCAAACCTATCTCTCTCACTCTAGAAATTCATTCTCTCTATAAATTCTAGGTTCTCCTTGCTACATGTACATCTCTCCCCGCAGTTTCCTTATTGCCTACGGGCAAGGATAGGGCTTGGGAGGCCATGAAACTTCTCATCTCTTTATTTGTCTCATATCTACATTTCTCACATACTATCCAACATGAATAATCCAAATGATGTGAATTTCTATTGCTTCCACTCTGTGCGATCTATTAGAATTAACGTATGGATTAGCCGTAAAATACGCTTTCAACAACGTATAGTGTTTCTCTTTGGCCCAAAAAGGCTCAATGAAATACTTCTTTCACTGGATCCCATCATACTACACCTCATAGACTATAACTTTCTTTTGACGTAAGTGTAGTTATCTTGCTATGAACCAAGAGGATTTGTACACACAATTAATCCCAATCACTAGACAAAACATATATATTATGGTAAGCACAAAAATACAATTCCAAAGAACAATTTGTAGCTTGTTTGGTCTGTAAAGATTGAATGCCATTAACTTATCTATTAATGTAACATGAACAAGATGATGTGGATGTCCTCCAAGCTTGATGAGTGGCACGAACGTATCTCCTACTCCAGCAAGCATTGAAGACTTTGCGGATAAGCCATTTACTTGGAAAAGGCCTTTCTTGTTAAAGATGGATTCGGCATATCTGATGGTGCATAAGCCATTACCCTCTATTGCGTGCTCTGTTCTTTGCTGAGCTGGACCATCTCTAAAAGCACCCTTTTGGTTGTTTCAGCTCCCACTTCCGCATCCTCTATGCGGGCAAGAATGTCGTAAAACATGCTCTCCAGCATCGCCGAAGCTGAAGGAGACGCATGCCCAAATCTCTGTGATTGTGAAGAGTCCCTCAACAACTCCAACAACTTTTTCACCTTCTCTTGTGCTGACCGTGTTTCCTGGACTTTCATATTACGCATGATACAATATGACCATAGCCTTGATATTTTCATCTTTGTGTTGTTTTAATATTTTTCATTTTGTGGTCTTTCTTTGTGTGTGTGAATGCAAGAGAGAAAGAGTGGGGCTTCTTTGATTGCTCTTCCTTCCAAACCCTAGACTTCATGGCATCTGTGGTATAACTCCTTCATATAGTTTTTGGAGTTCTCTCACAAACTCTCACAGCCAAAAGCCCGGTGCTTTCCTGGCAAGACCGCAAATTTCTCGACATGTCTTTGGTGAACCTGACGCGAATCTGCCAAGGTGAGAGTTTTTGGGTAACCATGGGTGATCATGTTGAGCAACATGGTATGCATTTTGACCCAGCAACAATGCAAATGTTTCCAGCATTTGCAATGTTTATGCAACAACAACATGCCACTGAAAGAAGGGAGATTTCAACAACCAAAGCCATACAAGCATTTCAGCAACCAAAGCCATACAAGCATTTCAACAACCAAAGCCATACAAGCGGTCATCAACAGAATGAATTAGTTCAATGGAAAATATATAACTAAGTATCTGCGCGATTATGTGAAGGAGATGGAGTTGCATCGTGTATCAAAAGGTGAGATGATTCAAAGCTTTGAGCTAGTTGTTGCTCCAAAAATTAGGGAACATGTTAGGCGAATTAAAGATGAGCATGGGAGAAACTAGGAAAAACTCAAAGTAGCCACGGTCCAATGAAGCCTTCAACACATTTGTCCCACCACAACCAAGTCTACAACCATGGCCTAGACCTCACAGGTGTTTTCAAAGAGAAGATGAAGAACTGGTTGTCCTTAGATAATAGAGCTCTATAAATTAAAAGATTAACACTATAAAAATATTACAAAAGCATTGACAAAGAGGTAGTGATGAATAATTTAATTAAGCAGTGTTTATACAGAAAACACTATGAAGAATAGATAGTAGTGATGATGAGTTTTGCTCTATGTAGCACAACATCACCAAACAAAGAGAGGAAGCGCTATCAAGGCGAAATTCTCCATGGTTGACTGAGAAAGCATCGAGCTTCTAGTTGTAGACATGAAATGAGTGTAGGCTCAAACCAAGGGAAACGAGTGTAGATAGGGGTATTTTTAAGAGTATATAGTGAATCTTAAAGAGAAATTGTGAGAGATACTCACGATTCGCAACACAAGTTATGGCTAAAACCATTGAAACAAGGAAATGACACATATTTGATGTTGACAACCAGTAGATACTTCCCAATTTTTATTTTTGATAACCCTATTACAAGTCAATTGCATACACCATTGTTGGTATGCCTTTTAATCTGCAAACCCCAATAAAAAATCCCCAACACATTGGAAATAATCTGTAATTGCTAGGCACAAAGCCCACCATATAAAACTCCCTTGCTTACAAGTCTAAAGTTATTGATGAAGAATACCATAAACTTCCAAACCAGAGAGCAAAGCAATTAGGGATCCTGTAAAATCCCCTTGCCACTTCTCTTTTCCCTTGCCTTCAAGAATTCTACCTTTTTATGACTCGATAAATCCACATGAAGGGAAAATTAAGTTGCTCCCTCTAGCCTTTGAAACCTTCTTTTCTTCCCCTTTGCTCAAGAAAGAGATCAATACAAGAGAGAGTCAATGCTCCCTTCCCTTCTGTGTGTGTGTGTGTGTGTGTGTGTGTGTGTGTGTGTGAGAGAGAGAGAGAGAGAGAGAGAGAGAGACAGAGAGAGAGAGAGAGAGAGGGAGAGATGATGCTCTCCTCCTCTTCCTACACGAACTCCACCCCTTCTTCTCTTTTCTCGCTTGTTACCTCCCCTTTCTCCTCTTCCTTCTTCCCCAACCTCTCTACTCTGCTCCTCATTTTTCTCTCCCTGTTGTGAAATTAGCCCCAAAAAGTTTCCTTTTACCCTATAATTAGGTGGCTCCCCTCTTTGTTGTCACACCGTTGTTACAATAGCATGTGAGCCTAAGGGATGATGTGACAGCCCAATCAGTGCTCTGCATGGAATTTGACGGAAACAATGTTGAACGAGGATGCCATGAATGCTAGGCATTTCACGTTTCTTCTGCATTGTCATTCGGCCACCATACAGCCCGCCATGAGCTCTTCAAGCTCTAGTGCACACCTTGCTCACTTCATGTGCCCAAGCGTCACTTTTCCCTTCATTTTTTCACATTCTTATGCCCTTGTTTTCCTAAATGAGGTCTTTGGGTAGCCATTTAACTTCCCCAATGGGAGGGCGGACTTAAGCCCTTGTATTACGCATACTTAGTCAAGGTTTGCATTCGATATACATGTTGACCAAGAAAAGCATCTCACTCCACATTATTGCTTGCATATCAATAAAACCATTGCCATGATTATCATTCTTATCTTCCTAGGAACTAAGCATACCCTACAATCATCGATGTTCTTGAAAAGACAAAATTATAGAACTTAAGCTCATTGAGATCATTGTAAGTTTTCCAAAATGCATCATATTTGGCGTACTTATCGGCCAAAACATTGCTAAGCACAACTTTTCCCTCTGACTAAAGCATTTAGTAAGCACAACTGTATACTCTGTATGGCCGATTCCCTATGCACCACACTTGGTTTACATGTCGACCAAAGCATTGCCAATCCCAACATATGGCAATGTATGCCAAAGACAATATCCCAAGTGTTAGCTCTTCAAGCGCTCACGTTCTTTTTTGAACTACATGTTTTTTGGCTTATTAAATGACCAAAGCATTGATGTGTTAAGTATGGAGCCTGATTTACCCTTGTAATTTTCTGTGGTAAAAACGCACATTTGTAAGGCCCCCATTATGAGGAGAAGCCATCGTGCGTGAAGGAAAATCACTCACCGGAAACCAAAATTTTCACGGACAAGAATCAGGGGCAACTTTAAAGGCCTCGGGGGCGGAGGCCCCCAGACTTTCTTTTTTCGCCGGAATATTCTTTTTCGCCGGAATATTATGGCCGGCCGACGACCGGAAAGTGGTCGGAAAACAACCGGTCAGTTGGCCAGTAGTCAATGGCCAATGGCCGGTGGTCGAAAGTCAATGGCCGGTGGCCGGTGGTCGGAAGTCAATGGCTGGTGGCCGGTGGCCGAATTCAAAAGCGGACTTGTCTTCTCAAGGGCGGCCACACATGGGCGGATTGGAGGGTCCGATTTGGACTTATTCGCACAAGGGCGGCTACACATGGCTGTCTCTCATAAGAGAGGGTAGCCCTTTTGGCCTATAAAAGGAGGCCATTTCTACACACATTTCATAGTGTGAAGTTGATGCAACAAGGTGAGTGTGAGGTGGTGAGAGTGAAGCAAGGCGGGAGCTCCATTAAGGGTATAATCCCTTTGTAAACTACTTCTTGTTTTGAAGTACTAAAGCCATTGAGTGGCTGCTTTCCCGTGGACGTAGCCCACATTGGGTGAACCACGTATATTGTGTGTACTCTCTCTCTCTCTCTCTCTCTACTCTATAATCTCATGTATATAAATCTGTCTCTCTCCATTAAGTAATCTACTCAATTATCTATTTAGCTATGTCTTATTTCCTAACAACTGGTATCAGAGCAAGGTTTGCTCGTAACTAAATTATCTCAAGGAAAGGATTTCTTGAATTGAGTGGGAGTTATGGCGGAGGAAGGGAAGCTCAAGATTGAGAAGTTCAACGGCAAAAACTACCAACATTGGAAGATGCAGATTGAAGACTATCTCTACCAGAAGGACCTCTATTTGCCACTAGGCGGTCTTGCGAAGAAGCCCGCAACAATGGCAGATGAAGCATGGATTGTCCTTGATCGAAAGGCATTGGGAACAATCCGGTTAAGCTTGGCGTCAACGGTTGCCTTCAATGTTTCGGAGATGAAGACCACGGAGGACTTGATGAAGTCACTTGACGACTTCTACGAGAAACCATCGACATCCAATAAGGTATTTCTTATGAAGCGCTTGTTCAATCTAAAGATGGCAGAGAATGGTTCAGTTGCAGAACACCTAAATGACTTTAACACAAACATAAGTCAACTTTGATCAGTGAAAATCAATTTCGATGACGAAGTGCGAGCTCTCCTTATACTATCATCTCTACCGGATAGTTGGGACAGCCTTGTGATGGCTGTAAGTAATTCTATCTCTGGCACAAATACTCTTAAGTTTGATGATGTTGTGGGTGTTCTCCTAAGCGAGGAAATGCGAAGGAGAAGCACATGAGAATCATCAAGTGCTGCACTATCAGTGAAAACAAGAGGAAGGCTTAAGGAAAGGTTCAAAAACCAAAAGGGTCGTGATCGCTCAAGGCAGAGCAAGTCACGCACAAAGTCAGTTCTTGAATGTTGGAACTGCGGCAAGAAGGGCCACGTCAAGAAGGATTGCTGGTCCAAGAAGAAGAAGGAGACAAAGTCTCAAGACAACAAGCCAACATCGGAGGCCAATGTGGCAGGTAAAGTAGAGCAAGATGCTCTAATTCTCTCATTAGACAATGTGTCTAATTCCTGGATAGTAGATTCCGGGGCTTCATTCCATGCGACACCACACAAGTAACATTTCCAAGACTACACCAAAGGTAATTTTGGGTATGTATACTTGGGAGATGATGAAGCTTGTGAGATTGTCGGCAAAGGTATAGTTTCTATCAAAACTGCTAACGAAAATGAATGGAAGCTTAAAGATGTTAGGCATGTTCCTTCTCTTCGCAAAAATTTGATCTCTACAGGACAATTGGACGATGAAGGTCACAACATTGCATTCGGAAACAAACGGTGGAAGATCTCAAAGGGATCTTTGGTGGTTGCCAAGGGTGAAAAAGTCGGTACACTTTACTTGTGTACTGTTAGCACGCAACCTTCAGCTTGTGCAGCAACTACAGAAGTTGACAGTGCGGTGTGGCACTACCGACTTGGGCATATGAGTGCCAAAGGAATGCAAATCCTTCAAACAAAGAAGCTTCTACCAGGTTTGAAAGAAGTGGACTTAGAGTTCTGTGAAGATTGTGTTTATGGTAAACAAAAGAGGGTAAATTTTCAAAAATCAGGAAATGAAAGAAAAAATAAAAAACTTGAGTTGGTTCATTCTGATGTTTGGGGTCCTGCAAGTACACCATCACTTGGTGGCTCATTGTACTATGTAACATTCATAGACGATGCGACTAGAAAAACATGGGTTTATGTCATGAAGAATAAATCCGATGTATTTTCCATATTTCAAAGGTGGAAAGCCTTTGTGGAGAATGAAATAGGTACCAAGGTTAAATGCCTCAGATCCGACAATGGAGGCGAATATTGCAGCCAAGCTTTTGAAAGCTTTTGTGCTAGCAATGGCATTCGGAGGCAAAGGACAACCCCAAGGACACCTCAACAAAATGGGATTTCCGAAAGGATGAACAAGACAATCATGGAACGAGCATGAAGCATGCGGCTACATGCAGGCCTACCACTTGAGCTTTGGGCGGAAGCTGTAAGTACCTCTGTGTACTTAATCAATCGGTCACCCTCAACGGCATTGGATGGGGGAGTTCCAGAAGAGGCATGGATAGGTAAACTGGTGAATTATGCATTTCTCAAAGTGTTTGGGTGTGAGGCTTTCATGCACATAGATAGAAGCCTAAGATCAATGTTAGATGCAAAGTCCAAAAAGTGTTTCTTCATTGGCTATGGAGAAGGAGACTTTGGGTATGGCCTATGGAATCCTGAAGATGGTAAAATCTTAAGGAGTAGGGATGTAATTTTTAACGAACAAAATATGTACAAAGATTACTTGGAAAGAAAACAAACAAAAGAAACAGGTGATGAGTACATGGAGCTTGAGGACGGTGAAGACTCAAGGACTGCAAATGGTGACAATGTGCAACAACGTCAACCAAATGAGGAGCCTCAACCTATTCCCTGAAGATCCACAAGAGCAAGTAGACCTCCAGAAAGGTTTGTTCCTTCCTTCAACCATCTCTTGATCTCAGATTCTGGAGAGCCGGAATCATATGAAGAAGCTATGCAACATGAATCCAAAGAAGAATGGACGAAGAGCATGCGACTGGAGATGGACTCACTACATCGCAACCAAACATGGGAGTTGGTTGAGTTGCCTAAAGGTAAGCGGGCACTTCAAAACAAATGGGTGTACAAGCTAAAGGAAGAAGAAGGTGGGAAGAAAAGGTACAAGTCTAGGCTTGTGGTAAAAGTTTTTTCTCAAAAGAAAGGTATTGACTTCAATGAAATATTTTCTCCTGTTGTAAAAATGAACTCAATTAGGCTTGTCTTAAGCCTTGTGGCTGCTCATGATCTAAATCTCGATCAAATGGATGTAAATACGGCATTCCCTCACGGTGACTTAGAGGAGGCAATCTACATGCTTCAACCAAAGGGGTATGAAGTAAAAGGTAAGGAGAAAATGGTTTGCAGATTAAAGAAGAGCTTGTATGGTTTAAAGCAAGCATCAAGACAATGGTACTTGAAGTTTGATCGATGGATGTTGGATCATGGATTCACAAGATGCAACTCGGATCACTGCGTTTACACGACGAATTTGGGAGATGGGAAATTCATCATCCTAATGTTGTATGTTGATGACATGTTGATTGCAAGTGCTAACATGCAGGACATCAAAGACCTAAAAGAGGAGTTGTCCAAATCTTTTTCAATGAAAGATTTAGGTGCTGCAAAGAGGATACTTGGTATGAAAATATCAAGGGACAGGACGAAGAAGACAATAAAGCTATCTCAAGAAGATTACATCAAGAAGGTACTAGAAAGGTTTGCAATGCAAAATGCAAAACCAGTTTCTACACCTTTGGCTGGTCATTTTAAACTAACGAAGGATATGTGTCCAAAGACACAAGAGGAGATAGCCTATATGTCTAAAGTTCCATATGCTGTAGTGGTAGGTTCTCTAATGTATGCTATGGTCTGGACAAGGCCAGATATTGCACATGCAGTGGGAGTTGTGAGTAGGTTCATGGACAACCCAGGTAAAGAGCATTGGCAAGCTGTGAAGTGGATACTTAGGTATCTAAAAGGGACAACAACAAATGCTTTGTATTTTGGAGGAACTGATATTTTTCTAGAAGGGTATGCTGATGCAGATATGACAGGTGACAAAGATACTCGAAGGAGCACTACTGGCTATGTGTTCACGGTTGGAGGCACATCAATAAGCTGGGCTTCAAAGCTGCAGAAAGTGGTTTCACTTTCTACCACGGAAGCAGAGTATGTAGCAATGACGGAGGCAAGCAAAGAAATTCTGTGGCTTCACAGATTCTTAGAAGAGCTTGGATTCAAACAAGACAATTGTGTCTTGTACAATGATAGCCAAAGCGCTATCCATCTTGCGAAGAACTCAGCCTTTCATTCAAGGACAAAGCACATTGAGGTGAGAAAGGTGCATACAAGTGAAAATCCTGCAGACATGTTTACAAAGGTGGTCAACAAGGAGAAGTTGAGCTTTTGCTCATCTTCAATCGGCATTCAAGGATAAGAAGCCAGAATGGAAAGCTGTCACAGGTTTGGTTTGGAGATCAGTCTCCAAGTGGGAGATTGTTAAGTATGGAGCCTGATTTACCCTTGTAATTTTCTGTGGTAAAAGCGCACATTTGTAAGGCCCCCATTATGAGGAGAAGCCATCGTGCGTGAAGGAAAATCACTCACCGGAAACCAAAATTTTCACGGACAAGAATCAGGGGCAACTTTAAAGGCCTTGGGGGCGGAGGCCCCCGAGACTTTCTTTTTCGCCGGAATATTATGGCCGGACGGCGACCGGAAAGTGGTCGGAAAACAATCGATCAGTTGGCCGGTAGTCAATGGCCGATGGCCGGTGGTCGGAAGTCAATGGCCGGTGGCCGGTGGCTGAATTCAATGGCCGGTGGCCGAATTCAAAAGTGGACTTGTCTTCTCAAGGGCGGCCACACATGGGCGGATTGGAGGGTCCGATTTGGACTTATTCGCACAAGGGCGGCTACACATGGCTGTCTCTCATAAGAGAGGACAGCCCTTTTGGCCTATAAAAGGAGGCCATTTCTACACACATTTCATAGTGTGAAGTTGATGCAACAAGGTGAGTGTGAGGTGGTGAGAGTGAAGCAAGGCGGGAGCTCCATTAAGGGTATAATCCCTTTGTAAACTACTTCTTGTTTTGAAGTACTAAAGCCATTGAGTGGCTGCTTTCCCGTGGACGTAGCCCACATTGGGTGAACCACGTATATCGTGTGTACTCTCTCTCTCTCTCTACTCTATAATCTCGTGTATATAAATCTGTCTCTCTCCATTAAGTAATCTACTCAATTATCTATTTAGCTACGTCCTATTTCCTAACATGATGAGCACAAGTTTGGCACACATAATGATCAAGGTTGGGCCAAGCACCTCCTTTTCATCTAGCAAATGCACCACATTTGATATATATATCAATCAGAGCATTTCCAAGCTCCCCGTTTACAAATCTCAATGTGAATCCACTCTAATGAAACTCACAAGCCCTGTGCATGAAATAATTAGACTGAAAATACTTGGTCCTTTTAGATGCTCTCATGAAGGTCTAGCCTCAAAGTGGTTTGTACATTGCATTAAGATGATGGGTGTAGGGTGAAGCCACTAGGACGCCTCCAATTTTACAGGTTGTACATACATAGGACACTTGGGCCACGTTGGCCTTCAAGTGGGAGATTATTAGGGTTGATTCCAATTGGTATGAACCCCAATAATGGTGTAGGGTGAAGCCACTGGGATGCTTCATCGTTGTAAAGGTTGTACATACATAGGCCACTTGGGCCACATTGGCCTTCAAGTGGGAGATTGTTGGGGTTCATGCCAACTGGCTCGACACCCACTACTAACCCATATCTAACCCTAACCTTATTCTTTATATACAATAGAATAAGGATCTGAGAGAGTATTATCCTTGAGGTTCATGCCAACTAGACGGATGTTTCCATCTTGAAAACATATATGATTTTACTATCATGGAAAGTTCGTGGCTTTGGATTTTGAAGGATGCAAAATGAACTCAATAGCATCTACACTAGGCTACCACATAAACACCTCAAGAGAAAACAACTTAGAGACATCACCTAGCTATCTTGCAGCTAGGATGCAAGAAGAAGGGAGAGTGAAATCCTAGGTAGTGGATCACATGTATATCCTTATGGAAAGATATGAGAGGAGTGACCTAACAATGCATGTATTACAAATTCAATGCAAACTTCACTCATAGAGAGAGATATAATGTATGCTATAACCATAAACATAGCGAGAGAAGAAAAACATGCACTCTCTCTCTCTCTCTCTCTCTCTCTCTCTCTCTCACACACACACACACACACACACACACACACGCACACACACACACACACACACACACAGAGTTGCTAGTGTCTATCCTAAAACAAGACTGGGAAAGCGTGCCCATGTGAGGATGGCTTAAGCCTGACACACCACCAGACAACGAGCAACACATCATCATGCATAATGAGAAACAAGGCATACCACAAGAGAAGCTTATGTAATAGCAAAACCCTTGAGTGTGTCTATTTTTTCATGGAATCCATGCATAGGGTAACTAGACGCCATATAGTAAATGGCATGAGCACAATGCTGATACGGTGTGCAAGAGTAGAGCCTTATAATGTGCATAATGTGAGAATCTCATATAGAGAGATCATGGATGCTAGATAGTAGAGAATGTACCCTATACATGAGAGAGGGGGATTGTGTGTAAAGAGAGCCCGTCAATAGATGGAGTGCGTAGAAACAGAGATGTAGAGCGAGTGTGAGCCTCGTTGTGTGTAGGGACTTCTCTTTTTTATAGGTATGGAGGAGGTGATTGGTGAGTGTTGTTAGCAGCTAATCAAGCTTGTCCATTGCAAACATGGGGGGCCAAGTAAAGTACACTACTATCTAAGTGTTATTTGGGAGGATGATGAAGCAAGATGCCCCTCTCTTGTGGCCACTACCTAGAGAGGGGTGCAATATACAATGGTTTTATTGGATTCCTAATTACAAAGAGAGAGTGTTGGATGGGATTTTCACTACTAGGCAAGGTAGGTTGGGGGTAGCTAGAAAATTTACAAGTTGTCTCACCACTTACTAGCCAAAACCGTCACCCAAGGTTGATGAGAAATGGTCAAGGCTCTTCCAATGGGTTGTCTTTAAACTCTATGCATGTCGGGTAACACCTTCAGTGATGTCGTGTCCTTTGGGATGGCTTTCGTGTCTTTTTGGTCATCACCTTTGTCATTGAGACCTATATTTTGTTTTTTTTGTGCTTAATGGCATGATGTGATGTGTTTTTGTATGTGTTGTCTTTGTGTTGTGCATAAAAGCATGCCGTGAATATGCATCTATGATTGTGTGTGCACACGTGCGCGCATGTGCATGCACACATATAGTCATCCAAGCTTATGTTCATGTGTATACATGTTTAAGAAGGTGGAAGTGAGAGAGTGAATGAGTAAGCGCATATAGTGAGTGTGTGTGTGTGTCTAAATGCAAGGGGGGGGGGGGGGGGGGGAGACAGAGAGAGCTTGTGTCTATTGGCTTGGTTGCTCATGAGAGCAAGAAAGAATGAGAGTGATGCTTGTGTGTCGGAATGGGTATGTGTGTGTATTGAGAGAGAGAGAGAGAGAGAGAGAGAGAGAGAGAGAGAGAGAGAGAGAGAGAGAGAGAGAGAGAGAGAGAGAGAGAGAGAGAGAGCATTTTTTTCAGGCCAAACAAGGGAGAGTGCGAGAGAAACTGGAGAGGAAGAATGTGTGTATGTATGGTGAGAACCAAAGGGAAGAGTGGCCTTCTTTGGCCAAACCAAAGGAAAGAGAGATACTTTTTTTTTGTGCATGGATTGATTCAAGAAAGAAAACAAGGGGGAGAGAGTGAGTGGATGAGGTTGAGAGAGAGAGAGAGAGAGAGAGAGAGAGAGAGAGAGAGAGAGAGAGAGAGAGAGAGAGAGAGAGAGAGAGAGAGAGAGAGAGAGAGAGAGAGAGAGAGGAGATGTCGTATGGGAGGGAGAGCAAATTGGTGGGAGGTGGTCGACCATGCAAAGGGCAAGCCATGAATTGGGGTGGAGTAAGAGGGCTCAACAGAGGATAGGATGCCACCGTGCAAAGTGCCTGGTAGAGGGGGGTTGGCCCATTTGACTGCCCCCTTCTATTATTATTGTTTTGAAAACCTTTTACCCCCCACTTAAAGGGGAATCCCATATATATATATATATATATATATATATATATATATATATATATATATATATATATGTGTGTGTGTGTGTGTGTGTGTGTGTGTGTTGGAAACAGGGTTGCAGGGAAACGCACACAACTTGGAGAAGATGAAGAAGCTCTAGGCACACAACAGAGAGTAGTATTACTTAGTGTGCAATGGAAAGATAAGATAGCCCTAGAGTGATAGGCGTATATACAATGCACACGATAAAAAACCTCCAAATGAGGGAAAAAATGCCCCGAAAATCCTAAGTGTGTTACACACATATGGTAACAAATCCCCCTTGGGAGTGATGTGATGAACGGGAGCTGGCACATAGAGTATAGGGAAGTTACATGCCCTGAGGACATGATCAGTCCACAAAGGGGAGTAAGCCCAAAGCTTTGCAAAAAGCTTCGAGCTTCTCACAAGACAATGCCTTTGTGAAAAGATATGCAAGGTTGTCCTTTCTTGGCACATAAGACAAGTTGATCTCTCCTGCTAAGAGTCTCTCCTTGACATCGTGATAATGCACCTCAATGTGCTTTGTGCGAGCATGAAAAATTGGGTTCCTCGAAGCAGCTGCCAATGCTTTCTGACTTTGAGCATAGATGATGTTGGCAGTGTCCTGTCCGACACCCAAATTAGCCATAAGGTGTTATAAGCCATAGACACTCAACCGTAGCTATACAGACTACCCTATACTCAGCCTCACAACTAAAAGTGGCCACAGTAGGTTGCTTCTTGCTCAACCATGATATGCATGAACCGTCAAGTATGAAACCAAAACCACTCATGGACACTCGTGTGTCATAACAACCAGCCCAATCTGATTTTGAAGAGAATGTAAATTTTGCAACAATTATTTCCCCTTGGAATAAAACAACCCAAGATGTAAAGTTCCACTCAAGTAGAGAAAGATCCGCTTAACAACCTACCAATGCATAAACATCTGACATTGTATTCCATAAATAAGGCATCCAACAAAAATTTGGTAAAGAGTGACATTGGCAGGATCCCCAGCATCATGAAGACTCAACTTCAAACCTATTTCCATGGGAGTGGCAATAGGCTTGCAACCCTCAAGTCCAAACTTACATAACAATGTCTCTAACATTTTTGACACAAGGCAATACAACCATCACACTGCTTAAATTGAATGCCCAAGTAATGATGCAATAGCCATGTGCGCTTACATTAGTGTCTCTAGTACATGACAACAAAGGCTCGACACAATCTTTCACAAACACAACATCCCAAAAAACCAGGATATGCTTTGTTTGTGAATGGTGCAACCTGTGACCTTTGGTTTTAGTACTATAACTATAGCAGGCTACAGTGTCACTTTCACAGGACAGAGTTAGTACAGTTGGTCTAGGCTGTTTCACACTGGACGGACCCTCTGGGCTGGGTGTGACACGTGGCAGTGCAGTACCGCCGGTGGTCTAGTGGACATCGTGGCCAGGTCACCACATGGCTGACATTTATGAGCCGTTGGTGGCCCTTTATGGTGTTACATATGAGTAGTAGCGGTTGGTCATCGGATGATCTTCTTCACCTTTGGTCCAACATCGTCCTCGAGAGTAGTGAGTCTATACACAGAGCACGTCTTCACCATCCCTGCACATCTGAGCCTTGACCCCCATTGTACCTGTGAGTCCTGGGCTGGAGCTGAGTGTGATGCCATGCTAGAGTCTGTATCAGTCTTTGAGATAGTTGAGTCATATGTTCTGGTCTGCTATTGTGTCTTTGTGAGCTCTGTTGCCGTCTATTGTTTCCTTTCTATTCAGTCTGTTTGAGTGAGATTGTCACGGACATTGCACTGAGGACCACCCACCATTGTAGAGAGCACGACACATTATCCGCACTACAAGTGCTCTCAATTTGGCGACCACGATGGGATCTCAAAGGAAGTCTCACTCTTGTGGAGATACAAATCGTGAAGCTAATCGGTTGTTACCTGGCTCCGCACACTTGCTTACACTGTGTAGATAGTCTGCTGGTCTGGTCCTCTCTCACCCTGGTCCAAACAGTCCTAGTCCTTGTCCCTGGTCCTTGGTCCTAGTCTAGTCCTCGCCCTGGTCCAGACCTCCTCGTCTTGCCAGCTAGGTGGTCTAGTCATTGGTCCTGGACCAGGTGGTCTAGTCACAATCCTCGCTTGTCCTGTTTTAGACCTGTGTTGTTCACTGCATGACACATACAAGGCGGTCAGTTGAGCGTCAAAGCACACTACTGAGCCCTTTGAAGCACTGTAACCAAAGACGCCCTGTGGAATCTAGTAGAAGTCCATTAACCTCATCAACCATACCTCCACATACGACATCCCCCATTCCTTCATCCGGTTCCACATCTTCCAGATCACCTTCTCCAGCAAAGCTCTCTCCTATTCTGCTCTACGGCAGGCTATTGAGCAACAGACTCAACAAGGGGACATGGAGGTGTTGGCTAGTGTGTTGGCCAAGGTAAACATCAAGTTCCCCACCTTCAAAGGACTCTCCTCGGAAAATGCGGACGACCATGCACGGAGGTTCATATCTCTCTGTAGAGGACGTGGTCTTAACAGGGAAGATGCTTATCTGGTACTTTTTCCGTCCACCTTGGATGGCTTAGCAGACAAATGGTACACCCAATTTGCAGAGAACCACTTTGCAACTTGGGCAGCCTTAAGACAACAGTTCTGTGCAGCTTTCAGGCCAATTGACTACCAAGAGAAAGTGCTGGATGAGTTGGCCAACATGGTGCTGCAACCAGAGGAGGTGTTTGCTGAACTCATGAAGAAAACCAAGTCTATGGTTGCAAAGCTTCCCCAGCAACGAGGTGAATTTATGGTTAAGAAGTGGGTAGAGAAGGTGCTTCCCAAAACTTCTCAGCAAAAGCTATGAGAGAGTCTCCGACCCGACGCCACTCTGGAGGATTTTATCGCAGCTGCTACAAGGATAGAGGGAGCTAGGAAGCTATTCACCAACCCCCCTCACATAGAGACCCCCTCTGTGTTTTTGGAAAGTCCTTCTGATCCTTTAGCTTCATTACGCAGGGAACTGGAAGCCCTAAAGTTACAACGAGCTCTTCAAGAGGGGAGGCCCTTCTCTCTTAGATATGAGAAGCCTCCACATCACGAGGCATTGGAACATCTCAAGCGCGAGCTAGAAGAGCTCAAGGGTCACCCTCCACAGGAATGCCCCCTTCGGGTTTACTGCCACTTCTGTGAAAAATCTAGACATGAGGACAAGGACTGTTACTTTCTCAAGGGATTGCGACAAATACAGCAAAGTCTTGGTCCTACTCTTCAACAAGGGCCAGCACCTGCCTCCAACATGGTTTCACCTTGTGGCCATCCACACCATATGCCACCTTTGCTGACAGACCCTCCTATGCAAGGTATGCCAGGTACTTTTCCGTCTCAGAGCTTTTATCATACCCTTGCTCCCTCAGCACCTCAAAGCTTCTATGCCTCCACCTCCAAATCAATGCACCAGGAGCAAGGACCACCTCGCCCTTCGACTCGCCCTTTGAATCGGCTCATTTTATGCTACAGATGCGGGAAATATGGGCATTACCAAAGCAAATGCCCTCTGCCCGAAGGGTCCCCTCCCTGCCGTCATTGCCCTTATATGAAGGATCACTACAATAAGGATTGCCCTAAAATTCGTGCATCCACGCCTTTGAACCGAAGTCAAAGCCACACTGAGTTTGCCTTTCCCAAGCTCAATTTGATAGCAGTTAGCACTGTTTCTCAGCCGCCCCCTTCTACCCACGTGGTTACCCCTCAAAATAAGCCGTCACAATTGGCAAAGGAGTCATTGGGCGTCCTCACCTGGGCCCAGAGAGCCGCTCTCGGTCTTAGCATTCCATCAAGTTCAACTCCCCCACACATTCTCACACCAGTGGATACCTTGCCTGCAGTTGTTAACAAGCCATCCCCTAGTGCCATGAAAGAATCCAAATCTTTGCTCTCCGATATTGATGAAGCTTTCTTGGAAGCAGTTTCCAATCTGCAGAAGATCAAGATACTAGAACAACAACAGGTAGAAAAAGAGAAGCTTACAGCAGAGACAGTCTTGAAGAACACTTTCCAACAAGTGTCCCTTTATGACATGTTGCGGCTAGATGCAAATTTTAGAAGTGACACCCTTGTTGTTATTCAATCAGTTTATCCTGGAGCAGGTCCTAGTGGCGGGCACCTCCCAGTGGTGCAACCATCAAAGTCCTATATGATATCCAATCCCGCTGATCCGCTCACTGATTATAGAAGCCCTCGCCTGACAGTGTCCGTTTTAGGTCGGAAATTCTCAGGAGTGATAGTGGATGGTGGATCTGGCATCAACCTAATGCCTGAGTTCACTATGTTGGCTCTAGGTCTACAGCCTAGTCGCCCTGCTCCCTTCACAGTTACGTTGGCCGACCAGCGAACAGTCTACCCAGTGGGCATTGTGGACAATGTGCCTTTGTAGGTACAAGACTTTACTTTTAACTTGGCTTTTGTTGTGGTTCGTCTTCCCCAGGTTGAGGGCGGATTTCCTTTGCTCATTGGAAGACCATGGCTGCGACACACTAAAGCACTTCATGATTGGGGAAACGACATGATGTGGATACAAACTTCTAGCTCCCCGATGCAACCCATCCTCTTAGAAGGAGGTATGGATCCAGTGGTGCAGCAAGTTTCTTTGTCAATGGAAACCAACCCTGAACAAGAACAACCTACTACACCTGAAGGGTCAGACGAAGATCTGCTGGAGTGGTTGGAGGCTACCAAATCTATGCCTTGTTATGGAGTCTCTATTCACTCTTTGCTTGAAGGAACACCCTCTTCAAATGATTCTACAGTAACTAAATCTAATGTGCCACCTGAGCCTATGAAGAAGCGAGCATAGAACCAGTAAGAAATCTCCTCTACAGGAGTTCACCCCCCCTCAAACATCAACCCTTTTGGTGTCTGCTTCTCCTCTGTGTCTAGCAAACTCCCTTCACAGAGCCAGTCCTGCAAGATGGATCCCAAGATCATGATAGCTGTCTTGCTCATGATAGCTGTCTTGCTCATGATAGCTGTGTGCTCCTTATTTGCACCTATCTACCCCTATCCCCTATCTCCTTATTTGCACCTATCTACCCCTATCTCCTCGATCCTATACACAATTAGAATGCCCACATCCTTAGGGTTCACAGTTGTGGTAAAGAGATCATCAAGAGCGCCGAACATTGTTGTTCCCATCATCTACAAGAGAGTCACCAAAACAAAAGGGAGCAAGCACTAATGTTGTCCCCTGCTGTTGTAGGCTCCTGGCAGTAGGGCCTCCTCCATTGGTGCTGGCTCCTACATTCAATTGTTCAGCGGTGGCAGGTGGAGGTGAAGCTAGGCCGGGAGCAGCTCCAGGTGATCTCCATCATCCCAGCCACTCCTCGTCCCCCTACTCGCCCTCGCCCCCTACCCCTAGCCATACCCTCCCCCTCTCCCCCTCCCACTAACCTCCATCTCTCCCCCTCACCCCCTCGCCCTAGTCCCTCCCTCTCCCTCTCCCTCGCCCTAGCCCTCCCCCTCGCCCTCGCCCTTGTCCCTCCACCTCTCCCCTCGCCCTCGACCTACCCTCCCCCTCACCCTCTGGCCCCTACCCACCCCCACTCACCCTCATCCCTACCCACCCGCTCACCCCTACCCTCTCTCAACCTCACCCCTACCCACCCCTCGCCCCTACCCACTGAAGCGGATCGGGGAGCACCACAGATGGAGATTGAGAGAGAGAGAAGGAGAGACACACGTGATGTGGTTGGGGAGACTCAAAGAGTGAGCAGCCCCCTATACACTTATGCTATGTATAAGGTATACAAGTCAGTGGGCGCCCAGACTCTGGGCGGCCGGGCAAGGCACAGACACCTATACCCCAACAACCTCCCACTTAAAGGCGACTGTACCTTTAAGCAAGAGAACCTAGTCTAAAGACTACAAAAGGTGAGAGAAAACCGCTCTCAACCGATACCCACTGGCTGGTTGTGATCGTGTGCATCCGGCTGTCTTGCTCCCGTGTAAGTCCATACACCACCAGACGTACCGGACACGTACTGCAAGTATGTATGCAATACCTGCATATCTCCCTCGTGCACTATGCCATCATCAGTCAACAAACGACTGACAACCCCAACTGCAAATGCTCCCACTACAGCTGCGATATCCGGTCTCAAGATTAACATCTCATACATGAGACCATCGAATGCCGATGCAATGCTAGCGGGCCCTGCTAGCACTACGGAGCATGCATTACCATATATATCCGTGGGAATAGGCATCTCTGACTGACAAGGCATGTCAGCCACATGCATCTTGTGACTGTCCACAAAAGACGCATCAACGTGTCGTGCAACCTCAGAGCAAACCAACTGCTCTAGGTGTCTGCTGGAAGACATATCATGCACAACTATATCCCCATGCTCACTGTCGAGCATATAAAGGAATGACTGCATAATCGTTGACATCTCAGTCTCCTCTGCAATCATCCACTGCAAACATGACCACTCAATCTGCTGTGACTCACTAGAGCTCTCATGCTCTAACTCCATATGCATAGACTCTTGCACAACGTCCTCCTATCGTGAATCACTAGAGCAAGACCGCTCTACCTGTCTATCCTGCATAGAAGTATCTCGCACAGCTGAATCTCTGCTTTGCTCAGTCACTAGCAAAGCATGCATGTCTGACTCTGTCACCTCTCTGTGTGACTACTCAAGTCGTGCCCCAACTGTGTGCACAACGAGCTCACTACTCTGCACTCCATGCAAAGTACTCTACAACCCATGAGCAAAAGAGACTCGCCTGCTCTCTCGCTCTCTACCTGGTTGCGTGATCACAGAGACAACACCGTCTCTCGCGTGATCCACATGCAATGGGTAACCTGTACCACTCCTGGCACCTCTCGCAATCACTAGCGAACCCAAATGCATCACAAAATCTCGCTCTCATAGCGAAATCTGACATCCACAATCTCTAAGCTGACCAATCGAGATCAAACTCACTGTCAAATCTGGTACATAGCGCACATGTCGTAACAAGTAAGATGCACCACTCGGTAATGACAGTCTCACATCTCCTGCACCTGCTATCGCATGCACCAATCCATCGGTCAAACGTACACTGCCAAGCATCCCGCTAGAATAGCTACAAAACCATGCACGATGCGGCGTGACATGAAACATAGCATCTGCGTCTAGCAACCACTGCGAAGGGAGTGCACTATCCACATGTATAGCATCTCGTGCATAGCTCGAGGTAAAAGTGACATCCCCGTCACTAGTATACTCCGACACTACATGTGCCTCAACTGTCAAAGCAACTGAGTCCATGGCATCACTACATACATCTCTGAGACTGCCATGTCTCCTACGATGTCGCATACGACGAAAACAGCGCCGTCTAACATGTCCAGATTGACCACAATACCAACATGTCACCTGTCGGCGTGCTCGTGAATGTACATGTCTCACACGAGTCCATGATGACTCAGATCTATCATAGATATCATGTAATCTGCGCCAAAGTGCTCTCGAAGTAGTCTCATACATAACAAGAGCATATACAGATTCCGCAAGGTGCAAAGAGAGCGTAGATAGTGCCATCTCCTCTAGCTCCTGCCACTGATCGTCAGACATGTTTGAAGGTCTACCTGCATCACCACTCAATGGTCGATGCAACCCTCGCTGTGTCAGTGCATCAAGCATACACTCTCTCCATGCCGCAAAGTCTGACCCATCAAACATGTGCATTTGTGAGAGGTCACAATCTGATCGATCACCTGTCTCTTCCATGAGCACAATGTAGCAAACTAGAAAGCAAAACCACCTCACCAACAACACCTGGAAACTGTCTACAAATATGGCCAGAAACACAATGTAAAACCTGTGAGACACACTCCAAAATAGAGCTCCCGCAATGTCAATACAAGCCTCGCATGCTCTAGTATCACACTGCAATCTGTGAGCTAATCACCAAGCCCACACTGTGCGGTATCGATGCATACACACGCACAAATCTCCCACCTGCAGAGAACACCGCACGCAAATGCTGAGTGCAACCTGCAATCTCTACCTAGATCGCATAAATGATACGCATAAAACTCCTGGGAAAATTTCGCCAGAGTTTCGACGCACAATGGCTATCAACACAAAATAACCATTGTCCTGCAAGCTCAATACAATGAGCAATCAATGCGCATCAAACTACACTCAACATACATGCATAAGCTTTGCAAAACTATGGCAAACAATGCTCGAGATCACAAGACTCTCCCACGCGAGAGCAAACCACTGTCTCAAGCAAAGAAAGATACACAACTCCTCACTCTTGCGAGAGTGGTACAAAAAACACAAAACTGTGTCCAAATTGACCAAACCTGTCAAAGTGAGAGTAAACACTCGATCACAAACTATGGCGAGAATCTAGGAAAAATCCGACAGAATTTCCCCTCAAAACTGAGCAAAAAACTCAAATACAATCTCTACCATAAACCATAACACTACTCAATGCCAATGAGTAGAAATGCCAAAATGGCTCCACATTTTCGCATATGGCATCCGCACTCAACGTACATCAACGAAGTGACCGCGCATAAGCAAGCGCCAAAAGATTTGCAATCCGGAAACTTGATCAATGCGAAAACAATGCTCTCAAGAGAGCTTACCGGCACTTGAAAGTGCTCGCCAAAATGCATGTATAATGGGCATCAACCATGCGCCATAACCATATGCAAACCATCCACAAAGACCATGAATCCAAGCACAAAATCACTGCCAAAGTATCCTGTGAAAACCAGTGAAAGAAGCTCCACCTGTGTGCTCCAAAAACCTGCGTCTCTCAAGAGACCGCTTCGGTGGTGTGTAAACGCCTCCGTACTTCGTTGCCCAAGTCTACCAAAAAACCCTCAAACCACATGCTTAACACAAGCTGTAATTGCATCTTCAGCTTAGAATTTATGCACTCAACTTCAAGCATCTCCCGTGCTTCCAAAAGTGCATCAAACTCGCACACAATGCGACAACAGAAAATCTGGAATTTCTGTATACAGTCAGTCTGAGCTGAATATTAGCAAAACGGTGAGGAATTTGCGAAAAGTTTCTTCTGCAAAGTTGTAGACCACGTGGAAATGGATGGGCATTGCGGACATGATTCTCAGATCTGCATTCTACAAGGAGAAAAACGAATCTGAAAACAGTGTTGCTGCGCACACAGTTTTAGGGCAGCACCTTCACTTACACACAATCTTCCACACTCCTTTCTGAGCTTCCACAAAAGCATACATCACTCTCAACTGAGCTCACAAGCTCCCATTGCATTCTCACAAAGCTTCCAAGCTTTCTTAATCTCTCTACCGTCGAGAGCGAGCGAGCTATCGCCTCGAAGCTCTCAAAGCCGTCGTGCTCTCCGCGGTCACCATAGCTCTGATACCAATTGAAGGGGATCGGGGAGCACCACAGACGGAGAGTGAGAGAGAGAGAAGGAGAAACACACGTGATGTGGGTGGGGAGACTCCAAAAGAGTGAGCAGCCCCCTATACACTTATGCTATGTATAAGGTATACAAGTCAGTGGGTGCCCAGACTCTGGGCGGGCAAGGCACAAACGCCTATACCCCAACACCCACACCCTCCCCCTTCCCTTCATTTTGCCCTCATCCCTACCCTCTCCCTCCCCATCCTCTTGCCCCTACCCTTCCCCTTCCCCCTCGCCCCTACCCACCCTCTGCCTTCCCCTCGTCCCTAGCCATCCCTTTCCCTCCGCACGTCAGTCAAGTGAAGATGTGGGGAAAGGAGCCTAATATCCGCAGGCGAGCCCAATATCACTATGATGTTAGCTTTGTGGTTCACCCTAGTTGCATCGCTGGCAACAGATCTGATGTTGTTTTGCCAGGTGGTTTTGCCCCTGAAGTCATTGCCACAATCTGGTATCGATGACCTTCCCTGCATTTGGCTATACCCTTTCGTGATATGGGCATCCATTCAATGCGTCTGTGTGTCCCATAAGAGAGGCTTGAAGACATTCCCAAGCACAACCCTGCATGAGGCAATGTGTGTGTGTGCGTTAGTGTGTGTGTGTGTGGGTGTGTGTGTGACCTCTGTGTGTCCGGCTCTCTAATTAAAGGTGTGTCATTGTGTGTGTATGTGTGTAGTACTCAAGGAAGCGTGCTCCTAGTCACGTTCTTAAAGCCTTAAACAGGAACTGTGTGTGTACATAGCAAAATTACACAAGTACCCACTTCAGGTTGGTGCTCTTTGCTGCTCTTTCTGTGCGCGAGAGGTCTCTCTCTCTCTCTCTCTCTCTCTCTCTCTCTCTCTCTCTCTCTCTCTCTCTCTCTCTCTCTCTCTCTCTCTCTCTCTCTCTCTCTCTCTCAATGCTCCTCTATTAGACTGTCTCTCTCTCCCGCTCTAAATGCTTCTCTGTTATAAGTTATCAAGGCAGCACTTTTCGCGTGTAATTTCTTCTCTTGGTGGCCTCCCCTTTACCTCCTCATCTAAACACTTTGACCCTTATACAGCACAACAAAGCACAAGCTTTGACAGCATAAAAGTTTGATAGTAGGCTACCAAGTTTCCATGCACAAGCACGCAAGTGACACAACATCAAGTTTTTTGGAAACCCTAGCGAGCTCTTGGAGCTTGCAAGAAGAATGTAGGCGGTGCCCTACAGAAATGGTGTAGATTTGTCCAATACCCCAAAAATGTCAAAGCCATCCCGGCTTGAATTTTGACATGCACCCTCTTGCCCTTCAAATTTCCCCTCAGCCTCAACAAGTTTTTCGGGCTCATGGTTATACCTCCTTTCGAGCTTATGGTCATCCCTCCTTGGGGTGTTACTCGGGCTTATGGTCATCCCTCCTTTCAAGAAGAGTGTTGTTGCAAATAGTGTCGCAAGGTTATCTGCAAGCATGGACGAGGTCATTTTCCTGTCACTATGGTTATCAATAATAAAGATGCACTAGATCCAAACCGAGCATATCTCTTTGCTGTGGAGCTTTATTCTGTTTAGCCAATTGGGATTCTTGGATTATGCAATCATAATGAGTCCCGCTTATCCAAAGGCTTAAAAGGTTTGCAAGCAGTGCAATGTGTCTAAACTCCACTTTTGGGCCTAGAACCTGCTTCAAGAATGATGTACAGATGCAGTACCTAATGGTTTTCTTTCACAGTTTTTTCGGTATCACCGAGACGGTGAGCGGTCTTGTGGCAGGCAATCTGAGACTCGACCCCCATTGTACCTGTGAGTCCTCGGCTGGAGCTGAGTGTGCTGCCATGCCAGAGTCTGTATTAGTCTTTGAGATAGTCGAATCATATGTTCTGGTCTGCTGTTGTGTCTTTGTGAGCTCTATTGACGTCTATTGTTTCCTTTCTGTTCAGTCTGTTTGAAGAGATTTAGTCTGTTTGAGTGAGATTGTCACGCACATTGCACTGAGGACCACCCACTGTAGAGAGCACGACACATTATCCGCGCTACAATAACCAACAAAATTGAATTTGACAGCCTTATCATCCAATTTATGTGTTTTGTTTGTGGCACCAAAGCATAAGCCAAACAGCCAAAAACACGCATGTGATCAAAATATGGCTTTCTATCATGCCATGCTTCATATGGAGTCCTAGACCGCAAAGATTTTGTAGGACACCTGTTAAGTACATAAATAGCACACATGATGGCCTCAAGCCAAAACAAAAGTGGCAAAAGCTTGACTTTTGACCATACAACATGCCATCTTTCTAAGCAACCTGTTTTTCTTTTTAGCAACACCATTTCGTTGAGGTGTATGTGGCATTGTACATTGGTGTTTTATCCCACGACTAGCCAGAAATGCATTAAACTCATGAGACATATACTCGCCCCCTCAATCTAAATGGGGGGTGCCCATAGTAAATTTAGAGACATTTTTAGCCACAGCCAAAAATTGCTTGAAGCACATAAACACTTTGGACTTAGCTTTAAGTGGATACACCCATGCATAAGGGAGTAATCATCAATGAAAGTCACAAAATAAAGGTAGTTTCCCAAGGAAGGAGTTTGCATGGGCCCACAAACATCAGTATGCACAAGCTGCAACCTGCATGTAGCCCTTACTAAACAATCCTTTTGGAACTTTGAACCATGCATCTTACCCAAAATACAACCTTCACAAACATGCTTTACATGTGCTTCAAGAGGCAGCAAAGAAGCAACCATATTAGATTTCTGCAAATGTAGCAAACTGGAAAAAATTTAGATGCCCAAAACATGCCTGCCAAAGTTTTGCATATGAAGATCCACAATTTTTATGCAAAGTTATCTTATGCAGCCCATGACATAAAATGCTAGATGCAATAATTTCATCAACAAAATTAAGATCATGAACTGTACATCTGTCATCCACAAATTTCACAACAAGACCAAGTCTAGCAAGTGTAGATATAGACTAAAGGTTCTTTTCTATCCCAAGTACATAAAGTACATCAACAAGTGTGAAAGAACTGCCGTTTGCAGCAGTCAACACAATCTTTCCAACTCCCTTGATCGGATAAGAGGCATTGTTGGCACAAGTGACTAAATTCGCATGAGGGACATCCTCAAGAGAGGTAAACAAGTCACGATGAGAGGTAATGTGCTTTGTATCACCACTGTCAAAGTACCACACATAAGCATCTGTAGCAACTGACATACATGCATCATGGACAAAAGGATCATAAGTGCACTCTGCACTAAATGTTCATTTTGCATCTACATCAGCATCACAATATCCTTTCATAAAAGACTCTACAATAGCTGCACTTGTAGTGGAACCGGCCCCTTCTTCTTAGCCTCTTTTGCCTCAACTTGGGACACTGTTTGATCAAGTGATCATTAGATTTACAATAATGGCAATGCATCTTCTTTTTTCCCTTCTCACCAGAATTCCCAGACAAAGTGCTGCCAGCAGAAGCATTAGGAATACATGATTTACCATTCGCAAAAGAACCATGAGAAGTGGCTACATTACTATTATCACTTGTCCTCTGAGTAGCAATAAAGGCTTGTTCAACTGCACACTATTTAGTTCTATCTTTTCTTGAAAGTGACTCTTGCAACAACAATGTGCATAATGCATCAAACTTGACAACTTCTTGATTTTGTTGGGTCATAAGTCTCCAAGTACTAGCAAAATTCTGGTAAGAATCTGGCAAAGCATCATGAACAGTCTATAGAAATAAGTTGCTCATTAATATCCTTGATACCAGAAAGGAAAGTGCCCATTGCATCTTCCTCGTGCATAATCCTTGACTCCAACTCTTTACACAACAATTTTAGTCTCATTGCGACTTGCATAAGGACCAGCCAGAATATCCCAAGTCTATTTTGCAGATTTAGCTAAACAAATGTGAGGAGGAATACTATGCTTCACTGAAAATTCAATCAATGCATGAGCCTACGCATCTCTAACATCCCAACAAGCCTGCTCAGCTGAAGGCAAAACAGCTCTGGTAGTAGCAACCCTACCACCAACCTGCAACATCCTCAACATCGCATGTATCTGGTTGGGTTGTTTCTCTTTTATATTGAATAGTTAACAACATTGACTCATGCACATGTGTCAGCTAGTGCTTTGACTTTTAATTCATTCTTTAATGTCATTGTTATTCGCATATCCAATCCATCCAACCATTCAACATATGTTTCCACTCCATCATCAGATAAAGATTGAGTAAAGTAGTGATGGTGAACTTGAAGGGTATTGAGTGGTAAAACTTTAGGGATTGGTCGCATTGCAACCTTTCTCTTCAAAATCTGGATGCATGCCTCTTCTTGTGCTTCTTCAATCACCTGATGTTGTTTGAGCTTCCATTCTTTTGTTGCTTGCATTCTCTGCAAGAGGTCATTAGTTAATGGTAGGTGGTGTTTTCAAAGATGAAATCCAGTAATCTAGTTTTCCATCACCTTTTTATCTAAGGTAGCTAGTTTTACAGCCCCACTTGGTGACACATTATCAATGACAAAAGGACCATGTCCTTTTTTCTTGGATTTAGGGATGTGTTGTTTTAGGGAGTAGACTAGTACCAAATCCCCTTGTTTGAAGATCTTTGTTACCAAAGGTGAACTATTTTTGTTTTCGTTTTTGCACATAGATATGTGTTATGGCCACTAGCCTCTATTCATCTAGCCATTCTAAGTCCTCTAGACGCTCTTAAAACTCGTGGCCTTTCCATTCCAATTTTTTTGCAACTCTAAGAGTGGGTAACAAGAATTCCATGGGTAGTATCACATCTAGTCCATAGACCAAGTTGAAAGGAGTTGCATTAAGAGCTACTTTGAATGACACTCTATAAGCCCACAAGGCTGAATGAAGATGCATTTCCCAATTAGTCCTTCCCATATAACAATCTTGGTTAGCACTGAACTCAAGATCTTGTTTGTATGTTCGGCTTCACCATTCACTTGAGGATGATAGGGTGCAAATTTGTTATGGATCACCATAAACTCATTCAACAAGTATTCTATCAACTCATTAAGAAAATGTGTTTCTCAATCACTTACAAGCTCAATAAGCAGTCCATACCTTGTGAATATGCACTCATACAAAAATATTGTAGTGGTTCTAGCATCATTCTTCCTAGTGGCTCTTGCCTCAGCCCATTTGGTCAAGTAATTTATGGCCACAATACTATATTGCACATGAGCCTTATATGTTGGTGGTTGTATTGGACCAACAAAGTCTATACCCCACTTAGCAAATGTGTGTGTCCCCATCATAGGTTGCAATGACATACTGCTATTTTTGTTGGCATCTTTGCTCTTTGACATGAATCACATCGTTGAACAAATTCTTTAGCATCAGGAAACATTGTTGGCCAGCAAATTCGAGCCATCAATATAGTTCTAGCTATAGTCTCATGAGAGAAATGGACTCTTGTCAGACCTAGATGCGCTTGTTCCAAGATAGAAAGGTATTCCCCCTTATTGGCACATAGTGTGAGTTTTTGGTTCTTTCCTCAACGCTATAAATTTGTCATCCAATCATCACGTAGTTGGTTGCTTCCATTTTGATTGCTCTTTGTCTTCTCTTAGTCATATCTTTAGGTAATATCCTATTGGTCAAATATTCTACCAAATATCTACTCCATTGTGGTGTCATCAAGACTTGGAATAAAGTGGCAAGAGGTACAACAACCTTTTCCTTACATTGAGAACAATTGTTGACATAATCAAGAATGTCCTTCACCATAGGCCAATAGACCCCCAACTAGGTTAATTGTCGTAAGGTTGGATCTTTAGCAAAATGGAGTCCTACTACCATCATATGAGCTTGACTCAAATAGTTTTCATGTTTCTTAGGGCCAATGCACAACAGTCAAATTCCATCCTTGTTCCTCCGATATAGCCTTCCAATCAGTAATTGATATAAATCCTTAAATGCATGTCTCATTAGTCATTGGAATGTTGTTGGTGCATTGGTCAGTCCAAAGGGCATGACCCTGTAAGCAAAATTTCCCATTCAATAGCAAAACATGTTTTATGTAGATATTTGGGATCTATGTCTACTTGGTTGTAACCGGAGAATCCGTCCAAGAAGCTATAAGCTTCTTTTCTAGCTACTCGTTCTAGAACATGATCTGTGAGATAGGAAGAGGATAGTTATCTCGTATGGAAGCTACATTCATCTTCTCGAGGTTCACACACACTCTGAGTTTGCCATTCTTTTTTGGCACTACCACAATAGGTGATACCCAATCAATTGTGTTCTATCTCATAGATGAATTCCTCTTCCTTGAGCTTCTCAATCTCTTCCTTGATTTCCTTAGCAAAGGTCTCATTGTAGGTGTATGGTCATTGCCTGCTTGGCTTAGCGTCATCTCTCATAGGGATAGTATGTTGACATATTTCACGATCCACTTCCTTGAGATCTTTGTAGGACCAAGCAAAACCATCCATGGACAAGTTTAACTTTTGAATAAGAATTGCTTCTTCCTCTAAAGATAGATCTATAGCTATATACACTAACTTTGAGTCCTCTCCCGGATCTGCTAGGTCGATTTGTTTGTCATTTTTTGGTCCCTCATAGAATTTTCTTGGTTCTTTTGGTTGTTGCAATGGCTGCTCTACAATGATCCGTTGATCTTGCAAAGTATAATTTTTGAACATTGATTGCCCCGGCTTGTCACTGTCTTTCTTGTCCAGACCTCCTTCAAGGCCTGTTTCAATTCCTTATACTTTGCTTTGTGGTTAGTTTTAGACATTGGAGGTTCTTTTTCTTTCCCTTTTGTCTTGCCAGGGTTGCTTGTATTTTGTTTGTTTTCATGCGTTGATCCATGTTTCTCATAACTAGATATCTCCATGTTATTTTGTCCTTGATGCAATCTGATGCATCTATCATCGTTAAGAATTGAGTCTTGTTTTCCATTGTTGGTTTCAATTGTTTTCTTTTCACGTTATTTTTCCATTTCCTACGATACCTTTGTTGGCATCTATGATACTGATTTGAAAACTCAAAAAATCTTTTATTTGTTGGAATTAGGGTTGCAGAGAAACACACACAGCTTGGAGAAGACGAAGGAAGCTCAAGGCACACAATAGAGAGTGTGTTACCTAGTGTGCAATGGAAAGATAGATAGCCCTAGAGTGATAGGCGTATATACAATGCACGGGGGAAAAAACCTCCTAAAGAGGGAAAAAATGCCCCGACGGTCCTAGTGTGTTCACACACATCACTACCAATGTATATGGTAACAAATCCCCCCTGGAGTGATGCGGTGAACGAGAGCTGGCACATGAGTAAAGAGAAGTGCCATGCCCTGAGGACAGGATCAATCCACAAAGGGGAGTAAGCCCAAAGCTTTGCGGAAAGCTTCAAGCTTCTCACGAGACAATGCCTTTGTGAAAAGATCTGCAAGGTTGTCCTGTGTTGGCACATAAGCCAAGCTAATCTCTCCTGCTGAGAGCCTCTCCCTCACATAGTGGTAATGCACCTCAATGTGCTTTGTGCGAGCATGAAAAACTGGGTTCCTCGCAACTGCCAATGCGCTCTGACTGTCAGTGTAGATAGTGTTGGCAGTGTCCTGTCCAACACCCAAATTAGCCATAAGGCGTTTGAGCCATACACACTCAACCATAGCTGTGAAGACTGCCGTGTACTCAGCCTCACAACTCGAAGTGGCCACAGTAGGTTTCTTCTTGCTCTACCATGATATACATGAACTGCCAAGCATGAAACAAAAACCACTCGTGGACACTCGCGTGTCAAAACAACCAGCCCAATCTGATTCTGAAAAAGCATGTAAGTCTGGCGGCAATGATCCCCCCTTGGGATAAAACAAGCCAAGATGTAAAGTGCCACTAAGGTAGCGGAAAATCCTCTTGACAGCCTGCCAATGCTTAGACCCTCGGCTATGCATAAATCTGCTGACCTGTGAGACTGCAAATTGAATATCTGGCGTCGTGTTGCATACATAAATGAGGCAGCCAACAACAGTTTGGTAAAGAGTGACATCAACAGGATCACCAGCATCATGTAGACTCAACTTCAAACCTGTTTCCATGGGAGTGGCAATAGGTTTGCAATCCTCAAGTCCAAACTTACATAGCAATGTCTCTATGTAACTTTTCTGACACAAGGCAATACCACCATCACATTGCTTAAACTGTAAACACAAATAATGATGCAACCGCCCCAAATCTTTCATCTTGAAAGTAGCATTCAAATCAGCCTTCAATTCAGCAATATGTCTCTCATTTGGTCCAATGATCAGCAAATCATCAACATAAAGAACCACGATGAGAAATACATCACCCTCACGCTTTACATACAATGTGCTTTCTGTTGGACTGTTACGAAAGCCTTATTTGACCAAATGTGTGTCAGCTTTCTCATACCAAGCACGAGGAGATTGCTTCAACCCATACAAAGACTTGTTACATTTGCACACTTTGTCCTCTTGTCCTTTTATGACAAAACCGCGAGGCTGCTTTACATAAATTTCCTCAAATATGTCACCATTCAAGAAAGCAGTAACAATGTCTCATTGATGTACATCCCAACCAAAATGAGCTGCCAATGCACATAGAAAACGCACAGTAGTCATACGACAAGTGGGAGCAAAATTCTCTTCATAATCTATGCCTTTTTGCTGTGCATAACCCTTTGCAACAAGTCGAGCCTTATGGCGATCGATCTCACCATCCGGTTTGCGTTTCAACTTGTAAACCCACTTCGTACCACTGGCCTTTTTTCGAGGAGGCAAATCACATAAAGTCCATGTGTCATTTTCTATAAGTGCATCATATTCTGATTTCATGGCAGCCATCCAATTTCCTGAATTTTGTGCTTCATCAAAAGACAGAGGCTCCTCAACATCATGTAAGCTAGACACAGCCAAAGCATAACAATCTGATGCATAAGATGCATGGCGAGAGCCTGAACGAGTACGACTAGACAAAGGTGCATCCAATTTACTGTCACGCAAAGTGTGCACCAGCCATTTTGGCATACCTCTAGCCTGCTCATTTTCAGCCCTTTCCTCATCAAGTACATCATGTACATTTGCATCAGTAATAGGCTGATCTAGAACATTTTCAGAAAACCCCATAGGCTGTACATTTGCCTCATTGGAACTTACATTCATATTTCCACCACTGAAAAGAGGCAACAAAGTGTCATAAATGTCCTGTGAGCTTACATTACTGTCTCTAGTACATGACAGCAAGGGCTGAACAGAATCTTCCACAAACACTACATCCCGAGAAACCAGAATACGTTTTGTTTGCGGATGATACAACCTGTAACCTTTGCTTTCAGCACTATAACCAACAAAAATACATTTGACAGCCTTATCATCCAATTTTCTGCGTTGCACTTGTGGCACCAAAGCATACGCCAAACAGCCAAAAACACGCATGTGCTCAATAGAAGGTTTTCTATCATGCCATGCTTCATATGGAGTAATAGACTGCAAAGCTTTCGTAGGACACCTGTTAAGTACATAAGTGGCACACATAATGGCCTCAAGCCAAAAAGAATGCGGCAAAGCTTGACTTTTGACCATACATCGTGCCATTTCCGTCAGTGACCTATTTTTCCTCTCAGCAACACCATTTTGCTGAGGTGTATAAGGCACTGTACATTGGTGTTTTATCCCACGACTAACCAGAAATGCATTAAATTCATGAGACATGTACTCCCCCCCTCTATCAGAACGGAGGGTGCCCATAGTACATTTCGAGACATTTTCAGCCATAGCCAGAAATTGTTTAAAGCACATAAAAACTTTGGACTTCGCTTTAGGCGGAAATACCCGTGCATGCCTGGAGTAATCATCAATGCAAGTCATGAAGTACAGGTAATTGCCCAAGGACGGAGTTTGCATGGGCCTACAAACATCACTATGCACAAGCTGCAACCTACATGTGGCCCGAAGTGAACCATCCTTTGGAAATTTAGAGCGCTGCATCTTACCCAAAATACAGCCTTCACAAACATGTTTGACAGGTGCTTCAAGAGGCGGCAAAGAAGCAACCATATCAGATTTCTGCAAACGCAGCAAACTGGCAAAATTCAGATGACCAAAACGTGCATGCCAAAGTTTTGCATCTGAAATAGCCCTTGAATCTGCAACAGCATTTGCAAAATTTTGTCCACACTTGTCATACAAAGTGAGCTTATACAGCCCACGGCACAAAGGCCAGATGCAACAATTTCATCACCAAAACTGAGATCATGAACTGTACATCTGTCATCCACAAATTTGACTACAAGTCCAAGTCTAGCAAGTGCGGATACAGACAAGAGATTCTTCTTGATCCCAAGTACATAAAGTGCATCAACAAGTGTGAAAGAACTGCCATTAGCAGCAGTAAGCACAATCTTTCCAACTCCTTGAACTGGATAAGAGGCATTGTTGGCACAAGTGACTGAATTCCCATGAGGGACAGAGGTAAACAATTCACGATGTGAGGTAAAGTGCTTTGTAGCACCACTGTCGAAATACCACACATGTGAATCTGCCGCAACTGACAAGCATGCATCATGGACAGCAGGATTGTAAGTGCACTCTGCGCTAAACGCCCATTCTGCATCAACATCAGCAACACAGTCTCCTTTCACAGAAGACTCAACAATGGCTGCATTTGTAGTGGAACCAGCATTTACAGTGGAACCACCCTCTTTCTTCTTAGCCTCTTTGGCCTTCAACTTAGGACACGACTTTATCAAGTGATCATTGGCTTTACAATAATGGCAGCGCATCTTCTTTTTGCCCTTATCACCAGAATTGCCAGACGAAGTACTGCCAGCAGAAGCATTAGGAACAGAATTTTTGCCACTCATAGCAGAACCATAATAAGTGGCTGCATTACTGTTACCACCCTTTCTTTGAGAAGCAATAAAAGCTTGTTCAACTGCACGCTGCCTAGTCCTATTTTTTCTAAAAAGTGACTCTTGCAACAGCAAAGTGCATAATTCATCAAACTTGACAACTTCAGGATTTCCTTCGGTCATAAGTCTCCGAGTACTAGCAAAAGTCTGGTAGGAATCTAGTAAGGCATCAAGAACAGTCTGCACAAGGGAACTATCTGAAATGACTTCACCTGCAGAAATAAGCTGCTCATTGATATCCTTGACACTAGCAAGGAAAGTGTCCATATTATCTTCCTCATGCATAATCTTCGCCTCCAGCTCTTTACGCAGCAAAGCAATTTTAGCCTCATAGCCGCTTGCATAAAGACCTGCTAAAATATCCCAAGCCTGTTTTGCAGATTTTGCTGAACGGATGTGAGGAACAATGGTAGGCTTCACAGACAACGCAATCAATGCATGAGCCTGCACATCCTTAACATCCCAACGAGCTTGTTCTGCCGTAGGCAAAAAACTCTAACAACTGCAATCCTTGCAGCAAGACCTGCAACATCCTCAACATCGCCTACATCCTCAGAACGAGGACATACATCAATGCCCTGCACAATGTTCCAGACACCTTTTGACACAAGAACATGTTGCATCATATAAGCCCACATAGGGTAGTTGTCCCCATCCAACCTGTCCTCAGCAGCAAACATCTTGAACACATCTATGTTGTTGTTGTCAGCCATGGTAAATGCTGCACCTGATGTGAAAAATGCCCGAAAATAGGAGAAATGGAGCGGGAACAACCTGTGCTATAGAGCACAAACCGTAGAAGACTATAAGGCACCTGTTATGCAAAAAACGGCACTGACAGAAATTTTGCACAAAATGACAAAATAGCCTGTGCAGTAGTGCCTGTAGTGGAGCGAACGCTCGCCAAATATTTGTCAACCTACGAACGCTCGCCAAAGCTCACTGAAATCCGAGAAAGTGAGCAGGCGTGTGCTGGAGCAGTTGGCGACTAAGCCCGGGAGGAG
Organism: Adiantum capillus-veneris; assembly: GCF_014529385.1. Taxonomy (NCBI): domain Eukaryota; kingdom Viridiplantae; phylum Streptophyta; class Polypodiopsida; order Polypodiales; family Pteridaceae; genus Adiantum; species Adiantum capillus-veneris. Next base: position 93,572,066 of record NC_140956.1, on the reverse strand, counting down.
GTGACCTGCTCTGATACCAATTGTTGGAATTAGGGTTGCAGAGAAACACACACAGCTTGGAGAAGACGAAGGAAGCTCAAGGCACACAATAGAGAGTGTGTTACTTAGTGTGCAATGGAAAGATAGATAGCCCTAGAGTGATGGGCGTATATACAATGCACGGGGGAAAAAACCTCCTAAAGAGGGAAAAAATGCCCCAGCGGTCCTAGTGTCTTCACACACATCACTACCACATGTATATGGTAACATTATTCTCCTCCCTTGAGTAGAAGCTTTGCCCTTATGTGCTCCTTTTTGGAATCTTTTTCCTCCATTGTGAGTGTCTCCTCTTCTAGCTCATCCATGGCATCATAGTAATGATAAGAGAAAACCTATTGATCCTCGATCAGGCCAATCATCACCATCTTGATAGGAACTATGTTGGAACCCTCCTCATCACAAAATTGTGTGGGCGTGGATTCGTTAACGCATACATCTATCGTATCCAAAATTTGAGTCTACTCAAATGGTTTAGGTATGTATTTAGCATCATTTACATCTTAGTCTAGTATGCAATCTTCTCTTTGTAAACTACCAGACTCAAAAGCTCCGCACATCCATATTGGAGTGTCTTTACATATCCATGATGGCAGTTTAGTTTCTGCTTAGGTTTCCAAATCCAACTCTTGGATTAGTGTTCTTAGAACATCCTTGTAAAAATGGTCCTTCAAATTTACTCGAGTAATTGATCCAAATTTTTTCAAGTAAAGATAATCGTTCCCCCAATCCTAGATCAATTGTATTTTTTTTTCTATGATTTCCAACTGAGGTTTTTGTTTCTTTAGCATGGACTGCTTGATTTGCATTAAGTTTTTGTAAGCTTCAAGTTTAGCAGCTTCCATGTCCGGTGTTGGGTAATTTTTCCATTTGGTTTCTAATGTCTGACCCGCTTTCAATCCCGCTTGGAAATCTTCCAGTGCTACATTGATTGGTTCATATATTTTGTCCACAAGTACAAATCCTGTCGACCTTGGTTTTGTTTCTTTAAATTCCAAAAATAGCATTTGCGTCATTTTCTCTACCTTCTTTTTTACTTTCTTCTCAATCTCCTTTTGTCGTTTTTGTCTCTTAAGATCATATCATTTGTGTCCTCTTTTTTTGGAGTCTTTCGACGCAGAGTGCGCCTAAACCACTTGCATTTTTTTGCCTATCCTTTCTAGCCTAAGCCCTAGTAACTACCCAAATTGGCACTATGGGTTCCCCTTCTGATGAGCTACTTGGCATAACTTGAACTATGTTTATGGTTCCCTTCCCTTTGCTCACTGGATTCTTAGGACAATCCTAATGTCCCCCCTTGCGACCACACCGTGCACTATTGGCCTCAATTGGTCTAATATTCTTATCTAGCTCTTGACATTCATTTTTCCAGTGTTCATCTGCCCCGCAATAATGGCAATTCTCTGTTTTTGGCTTAGGCATTGGTTTCATCATTGGTGGTCTAGCCCCTTGTTTTAGATTAGTGTTCCATGAGGTGGTTTCTGAAAAACTTTTTCCGTTGTGATAGGTGTCAATTGAGTGTACCACTCACCCTCTACTCCCACTATTACAGAGCTCCCTTCATTATATGGCATGATTGGTACTAGAGCCTGCTCATCCACTTGCTCCTCAGGGAGCATGTACTTGACTAGTATAACATTGTTTCCTGGTTATGGCGGTTGCTAGCCTTATACGGGTTGTGGTCTCTCCATTGCCATAGGTGGTTTCGGAACCAGTTGCATGTTTCATGGATATCTATACATGGGTTGTCCTATTGTCACATTGGCATTTATTGGACATTTTTGTCGTATTTAGGCTTATAATAGCACTCGTTTATTTCATGGTTTGTCCATTTTCCTTCAATGGCACACCATTTAAGTGGTCGGTGATGTCCTATACGTTGTCTTTGTGGTGGACCCTATCCTAAGCCTCTCATACGCATCCTTTGCATGTTATTCATCATGTCATTCATGCACTTAAGCATGTCCTCCATAGCATTTGTAGGATTTGCTATAGTTATTCCTACTTGTGTTGGCACAATAGATGTGGTTTTCTCACTCTGCGCATCCTTTACAGTGCTTTCTTCATTGTAAATCTTGCAATTATCGCTCAAGTCAATCATGTCCAAGTTGCATGCTTCCCAAGTTGTATGTTTTTTGCTATATAGACTAGCATGCAACTCCTTGTTAAGTAATCCTTCCAGGAACAATGAGACAAGTCTCTCCTCGGTTGGAATTTCCAACTTCGGGCATCTATCGATGTATTGTCTTATCTGACTCAGACAATCTCTCACGGTCTCTCCTTGTTTTTGTTAATTAAAGTTGTAGATTTGTGTCACGGTACTATGCTTGATTCCCATTTTTTAACAAGCAAAAACAAATCTCATAGCTAAGGTTGGTAAATCGGTTATTGATCCAGGAGGTATGGTCTGGAACCAAGTCAACATCTTGCCTTCTAAGGTCATCCCAAACCCCTCAAATTGCGTATGGAAGTTTGTTATTCATTCAGCTCTTAGAACCTCTCTGAAGCTTCCTAAGTGGTCATACAGATCCCTTGATCCACTATATTATTTGAACCATTTTTGGAAATCAGCTGGTTTGACTCTACGATGATGTTTCACACTTGCTCGCCTGGCCGGTGTTTCTCCCGTTAAACCCTCAAACCAGTAACTTGATAGGTGTGACTTGTGTGGACCTCTTCTTGTCATTGTGTCACTCATTCTTCCCCAGTTAAAGGTGGTTTTTGCTTCTCTACCCCATTTCTATCATTGAGGTGATGGCCTCGGGTTGTACTTCCTCACTGATTAGCCATGCTACCATAGGCTCTATCATTTATCCCCCGATTCTATTTTGTTTCAGGTATGGTTCCCATAATAACTTCTTTGATCGAGTTTCCTTGGTATTTTGTCTATTCAATCTCCTTTAGAGTCATCATAAGAAAATTATTGTTATAACAATCCCTGAAGAGGTGGACGGAAAGTTTTTCTAAACCTTTCTCCTTGATCTTGAAAATATACACAATTTTCAAGGTTGTCAATTCCCCTAGTTTGGCATGGGCAGTCCAAACTAAATCCGCGACATTATTGCGATACGAATGTTTTTGTTGTTGGTTCATGGTAATACAAAACGGTGGTTTGATGATCTACTTGAAGAAGAAAAGACGGATTCTGAAGCTTTGGAAGCAGCCTTTTGACACCAATACGTGCCAGAGGTGCATATGCATGATGTAACGAGAAAGCTAGATGAATTAAAGCAAAGTTTGGATGGGGATTTTTGAGTATTCACATGGGAATTTGAATCCCTTTGTAGACAGTTGATGGAGGTAACTGCTACTCAAAGTGTTGATTTTCTAAAATTGAGTAAGTTTTTTGCTTTCGTGTATGAGGAGGCCAGAGATAAATTTTGAGGCGGAAGGGCATGTGACGTACACTGAGGCGGTAGAGTTGGCAAGAGGCCAAACCAAAAATATTTTGAAGAAGCGGCAAGCCAAGCAAAGATTGTCAAGTGTGGTGGTATCAAAGCAAGTTGATGCACTGGTAGCCAAGCCAAGGTTGGTTCAAAGGGATGTGCCCATGCGAGAAGCACCAAGGGTTCTATGGCTGCAGAGAGATATGGTGATTTCTATGACAAAGATGTCAGTTAGAGAGGCTCCAATTGTGAAGGAAGGGTTGATGATTCCAAATCGAATAGAAACTGTGCTGCCAAGTCAAGGGATGGCTATTGAAGCTCCATTGAAGTGTGCTAGGGAGAAAAGGGTGCGGTTTGTAGACGAGGTTGAACGGGTGAAGCTAGAGGAGATTCCAAAGCTTGAGACCAAATAGGAGATTGAGCCAAGTGAAAGAAACTCTATGGATGAAAATATGAGTTGGGAAACCAAGTCATCTCAGTCAAGGTATGAAGAGTTTGTGAAGGGGATCGGGGAGCACCACAGACAGAGAGTGTGAGAGAGAGAAGGAGACACACACAATGTGGGTGGGGAGACTCAATAGAGTGAGCAGCCCCCTATACACTTATGCTATGTATAAGGTATACAAGTCAGTGGGCGCCCAAACTCTGGGCGGTCGGGCAAGGCACAGACGCCTATACCCCAACAACCTCCCACTTAAAGGCGACAGTGCCTTTAAGCAAGGGAACCTAGTCTAAAGACTACAAAAGGTGAGAGAAAACCGCTCTCAACCGATGCCCATTGGCTGGCTGTGATCGTGTGCATCCGGCTGTCCTGCTCCCGTGTAAGTCCATACACCACCAGACGTACCGCACACGTATTGCAAGTATGTATGCAATACCTGCATATCTCCCTCGTGCACTATGCCATCATCAGTCAACAAACGACTGACAACCCCAACTGCAAATGCTCCCACTGCAGCTGCGATATCCGGTCTCAAGATCAACATCTCATACATGTGACCACCGAATGCCGATGCAATGCTAGCGGGCCCTGCTAGCACTACGGAGAATGCATCAACATATATATCCGTGGGAATAGGCATCTCTGACTGACAAGGCGTGTCAGCCACATGCATCTTGTGACTGTCCACAAAAGACGCATCAACCTGTCGTGCAACCTCAGAGCAAACCAACTGCTCTAGGTGTCTGCTGGAAGACATATCATGCACAACTATATCCCCATGCTCACTGTCGAGCATAGAAAGGAATGATTGCATAATCGCTAACATCTCAGTCTCCTCTGCAACCATCCACTGCAAACATGACCACTCAATCTGTTGTGACTCACTAGAGCTCTCATGCTCTAACTCCGTATGCATAGAATCTTGCACAACGTCCTCCTGTCGTGACTCACTAGAGCAAGACCGCTCTATCTGTCTATCCTGCATAGAATTATCTCGCACAACTCACTCTCTGCTTTGCTCAGTCACTAGCAAAGCATGCATGTCTGACTCTGTCACCTCTCTGTGTGACTACTCAAGTCGTGCCCCAACTGTGTGCACAACAAGCTCACTACTCTGCACCCCATGCAAAGCATCCTGCAACCCACAAGCAAAAGAGACTCGCCTGCTCTCTCACTGTCTACCTGGCTACATGATCACAGAGACAACACCGTCTCTCCCGTCATCCACATGCAATGGGTAACCTGTACCACTCCTGGCACCTCTCGCAATCACTAGCGAACCCAAATGCATCACAAAATCTCGCTCTCGTAGCGAAATCAAACATCCACAATCTCTAAGCTGACCAATCGAGATCAAACTCACTGTCAAATCTGGTACATAGCGCACATGTCGTAACAAGTAAGATGCACCACTCGGTAATGACAGTCTCACATCTCCTGCACCTGCTATCGCATGCATCGATCCATCGGTCAAACGTACACTGCCAAGCATCCCGCTAGAATAGCTACAAAACCATGCACGATGCGGCGTGACATGAAACATAGCATCTGCGTCTAGCAACCACTGCGAAGGGAGTGCACTATCCACATGTATAGCATCTCGTGCATAGCTCGAGGTAAAAGTGACATCCCTGTCACTAGTATACTCCGACACTACATGTGCCTCAAGTGTCAAAGCAACTGAGTCCATGGCATCACTACATACATCTCTGAGACTGCCATGTCTCCTACGATGTCGCATACGACGAAAACAGCGCCGTCTAACATGTCCAGATTGACCACAATACCAACATGTCACCTGTCGGCGTGCTCGTGAATGTACATGTCTCACACGAGTCCATGATGACTCAGATCTATCATAGATATCATGTAATCTGTGCCAAAGTGCTCTCGAAGTAGTCTCATACATAACAAGAGCATATACAGATTCCGCAAGGTGCAAAGAGAGCGTAGATAGTGCCATCTCCTCTAGCTCCTGCCACTGATCGTCAGACATGTTTGAAGGTCTACCTGCATCACCACTCAATGGTCGATGCAACCCTCGCTGTGTCAGTGCATCAAGCATACACTCTCTCCATGCCGCAAAGTCTGACCCATCAAACATGCGCATTTGTGAGAGGTCACAATCTGATCGATCACCTGTCTCTTCCATGAGCACAATGTAGAAAACTAGAAAGCAAAACCACCTCACCAACAACACCTGGAAACTGTCTACAAATATGGCCAGAAACACAATGTAAAACCTGTGAGACACACTCCAAAATAGAGCTCCCGCAATGTCAATACAAGCCTCGCATGCTCTAGTATCACACTGCAATCTGTGAGCTAATCACCAAGCCCACACTGTGCGGTATCGATGCATACACACGAACAAATCTCCCACCTGCAGAGAACACCGCACGCAAATGCTGAGTGCAACCTGCAATCTCTACCTAGATCGCATAAATGATACGCATAAAACTCCTGGGAAAATTTCGCCAGAGTTTCGACGCACAATGGCTATCAACACAAAATAACCATTGTCCTGCAAGCTCAATACAATGAGCAATCAATGCGCATCAAACTACACTCAACATACATCAATGGAGTGACCGCGCATAAGCAAGCGCCAAAAGATTTGCAATCCGGAAACTTATTCAATGCGAAAACAATGCTCTCAAGAGAGCTCACCGATACTTGAAAGTGCTCGTCAAAATGCATGTATAATGGGCATCAACCATGCACCATAACCATATGCAAACCATCCACAAGGATCATGAATCCAAGCACAAAATCACTGCCAAAGTATCTTGTGAAAACCAGTGAAAGAAGCTCCACCTTTGTGCTCCAAAAAACTGCGTCTCTCAAGAGACCGCTTCGGTGGTGTTTAAAAGCCTCCTTACTTCGTTGCCCAAGTCTACCAAAAAACCCTCAAACCACAAGCTTAACACAAGCTGCAATTGCATCTTCAGCTCAGAATTTATGCACTCAACTTCAAGCATCTCCCGTGCTTCCAAAAGTGCATCAAACTCGCACACAATGCGATAACAGAAAATCTGGAATTTCTGTATACAGTCATTCTGGGCTGAATATCAGCAAAACGGTGAGGAATTTGCAAAAAGTTTCTTCTGCAAAGTTGTAGACCACGTCGAAACGAATGGGCATGGTGGCCATGATTCTCAGATCTGAATTCTACAAGGAGAAAAACGAATCTGAAAACAGTGCTGCTGCGCACACAGTTTTAGGGCAGCACCTTCACTTACACACAATCTTCCACACTCCTTTCTGACATCACTCTCAACTGAGCTCACAAGCTCCCATTGCATTCTCACAAAGCTTCCAAGCTTTCTTAATCTCTCTACCGTCGAGAGCGAGCGAGCTATCGCCTCGAAGCTCTCAAAGCCGTCGTGCTCTCCGCTGTCACCATAGCTCTGATACCAATTGAAGGGGATCGGGGAGCACCACAGACGGAGAGTCAGAGAGAGAGAGAGAAGGAGAGACACATGTGATGTGGGTGGGGAGACTCCAAAAGACTGAGCAGCCCCCTATACACTTATGCTATGTATAAGGTATACAAGTCAGTGGGCGCCCAGACTTTGGGCGGCCGGGCAAGGCACAGACACCTATACCCCAACACCCACACCCTCCCCCTTCCCCTCATTTTGCCCTCATCCCTACCCACCCCCTCGCCCCTACCCTCTCTCAACCTCGCCCCTACCCTCCCCCTCACCCCTCGCCCCTACCCTCTCCCTCCCCATCCTCTTGCCCCTACCCTTCCCCTTCCCCCTCGCCCCTACCCACCCTCTGCCTTCCCCTCGCCCCTAGCCATCCCTTTCCCTCCGCACGTAGTCAAGTGAAGATGTGGGGAAAGGAGCCTAATATCCGCAGGCGAGCCCAATATCACTATGATGTTAGCTTTGTGGTTCACCCTAGTTGCATCGCTGGCAACAGATCTGATGTTGTTTTGCCAGGTGGTTTTGCCCCTGAAGTCATTGCCACAATCTGGTATCGATGACCTTCCCTGCATTTGGCTATACCCTTTCGTGATATGGGCATCCATTCAATGCGTCTGTGTGTCCCATAAGAGAGGCTTGAAGACATTCCCAAGCACAACCCTGCATGAGGCAATGTGTGTGTGTGCGTTAGTGTGTGTGTGTGTGGGTGTGTGTGTGACCTCTGTGTGTCCGGCTCTCTAATTAAAGGTGTGTCATTGTGTGTGTATGTGTGTAGTACTCAAGGAAGCGTGCTCCTAGTCACGTTCTTAAAGCCTTAAACAGGAACTGTGTGTGTACATAGCAAAATTACACAAGTACCCACTTCAGGTTGGTGCTCTTTGCTGCTCTTTCTGCGCGCGAGAGGTCTCTCTCTCTCTCCCTGTCTCTCTCTCTCTCCAACAAGAATGAAGTAGCCTTGCTTATGGTAGAAGACAAGGATGACGCAGTAGAGAATGAGTTTCTCTCTTCCTTGGTGGAGCATTATGAAGCGGTAGAGCAGGTGCTTGAAGAGCAAGTAATTAAAGTCGATACGCAGGTGATGATCGACCTTGAAGGGCCACTAGATAAAGAAGGTTTTGATTATGTTGTAATTGAGTGCATGGCAGGTAAGGAGGAGAGCATGGAGCCTAAGGTGGAAAAGTGCCTAAAGCAGCAGGCATGCTATATGGTGCATGGAGATTCCCAAGTTGTGATTGGGGCCAAGCTTTGCAAAGAGGTATGTGTGTGGTGGTTGAATGGTATGTTGGTAGGAGCATATGTATAGTGGGTGATCAAGCAGGTACATGGTTCGCTTGAAGAGGACCTCGCTTTATATGGTTGGGAGGGAGGGTCAGGTACATGCATAGGTATGTCATGTATGTCAGGAGTGTCTGGTGAGCACAATGGTTCTCTATTTGAAGATGCTCAAATGCAGGTGGGTGTTGGGAGCAGTGAAAGTATGCTTTTGGCAGTTTGTGTGTGCGGTTGGCTATGTGCTGGGGTGCAACACTACAAGGAGTTGTTACAGGTGGATGGAGGTGATCAATGCAGGTGGGTGTTGGGAGTAGTGAAAGTATGCTTTTGGCAGTTTATGTGTGCGGTTGGCTATGTGCTGGGGTGCAACACTACAAGGAGCTGTTACAGGTGGATGGAGGTGATCAATGCAAGGTTTTTGACCGAGGTGGAAGACATGCTATGAAGCAAAGGGTTGGGCAACCCACTTGAGCCAAGGTGGTGGGTAGCATCAAATAATTTTTTAACATATGGTAGATTTTTTGGTTGTACAGAGTGTATATTGGGAGTTACAGTTTTTTAAGTTCAATAAGTTTATCTGTGGTTGAGCATAAATGTTCAACAAGGGGGTTGGGCAATGATGGTGCAGCCAAAGCTGGTATGTGAAGGGAAGTTTGCAATGCAGTGCTATGGGAGTATGCAAGTGCAGAGCAAAGTGCTAAGGTAGGTGCAAAAGACCTGGGCAGGCAAGGGATAGCGGAAATGTATGTCTAAGGTGGTTTTACAAGCCAAAAAGGCTCCATAAGGGTCCAATTAGTATGATAAGTAAATGTGTTAGAAGTGATATATTTGTGCCCTAGAAAGTGGTGTTCAAGATTCTTTACGAGCTGGTCCACACGGCTCCTCAAACGGAGCCATGGTGCAAAAGTTATGCTAGTTCAAAGTTAGAAGTGTTGCAGATCCCCGACAGACACGACGAGTAGAGACAGGTGGGCCGAGCTAGAGTGAGTGGATAGATGTGAAGTGCTCGTGTTGTGGAGCATTCCAATCTTCTCGGATCGTCAATCGGACCTCGGATGTGCAAGTTATGGCATGTTAAAGATTTGTCGGGGTCGGGCATGTGACCACACTGGAAGGTGTGCCACCATGAACTTTTTTGGCTTCGACCAAGTTCTAGAAGGTGTCGGGCATCACGTGAAGACAATAGGAACTAGCGGCTCATTAATCAGAGCTTTGAACAGTGAGATATCTGAAGTCGGAGAGCAATTGCGGGAAAGTTGGGCAGATGTTTTTTTGACAAGTTGGGGCCCTCAGTTCAAGGCCTCGGCGGGATCGACATGCGGTGTAGATTTAGCGGGTCGAAGTCAGGAACCGAGTCAATTGGTTGGGCTTTACGACTTTGAAATCGGATCATTGGGCAGGGAAGTGCAATGCAAGGAAGATTGGGGAAAAAAGAGTTTTTCAAGGCTCTATAAGGATATTTTTAGGAGGTTGGGACTTGGGTCGCCATGGAGGGCTGACACATGGTGGATAAAAAACCCATATGCAAGGGCATTGAAGGCTATTTAGTCCAGAACGTGGCCATTCATGAGATGTACGATTTGGGAGAGAGCTCTCTCTCTGTGTGGCCATGGTGGGTGCCCCACGAGCGTTGCACGGCGCCTCAGTGGGCGCTCTCGGTGGTTTTACGATGGCACAGAGGGTTGTAGTGGGTGGCATTGACCAGGCAACGCCATGTGCAACTGTGTTGATGTGGACCCACATAGGAGTTTGATCCTACGGGTGGCTTTCAAGGCCCATTCGTTTCGAGAGCAAAGCCTTCCCCCCACTCGTGACATCGCTAGTGGCAAGGAGGAGTCATGTGCAAAGTGGAGAGAGGAGGAGGTCCCAGATGAGCAAGGGAGGTTCACAGAGAGAGAGAGAGAGAGAGAGAGAGAGAGAGAGAGACAGAGAGAGAGAGAGAGAGAGAAGAATTGGAGTGAGCACAAAGGCCAATCCAAAGAGGCAAATCCAAGCTTGTCGAATCAAAGCCGGGGGAGATCCAAAGAGAAAAATCAAAGGCCAGACAAGGGCAGTCCAAGTGGCCGGACAAAGTGAGCAGGTGGGTGGCCAAAGATGAGCAAAAGGGAAAATTCAAAGGTGAGAAAGAGAGGAAAAACTGAAATGAAATGAAATAATATACAAAAAAATAAAAAGTGCTAGGGGCACTAGTGCACCCCTCTCAAAGAGAGCACATAGGAATTCAAGAGAGGAGCCGTCGTTCCAAATCTTGCTAAAATGGAGTGCCAAATGGACCAATAGGAGTGCAGTTTCCAAAGTTGAAGGACCCCCCATATAAAAGGCATTTTTTAAATCTAATGAAGGGCTTTTTTGGTGTTGTCTAAAGCCTACAGAGTCGAGTTTTGGACTGAGGACTGTGCATGTCAACACCCCTTTGTATTTTGTCATGAAATTTGCCATGTTGATGGCTTGTGAAGCTTTGTAAGTATCTCTTGAACTGCAATCAAATCACCGTTTCCCAGTTTTGTTGTTGTTTCCCCTTCCCCCCATCTCTTTCTCATGCTCTTGTGTTACCACATGGTGGCGGCAGTGTGGATGTGCCCCCCCCCCCCCCCCCCCCCCCCCCCAACACCGGCGATTCTTTAAGAGAGTGAGATTGAGTGGTTGTGTGTGTGTGTGTGTGTGTGTGTGTGTGTGTGTGTGTGTGTGTGTGTGTGTGTGTGTGTAAGGGTCGAGAAGACGAGCTATGGTAGTGGGTGTGAGCTGTGTGGTGGTCTTGCTAGCGTGTGTGTTGAGACGTGTACAGGCGGTGGCCTGTGAGTGTGAATCATATCTTTTGAAGGTGTTTTTGAGAGGATAGGGGTGTTGTGAATGCCCTGAGCTAGAGTGAGGCAAGTGTGTGTGTGTTCCGGCTGTGCCCCCCATTCCCCCTCTCAAACGGCTTGTAAACGAGCAGAATTTCACAACATTGCAGCAGAGCTTTGGACCAAGAAAAGGTGTTGTTTTGTAACGTTGTCGTAGTAGCTTGTTGGCGACACACACAAAGGTAAATGAAGGAAAAAGTAAATAATAGTGTCAATTGGACCTTGGCAATTCGCACCTATAATTCAATCGAATGATTCAAGTTCGCAGAAGGTCACAGATTGTTTAGCTACTGCACGGTAGCAAGACAGTGAGAATACTTACACCCTGGTACAACAACATATGCAAAGTTCAAAGATTATTTTTCCCTATTCAGTGTCATAGATTTGTTATGTTTTGTCTATTGTCAACACAATTATATATTTTTTGTCAAAGCCTTGTTTGAGCTTATCAGTTGTCGATGAGTGCCATGACGAAATTTGTACGGGTTATAGACACTTCCCCACTTATTAGATTTTTGGCATGCTCTTAGTCTGTTGTACTATTTCTCACGAGGTTATTGGGTAAACCTAAACCCAAGGTTTAGTAGTAAACCAAAAACTTCATATAATGGTAGTTACTTTGACATGTGTCCAATCCCGCACGCATTGCCAGAGAGGCAGTAGATCCTCAATTTTTTGCTACAGCTCGACCTTAACACCATCTACGTTCCGCACTAGAGAGAAGTCAAAACTACGCAACAATAAAAAAAATGCACCCGACATTGGCTTTAAGTTCTTAAACTAGGGGTTTTACCCTAGTGTTTTTCAGAAGAAAGGATTGAAGAGTATTCATAAGAGTTTGATCCAATGTGAAGTATTGTTTCAATGATTTTTTTTATATACACTTTCACTTGTAAAGAGTTCTTTTATTTTAAAAAATCCACAAATATTCATATTATTCCTTTAATTAATTTATTTATTATTCTCTAAGCTTACTAAAACTATCTTTTTAATGAAAGCATTATTATATTCTTTTATTTTAGTTTTTAGCGTGTTATTTTATTTTATTGCTTCTATTTTAATTTTTTTCATTTTATTTTGTTTTCAAGGAATAATGTGTAATATGCACCTTTCACCTTAGTATTTAAGTGGAGCCTTCTCTAATATATAAACCATTCAGACTATGGTTGGGTTCACAAGAGCCGATGAAAGACATTAAAAAAAGAATGGTTGTCCATTACCACAAAAAGAAATTACACTTCTTTGGACCCACAAAAAAATTAGTAACCTTTCCTCCTCGGAAGAGCAATTCTATCGTCCACTTTTTAGCACAAAATGTGGATCTGTGTGATTGAATTGAATCCAACAGCTACATATTGAACAACACTACTACTACACTACAACGCATTGGATGTCAAAATCGTACATAATACATTTTATAGAACTGCCTTCGTCCCTTGTGAAAGAAGAGAGAGGTGGAAGAAAGAGTCTGAGGTTTTTGTTGTCGACTCTTGTGAATCTAACTTGTGTATGTATAATGCATGTATAATGAATAATACAATATATTTTTTTATTTTTAATTTTTAATTTATTTTGTTTTCAAATGATAATGTGCAATGTGCATCTTTCACCTTATTATTTAAGTGGGGCCTTTTTTAACATATAAACCATTTGTGATTATATATTTTTAATGGATAATATAATTTTATTTTAAAACACAAGAAAAATTTCCTGTGACTGTAGACACTCATTTAGACTTACTTTCCAAAAAAATTCATTCCCCCTTTAACTTAGCAGGCTTTCGAGCCACTTCACCTTGTTTTACTTACACACCGCTTCTATTGTCATGACCACAACTTGTTGGCAAAAGATACCCAAACCATCAGGCCCCGTTCTCTCTTCAAGCTCGTACTCTCCTTTGCAACTTCAACCCCGCCATGGTTGATCAATGCAACCCTATTGCCACCCAAGCCTCCCACTTCTTTAGCAACAACCTTGACTTTGATTTTCCCCTTTTCTGTCACCCAAGTGTGGTAGATTGGTTATGCCATTTCCCTCTTGAATAACAGGTCTTGAGTTCAAAACTCTTCGTCGGATAGATCTTTAAGGTCCCTTGGGATAGTTTCCTACACCGTTAAAATTCTCTTCTTCTTCTTCTTCTTCTTAAATCCATTGATCCATCTACGACAATCATGTCATCAGAACAAGAGGACGTAAAAAGAACACGAAGCATTTTTTGTCTGTTTATGACTTCTAGGATCTTTTTCCTGAAGCTTCCATGAATTGTGCCATGGGTAAACCACTACTCCCTCAATTCCACCTCCCCGATCATCGTTCTTATTGAGAGTATTCTAAAAGCTTCTACCACTCCAAAAGGGAAAACCTCGGGCTAAAAGACTCCCTAACCCCTCCAACATTGCTTCTACAAAAGAATCAGCTCAATCAAGGAAAATTCAAGGCTTTCAGCCTTCTAACAAAGCTTTTGAGACCACCATAAAGCACTTTAGTGAGTTTCATGGCAGCTCCTAAAGAGATGTGTTCCCTTTCATGGCTTACTCCATTTTACAACTTCCAAAGAGTTCTCAAAGATCTAATTTCCATGTTTTCATGTCGATAAAGCGTAACTCACATCTTAAATTTTTGCAACACTGATCAATAAGAAACTTTCGGAAAAAGATACATTTTTTCTAGAAGGGCCTTCTCTCTTGGAAATTTTCTCTCATTATTGGAACTTGCTTTCACAATGCTAAGGAAGTTGTCTCTTGCTTTCACAATGCTAAGGAAGTTGTCTCTGATGACTTCTTACTGGTTAGACACTTCTTGCATCTGCTCTACTTCCAATCAAAACTTCTCTAACATCGGATTACATGTCATTACTACAAACACTTCAATTTTTCATCATCCCTTTCTTAGGGAAAACCTTGCTAGGTTTTAATCATGTCAATTATTTGCCTTTACTAATCCTTTTGTTGCCATAGATGAGCTATGCACTATTTGGCGGGTTCTCTTCTTAAGATTTGCCCTTTTCGATCACAAATTTTTTGGTTTAAGATTTGTTTCTTCAAAAATGTCACCCAAAAAATCAAACAAAGCTGGCTCCAAGGCCTCTTTATGGTTTATTATTCCTTCTAGTAATGATTAAATTATTTGGCTAAAATCTTGTAATACTAAATCCTATTGATGTGGAATATTGCTTCAAGGCTATCCCTCACTAGATATCCTATACTCTAGTATATTAAAGCCTATTGATCATATTGTTAAATGCATCAAATCACTTGGCTTTCTATCTTTTTCTCATAAAAATGGTTTTTTTTTTTCCCACACCAGAGGCCCACAATGGGAGGTGCTTATCCCTTTCAAATATTAGCCATGTTACATGGTCGGGCAAGGGCCGCGTACCATCGCGCAAGAGCCACTCGTAGGCATCACCACGGCCACCTAATTGATGCACCACGTGCTAGGAACGACAGAGCACTCGTAGCAACCAACTAGAAACCTCCTCCTCGGGTTACCCAACCCAAGAGGAGGATGCACTCGAGTGTCCAAGGGCAAGAGCCCTAGCAACGTGAACACCAGGTGAGCACAAGGTATTCCTCTTTCACATGGTGAAAAGCAAGAGACTCCCGCTCATGTATGGATTTCATAAAATGTAACGCCCTTATAATATAAAATAAATTAAAATGTAAAATAATTACTTACACTGTATAAAATAAAGTAAAATTAGAAAAAAAAGTCTCTTGATCATATTGTTGAATGCATAAATTACTTGACTTCCCTTTTTTCCCATAAAGATGGCATTTTATCTTTTACAGAGTAAAAAGTAAGACTTTTGGTAATTTATGGATTTCATAAAATAGAATGCTTTTTTATATAAAATATAATAAAAATCAAGAATATAAATCAAAAATAATAATATAAACAATAATTACATTGCATAAAATTCATACCTTCTAATGGGTCTATAAAAAATAAGTTCCAACTTTTTCACTAAGTGTGGCCAAAATATAGTTGAGAGCTCTTCATTTTAAGGAGGTTGCCTCCTCCATGTCACAAAATTCCTTAGAACCATTCTAATCAATTTAGTAGTAGCTCAGAAACAAGCTCCTACTTTTTGGGTAACAAGATTTAGGGAAGTTACTAATACTCACCTTTTCCTTGGAATTAAGAGCTAGGTCCCACACAACATCAACAGTATTAGCAACATAAACTTATATTTCATAGGCAATGGTCGAGTATTGAGTTAGAGACTAGTCGGATAATTTTTGAGTTCTTGGGTTGTCCTACAAAGTTAAAAACTCTCTCTCTCTCTCTCTCTCTCTCTCTCTCATTTGATCTTAATTGACTATTGCCCCTTGCTTCTAATTGCCTTTCCATCCTTGCTCATGTCCCTACTTGCCATCATCATTATCATATAGGTTGTAAGAGTGCCAAGACTTGGATAGTAGTTTTCTTCATAAGCAATTCAGCAACAAATTTTTACCAGCTTTTGGAGGGCTCCTCTGGCTCAAAACATTCCCACACACGTGCAGCTGCTAGCAGCTCTGTCTTGGCTATTAGAGCTACTAAAGTAATGGCTGCTGTAGAATTTAGATGCCCAAATGGATAGAATACGATGGATCGACCAACAACAGGCGACTTGGGCTTGCTATTGCCTGGGTAGGCGACAGCTTTTGGAACACCAATTGGCATGTAAAGATTCTCAACACATTTCATATTTACATCCAGGCTGTAATTCGGAGCTTAATCGAGAAAGGCATGAGTTCTTACACTTCAACTTTTGACACAGACCTCATCTTTCCTGTGTAACTAGAAGACCATGACCCTCATGACCTCCCTTACCTTCTTCAAGTTCTTTATTCCTGGGCTCTTTCCCAACACACCACACATACATCCACACCTCTTAACATGACCCCAAAGGAATTTTATTTGGCATTTTAGGAATAATTCCTTTGGAATTGTATCACTCTTTTGAGAGTTTCCATGTCTTTTGTGATGAATAGAAAATGCTGATCTATTCGATGTCAGGTCGCCCTTATAATCGAAACCAACTTCTTTGGGAGTTAGTGGTGTATCCCCCTTCCTCTTTTCTAAAATGCTATATAAGATTTCTTAATACCTGTAAAGAAAAAAGTTACAAAACCAAGCAATGAAAATGTAATCTATCCAGTGAAAAATGTAGACTATCTCACTACTGCTCAACATGGACACCTTGAGAATAAGTATATCAGTCGCATTGTTGAGTGCATATACAACCAAAAAACAGATATTGCGGTACTGCAAAAAGGAACATTTTCCCCCTTTTGGCGGCATACAGGATAAATACTACGGCTTGGAAGTTCTCTGTGGACAAAATATAATTTGGTATTTTTGTTCATTACCAAAATTTAATTTTTCTCCTGTCTAGAATTATTGGGAGGGTTAGGCGTGCGCTTGCTGTCCTGCGTTACCTCCTCTCTGCTCAGTATGTGAATTTTCCTTGCCATGGTACAAAATTCCCTGTTCAAAAAAAAACATACATAGCTTTAGAAAACCATTAGTATGTTGGAAATATCACACACACCCATGGCACGCATGTGAAAGTCACTACTATACAGAAACATAAAGCCTTCATCCCATAAGGAGCATGCAAACCACCTTCTTCAGAACACCTTAAAAATTAAAGACCTTCGGAAGATCATTGAGGGTCGACCTCGTGTTTTGCACAATTTGACGGATTTCTCATTGTGACTTTCGAGACTCCCATGCTCCACAAACAGAATAAAGTCATAAATACATACCAGAAGATGATGCATTTTAAGAGCCTGCAAAATTTTGGATGTGAAGGGTGTTTTTTGGACAAAATTTGGGATCTAAAATTCCATAGTTAGCACATTGTAAGCTCACCTTTCGCCATTGGCATGTGCCTATTACAAGAGAAGTTGATCAGATAGGAAAATTGGCTTGCATGGATAGCAACAGTGGCTGGTTTAATATAAAAGTTGCCTTTCCACCTCAATTGTCCTCCATATGACCTTGCTCCATTCTCAAACAGCTCTCAAAAATAATGTACAATTTCGAAAAGATTTCCTAGGGATCTTTTGGATTTAGAAATACTTGGGACACCTTCCAGTCCACTTTCCCTTGCTTTTCACCATAGCCAAGTTTTAAATTTCTTAATTGGGAAGACATTTTCAGGTCGTTCGACTCGCATGGAAGTTGTTGAGAATTCCTTGATGCCTTTGGAATGTTTCAGTTCTTCTCTAGAATTCAAGAAGCCCATACACTAGGTTCCTTAATTGACATTTTTGTGCATCTTCTCTCTCTAACCTAGAGATGCAAAATTGTGGCAATGCTTGGAATAGCCATTCTGGCTACCTTGGTGGCTACGAAATAGGCATAAGAGAATTTTCCCACACTATCTTTGAAGAGAGAAAGGGACTCTACTGAAGCCCCCTCGACCAATCCCTTGGAGTCACCTGAACACAGTTGGTCACAAAAATGGTTTTCTATAGAGAGCATCTTCCGATTCTTCTCCAACCAACAGAGGATTGATATGAGACCAGACGGGCCTATATGGACACTCATTTATCCTATGGGATACGATGTGCTATTGGTCAGATGCGCACATTTCCGCATCAGCTAGAGACTGAGACTGGCAGATTTAGGAGAGTACCAACAGAGGCCAGGATATGCCAGTTGTGTCATATAGAGCCAGAGACAGAGTTACATCAAATTTGTCATCGTCCGGTAAACAATGAGATATGAGGACGCTTTCATTATCTATTCAGAGAGGGCTTTGGACCATTCGTTAGAGTCATGAGATATCGGGATCAAAGATGCCTGGGTTGTTTTTGCTAGAGCTTTGCAGACACAAGGAGAGTCTCTTGAGGAGACAAGGCAGTGGGAGACATTCACAGAGGGATATCACTGACTTCTTTAGAGCAGGGACTCAGCAGCCAGATATGCATGCTTCACAACAGACTTCAGAGCCCACTTATACCAGAGGTATATTAGCTAGCAGAGCCATTGAGCTCGAGAGAGCTAGATGCCCACTTCTACGAGGGCGACCATGACATCGACGGAAGCTCCATCAGAAGATGAGGAATATTCTAGCACGACATGGGAGACGCCCAGTACGACTATTTACAAGGGCAGTCATTGACAAAGCTCTTCAGTAACCGATGCAATACTTTCTCGGACAACGCACGATGTCAGGCACGATGTCGGGCATCCTCGGGCATTGATGATGATTTTAGTCTTTCACTTTACTTTACTTCGTTTTTATTTTTGTACCCAAAGATTGGATTAGATCCACCAAGATTGTATGCACTCAAGAGCTTGGAGAGTGGGCAACAAGAAAACTTGAAGCAAGGGGGAAACCTCGAAAGAAAGAGCACTTTTCCCTCCATGGAAGCGAAGGACTTTTTGAAGAAGAGACCAACCCTTAAGAAGGCGGGCATCTTCCTTGGGGATGACCTTACCCTCTCACAGGTCACCCATATGCAAGAGGTAATGCCAAAGATTAGAGCGGCAAGGGAAAAAGGTAAGATTTCTTTTTACTGAGATGGAAGAGTGGTGATATTGGAGCTGCGCTCCACATGACGGTGTGAGACCTATGGGACCACACTCAAAGTTGCTACCTGGAATTGTAATGGATCTATGTGTCTTGGTGTGGGTGCTTTTGAGGAGAGTTTCAATGGGAGAGACATCATCTTCTACTCTGAGACACATCAAGCCCCTGGGCAATCTATGCCTCACATTAGTGGATACAAATGGGAGACAACATGTAGACAGGAGACACGATCAGAGCACAGAGGGCGGGGTTCAGGAAGAGTGGCAATGTTATCCACGAAGGAGTTGCATCCATTGATACATATAGCTCTCAGGGATGAGCAAGCTAGGTACATGTGGGTGAGATTGAGAGCAGAGAATGGCAGATATCTTTACATTGCTATTAGCTACTGTCCCTAGAGTACGTCAGTATATGCACCACCCAGAGGACAGTCCCCCTTCTCTATTTTGGATGATGACATATGGAAATTCTCTAGAGATGGTGACATTATCATTCTAGGGGACTTCAATGCTAGGACTACCCATCATCAGACAGTATTTTATGATACTTTAGAGGAGATGCTGAGAGAGTTGGATGTCGTAGAGATGGGCCTATCTAGACTATCACAAGATGGGGAACATACTGAGTATGGACGCCACTTATAGACATGGGTACTGCACATGGATTGGCCATCTTGAATGGCCTACACAGATTTCCCGATGCGGGAGGTTTCACATGCTTTCCACATAGACACAGAGCCAGCACAATGGATTATGTCATGGCACAACCAAGCCTCGTCTCTAGTATCCAGGATCTCATAGTTGGGCCCAAACCTATTGGGGTGGCAGTGGATCATGCTATTGTGTCATTGACCATCTCTTTCCAATTCATTGTAGCACACAGTCCACGTGTGTAGCAACCCCTACTCGCTACACCTTCACGCCGGAGACGGATTCTGTATACATAGACGGGATCTATAGACGTCATTGCACAGAGGAGCCACGGCGACCTTTGGAGGAGCTTACTACTATACTAACACAGACATTACATGATGCAGCAAGAGAGGCATACCCACAGACCTTGCTTGAGCATAGACGTCGTTCTGGGAGCATGCCTCAGAAGAGCTGGTATGATAAGGAATGCCACCAGACTAGAGCTAGACTTCAGAGGGAAGTGCTTTTGGGGGACATCACTCTTCCGACGCCTAGTGCGGCGAAAGAAGAGGGCATTTTTGGCTCGACTAGAACAGGATCTCTACCAGCTATTCTTGAGTCAGGACTCATGTGAGGCATGGCGGCTCTTTCATGAGCTATCTCCCCCCCCTGTGACTTGGGGTAAGTACACATCATCTTTGTACACAATTTATGGACAGCCGCCCCTTCCCGATCCCCCCAATCCATGCCCACACATGTGCTTTTTTCACCCCGGGATGGTGAAGAAGGCCATTGACAGGATGAGGACTGGGAGAGCATATGATCATAATGGCCTGGTGGCCGAGCATTTTATGCATGCCAGAGATCTACTAGCAGAGCTTCGAGCAGTCATGTTTAACCGTGCCATGTGTGAGGGCTTGCCTGATACTTAATAGTCTATCTACGATTGTACCTATCTGCAAATCAGGAGACCCTATGGAGCCTGGGAATTATCCCACTATCATGATTAGACACACATTGGCATGGTTGTACGTATCCATTCTTGAGCAACAGCTGGGTAGATGGACAGAGAGAGAGGAAGTGCGTGCAGCTAGGCAAGCAGGGTTCAGGAGAGGTTTTTCTACTCTTGACCATATCTTGACACTCAAGGCCATCATCGAAGAGGGCAGATCCCATGGGATAACTATTGTAGCTTTGTGGACTTGCGGGCATTTTACACGGTACCCAGAGCTAGATTGATGCGCAGATTACAGGAGATGGGAGTACCCACAGAGTTCATTTGGGGGATCATGGCATTGTACAGATCAGTAGTAGGGCATGTGCGCACCTCAGAGGATCTATCTACACCGGTTCACTCCACTATTGGGGTGAAGCAGGGTTGTCCGCACTCTCCTACTCTTCTTGGTATGTATGTGAATGAGGTTTCTCACTACATTGAGAGAGATGTGGATAGAGGTGCACCGCTGGTAGGGACATGGATTTCGCTATTGTTATATGTTGATAATATTGTGTTGATCTCCGAGTCTCCAGAGGGGATGCAACTTCACTTGGATGCTTTGCATAGGTTTGCCCACGAAAGTGGTTTGTCTATCAACCTTGGTAAAACCAAGGTCATGGTATTTAATTATTAATACCACCCCACAGTGGATCAGGAGGTCAGTGCCCGCATTCACATAGGGCCAGGAGACGATGGAGTATACAGATTCTTACACTTACCTTGCAGTGGTTTTTAGTAGATCAGCATTTTCATTGAAAAGAGCAGCATAGACTAGATTGACCAGAGCCCATTCGACATTGGGTAGATCGGAGAGGATGTGTTCACAGGTATCGTTTCAGGAGCATCGGACGAAGCTCTGGCTCTTTGACACTTCGGTGGCTTCTGCATTGCTCTATGGAACTGAGATCTAGGGGCCTTCATTGGATCTTCACGGGAGGACAGGTCGCATTGATGGGTGGGGGGGCATGGAGAAGCCCTTGGTCTCTATGATCCCGTTGCTCATTAGAGCCAAGGCTTCAGTATCACGTGCCATTATCCGAGCAAAGCTAGCTGCCCCCCCATTAGTGGTTGAGGCGATCACTAGATCTATCTCCTTCATACACCCCATGTGGGAACTTCCTAGAGACGGATATGCCCGCCTTGCATTTGAGTCCTCTCGACAGTCAGCCATGTAGGGAGATACAGCATGTTGGTATGGAGAGATGGCATCATGGTTCCACGCACATATAGACAGATTGCCCCCCTTTCAATACTCACTGGATGCACCCTCCCCGACTCTTACATAGTCCGAGATCACGAGGCTCATCCACCATGACCTGACTGAGCTAGACACCAGGAGGACATGGATACAGCCAACACAGGCGCTGGGCACGAAGATGGCTTTCTACAGAGCATCTTCTCCAGCTTACGGTGGACGGTTTGGTGACGAGGCTGAGTTACATGGACACCCACTTGTCTCATGGGATACGGTGTGCTATTGGCCAGATACGCACATCTTCACACCAAATGCGGATCGAGACTGGGAGATACAGCGGAGTACCGATAGAGGCCAAGACATTCCCCCTGTGTGACATGGAGCCTGAGACAAAGTTACACTACACATGTCATTGCCCCGTCTACTACGATATACGAGGCCGCTTCCATTGCTTGTTCAGAGAGGGCTTTGGACCACTCTCCACAGTCATGAGGTACGAGGATCAGAGATGCCTAGGTTTGTTTCTACTCGAGCTGCACAGACACAGAGAGAGCCTGATGAGAGGAGTGGCAAGCCAGTCCCAGAGACACATCACAGACTTCTTTAGAGCAGACAATGGACACCCAGAGGAGCTACTACCACAGCAGATCTTGTCGCTGCATACGAGAGGCACACTGATCGATCGAGCGATTGAGTTGGGGAGATCTGGACACCCACGACTGCGGAGAGATACACAGCATCGACGGAGGCTACATCAAAGGATTTGGATCACTTTGGCCCGACATGCACGACGCCCGGTCAGACTGTTGACCATGGAGGAGATTGATGAGATCCACCAGCGACCAATGTTGTATCTCTTGTGACTTGTGATTTAGCTATCCCGGCTAGCTGCTTAGTTCACACCCACCACCTTAGGATTTCATAGTATCTCATTTTGTCATTTGTCATTTCATTTTATTTCGTTACTCTGACTATGCATCAGATCCACCACATTGTAACGCTCTGGTCTCATAGGTCATTTTGGCCCTTTTGAAGACGTTAATATAACATTTCATTTCGTTTTCATTTCTCTCTCTCTCTCTCTCTCTCTCTCTCTCTCTCTCTCTCTCTCTCTCTCTCTCTCTCTCTCTCTCTCTCTCTCTATCTATCTATCTATCTATCTATCTATATATATATATATGTGTGTGTGTGTGTGTGTGTGTGTGTGTGTGCACACAAGAAAAGAGGCTGTATTATGTGTACATAAGATACACCTAGATGAATCCAAGATAAGCCCAGATTCAGCCTTAAGAGGAAAGTACAAGATATACACCCATGATGGTAGTCATCGACCAGACAATGGAATCATCAGCTCCATCATGCATATTATTGACTAAATACCACAACATCCCCACTAACATCGTCAATGCCTAATAGTGGGTGTAGAACTAGGTACTAACATATGCTCCTAAACACAACACAAACCACACGCATGCACATATAAGCATACATCAACACAAAGTTCAGCAGACTAAGTTTCTATCATGACTTCGGAGATCAAGGGCAGACTCAACCATAATGAAGCCTAGCACTAAAAGCAGCATTAAATCGAAAAAATTAGCACAAAAGTCAGGTAGTTGAAAGGGCATACGCACCACAAAACATAGAAAGAACTAGCACAATATCAACTGATCATAACTCAAAAAAAAATTTACAATGTGATGTCTGCATGTCCACTATATGACTAAAAAATATACCTAGATGAATCCAAGATAAGCCCAGATTCGCCCTTCAAGGCCAGATTCTGTGTACATAAAAGACCTCTACAATTGCCCAGGCCTATCACGTAGAGGAAGTACAAAAACGTGGCAATAATGTGTAGGCTATGTAAACATCAAGGTGGTCTATACGATAAGTATAGAATGAACCACAAGGGGGGTGCATAATGCCACCTGTGGCGATGATCCCGACGAAAATAATCTGATGAGCTCGCCCACGTGTGAAGAAAGACCCATCGACGCTACTTTGCTACCCTAGAGGAGTCTACTGAAGAATCTCTCTCTTCTCTTCTTCTTCTTCTTCTTCTTCCTCTCTCTCTCTCTCTCTCTCTCTCTCTCTCTCTCTCTCTCTCCCCCCCCCCATACCCCACGCTATCATTCGAGCAGAGCTAGTTGCCCCTCTTATGGAGATTGAGGCACTTACTGTCACGTGACACATCTAACCCTACGTGGACAAGCTACTTCATGACATGGGTTCAGTTCAGTTAGATTAGGAAGTGTTCTGGCACTTTTGTGAGTTTGTTCGCAGACCGTGCATGTCCAGGCACTTAGAGTAGATGCATATCCTCTGGTTGCACAGAGCATGACCATTAGATTTCCATCAGAACCCATCAAGAGAATTTTTAGAATGCATAGACCTATTCTCCCTATTTTTGACATTTTTCACTTATTATTTTTAAGTGACTTTTGTTGGAAACTAGATAGGGCAATTTTAGCAAGCAACTATATAAGGGACCCTAGCGCTAGCACTTTCTGGCAGAAGAGGCAGCAGGAACTTCGCGTTCAACAGGCACCTTCTCAACAGGACCCCCATAAGAAACCCTAGCGTTTTGTACATCAACAGCAAGGCCTAGCGTTTTTGCATGACAGACCAACCTTGACGTTTTGCATAGCAAATCAGCCCCGGTAGTTGCAGAACAACAGATCAGCCCTAGCGTTAGCAATTCTCCACAGCAGGACTTTTCAGCCCTAGCGTTTTTGCATCAGCATAACCATCCAGCGTTTTCAGTTTTCAGAGGTCGGACATCGCAATAGAAGTCCAGAACCTCAGAGATCTCACCTTCCCGCAGCAGATCCTCGCCGCACGGTCAGATCCAGCGTAGTTTGCAGATTCAGCCCGGAAAACGCAGATTTCAGCATCTGCGTTTTCGGCACGTCGTCGTCGCATCGTCGCCATCGACATCGTCACCGACATAGAGTCAAAATTCAGTAGATAAAGATTTGCAGTTTCCAACCATTAGTGTTTTCAGATTTCAGCCCCTCTCGTCGTGGACATCGTCGGCAAGTCCAAGCATTGTACAGATTTGTGCAATCAATAGTAGACCGCTCTCACCATAGAGAGTGGGGCCTTCGGAGGAGGGTTTTGACAACATGCTGATGTCATATTCTTCTCTCTCTATTTCTCGATCTCATGCACCTTCATTCACAGTGTTCACCACTTTGTTTGTGTCCATTGCACTCTCTCACTAAAGGAACAGAAGGCTCTCCCTTCCGTAAGTGATAGGAACCTTGAGCACAGCTTGGAGCACTCATCTTGAGCAAAGTTCAACATTCACTTCTGCTGCACCTTACACTTACCAGTTTAGTCTCCTTTGTTTACAGCTTGTGGGTTACGACTAGAGACAAATATGCTAGACTGACCCTTGAGTCTTCCAAGCAATTAGCTCTTCAGGGGGACACTTCATGCTGGTATGCACAGATGACATCATGGTTTCAGATGCATGGCTTCACCATGGACATGCTGCCCGCACCCTCAATGTCTCTTACGTGGGTGGAGATTACTAGACTTCGTCAGGACCTGATACAGCTGGATACCAGGAGGACATGGATAGAGCCGCCACAGGAGTTGGGCACGAAGATGGATTTCTATAGAGAGCATCTTCTCCACCTCACAAGAGATGGGTTTGTGATTCGACCCAGCTATATGGACACACATGTCTCATGGTTTGCGGTGTGCTATTGGTCAAATACGCACATCCTCACAACAGCTTGAGATTGAGACTAGTAGATTCAAAGGAATACCATTCAACCATAAAAGTCAAAGTTCAAGGCTTACTTCTACTAGCAATGCCTTGTACCTATCCTTCTCAAGCTTGTACGCAAAAACTTTTGAAATAAGAGACTTGACTCTAAATTTAAGGTCTTCTAAATTTAGCTTCGTATATAACGTTGTAAAGTCAAAAGTTTGGAGACATAAAGGAGAAGATTTCTCCTTAAGGCTTCTTGAAGAGTTCAAAAAGTTTATGACAGGAATCACACCTACTGAATCATTTAAAATAGAACTTGAATCGGTAGGTACGTCTGCTTCCTTTAGCATATTTTTCCACAACTCATTTACGCTAGGTAAAATGGCTTTGAAACAGTAACTAAGCCTCTTGGAAACGTCGATCAGAGGCTCGTTGGCATTTAGTCCAGTCGATGACCTGCATTTGGGATCATCTATAAAGAGCCCCATCTATAATTCAAGGGAATAAGCAAGAAGACCGGATCTGTGGGCAAGCCCTGGAAAAAGATGTGTGACCCCCAAAATTGCAAAAACCATGCGACTGCCGCCCACGTCACGAACCCCATCATGGACGCCCACTCGAATCAACAAACAACAAACTACCATCCACACCGGCTGCACAAAGGCTGCCAATGGGCAATCAATTGATGATCACGCGAAACCTCACCCTAAACTCCAATCTGATGTCACGTCCATGATGGCTAGTCTCCGCATCGCTAAAGATGAGATTCTCCTACTGAGCAACAATTGAGTCTCCTAAGTGAGGATCGAAGTATACCCACCATCCGTGATGAGAAGATAAACAGTCTGTCCTCCTATGAGGGTGTGCTAGTCAGGTGGAATAGCCTCATCAATCTCTCTTATACAGGCAACAACCCCTCTGCGGATCTCATAGGTAGCTCCAATGACTTGTGCCCCAACCGAGAAAGCTTCTGACCAACAGAATAACGAGCATGCTGGCCCATCATCCCCTCTAGCCTAGTCAATGTGGACGTGCTAGTCAAGTGAAATAGCCTCATGAATCTCTCTCAAATCTGGCCAATCTCGAAAGGTATCGACCTTGGCCGGGTCCATTTTTACACCCTCCGCAGAGACAATGTGTCCAAAAAAATGTATCTCTAACAAGAAAAACTCGTTCTTTTTCCCATTAACCACCGGTCAATGTTGCCACAATGCCTGGAAAATCTATGACGAATGGTGTCTATGCTCTGCCTCACTCTTGGAGAATACGATGATGTCGTCGAAAAAGGTGCGCACAAATGACCTATACTCTCTTAAAACCATGTCCAACATCCTATTGACCGATGCAGGAGCATTTGTAAGACCGAAAGGCATCACCACATCTTCATACAATCCAAAGGATGTCCTGAACACAGTATTGTATACATCTCTAGGAATGATCCTGATCTGATGATAGCCACTTTTCATGTCGATTCTGTTGAAACAAATAGAACCCTGTAGCCTGTCCAATATATCATCAATCCTTGGTATTCAAACCTATTCTTTGTGATGATTTTGTTGAAGGCTTTGTAGTCGATAAACATTCTCTAAGATCCATTTTTCTTTGCGACCAACAACACTAGCAAACAGTAAGGTGATATACTGGGCTAAATGAGACCCTTGGTCCCATTTCCTCTAGCATAATTCCAAGCCGCCAATTCAGTCGAGATGATTGGCCTTGGCTCCTCCATCGAAGAGGACGAGGGCTTCTTGATCTCATACTTTGACCCATTCTCTGCATAGTTCCGTACTTTCATCCATTTGTTCAAGGTCGGTCCCCACAATATCAGCTACCAGTCTTGCTTTGTCTTTCCTTTTTTTGTTTACTCCTCTATTGCTCTAGAACTCTACGGCTTGTCCTCTGCCTAATCATTAGACGCTTTGTTGGGGCACCTAGCAATCACATGCCCTTGTTCTCTACATCCGTAACATTTACCCTCTGTAGTACTCGGTGCGCTTCTCTGCTAACAATCGAGGACCCGAAGGTTTCTTTTTCTATTTCTTTCCCTTCCTCCTATTACCATTGTTCGATTTTTGTCTGATCCGGACTGCTACAAGCCTATCTGTAGGGTAAGTAAGAGTGAGTACGTGCATTGCAAACCCTTGCTTGGCATGTCCCATTAATCATTGCATAGACTCGGACTTCTTCTGCACAATAATCCCGTATCTCTTTAAAGATTAGGTAGCCCACAACAAAATAGCAGAAGAGGCCGATAGAACAGTATCCCAAAATCTCTAACAATATACATCCAATGTGCCTTCCTGTCACGATTGTGACTACGTTACATTATTACATCTAGTCCTAGTTGCATATACAAGAAGTGACATGCCAAGGAGGACCCCTACACCTGGATGGTCACGACTCTTTGCTCTAGAGACATATGCCTCTTCACCTAAAGCTGCACTCCTCGACGATTGGTCACACCCCTTCACTCAATGGTTGCAGTTGTCCGTCCAAAGGATGTGTCTTTACGTCTACAGTCATGTCTCTTCACCATGGAATGTGTCTTTTCATTGGTGATTCTTCGTCTACTATATAAGGAGCCTATTGTACTCGGTTTCAATCAATCAAATCAATTCAACAAGTCTCCTCGTCTCTTGAGTCTCAATTTAATCTTAAGTATGAAGTTTTAGTATTAATTCTAGGATTAGCACCACTAATCCTCACAGAGGTATTAGAGCACAAAAAAATCCCGAGACCCGAAGGTTATGAGCCTCTCATCCTCGCAGTTACACTCTAACCCTCTCCCAGAGCTGCATGGAAGCAAAAGAAAGGTGGTACACATACACATACGAGCATGAGGTAGCATGAATCTTTCTATTTCACTTACATAAATAACAAACAGTGACGCAGATATGTGTGTGGCATGCCACCTACCCAATGAATTTCTAGAAACCTTTGCTGGTTACTCTTCGTGTGCCTCTTCATTGGGTGGTGTCCCTTCGACATTAACTCGCACAACACCTCTTCACCTTACTGGCACCCTTTCGCATACAAGTGCCTCTATTTGCAAGTGTAGCTTACCCTTTGTTGGTTGTTGCACATCAACTACTCATGAACGCATCTCTTCGCGAAAGGGCACCAAGAAGGGTCACCAAGAAGTGTATATGGAGGTGCTTTTTTTTTTTTCCAAGAAAAGGAACCTTCCATTAATTAATAAGGCGACAAACCACCTCTACAAGAGAGGGCTACATCAAAAAAATGGTGACACACTCCCGGTGAGAAAACAAAATATGTACAATGAGAGCTAGGTCACGAGATGGGAGGAGCGAAAAACACACAGGTGGCCGGTAATGCCATCTAGGCACACCCTGAACCATGGGAAGAAAGGCCATGGAAGCCAAAGTCGCAAGAAAGCCTCTCAACGCTCCTACATGCGATCGGAGCTGCCTTGAAGTCTCGCAAACTGAACCCTAAGTGTATGAATCAGCTCCAGCCAAAAGTCACGAACAGTTTTTGCCGGTGGGACAAGGCGAGCCTCGGAGATGCGAAAGTAACGGGCCCGTCAAATAAACTAGAGTGTCAAGCCACAGATAAGCTTCCAACACCACTCTTCGTCACAGCACCACTCTTAGGGATGAGCTTTGTGGCAGGCTGAAGTATAGATCAACGCACCTGAATCACAATCATCATGCTGGTGGAAGCCAGCTCAAAGTGGAGTGCAGGGCCCGTGAGTGTGGACTAGGCTGTAGCACCCCAACTGTACTGTCGAGCTCTGGAAAGCGCTGGCATCAACCGAAGAACCCCAAGCCAAACCTGTTGTGGCATATGTGACAATCCCACAAACAGTGACAAGCTCTGCAAAGGATGGCCATAGGCTACACAAGCTGTAGAGAAGCCGATGTGTACCAACCAACTCCCAATTGTTGTAGCCCTATGCGCAACCAACCACTAAAACATGGTAGCTCTCCTCAGCCTGGCAGCTGTCCCACAAGCGCTCCCAGAAGCCTGACAAGAACTCGACTGTGAAGCCCTCCTCCTGCCCGTGAAGTGTTGTTGCTCTGCAAACCTTGCTCCGTGTGGTCAATATGTGTCGCCCCAAATGAACTATGTACTAAAAAAAAGGAATCCTTGGGTAGTCGGTTGAAGAGAAGGAATCCCGCCAAAACCACTCTTTTTGTTTTGTTTTGTTTTAGGAGTCAGGTTGGGCAAAAACCACTCTTGAGTCCCACTACAATCGTGCCAAAGGACGACTCTCCCAAGCCCACAGCCGCCCGGTCACGATCTATGACACAAGTTCTCCCACAGATGCCCACAACTCAGATCCTCCGAAAACAACACTCTGCAACATGTGGTGCCTCTACTGAAACTTTGTGAAGGCGACCCTCTCCCTGCACCTCAACGAACATGTTTTGTACTGACTCAGAGCAGGCACAAAATGCAATGAGGACCTCCAGCCATGTGAAGGCCCCTATCCATCTGGGAGACGATGCCTCAAAAGGGGTATGCCATTCAGCTGCTATAGGCTCTGTAGTATCTTGACAAATGCTCTGCACCCCCCTCGTGCCTCGTAATTGTATGCTCTGAACCTCCTTGGGCAAGCCTAAAAACTGAAGCCAATCGTCAAGAGTGCGGGTTGGACCCTTTGCCATGGGACCCCAAGAAATGTTAGACATGCTACCAACCAAGTGGCCTCTTTGAGTGCTAACCATGGGGTTCCAAACAAGATGTTGTCTCAAGCGCTCCTCCATGCAAGTGAGTTGATGTTGTTCCAGGCCACTCCTCAATTGCTCCCAAGACTTGAGCAAGCTCACAACAAATCGGTGCTCCAATTCCTGCTTAGACCAGCCCTGCGTACCTCTGTAGAAATCCACTTGGACTAGCTCCAATGGCCGTCCGCATGGGAGACTCGGGCTTGAATCCAGTGAAGCAACAACTCTTTCCAGGGCTCCTCCCCTGGAAGACGTCCTCTAACCACAAGCTTTCCAAGGAGGGCTCTGCTCTGTCATGCTGGATCCCCAAACCCCCCCCCCCCGGCCCGCCCGAGAACATGGTTAAGCGATGACCAGCCAGGACACTTTGGTCCTGGGTCCTGACTAATGTCAGGTCCTGACCACAAAAAAATCATGATCAACCTCTCCAGCTGACTCATGCAAGAACTCAAGAAAATCCAACAAGACGTAATGTACCACATAGTAGCCAACAGCACCTGGTTGACCACTATATCCGACCCTAGTCGAGTACTTGGTCATGAGCGCCACGACGCTAGACAAGTTTTCCCTCACGAGCCATGCTCTACATTTAAGTCTTTCCTGTCTAATGGTGGTAAAGTTGAAGATTTATTGATTCTTTCCTTGTGCAAGAGGATCCTTCAAAGGTCTAAGAAGCCACATCTCGCTCAACCTCTCCCTTCTCAATTGGAAGCCTTAATACCCGTTGAGAAAGCTAAAGATTCAAAAGATTCTGGTTCTTGTGTGAAAATCAACAAGCACATAGCCCCTTCTTTGGCCGTGTTCAAGGCAAAAAAAGTCGCCTCGTCATCACCCTTGCAAAACAAAGTCTTTGTCTATGAACAGATAGCAGATGCCGTAGTGAATGACAATTCTTCTTCAAACTGGAAGACTACTCCTTACCTTCAACGGTGCAAAGGATAAATAAAATGCAGACTCTTGCAGCATCACTTTAGTCACTGCAAATAAATCTTTGGACATAATTTGTTCCGAAGAAACTTTTTAAAGGAAAAAAAAAACCATATGGAAGATATTTCTTCTCAACCTAAGACAACACAAGACTTTTTGTGTCCCAAAAAAACCAGTGGAATCCCTTTCAAACTTTCAACATCTCGTTATCGCCGCTCAGAAGGAAAAGCTTGGCGGCACAATCAAATACTTTACCAATAGTTTTACTCGAAGCAAATAAAGATTCAATCTTTTTTTGGACAAAGCTGGAAGTTCCAAATGACTTTGACAAAAGCACTAGTCGAGTTGCAGATGTTGTACTCGTGCTTTCAACAAAGATGAAACAAACTATAAATATGATCAATTTTCAGTTTGGCAAAATAGTTATGGTCAATAATAGTGCCATGACATGGGACTTAACAGTTAGAGCTTTGAAGGCAGAAGCACTACAATATACATTTTTCTTCTCTTGGAGTTTCTATAACTACCCTTGGGTTTTATTGTAAATGGGAGGGAATCTCACGACTATGACTATGTTACATTATTACACGTGGTCCTAGTTGCAGATACAAGAAGTTGTCACAAACTACTAATGTGTCAAGCCACTGAAGATAGGAGCCAACCGACAGATCCCCGACCAAGGGGCCTAAACCCTAGAGGCAACAGAAGAAGTTTTACCAACTTGCAAAGTATTGACGAGTGGCCTATGTTTAAAGAGGAGTCCCCACCAACTTATGGGACCCCGTCCGATAGGGCCCAAGGGACCTAAAGACATTAGAGTAAAGCCGACACACACACACACACACGTGTTAAAGTTTAGGCACCTCAAGTGAACTGCCCAATGTGATCCCATTACTTAGTTTGGGCTTTAGGTATTTATTTTACTTATTTGTCAAAGTCTTGGGTAGGGCAATTTATTGGGCTTGCTATATAAGCAACCCCTTGCCTCCATTGTATACATATTCAATTATTCATTGCAAAGGTTGATTGGTTCAAGAGACTCTCTCTGCCCCCCCCCCTTGGTCTCTACACTTCCCCATTGTCGACTTTGACATGGTATCAGAGTTGTGTGATCCTTGAAGGCCTTGGCGTGGAGCAGCAACCCGGAGAAGAGCAATAGAAAGAAGCAACACCCTGCAACATTTTGAAACGTTGGCTACCACAGCCTGCTGCTGTCGTCGACCCCCCTTTGCACTACAACGTTTCGAAACGCTACCCAAGCAGTCATCGAATCCTCCCATTCTGTCTTGCGTTTTGAGACGCAAGGGTCAGCCCAGTCAACGGTGCCGATCTCCCCCACACTATCCCTGCGTTTTGAAACGCTTACCGCCGACGATCCCACCAAAACCCCTTCCCTGCAGTTAGCCATGCAAGGAGATACAACATGCTGGTATGGGGAGATGACATCATGGTTTCGGGCACATGGGTTCAGCATAGACAGATTGCCCCCCTTCCAGTACTCACTGGATGCACCCTCCATGACTCTTACACAGTTTGAGATCACCAAGCTCATCCGCTAGCTAGACACCAAGAGGACATGGATATAGCCAACACAGGAGCTAGGCACGAAGATGGCTTTCTACAGAGAACATCTTCTCCAACTTACGACAGAGGGTTTTGTGACGAGGCCCAGATACATTTTGTCTCCTGGGATACTGTGCACTATTGGTCCGATACGCACATTTCACACCAGCTGCGGATCGAGACTAGGAGATACAACGGAGTACCAACAGAGGCCAGGACATGCCCCCTCTGTGACATGGAGCCTGAGACAGAGTTACACTACACATGCCACTACCCTGTCTACTACGAGATACGAGGCCGCTTCCACTGCTTGTTCAAAGAGGCTTTTGGACAACTCTCCATAGTCATGAGGTACGAGGATCAAAGATGCCTGGGTTTGTTTCTGCTCGAGCTGCATAGACACACAGAGAGCCTGCTGAGAGGAGAGGTCAGCCAGTCCTAGAGACACATCACAGACTTCTTTAGAGCAAACACTGGACACCTGGAGGAGCTACTACCACAGCAGATCTTGTTGCCTCACACCAAAGGCACACTGATCGACCGAGCGACTGAATTGGGAAGATCCAGGCGCCCACGAATGCGAAAGACTACACAACATTGACGAAGGCTACATCAGAGGATCCGGATCACTTTGGCCCGACATGCACGATGCCCGATCAGACTGCTGACCATGGAAGAGATTGATGAGATCTGCCAACGACCAATGTTGGATCTCTTGTGACTTGTGGTTTAGCTATCCCGGCTAGCTGCTTATTTCATACCTACCAGCTTGGGATTTCATAGTATTTATATCTCATCCTTTTGTCATTTCATTTTGCTACTCTGACTTTGTATCAGATCCACCACATTGTAACGCTCTGGTCTCATAGGTCATTTTGGCCTTTTGAAGACGTTAGCCAGAATACTGACCATGGAGGAGGTCAATGAGATCTGTAGCGACCGATGAGAGATTTCATCTAAAACCACCAAAACCCCCCCCCCCCATCCTTTCCTCTTAGCGTTCTAGTGTTAGTTCTTTGTAACTTGGTAATTTCCGTACTCAAACATGGTATCAGATTCACCAGTTGTAACTTTTAGTCTTTTTGGTCTCATACGTCATTTTGGCCTTTTGAAGACGTTAATATACCTTTTGAAGACGTTAATATGACATTTCATCTCATCTCTCTCTCTCTCTCTCTCTCTCTCTCTCTCTCTCTCTCTCTCTCTCTCTCTCTCTCTCTCTCTCTCTCTCTCTCTCTCTCTCTCTCTTTTTTTTTTGGAAAAATCAGGGCTGTATATTACTGAGTACAATATAATCCCTAGCGGATGCCAAAATAGCCTATCACGTTGGGTGTACAAGCTAAAGGTAAGGGTGAGAGTGTCACAAAGTGATGACGTGGCGGACAACAAAAACCCTAATTTCTGCCAGAAACCCTAACATTCTTGCAAAGCCTAATTTCTACCAAAAACCCTAATTTTCGGAAATCGCAGAGGCGGATTATTAATTTTATTTTTTTGGGGAAATTTTGAGCGACGCAAATCTCAGCTTTTCGCTTTGATTTGGGAGAAAGAAAGAGAAAAAGAGAACTTGTTTTTTTACTGACTCTCATTGAGAGAGAGAGAATCTGCTTTTGCTTTCAAGCTTTTGGGGCTCTGCTTTTGGGCATCTCTTGTAACCTTTAAATTAGTGGTGAGGGCCTCACTTCTCTGAGCATCTGGACGCAGAGTTTGAGAGTGAAACCCTAACCGCTCTCTCGTGTACTTTGATGATTGATTAATATAAAAAGAAATACCGAAAGGGGCGCCAGTCTCTGGGGCCAATATCTCTAGGCACGGAACTCCGTCGGGCCAGTGCAAATCTATTGTGATCTGTGAATTGTTTTGAAGTGGTTATTTGGTGTTGTCGCGATTAATTCTTGACTTGGAGTGTCCAAGACTGTTACAAAGAGCCACTATAGTGACAACTCAACTGGAACAATCTCATGGTGGTCTGTGTGATGAGTGGAGGAGAAACCACTGAGGGGGGACATAATGCCATGTAATATGGCCACCTGTAAGTGTGAAGAAGAGTGGAGAACGGGCCCAACGCCGAAGGAAGGCAAATCGTCGAGCCTCGGCTGATGTAGATGTACCTGAGGAAGAATCCCACTGCCAAATCAGGGTGTGAATGATGTCCAGCAAAATGGCAGTGAGGGTATCTTGAAGAAGCTGTGGAGCCGCACTCAGAATGTGAAGACAATGAGCTTTCCAAACATTCCATAGTATAATGCTAGTGATGACTGAAAAAACTTCATCACGTGTCTGAGGATCCCCCTTGCCAAGCGATTTGTGGTAACATAGCCAAAGTCCCTCGCCGATAACAAGTCGAGGTAAGCATAAGAGCTGGATCTGTGTCTGAGCCCTCGTAGAAAAGATGCGGTCCGGGCATCGGCATCAACCATGAGACAGAGCCCCAAGTGAGAAATCCATGCTGAAAACCGGCTCTGCTAAGTAAAAAGTAAACTGCTAGCCACACTATATGAGAAGAGGAGCATGACCAAAGACAGTGTGCAGGTGACTCATGTAGTCGCGAAGGACATCGAGTGCATAACGAATCATGACCCATAGTAGCTAGCCAAGTCCCAACTGGAAGTCCTGCATGTGCAATCCTCCACATGAAAAATGAAATACGACGAGCCGCATGTAAATCCCAGATGGCTGACCAAAACTGCTGTAGATAGGCATGAGAGAGACCTGAATGTAACCAAAAACGCATACGAGTGGGCTCCTCTGGGTGCTGTCTCATCAATGCTAATCTTCCAATTCTGACAGTGTACTCAAAGAATGATACAGGTGCACCGATGGGGTTAGAGTGAGGCCAATGCCACTCTCCTGGGTCCCAATAAAGCTGAGATAGGGCACGACCCTCCCACACCCAAAGCCTCCAAAGGACGGCATCAGCGGAAGCGAAACGAGAGTCAACACAACGACGCTTCCCGCGAGAGCCAACTACTCATATGGCCTCCCATCGAGCGTCGGGGTAGACAAGGTGCGGAGAGGTGGTATCATATCTCAATCTAGCATGAATCCCCTGAGAGTAGTCTGTATCAACTGTGAACAGCATGGTGTCCAAACGAACTAATAAGAGAGTGCTCTGAGCAAAGAGACCTTCCCAACCACTATGTGGAGGCATCAGAACCGTGCCTCGCATGACTGCGTCCCAGTGTGAAGGAACGGCGGAGTCAATCTCAAGCAGTCTGTCTGTCACCCCGCGACCAATGTCATAATGTTCTGCCACAAAATCTGCATCCAGCATACGCGTCTCATGAAACAACTGCATAAAGACAGCAGGGCCAGTGTCCCAAGCAGCCCAATCAATGTGAGTCCTCTCTCCAAGCTGACGGGGTGGGTTCACCGAAGAATCAAGAACTGCATCATTCCAAATGAGAGGCTGGCGCTCAATCTCCTCACGACATGAGGGAGGTGAGCGAATGATAGCCCGTCACATGGAAACCCAAATCTGAAGGAGTGATCGGATGAAGGGTGAGAGAGTGCTGGTGAACAAGGGGGCATCCGTAAAGAGAAAACGATACCCTGTATGCCAAGTATGACCATCTCTAGTGCCGAGGCATGGAGTTGCTGTGTGCAAATAGCGGCCTGAAGAAGCATCTTCCAAGGTTCTTGGCCGGGAAAAAGACCCCGAACAATAAGCTTGGTAAGAAGGGCACGACTCTGTAATTCTGGATCAATAATGCCAAGGCCTCCCTCTGACCTAGGTCGAATAATCGTGGACCAACGAACTCCAGCACAAGTATCAGTAGTCTCATCTGTGCCACTCCATAAAAAGTTCCGCACTAGTCTGCGGAGCTGAGCTATCACTCCAGAATGTAGCATCCAACAAGAGGCCGTATACCATACTATAGCCAGAATGACCTGGTTGACGACCAATGCACGGCCAGCCAACGACAGATGACGTGAAGACCAATGACATAGCTTCCTGCGAATAGACTGTAGTACGGGTGCAAACTGCTGCTGTGAGGAAACGTCAAATCCAACCTGCTGCTGTGAGGAAACGTCAAATCCAACCATAATATAGCCAGAATGACCTGGTTGACGACCAATGCACGGCCAACCAACGACAGATGACGTGAAGACCAATGACATAGCTTCCTGCCAATAGACTGTAGTACGTGTGCAAACTGCTGCTGTGAGGAAACGTCAAATCCAACCTGAAAGCCCCGATATCTGCATGTCTGACACAGCTACAGCCATGTGAAACCATCAGCTACCCCCCAAGTAGGTAAGTCATCATTGCCAACCAGTAACCCCAGTTAATACGTGCACCACTGGCAACGCAAAAAACCTCCAGGGCCTCCCGCATGGCATCAAGAGCTGCTAGCAAATAGCGCAACATCAGCATAGTGTCATCAGCAAACTCCTGATCGATAAGGTCCGGAGCTGAAGGTATTGGCATGGTCAAGCCACGAAATGCATGACTCTGAGCACGAAGAAAATCGGACATAGTCTCTCCGACAAACATACAGATATGCTGCTAAAGGACATCCCTGACGGACAGATCAAGAAAGCTCAAAACTGCGACTGACACGACCACCAATAGTAATAGCACTGCTGGCAGTCCTGAAGAGAGCGGAAATGCCTGCGATCCATCTCGAGGGGAAACCCATCCTGGCTAATGATCCTTCGAGAAAGTCCCACTCAACACAATCGTATGCTTTCTCGAAGTCAAGAATGAAAAAAGCGAGAGGTTCAGAAGATGATATGGCCCACTCTACTGCCTCATAAAAAGTGAAGACATTATCCAGTATGCATCGATCCATGACAAAGCCTGTCTGAGAAGTATGAATAATATCTGGTAAGAACAATCGCAAGCGATGGCTGATCAGTAACGCTAATATCTTATAGACCGAAGGAAGTAGGGTAATAGGTCTCCACTGGCGGAGCTGAGTAGTGTCACCCCCTTTCGGAATAAGAGATATGAGACCTGAGCAAAGATCCGGATGCATATATCCGGATACAAAGATGTCCTGACAACCGCAAAGTAGTGGTATATGCAATACATCCCAATAAGTCAAAAAGAAAGCTCTAGTGAGGCCATCCTCTCCTGGACAGAGGATGGATCTAGACTCTCGATAGCAGCATAAAGCTCTGCAAGTGTGAAGGGTGCCATCAAGATCTCGGCCATAGTGTCTGTACAACGGCGTCGGGTGTGATGCCAGATCTGCTCATGGGCTAGTAAAACCTCAGTAGTGCATACATCAGCAGTGAACAATGCCTCAAAATAATCTGCAGACATGTCAAGAATAACATCAGGATGCATATGAAGTGTCCCTTGAGCATCGCACAAAG
Organism: Adiantum capillus-veneris; assembly: GCF_014529385.1. Taxonomy (NCBI): domain Eukaryota; kingdom Viridiplantae; phylum Streptophyta; class Polypodiopsida; order Polypodiales; family Pteridaceae; genus Adiantum; species Adiantum capillus-veneris. Next base: position 93,534,068 of record NC_140956.1, on the reverse strand, counting down.
TCCGGAGGGTGGTGTCAGGAGGGCGCTCTTTATGCGCAGCGAAGAAGGCTTTATTCATTCGATCAGCTTTAGCTATCCAATGAGATACTGAAGCATGATAAGTGAACTCAGACCTAGCCTCCTGTACGCGACGAATTTCCTCTGTGAGCTCTGTCTGTCGAGCAACCAGATAAGCATCCTGAGGCCACTCCTCAAGCAAGCGCTGTGTGGAACCAAGAGGAATATGAAGATCAAACTCGCGTACTCTCAACTGTCGATGAATAATAGCAGTCTGATCACAGCAGTAAATACTAGACTGAGTAATGCAATGAGCAAGGAACTCTCCAGGGGGACCACAATAAGAAGCACTCGTGGACCATAAGGCACGAATCTGTTGCTGCAAAACTTCAGTGGTGAAAACACTGTCAGGGATGTGGCAGCCTCGTCTCTGTGCAGAGAATCTAGTGAAGGAGATAAACAATGAGATGGGTAAATGATCTGAGAGGCTGGTCCCTCTCCAAATAGTAGTAAATCCACCTAGAGCTGCTGCCCAAGGGCCAATGTAAAAACGATCAAGTCGCTCTAATAATCTCCTCTGTTGTCTCTGAAACCCCCACGAGTAATGAAGTGTAGCAGGGTGGTGACCAAAAGAGGGGATGTGCCAGGCATCAACACCTTGAATAGCTAGAAGAAATCGATCCCAAGCTGACTGCTCATCAGGAGAAATGGATGATAGAATTGGAGGTGTGATGGATCGCCAATCAGAGTCGCTCTCGACGTTGTTGAAGTCACCTCCAACAACCCAAGAGTCTACAGCAGATAGAACAGTAGCCAAGGAGGACCAAAAAGTAGCCCTCTCCCGAGGAGTAGTGGGTGCATAGACTGACATAAAACCAATGATAGAGTTCCGAATCCAAATAGAAACATAGACTGCTCTGCCAGTGACAAGGGTGCCATGCTGCTGAACTGAGGCCAAGTAACGTGGCCCCACTGAAATGCATACACCGCAACTATGTCCATGAATGCCCAGAGCAAGCTCCCAAAAAGTGTGAGCGCCCGAGGGCATGAGATTACCAAAGGGAGTGGCAATCTTATGCTCCTGTACTAGTAATATATCCACAGTGCCCACTACATGAGCGTGTAAATCTCTGCAAAGTAAAAGCTTGCGGGAACCTCTTACCCGAGAAGTCTGTAAACAATTAGCATTCCAAGAAACTACATGTAAATCCATGGTCTGCATGAAAGAATTGGTAAAGCATCTGACTAACTGCGCATCTTCTTGGAGGCAGCTGGGCCATCCAAGGGGTGAGCTTCGGGCGGTAGGAAAGCAACCCGCAAGCCCTCTCTAAAATATGGTGTCTCATTGCACCAACTGCGGACCTCAGCTTGTTTACATTGCATTACCGATGCTGCAGCTTTGACACCCCAAATTGGCATAGACATAGGAAGCACCACATCTGAGGATACATGAATGACCGTAGGCAATGAATAGCAAGCATAAACATCACTCCATTCCATAGCACCAATAAAGGAAGGGAAGGGTGGAGACGGTATATCCGGAGCGGAAGTAGACAACCATAAATGAAGCTGAGCCATAGATTAGGCATGCACAAAATGTAGAACCTGATCCTCAGACCATTCCTGAGCTGCATGGAATGGAAGGAAAAAAGAATGGGTGGGCTGAGAGCGACTGCCTATGAAAGAGGAAACACAACCTGGCTTGTGATGCATAAGGTAGAGCTGCACCCGCAATGGTCCTTCTGAGTCACCGCACATTTCAACCCGGTGAGTGCCTGAGGAAAGAGGGCAGGAGCTGAGAAAACTGCGTGGGACGTAAGTATGAGCGGCTGAGGGAGGGGGAGGACCAGAAGGTGAAGGGGGGGAGTAAGGGCGAGAGGGAGAGGAGGAAAAGGGAGAGGTAATAGAGGGGAATGATCCATCTGCATGGGAATAGGGACCTCGGGAAGAGGGGAAGGAGCGGACGGGGGAACGGCAAGTGAAGGAGGAGCTGGTAGCAGAGGTAAGTGATCCTGTGCTGAAGAAGAAGAATGGCGAGGAGAAGCAGGAGGTAAGGGGGTGGTGGAAACTTGAGAGGGAGCAGGAGAGGTAACATTGGGGGCTGCATGCGTTGTAGGTTGCTGACGAGGACGGAAGGAATGATTACGACCCACCGTTTGCCATGCAGTCTCAGTAGGAACTGAAGCAGAGGGAGGAACATGGAGGGTCGAAGCTCGAGGAGCACCTGCAGGCTGCTGAGGTGCTCGAGTAGTAGTAGGAGGAACCAGCTGTTGACGTTGACCACGTGGCTGAGCATGAGTGCCACGAGCCGACTGTTGTTGTCGTCGATGGCGTGGCAGGGTGGGGCAATCTCGTGCCAAGTGTCCCATCTCATGACAATGTAAGCATTGTCCTGGCCGGCTAGTGACTACCATTCGGCAAGAGTAGTCTCGATCGCGCACAGCCATAGTAACTGTATCTGGTAATGAAGTATCCCCAAACACCAGGACCTGAATGCGAGGTGGACCAGAGGAGAAGATGCAGGATCCTGGAACTACTGTGCCAAAATGAGCAGCAATCATCTGTAGGAGATGCTCATCAATAAAATGGAGAGGCATACCCGAGAAGGAGAGCGTCAGAGGGAATCTGGGAATAAGGTGTCGACTGTCAAACTCCTCAATAGTAAACTCGGGATACCACCTCGTCAAGTATATCATCCTGCGATCAAAGAGTATCGGAGAGCGAGCCAGGAGAGTTGAGACAGTGGCGGGATCTAAAAGACGTACCATGAATATGCCCCTGCCAAGGAATGTAAGCTCCGACACCCGTCCCTGAGTAGTGCCCAATGCAGTCTGACACCAATCACGTATAGAAGAGCGAGGTGGAGACTGTCCAATCATCCGGCCCCCAAAGGCATGCTGTGCCAAGTGTTGTATTTTGGAGTCAATTCGTGTCAACAGGTAGCCAGTACAGTCCACGTGACGGGTAAGTGGTGATGGAGCGCCGTGTGTAGCACTCGAGACCGGCAAAGCTGCCATGAAGAATGGGCTAGACTGGCAAACGAGAAAAGGAAGAACCGAAAGGAAGCTTGGACTCTTTCTCTCTTTCTCTCTCTTTCTCTCTTTCTCTCTTTCTCTTGCAAGCGGTAGAAGGATACACACAGTCAGGGTTTAGGACAGTTAGGGTTTTTCGGGATAAGGGTTTCACAGAATTAGGGTTTCACGGAGTTAGGGTTTCATGGAATTAGGGTTTCATGGAATTAGGGTTTCACGGAGTTAGGGTTTGCAGAGGTGGGTTGTTAGGGCTGCAGGCAGTTTGCGAGGCAGGCAAGGCAGGGTGCGCACAGGCAGCATCGCAGAGGTTGGCGCGCAGCAGGCCAGCAGCAGGACTTCGCGCGAACCCAGACAGGCAGCAGGGCGCGTGGCAGGGCTGCTATTGTTGCATGCGCAGGTAGTGCAACAATAGGGTTTCGGTCACGTCTCTCTCTCTCTCTCTCTCTCTCTCTCTCTCTCTCTCTCTCTCTCTCTCTCTCTCTCTCTCTCTCTCTCTCTCTCTCTCTCTCTCTCTCTCTCTCTCAGAGCACGCTGGCCAGGCATGCACAACTCCCAGTCAGACTACTAACCATGGAGGAAATTGATGAGATCCGCCAACGACCGATGCTAGATCTTTTGTGATTCAGCTATCCCAACTAGCCGCCCATTCTTGCTTAGTTTTTCGACTTAGCTCACATCGACCTATCTAGAATCCCATAATATATATCTTTGTTTTGTATTGTTGATTAGGTTATTTTGTTACTCTGACTTTGTATCAGATCCACCACCTTGTAACTTTCTGGTCTCATAGGTCACTATGGCCTTTTGAAGACATTAATATAACATTTCATTTCATTTCATCTCTCTCTCTCTCTCTCTCTCTCTCTCTCTCTCTCTCTCTCTCTCTCTCTCTCTCTCTCTCTCTCTCTCTCTCTCTCTCTCTCTCTCTCTCTCTCTCTCTCTCTCTCTCTCTCTCTCTCTCTCTCTCTCTCTCTCTCTCTCTCATACAGCAGAGTACCAGCAGAGGCCAGGACATGCCCCCTGTGTGACATCGAGCCTGAGACACAGTTGCACTACACATGCCACTGCCCCATCTACTACGAGATACGAGGCCGCTTCCATTGCTTGTTCAGAGGGGGCTTTGGACCATTCTCTAGAGTCATGCGGTACGAGGATCAGAGATGCCTTGGTTTGTTTTTGCTCGAGCTGCGCAGACAGAGAGAGCCTGATGAGAGGAGAGGCCAGCCAGTCTCAGAGACAGATCACAGACTTCTTTAGAGCTGCCATTGGACACCTGGAGGAGTTACCACCGCAACAAAGCTCGTCGCCTCACACCAGAGACACATTGATCGAGATACTACGAGATACGAGGCCGCTTCCATTGCTTGTTCAGAGAGGGCTTTGGACCATTCTCTAGAGTCATGCGGTACGAGGATCAGAAATGCCTGGGTTTGTTTTTGCTCGAGCTGCGCAGACACAAAGAGCCTGATGAGAGGAGAGGCCAGCCAGTCTCAGAGACAGATCACAGACTTCTTTAGAGCTGCCATTGGACACCCGGAGGAGTTACCACCGCAACAGAGCTCATCGCCTCACACCAGAGACACACTGATCGACCGAGCGACTGAGCTGGGGAGATCCAGACGCCCACGACTGAGGAGGACTACACAGCATCGACGGAGGCTACATCAGAGGATTCACATCACTTTGACTCGACATGCACGACGCCCGATCAGACTACTGACCATGGAGGAGATTGATGAGATCCGCCAGCGACCGATGCTGGATCTCCTGTGATTTAGCTATCCCGGCTAGCTGTTTAGCTGCTTAGTTCACACCTAGCAGTTCAGGATTCCATAGTATTTCATTTTGTCATTTTGTCATCTTGTTACTCTGACTTTGTATCAGATCCACCACATTGTAACTTTCTGGTCTCATAGGTCACTTTGGCCTTTTGAAGACGTTAATATAACATTTCATTTCATTTCATTTCTCTCTCAGATCCACCACATTGTAACTTCTTGGTCTCATAGGTCACTTTGGCCTTTTGAAGACGTTAATATAACATTTCATTTCATTTCATTTCATTTCATTTCATTTCTCTCTCTCTCTCTCTCTCTCTCTCTCTCTCTCTCTCTCTCTCTCTCTCTCTCTCTCTCTCTCTCTCTCTCTCTCTCTCTCTATCTATCTATCTATCTATCTATCTATCTATCTATCTATGTATATATATATATATATATATATATATATATATATATATATATATATATATATATATATATATATATATATATATATATATATATATATATATATATATATATATATATATATATATCTACATATACATATCTATATAATATATATATATATACATATGTATATATGTATATACATATATACACATATGTATATACAAAAAAGGTGGCACCATTTTCAAGAAACCCAAAGTAGGACACAGAAGAAAACCTCCTGGGGGCAGCTCCTACAAAGGCCAAAAGCACAATTCCACCAATGAAACACCTGCAAAAATCAGGTTGAAAAGGCAGTCCGATGAGGAAGTGTGGAACTGCAAATACTTGGGCTTGGTGGCAAAAGGTGCAGCCTGCAGGTGTCACTCTTCGCGCAGGGGGTGCAAGGCAGCAAGGTGGTTAGCACTGCAGTCCTGGAATCTGTAGAGAGTGCAGATTCTGAGCAGCGCAGGCAGGGCAGATTCTGGAAAAGAGCACAGACTCTGTGCAAAGCACGTTCTGGAGCAGCACGCAGGCTTGGACAACACAGTACAGGTATGCAGCAGCACGAATGTAGACGCTGAGGGGCAGCACGCGAGGTTTTCTGTTTTGCACAGAGGACGTGCAGCTCAGGGCGAGTGGGGCTGCTGCAGTGAGGTTGCGAGATCCAGCGCAGGAAACCCTAAACGGCGCGTCAGAAATTTTGCTTGACAGTCGCTCCATATAACCCTGCATTCTGAGCCCCTAGCAGTAGAGCTCCATCCTCCCTCGATCCACCATCATAGTCACCACTCATTGCACACCCCAGGTCACCGGTTTATCAGTTAGCTTTGGCTATTGTGTTTACTGTCAGTTCAGCTTTTCCTTTTTGGGGCTGACAGAATATATCACATATGTGTCTCGTAGGCTGAGTTCGGCCTTTTGAAGACATTCATAAAATCTCTCACAAAAAAAGAAAAAATCGAAGACTGATTTAGAGATGAGCATTACCCCCATGGATCGTCGCCCACTTCGAGCATGTCATTCTCATTATCCGAGTAGGCGACTTGCCAACCTTTATCCTTGTCTCGCAGCTGCCCCTCCAAATGGAACATCCTCTCTAGTTCCTCGAACAGTTCATCATAGCTGCCCAGTTTGGAGAGATCCACTCCGCGACATACAATGCTCCCCTTCTTCACCACCTGCCAAGAAAACCCAAGTTAATCAATGTGCACAATTACCTTTGTAATGGCCATACACATGGGCACATGCAGACCCAACAACAGCCTTTGTTACAATTAAAATGGCCTTACAAACAGAAACATACACGTGTGCAGCAAAGCCTCCTAATGCCACAGTGGGTAAAAAAATCAACCAGCCCTTATTAACATTAACATACACCAACCAGAAGGCTTCGTTACCTTTGTACAGCTCCTGCCTGCAAATTGCCCCCTGCATTGCCCTTCCCTCAATCTATCATTGTTGGTAAGGGGCTTCTGAAGCTCAGGCTCAGAGCTGGTGGCAGACAAATCCATTGCACTCATATCCTTACTCGGCTGTTCAACCTCATGCTCTGAAACATTTAGCTGACTAGAATCTAACTCAACAGCTTGTTCCTCCACCACAGTTTTCACATCCACATTGGCTTTAAGTTTGGAGGAAGGCGGATCTATCAATGAGAAACCAAAAAGTTTGCACCCTGTTCCCACGGCTGCCATCGGTGCTCCTGCTGGCTCTGTTCCCACAGCTGCCATCGGTGCTCCTGCTGGCACTATTCCCACCTCGTGTGGGTCCTGTTCCTGCCATGTTGATGAGTAGGACAACCTCTTTGAATGTAGACCTTGGCCCTGCACTGCTTGCTGTATACTCATATTTGTCATCTCCTTGGCCGTCGATAAACTGGAGAACTCGGCACTGGGCAATGGTAATGACATCCTTTGATTGCTTATCCAGTTTGGGGCAGAATCACTGATGGGTAAGCAGCCACCAAGGTGGTGTCCAGACCTATCATGCCAATTTGAGCCCTCTGTCCCTGGTCCAGGAGGGCCTGAAGTTGAATGTTGACTGGACAGAGCTAGAGGACTGCTCCCACTAGAGTGTTGAGTACTTGGCACATGGCCCCCAGATGAGAACTTCATGGATGCATCAGAAAGAAACTGCTGCTGCTGCTGTTGAGCTGTGACAAAACCAGTGAACGGGTAGCTTCCTTGGTCATCCAGTCCAGTCATCCCCCAGAATAACTTTCCATTACCGTGTCTATTCCCACTTCTTGATTCCTGTAACAATGGAATTGACCTTGCCTGCAAATGGAGCTGTTGAGGAAAGTGATGGTAGGAGGATGGGAGAGGATGATGACTCCCATGATATATATCCTCGACTACCTTGCCAAAGGCCCGAGGATTTTGACCTTGCAAGACCATTGAAAGCGAATGCTCAGTAGCTTGAGAGGAAATAGGATTAGTGGCACGGACCCGTTTGCACCGAGGCCCAGGTACAGGGATCGGTCGTGCAACTGGATTCTCGTAAAGTTCAATCTCCCAAGGGGAAACTCTGTCATGGCGTACATGTATGGTGGGCTCATCCCACCCAACCTGCTCCGGGCAGCCCACAATAAGCTTCTGAACTTGCAAAAACCTTGAACCACTTGGACAGACTTCACAATGCAAGGCTACGTGCAGCTCATGCTCCTTGTTGGCCAGCTATGGACATGATGAATTGTACATTCTAAAAGTCACATTCACGGGGCTCTTGGCAAACAGCCCCGTGTTTCATACAAATATTAGTTTTTTTTTTTCGACACACGAGAGGGCCCTCAGGGGGAGGTGCTTATCCCTTCCAAATATTAGCCATGTTACATGGTCGGGCAAGGGCCGCGTACCAATATTAGTTAGTGTTGACACAAAAGCAAAGCACCAAAGAAGTTAATGCACCTTTAATGATCGCCACTTCGAAGAAGGCCATTTGATCGAATCAAAATCTTCAATTCCAGTTATTGTGCCATTATACCTGCAAGGAAGAGTTATCTACATATCAATCAGAAAGGGGATTAAAGTAACACATTTGCCAGTGCCACTCACTTCCTTTCTGACGCATCTTCAGTCTCAAATTTCATCTTGAATCTCCTGCCCACTGCCAGATTGACACTTAAACTGCTCTTGAATCGCTCTACTGGTATGATGAACTCGGAAGGGCTAACTCTGTGAAATCACAATGTAGTGATAGCAAAGCTATGAAATGATTGAACAGAAATGGAATTTATGAGGAGAGCTACATCACAGCAAAGCAGAATCACAGCTGGCTACCTTGGCTTGTAATATATGCAGAAAATAGTGTGGGCAATGATGGCATGGGTTGCTGTGGCAATCACTCCCATTTGCAAGCACTGGCTTGGTAAAACTGAAGGAGAGGCGGTATTTTGCTGCCGCAATGCACGTCTGATACCAACTCGAAGTTCCCCATCTTCACCTCTGGCAGAAATAAGAGATAAAGAGAGACAAGCTTGATCATTAGAACATCCTCCCTCCTGTATGCTCAAAAACCAGGCTAACACTAGAGATGAAGAAGCTAGCATCATTGCACCTGAGGAAAATCACCGCATCCCCAGCAGCAAGCTTTTTTTGACTCACAAACACACTCCACCCAGTGGTAAGCAAGTGCCTCTTAGGTTGGCCTGCTCAAGGAAAAGTATGATCACAGGCTGTCAGGGACCCAATGGCTCCATTGCATCCATAACATATACGATGCATCAGAAACCCTACCTCTATAGATGTGGCGGAAGTGCCACTTCACTCCATGCAGATCAGTAGCTACAAGCTCTTGAGTGGGGGGGAACTTAGTCATGTCCTGCAATGATAATTAAGTTCCCTTCATATAATCCACAACACAAGTGTAAACAGGTAAGCAAAAGAAAGGTTCTATACTCTCTATCAGCCAGTCTCTCCTATTCACAAAGACTGAAAACAACCAGGAACATCAGACACATGAGCCTGAGACTACTCAAGGTATCACTTGAAGACCAGGTCTCGAAAACCCAGCTTGGTAAAATGTTAATTGAATATTTACCAATCCCTCTAAAGAGCATCATAGGAAGTTGTGAAGCTGGACGGCTATACTCACAAGAGGAGGAAGGCAGCTTGCGTGTTTCCTTGGAACTGAGAAGCCTCCGTGAGTGCTTGTGTCGGACGGTGTCAGGGTCTTGCAGAACATGTGAACAGTGGGCTTGTTGGTAGAGGCTCCGCTGGAAGCAGATGACGCCAGCTCCTCTCCTACTACTACTGCTTGCAAATCACTTCCCTGAGTCACCAAACAAAACGAAAGATCAACTTTAGTAGGGTGAACAAATCAAATGCTACAGCTCAAAGACTACCATTGTCTCTGGATATAACGAAAGCTGGGCATTCACTTCATCCGTCTCTGGATCAGCCTGCTCATGTAAGCCAGTAAGGCTTGTTGTAAATATCCACATCAAGAAGGGAACCAAAGAAGAGGAAGAGGAAGAGCAAGCCTACACTAAGCCCAATGTCCATAACTCTACAGAGAATGTGAGGAGAAAGATCATGCTTGGGAAGCTCAGGGCAGTCCGTTGGCTGATTTGTAGATGCACTAATCTGCAACCACATAGCCAAGTACCAAGGTCAGCTACTTCAGAGACCTAATCACCATTGCTTTGCATAGCATGTTGCTAACCTGCTCAATGTGCCCCTGTGGGAGATACATGACGAGCTGGCCTATCTTTGGAACCGACACAAGGGGACCTGCGCAAGCCTGCCATAGCTCATTGTAATATTTCCCTGATTAAACAGAATATGTGAGCCATTACAAATGCACAGGCAATATTGACAATCTAAGGCTTTCGTACTGGCCAATTCACAAAAATGGTGCTACTGCGAATTTACCTCTGCTGTCATTTTGGGGACTGCTGTGTTTGACGTGGGAAACTTGTTGGTGAGACATGGCGGAGGAGCCAGCAGAGGAGGCGGGAGTGAGGGTTTCGCTTCAATGATCTGTGGGAGACATGGGGAAAAGGGGTGTGATAATATGAGGAGAGAGAGAACGGGGGGAGGATCGAGGGAGGAGGAGGAGAGGACGAAAGGACTTCATTGTAGCCATCGCTGGAATGCAAAAGAGAAATAAGAGGGCAGCGCACGTACAGGAGGGGCTAGCTAGGAGCCAATGGTGTTGCACGAGCTGAAAGCCTAGGGTGCCATAGCCATAGCTTGCTTTTCCAAAAGGAACCTGAGCACGAACGAATGATTGAGAGGGGAAGGATGGGCCGGGGACAGAGAGAGAGAGGGGAAGCAGAGAGGTCTGCGGCGCGTGTGGAGAGAGAGAGAGAGAGAGAGAGAGAGAGAATGCGAGTCTGCGAGCGCGCAGACAAGATAGCAACAGCACTTGATACGTCGCAATTTACTAATTACTACTTGGCGAGGAGGAGGCTCAGGAGCTGTAGGCACGTCGGTTACAAACTGGCAGCCGTCTGCTCCCCGTTTGCAGGCAGGACGCGGGCCCATCTTGCGTGAATTGGGAACAGCGACAAGGGCTGGGAAAACGGCGGGGCCGTCTCTCTCTTCCTCTTCCACTTCCACTTCCACTTCTTCTTCTTCATTAAAGAGGAAGACCCAGTTTGATTGATTGCTTCTGCCGCGACCTGTCCAAGGGCGAGAGAGAGAGAGCGTTATACTCTCTTTACGTACTCGCTCCCACGCTTCCTTCCCTTCACCCTCACACGCTCCACCACTCCTCATTTTTTACACCCACCTAAAAAGTAGGTACCCAGGACACATTCAACAATGAACATTCTCCCTGTTTTGTTTTGTGTAACACACATATCACTCACTGGCCGGTTTCCCCATAAAACCATGCAGAATTTTGCCGGTACACTCCACAAATCTAGTCGCGATTCTGTAATTTTCACCGATGAAAAGTACGCTTGAAGTCTTTTCTTTTGTGGAAAAAGAAATTCAATTAACAGCCAGTATCGAGTATAAGAGCCTCAAGAATAGAGTATGAGGTGAATGAAGTTCCGGTGGCCTTTTTTTTTTTTTTTTTAACTAGGAAAACCCGCATATGACAAATAATTTACCGGTAAATTGAATATATTTGAAGGTTTTTACACTAATTTCTCTAAATTTTGTAAATTTTCTCACCTTCAATTTTAAATTCAGACGTAAATCTCAAAATGTGTACGTGGTATTACTTTAAACCTAGGTTTTTTTGGAGATTGGAGAACCCAAGGGGAGAGGCCAAGAGACTCTTCAAAGGGAACACTCCTCCCATGTGATACAATAGAAGCAATTATATAGAAATTGCATACAAAAGCCTTAGTTTGGGTTCGAACGAAAGCGGAGGTAGAATCGCGCATGTTCAAGAGTACCCAATCATCAGGTTCACAACATGTGGAGACAAGAGCTCGAGAGGGTTTCATATTGATTTTTGTTTGATCTTCCTCTCTCTCCATGCTTCCCGCTGAAAGGAAGATCAGGGTTTTCGAGGGGGGAGGGTGGCCAGCTCGTGGTGGGTCCGATAGCCAAGAGCAACATGCTTTGCCAATCGGAGCAAGCCATGCAGCTGAAATGCCCCTACACCTTATTCTACCTCCACCTTGTTTGAACCCAACCTTAAGTTCCTACACATATACAATGGAGGGGTGTTCTTTGACAAAATCCTATGAAATGGAAACTTCTTCGCGAGTGTCCAACTAATATAGTCCTCATTTGATCTCAGAATAGAAGCCACAAATGTTCCAGCTACTATTGGGAAAGAAGGGCTTGGACTTGTATACATTACCATCCAAAATAGTAGACTACTGACACCTTGTGAAACACACTCCCATTGCATTATTTCTTTTATCCTATTTCATAACCAGCCTCTTTGTTGAGAAGATCTTTGTGACTATGTTGAACCAAGTTTAACGTGCGCATATATGTCTTCTGGATATCTCAGACAGAAACCAAATTTGCCACCTTATATCTTTTGGATATCACGAACACAATCCTCTAATCTATTTTTGAACCTTCTTTCACCTGAAATGCAATAGGTAGCTAAACCACCTCTTATGTGATGAATCACGTGAGTCTTTGAGCACCCATATGGTGGAGCTGTTAGGAAATAGGGCATAGCTCAGTAGAGATTAGAGTGTTTTACTTAATGGAAAGAGATAATTTTCACAGACGAGAGATTAGAGAGAGAGAGAGAGAGATACGTGGTTCACCCAATGTGGGCTACGTCCACAAGAAAGCAGCCACTCAATGGCTTTAGTACTTCAAACTAGAAGTAGGTTATAAAGGGATTACACCCTTCCCGCCTTGCTTCACTCTCACCACCTCACATACACCTTGTTTCATCAACTTCACAATGCATTTTGTGTGTAGAAGAGGCCTCCTTTTATAGGCCAAAAGGGTTACCCTCTCTCATGAGAGTCAGTCATGTGTAGCCACCCTTGTGTAGACAAGTCCGAGTTGAATTCTCCCATGACAGTGCCCATGTGTGGCCGCCCTTGAGAAGACAAGTCCGCTAGTTATCGGCCACTAGCCATTAAATTCGGCCACCGGCCAAAGATTTCCGTCCATCGATCACCGGCCATTGACTGTCGACGAATCAAACGGCCATTTTTCGACCACTTTTCGACCGTCGTTCGGCCATAATATTCTAGCAAAAAAGGAATATTTTGGCGAAGTGAATTTTTTGTTTTTTGACGAGTAATTTTTGTTGCACACAATGGCTTCTCCTCATAATGGGGGCCTTATAAATGTGCATTTTTAAAACTAAACATTACAAGGGATAAAGGAGGGTCCATACTTAACGGGAGTAACTCATTATCAAACTTAAACCCCCTAAAACAAACAATTGGATACTATTAGTAACAAGGGTTCATGTTGTTGTTGATAAGTTGAACTTCCTTACGATTTCATCCTTGGGTCAAAAAAAGAAGTTATGATATCAATATGAGAACTTAGGTGAATGCTTTATTTGACTAGAGTTAGGTCTTCGAGCGAGCTCAATGGAGCGAGCTTTTTATTTTTTGGCCGCCCTCCTCCTTCCTCCTCTTGCTGCCCATGTGCCTCATCCCCTCCACTTGCTTCTCCTCCTCAGCCTCCTCCACCAACATCCTCCCTCCCCTCCACCTTCTTCCTCCATCTCCTCCTCTAGCTGCCATCCTCTTCCTCCTTACTCATCCCTCTCTTCTACCTCATTCCTCTCTCTCTCTCTCTCTCTCTCTCTCTCTCTCTCTGCTCCCTCTGCTCCTCCTCAGACCTTCTCTCTTCTCCTTTACCACACTAATCCCCATACCGCCACCCACATTGCAATATGGTTTTCTAACCCCTACACCCCCCCCCTCTCTCTCTCTCTCTCTCTCTCTCTCTCTCTCTCTCTCTTTCTCTCTCTCTCTCTCTCAATCTGCCTCATGTGTCCTTTGTCTTTCTCTCTCCCCCACTAAATGGTGCTTACTCTCTCTCTCCCTCTCTCTCTCTCTCTCTCTCTCTCTCTCTCTCTCTCTCTCTCTCTCTCTCTGCTCCTTCTCAGGCCTTCTCTCTTCTCCTTTTCCACACTAATCCCCATACCGGCCCCCACGTTACAATATGGTTTTCTAACCCCTACACCTCCCCTCTCTCTCTCCATCTCTCCATCTGCTCCTACCCTCTCTCTTCTCCTCTACCCCACCAATCCCTACCCCTCCCCCCACATTGCGATGTGGTTTTTTATCTAATTGAACCAAAAAGAAAACAATTACTCAGACTCGAGTGCATGTTCGTACTATCGCATGCTAAAATCATTTAGGCTACAATATTCGCATTCTCTCTCTCTCTCTCTCTCTCTCTCTCTCTCTCTCTCTCTCTCTCTATCTATCTATCTCTATCTCTATCTCTATGCTCCTCCTCAAACCTTCTCTCCACACTATTCCGCATACCGCCCCCCACATTGCAATATGTTTTTCTAACCCCTACACCCCCCCTCTCTCTCTCCATCTCTCCATGTGCTACTACCCTCTCTATTCTCCTCTACCCAACCAATCCCTACCCCTCCCCCCACATTGCGATGTGGTTTTTTATCTAATTTAACAAAAAAGAAAACAATTACTCTGACGTGGGTGCATGTTCACACTATCGCATGCTAAAATCATTTAGGCTACAATATTTGCATTCTCTCTCTCTCTCTCTCTCTCTCTCTCTCTCTCTCTCTCTCTCTCTCTCTCTTCTATACATATCTAAAACCAAATAGATTAAAACAAAGATAGAGAGTGGATAGTAATATATGACCCAAATAACTGTATTTATTTGATGACGTTAACAGTTAAACATTGCTGTGTACACAATTATCTTGGTCCCTCATCACATGTACATATCTAAATCCAAATAGATTAAAACAAAGATAGAAAGAGGAGACTAAAAAATGACCCAAATATTTTTATTTATTTGATGACATTGAGTTACAATATAGCAACTAAACATTGCTGGGTACACAATGTTCTTGGTTCCCTCATCACATTTTAGGATGTGCCATGACCACATCTCCTCCAAGAACATGTGTCGCCTTCGTTGTGTGCTCAACTTCCGCACCATGCGCTGCAGAAACTACAACCAAATTTTGGTTAGGGACAATGCTCTTAGCAAAAACTACATTAATACTGAAAGTTTACTAAGAAGTCGTAGAAGACAGTATTTGAAACCAATCACCTATTAAATGAATCTAATGACACACATTGCGTACCCTGTTTGAAAGGCGTGTTCTTGATATAATCCGATGCTAACCCAGGATATGCATGAAGACCTTCTACATATGGAGTAAACTCATGAGGAGAACATTGTCGTTGCTCGCTCCATCGTAACTCCTTACTGTGACAAGCGTATGTGGTGGGTTTTCGATTGCCTTCTCAAGATTGTCATCTACTAGAATGGTGTCCAGAGGGTCCTTGATGTATGAGGCTACCAATTCAGATCTAAAGTTCTTCACAAACACCAAATTGAATTTTGGACGCTTGTCTTCACAGTGTCCTTGATGCAGGCAAAACTTGAAAAATGTCTCACCATACCCAGTCTCTTTTTATTTACTCTTAATTAAATCAATAATGGGGGTGAGATTTTGCTCTTGCATGGAGCTCCAAACCCCTACATCGAATAGCTCAAACATCACCCTCAGCAATAGCAATATCCCTGGTCGCAATGACACACCCATTCGCCCTACATTTAGAATATTTGCAGCGTGGGAAGGAGCACTTTCCCACCGCCACCGTTTCAACAGGACACCGTTAACATAGAACACTATGAGTTTCCTTTTGGCATGGCAAGAAGGAAGTGTGCAGGTGCCTTCAGGACGATCAATTACCAAATGGATCTTACTTAGCATCATACTAGGAGAGATACATAATTCAGTCTTTCACACTACTCGAGGAAGAAAGACACTTACCATTACATAGATGTTACAACTCTTCCATTGACTCTTGTCGATTTAACAATCAATCATTCCATACTTATGAGGTAGACCGATAATTGTTGGCATTTCCTTAGAGCGTATGGCATCCTACAATCCTTCACTTTCAGTGGACGCCTGGCGGTGTATATGAGCAGGCCCTATACTGTGCACTGTCGTTGTGCCTGCTCATGTGCCCCGTCGTGCGAAGGAAGAACACAAGGCTTTGAAGTGGTATGAGATACTGGTGGCGCTTGTTCACGCTCTAGGAAATGACTATGAGCTTCTGATGGCAATGGTTCTTGTTGTTGCTGGGGAGGTATTGATGAGTATTTGGATGGTTCAGATTCTTGATGTGTTGTGGAACTATTAGGAGCTTGAATGATCCCCTGTATACCCGCAGATTCCATGGGTACATGGGTTGGAAGATGAGGTGGCTTGATTAATGTGCCTTGGTTCTCTAGGCTTCTTGGTGGCTTCCATGTTGACAAGCGTCTCGGTGTTAATAGGTTCCCTCCCATTGATTGTGTGTTTCCCTCTTGACCTACTTTAAGACTTGATGTACTAACCTTGTTTAGAGGCATTAGAGTATCTTTGTCCATTACTTGACTTTTATCCTTCTTCGCGCTGCTCCCCTGTGGAGAGCATATAAATTACACGAGTACTATTAGTACAACCTTTCCATTCAAGCAACAACAAGGGTGTGCGAAAACTTGCCTGGGTAGATTGTGGGGCTCTTGTAGGTGTAGCAGTTGGAGAAGGCGGCACATCACTTTCGTCTTCATCATCCTCAAACTCCGAAGGACATTCACCGTCGTTGCGGCTTGGTTCACGATCCTCCTCCTCCTCTTCTTTGTTATGTGTCTCCTTAGTCACAACATCTTTTCCTTTTAGGGAAAGTAGGTTCTTACCCTGGCAAAATTAATTTCACGGGTTGCAGTTAAATCCTCACATGACTTGAAAATAGTTTAACTATGTTTTTGTATGCTTTTACCTCTTCTTGCTGTCTTTTAACTCTACCGGTCTTTGCCTCCTTGAACCGCTCCCGCTCGTTGGGGGGGAATGTGTCCTTTGCAAAGTCAATGAAAAGAGGACACTCGACATAAACTTTTTTGGGCCACAATGTTGCACGTTGTTCTTCCGTATACATGCATGCAGTGAGCTTCACATTGAGCCACTCTTTTGTAACTGGAACTTTATCTGTCCAACCCATGTTCCGCACCCATCTGGTATATGTTTTCCAAAATATTCTTATTGTCATCCACTCAATTTTTTTAGGATTTAGGAATCAATTAGGACAAGATTACATACCTGTAAAATGCCTGTTGGGCGGCCATGTTAGTACCCTCCTTCTGTTTTTGCTTATTAGCTTTGAGTCCACCTTTCAATCTCTCGCAGTCCACTTCATACAATGTGCCACTGTACCTCGATTGCCACTCCCTTATAGTTGTCACTAGGGTGTCGTTTTCAGGGAGACGGCATGATTTCTTCAGCAAAGCATACTGTCTCAAAGCCTCGTTCACAAGTCGATTCCACCATGTCTCTCGACGTAACCAAGTGCGAAATATGGAGTGGTCGTCTACATTATTACACAACTACGTTATTTAATACTATACTCTCTTTTTCTTGAAACATTTATCACAAAATGACCTTACTTAGTGCTGATTTTAGGCTTGGATATAATGTGGTTGGGTCATTGCTAACCAAGGCCCTTAGCACATTGCTACGATGATCAACTGGTAGGTCAGCGCATGCAAGACTATATATTCGATCATCTGTCAACCACTTTGGTCTCCTACTCCAGTCTATGTCCGTAAGCAATCTAGAAACAAATGTTAAATTTTTTTAAGCAGCACGTGATGTAAACTTAACTCCCTTTGAAAGAAATCCCTATTAGTCTTACCTCCACCACTCTTCTCCTAAGTTAGGATCCGCAATTGCGGATGCCCGTTGCATATTTTTTTGGGCTTTCTTGTCAGCCTTATAGAATGTGTTACGGTAATGGGTAGTGAACTCCTCCGTTGAGAGCTCGTTTTGCTTATTACTCACAGATTGCAAAGCCTTTGTATACTTTGCCTGAATCGTGACATAAGTTCATTCTTTGTTTGATCCACTACATTGTCATGGTGAGAATAACCTAAAGGACAATGAAACTTACCGGATATAGAAGTTGGGATAGCACGATAAGAGGAACCTTGTACCAGCGTCTTTGCAATCCCCCACGCTTATTCATTTCAGCATCTAATTCTCGTTGCAACCATCCTGGAACATCTTCCTCCAAACCCTTAAGCAATGTATCCATGTTGGCTGTGCCCATTGTTTTTACCATACATAGCATATCTATGAAGGAAGTTTTTACGTAGCCTTTGTGATTAATGTTGTGGCAACAAAACTTACACCATTAAAAGACTAGGAAGCGATAATCATGCTATAGCTAAGCTTATCGAATTGACTAGGAAGCAATACTCATGCTATGGCTAAGCTTATCGATTCGACTTGGATGTGTTAATTATGTTATAGCTAAGCTTACCGATTCAAGCATGCCACCACAATGAGAACTTCTCCCTCGTTCTCTTTAGTGACCTTAACCATGCAAGCTTCCATGCAACAATGGTACTTAGGCTCCTCTTTGTGAACTGCATAGCAAAATTATATTGCATAGTTTCACAAAATTCATCTCATCTTGATATTGAGTCAGAAACAAAAGTCTAAAAAGTAATCTAGCTGTATCAATTTGTGCATTCCATGCCCAAAGACGGTGATTCCCATTCCATGTGTACAACATTTTTCCTTTCACGTCCCCCCACCCGGATTTATGCAATTGTTTCTCAAAATCCTCATTAAGTTGCATCCAGATTGGATCCCAGGTTTTTCGATAGCATGACTAACTTCTATTGCATCTAGATCTGGAGTCCTTATTGAAAGCATGAACCTGGAACGATGTGGAACATATCCATTCCTAGAGGACTCCAACGCTAGATTGTGCACACGATCGTGCACTGGCCATACCGCTGGATGTGGTAACAAGCGGCACAATGGCACTGGTGGCAGTGGTACTTTGCGAGTATCCTGTATAACCGTACTTGAATAGTTTTCAATCTTGTAGTTTGTGTCAGGAATGTTAGATGAGCATACCATTTTAGAAATTACCAACCTGAAGGCGGTGCAAAGTGTCGTCGAGCAAATCCCATTTCAACGTGGATTTCTCGATAATAGTAAAAAGACCGCGATCTTCATCCCCCGCATCCTCTCTTTCGTCAACTTCTTCACTTGAGTAGTTCGCAATAGGGACCCGGTCCTTTGATGGTGCTGGTACCTCGGACTGTGTAGTGCCCTCTGCATTGGCTTTCACTGGCTTCTGCACTACTTTCGCTTTGGTGACTTCTTTCTTTGTGCTAGCACCTTCCCTTTTCAAAGGAATTCTACCCTTTTTCTTTGGAGGCGCCCAGCTAGGGTCCTCTTCTTTCTATGCTCGTGTGACCCGCTTGCTTTCAACGACTTCACTTGCTTGATCTGCACTTCTTTTCTTGACACCCGTCGACTACTTGGCCATAGGCAAATAATTATTAGCCTAGGTTACTGGCAAACAACGATTAATTTCATGAGTAAATAGTGCAATAAACTCCAGTAGCTTACCTCTGCAGCAAGAGTCTTTGGAGGAGGCTTTGAAACGCTTGGTTTGGGCATAGCACCTGATGCTATGCTAGTGGCTCTTGGAGCGACAGGTACTGAACCTTTGCCTCCAGAGGATACAGTTCGTTGTCCTTTTGCCTGAACACAAAATGTTCGATGATGCTTGCAAAAGAGAGCATGTAAGACTAAATAAAATTAAGAGGTCTCATTACCAATTCTCTTATCGGCCACGCCACAACTGTACCTACTGCTGCACCTAAGGTGAACACATCATCGTCAATGGGTGGAACATGTGGCAACATGAGACCGGGAGCTGATGTCGATTGGACGGCTACTCCCAATGTGCCTCTACGAAACTCTCTTCCATGTAGCTTTTCGTGGGGTAGAGACTATATCATAATTCCTTTCCCAACTTCCCTGCCCTTGCTTAAGAGCACCACGTGCTCATTCTTGCTAAAAGACAATTTTTTCGTAGCCATCTGTTTTTCGCAAGAAATTGAAATGAAATCTACAAATATCAATACTATTACACACTACTTCCCTCAGGTTGTGATGTTCTTCTTGATACTCACATAAGTTTCATTTTCACAGATGAAATCCTTGCGAAGAGAGAGAGAGAGAGAGATCATGGATAGCTACATTCTAAACATCAATTGTCATCAATGCACAAATGCTATGAAGATGGTAAGCTATATATTAACTATACTAGATTCCATGCGAATAATGAATCTCAAAAAAAATAGAATGCTTCGGCATTTGTTCAAAGGACTGACCTGTACAGCCGAATGCGGTTAAATGTCCTCTAGATTTTGTTTTCTCCAATACTGCAACACCTTTATCAAAGTAACGTGGGCTTTGTTTAGTCTTACATCAACATAAAGAAAGAAAGAGAGAGAGAGAGAGAGAGAGAGAGAGAGAGAGAGAGAGATACAGAGAGAGAGAGGGAGAGAGAGGATGGGTTTTGTTTAGTCTTACATCAACATATATATATATATATATATATATATATATATATATATATATATATATATATATATATAGAGAGAGAGAGAGAGAGAGAGAGAGAAAGAGAGAGAGAGAGAGAGAGGATGGCCGACGAAGAGGACATGGATGGAGAGAAGGAGAGAGAAAAAGAGAGGGAGAGGGAGGCTCCATGTTTTGCAATAGTACCACCACAACCTCGGAGCAACATCAATGTGCAGCATCAACGTGCATGCAATCCTTCCAGAGTTTTGACATGTTTAATGGAAGCTACAACCCAACAAGATTGCAAGATGAGGGAAGGTTGTATCAACAAGATACCGTACATTCAGTATGTATATGTGTGTGTGCGAGAGAGAGAGAGAGAGAGAGAGAGAGAGAGAGAGAGAGAGAGAGAGAGAGAGAGAGAGAGAAGAAGAAGAACAGAGTTTTAACGTGGTATGAAACTATAGAAAGAGACTTTAAATATCTAGGGAGTATTGCTTTTAATATAAAAATTTGAGGAGGCAATAGCGACATCACTAGTGACTCCTTTTTTTTTTCTGGTAACCATTTCAACCTCCACCCTCCCTACTCTCAACATTTCACTTGTATCAAGGAGTTATATAAAGAGATGGCTCAATACAACTTACCATTTTTTTCCATCTTTTAGTTATCTCTCCTCCTCCACCTCTCTATTACCGTCACTCACCATCTCTACTCCTCTACCTCTCTACTTAGCATCACTCACCATCCCTCGTTTCTACTCCAACCTCTCTCTCAGCTCTACTCCAACCTCTCCCTCCTTTAACTATCTATACAAACCACTATCCACTCTACCTCAATTCTCTCCTCCAACCTCTCTCTCTCTTGACTATCTATAAAATCCTCTATCTACTCTACCCCATTTCTCGATCATCTTTCCCTCCAGCTGTCCCTCCCTTCACTACATCCACATCCCTTTGTCCACTCTACCTACATCCTGTGCTCAGGGCACCTTCACTACTATCTCTCACTCTCTCCTCTATCTCCCCTTCTCATCCTCTCCTCTTGTCCCTCACTTTGCCAACACATTCCTCCCACCTCTCTCTCTCTCTCTCTCTCTCTCTCTCTCTCTCTCTCTCTCTCTCAATGGAAA
The DNA here is from genome assembly GCF_014529385.1 of Adiantum capillus-veneris. Lineage (NCBI taxonomy): Eukaryota > Viridiplantae > Streptophyta > Polypodiopsida > Polypodiales > Pteridaceae > Adiantum > Adiantum capillus-veneris. The sequence goes on along the minus strand of NC_140956.1, from coordinate 93,512,715 downwards.
GCACTCATTTCATCGTTCACGTGGGTGGTGTGGGGGTTGGCAAACCACACCACCTATCATCGGAAGGATCTTTGTTGGTTCTATGTGGAGCTGACATAAATGCACCAACTGGTTATAATGTGTTTGCCCTAGCAAAATCTATTGAAGGTGAACCGTTAACATTTCCTTTGCAGAATGCAGGTAAAGGTAATAGCTCTCCTCTTTATGTTTTGGATGCTAAAGTTTCCACAGAGTATGTTGCATTCTTGGATTCCCCTGTGAAACCTACTACAACACTATAGTATGCCGACATATTGTTGCTTTCTTCTGATGAAGAGAAAGAAGACTTTCACTTTGACCCCACCAACAAAACACCCAAAAATGGTGTGATCGACCTAGACTCCCCACTACAAGAGGGATGTAAGAAGGACCGGGCTTCGATGGGTGATTCCTTTAGCATAGTGGAGCTAGCGTTACATCCCACTATGAGATCTCCAAAGCTAAAGACCTTGATCGCATCATCGGAATGGGAGTGGGTGGAAGAAATTCCATCAAGCTACAATGGAAACATGGTGTTTGAATTTCCACCTCAACCTAATATCGAGAGGTCAGCTATGGATATAATGGAGCAATCAATGGATGGTCATGTGTGGACAAAACCAACAGCCACAAACATCAAATTTCCAGCAACTATAAGGAAAAGCTATTGCGGAGGTGATTTCAAATGTGTGTTTGCAAAGTGCTCGCAAGTGTTATCTACAGGAATACCCAACCGGTCGTCTTGGACAGGTATTCCTTATTCTTTTGTTTTATGTACAAGGGAAGAGTGACAAAATCACAATTGTAGGCATGGAATAACATGTAAACTAATTGAGAGACCAATGCTAAATGGTGACTTGCAAAAGTATGGAACCTTGAAGTGCTTCTATTGTCAACATGTGCCTGCTATTGAAAAACCTGCGACTGCCAAGTTTACTACATAATGCCAACCGACAAACACTATTCTTGAGCCATGACCATGATGTCAAACTAGGGTCATCCAAAAGTACCATTGCAAGGGTGAAGTCTTTGGTGATTTGCTTGGCATCCAAGCTGGGTCGAGAAAAATCCAAATGAAGGTGGTTAAGCTTATTTCCCAATCTGTCCTTCAACCTTCTTCAGGTGAATGCACGTCGCTTGGACAAGTAGAGTTGTCATCTCTGCTTCAAGAAATATTTCCTCTTGTTAAAAGCCAAAGGTATGGGAAATGCATTTTAATATACATTTTAAACTTAAAGTCTTATATATTTCTAAACTTTCATGATGTTCTCTGCAGAATTAAGAATTGGGTGCATAAATTTCATGGGGAGTCGAGTGCTCGTGGAGAGGAGTCATTGATAATTGACTTAAAGAGACGCTTGATCATTTTTTTAATCCACGGAATGCTTTTTCCAGGTCAATCTAATAGAGAGGAGGATAGATGTTTTGTATTCAAGATGTCGACAGCAGGTCTTGGCTCAGGCATAGATCTTGTCAATAAAATGCGAAGAAATGGAAATGGAGATCTAAAAAGAGCGTGGGTTTGCTTTGATCACGTTCGACGAGTAGAAGGATGGACAACCATGGCAGCACATGTTTACGATCCGAGGCAAGTTTTAATTTAACTCTTTTAATTTCTTGTTCAATACTCAACACATATTGACACATACTTAAATGTTAATGTGGCTTTGTGTTGATGTTCAATGTCCAAGAATTAATGACAATTGCCATATGTGAGATGAAAGAAGAGGACACTACAACACATATGATATTTTGGCAACAAATGATCAACGTGGTAGAGCGCAATGGGGTGCCCCCACCAGATTTTGATGGCTTTATGGCAGATGAAGCCCAAGAAAACTGGAATGCGGTGTGCACAATTTTCAATGGAGGTCCGGATATGGTGATGAAAGGTAGGGAGAGATCATGCCTTTTCCATTGGGAACAAAGTCTAGGGATCCACACCACAAAATATGTGCTCAATGCATTTCAAGACGAGCACAAGCGACTGTGTCGAATGTGGCGGTGCGCGCAAAGCACTGAAGATGCAGAGGCCCAATATCGGTTCATTCGAGCTTGGTGGGCAACAGGAAAGGTGGCAGATGGAATCTAGGCCCAATGGAGTGCTGGTTGAGTTGGTGGCATGCGAGGTACCCTCATTGGAGGAAGGAAATTGTTGGTGTAAGTTTTCAAATTTATTCTAGAATAGGTTGTAAGATGTCCATTTAATTAGACCCTTCATGATATCAATGAAATATATTAGTTTCTTTTTTTGTAGGCTTTAGATGACTATTGCATCGAGGTCGTCCCTCGCACAAATCTCTCATAGTCACGTCACGCTTCATGGCTAGCAGGTGAAGGTCACAAGCCTAAAATTTCTTTGTACGATGCAACAATTTCAGATATTGGGAACACTCTTCTTCAACAATCCAAAAGAATGGCATATACAGAGGGTAAGTATATAGGAAGCGGACCAAGCATAAGCAAGATGAGAGACAGGGAAGCTTCACGACAATTTCACACACCTACTCCATCACAGACTAGCCGTGTTGTGAACGATGCAATCGGAGGAACTGATCTTCCAAAGGTGCCATAGTTTTTTGGAGACCGGGTTACAATGACAAGGCGACGCAAGACATTCGCCAATGTTATAGGCGAGGAGGCAAATAGTTCACATAGGCCAGAGTATGTCACTCAAAATGTTGCTCGACAAAGAAAGGCTCGAAAGTGGAGATGCATCACAGGTAACCCAAGATCACTCTATGGATGAGGAGAATGACGGAGTGACAATTAGGGCCATCGAGGTTGACATAAATGACACCATGTGGGCAATCCGCAGGTGCAAACCGGGGTCTAAGTTCACTTGCCAAGGAAAAATCAAAGGAGGAAAGTGCAAGAAAAAGGTGAATTTATGCAAAGAGGGAACATCGGCACCAAGTTTTTGGGGGAAACGCAACTGGGAGGGGCGTAACAATGAGACATGGGTATGGTTTTGTAGTGATGATGTCAAACATGTGTGGGATGTATGTCCATATATTGTGATGCGGCCTCCAAGACCTCCACTTGAGTGGGCAGTGGCACAGGGCACGAACTTAACAGCACTGGAAGTAAAGTCTTTGCAGCTAGCAGGGTTTCATATCGCAACAGAAACTATGGAAGTGCAAGGGCAAAGACGTGTGGGCAGGTATAGGACAGGTGTTTCTGAAGAGGCATCGAAAAGGATCGACAGTGCTTTAAGACTAGAAATGTTCATCGAACAAGTGGAAATGGTAAAGATCGGTAAGCATGAAGTCTTCATTGTAGTAACACCAAACTCGAAGTTACGTGGTGAGAAATATCGAGTCACAGTAGCTGGGAATCCTAGTTGTACTTGCAGAGACTTCCAAAGGAGGTTAGGGGAAGGAATGACCTTTGTGGCTTGCAAACACTTGTATTATATCTACTTAAGAGTGTTTGGAATGGACATAAACAACAACATGTTCATTCATCAGTCTAGTCTCGCTGATAACGAGCTCAAAACTTTACTGAGTGCAAAAAGACTGTTGTAATAATCTAGCATTTGTTGGGCTGTCACATTTACCTTGAGTTGTGCAAACGATGATATTTATTTTGAGTTTTCAACAAAGTGAATTCTATCATTGTTGTCTTTTGATATGCAATTAGTGAATGTGTGATGAGAGAGAGAGAGAGAGAGAGAGAGAGAGAGAGAGAGAGAGACAAGTGAGAGAGAAAGAGAGACAAAATCAAGAAAATAAAGAGAGAGACAAATTGATAGAGAGAGAGTGAGAGGGAGAGAAAGTGAATTCTATCATTGTTGTCTTTTGATATGCAATTAGTGACTGTGTGATATCAAAGAGAGAGAGAGAGGGGGGGGAGAGAGAGAGAGAGAGGTGAGATAGACAAGTGAGAGAGAAAGAGAGACAAAATCAGCAAAATAAAGAGAGAAACAGGATGAGAGAGAGAGAGAGGGTAGAGATAGACAAGTGAGAGAAAGAGAGACAAAATCAAGAAAATAAAGAGAGAGACAGATTGATAGAGAGAGAGAGAGAGTGAGAGAGAGAGAGAGTGAATTCTATCATTGTTGTCTTTTGATATGCAATCAGTGAATGTGTGATATGAGAGAGAGAGAGAGGTCCTTGAGTAGCGAGAGAGAAAGAGAGAGGGAGAGAGAGAGAGAGAGAGAGAGAGAGAGAGAGAGAGAGAGAGAGAGTCCTTGAGTAGCGAGAGAGAAAGAGAGAGGGAGGGAGAGAGAGAGAGAGAGAGAGAGGTCCTTGAGTAGCGAGAGAGAAAGAGAGAGAGAGAGAGAGAGAGAGAGAGAGAGAGAGAGAGAGAGAGGGAGAGAAAGAGAGAGTGTGTTGGGGGGAGGGGGAGAGAGAGACATGTGTGTGTGTGTGTGTGTGTGTGTGTGAGAGAGAGAGAGAGAGAGAGAGAGAGAGAGGAGGTCCTTGAGTAGCCCACTAGAAGGAAGAGTGGGAGGAGAACCGGCGGCAATGGGCGATGGTGGTAGGAGGAGGGGTGGTAGATGGTGGTAGTGCCTTGAGAGCTTGAGGGGATGGTGGTTTGAGTGCCAAAGGGTGTGAGAGGTGGCAAAGCCACTCAAGAGAGCATGGAGGACATGAATGCCATGAGCACAAGCGCTTTGATTCTCTATATAAGGAAACATGAAGAGAGTTGAGCGCTCCAAAGATGAAAATTGATGGCCTTATAAAACACCCCTTGAGTTTACTAAGAGTGGTGATCCTAAGGCTAGAGGTCTCCTGTAAGGACACGGCTCCTACGGGCAAGGTCACTAGCACGGTCGGACAATGTGTATGCTAGGGGGAGGCTATAAGATAGAATGGTTGGGGTGGAGACTAGCACACGGCATTACTCTCCTCCTTTCATTGGTATCAGAGCGTAACTCCAATTTACTTCCTCCTTTTGCACGGCAAAAGCTGACTCACTTACTCACGGAGTATAGTGATGTATTCTCAAGTGATTTACCACTGGATTTACACCCCTACACGTGATGTGCAGCATGGCATAGATGTTCTGTCGGGCACTAAACCGGTGAGTAAGCCACCTTATCGTATGACTCTAGTGAGGCCAAGGAGGTCGAGCATCAATTGGCTAATTCCCTCACCCGTGGTTTCATTAGACCTAGCACTTTGCCTTGGGCATCGCCAATTCTATTGGTAAAAAAGAAAGATTGTACTATGCGTATGTGCGTAGATTATCGGATTAAATGCTTTAACCATCGAGAACAAGTATCCTCTGTCTCGAGTGGATGAGTTGTTTGATCAACTCCATGGGGCAAGATACTATACAAAGATAGATCTTCATTCAGAATACCACTAGGTGTGTATTCTTTTGAAAGATATCTCTAAAACTGCCTTTAGAACTCGGTTCGGGCATTTTGAATTTTTGGTTATGCCTTTTGGTTTAACCAATGCTCCATCTACATTTATGACACTCATGGATAGTGTCTTATGTCCCTATCTTGGAAAATTTGTTGTGGTTTTCCTTGATGACATTCTCATTTACAGTAAGACTAAAGACGAACACATAGAACACTTACGATTAGTGTTCGAACAGCTATGAACTCACACCATGTATGCTAAGCCAAGCAAGTTTGATTTCTTTAAAACATAGATACATTACCTCGGTCACATGATCTCTTATTCTAGCATCAAGATGGACACTGACAAGGTCGCTGCTGCCATTCTTCGATGGCCACATCCCAAACACGGTTGAGGAGCTTCAAATCTTCTTAGACATGGCTGGATTTTATTGACAATATATCCAATTATGCCAAAATCGTTGTTCCTTTGAGGGATCAACTTAAAGCAAAAGGTAAGACCTTTTCTTCGGAAGAAGCCCAACATCGTAGTTTTAAACAGCTCAAGGTAGCTGTAGCCACTTCTCCCATCCTAGCAATCGTTGACCCACTCAAGCCATTTGTGGTAGAAACTGATGCTAGTGATAAAGAAACTGGTGCGATACTTCTCTAGGAGGGAAGACCTATAGCCTTTGAAAGTAAAAAGTTGGATAGAGCTCAACAAAATTATTCTTTCTACGAGAGGGAGCTCTATGCCATAGTTCACGCTTTACTACTCAAATGGACTTGAAGGGTCGTAAAGCTAGATGGACGGAGATCCTTCAAGATTACGATTGTAAGCTACAATATTGCAAGGGGCGATATAATGTAGTAGAGGATGCACTAAGCCGGAAGCCTCATATAAATTCACTTGCTTTCACGAAAATAAAGAGTCAATTTTTGGAGTCATTACGTGGAAAAAGTGTACAAGATCACTCATATGCTAAAGTATGGAGTGAAGTTTTAAGAAGGGATTCCTCACACTTACATGTCTCTACAGAGCTAGATCAACATGTTTCTGTGCACGCAGATAAAAACTCCAACACACTGAGCTCCACCCCTAGTCAAGAAGAGCTTAAGCGAGCGATGGAATAATTATTCCATTGATGATGGCTACTTACTCCACAAGGGTAGAGTATGTGTGGCAAAGGACTCAGACACTAGGCGTCAAATATTATTTGAGTGTCATGATAATCCAAGTGCTGGTCATCCAGGTATTCGTAAGACGTATGCCTTAGTTCGACGACAATTTGATTGGCCAGGCTTACATCATGATGCTCAATAATACATACTAAACTACCAATAGTGCCAAGTTAATAAGGCAGAGTGCCACAAGGTAGATATCCTTTAGAGATTCCACAAGGTAAGTGGGAGAGTATCTCTATTGATTTTGTAGTAGGACTACCTAATACAAATCGTGGCCAGATGCCATATAGGTAATTGTAGACCGTCTAACAAAGATGGTTCGATTCATTCCCACTAAGACTACAGTTAAGACACTGAAATTAGCACGGCTATTTATGGAGCATATATATATACTCTAAGGTCTTCCAGCTAGTATCATTAGTGATAGAGATTGAAAGTTCGATAATCACTTTTGGAGAGCTGTGTTCCAAAAGTTGGAAACTACACTTAATCTTAGTACGACTTATCATCCAGAAACAGATGGTCAAACCAAAAGAGTTAATCGAGTGCTAGAGGATATGCTACTGGCATACGTTAGCAAGAAGCAAACCAATTGGGAAGACTACTTGCCTATATTGGAATTTTCTTATAATAGTTCAACGCATGTGACTACAGGGTTTAGTCCATTTATGCTTTTATATGGTTTTCAACCTAAATCACTCGTTACAGTGGGGTTGGCAATGGAGAAGATACAACAAGCGAAGGATTTTCTCCAAGACCATTTTGATACGCTTCGAGTTGCTCGAGAGAATGTTAAACAAGCTCTAGATTGTTATAAGAAGTACGCAGATGAGCATCACCGTCTTGCTACTTTTAAAAAAGGAGACAAAGTTTTCCTCAAGGTTCCGAAGAATTTAGAAAGTCTGAAGATGGGAAAGTTGCTAAACTTTCACCACCATATTGTGGACCGTTTATCGTTTTCAAACGTATAGGTCAAGTGGCCTATAAGTTAGCTCTTCTCGAGCACTCACAAGTTCACCCTATTTTTCATGTTAACTCGTGAGTGCTCCGGAAGGCCACTTGACCTATACATTTTTTTCTTCTTTTTTCCAGCGAAGCAGTGAATTTTATATTAGCTGGAGAAGGAAGACAAACTTACATCTGATGGGTGTCTGGATGGGATGGTCTCATATGGATCTGTCTTGGTATCCACCCGCTCGAGGTGTCAGATGTAATTTTCTCATTTTCATTGTGTAAAAGAGGGATGAAATCTTCAATTTACCTTATTTTTAGAAAGTTCTTGTATCATTCCTAATCTCCTTAGCATTTTTCTTGAGGCTTGCTAGAGAGTGAGTTTTACAACAGATCCCCACTCTGGTGTGGATTCTACATCATGCCACCCTTGATCTGGCGTACACAATTGTGGACACTCCTCACCTTGAGCTTTCTATGGAGAGAAGGTACCACTCAATATGTGCAAGGAGTATTGGTACCAAGAGAACACCAGTGAGGACAAATTGGCATTAATCTATATCGCACTACATTTGGACCTAGTCACTATTGTAAGGCTCACAACATACATTTTTGAGCTAGTGCTAAATTCCCAAGGGGTTACTATCTTTGGAGGTGTGAAGTTTTTGTCGAGGAAGGAGTTTTCCTTTTTTAGAAAATTGTCTAGAGGTGTAGTTCTTATGCTTGAAAGTGAGGACGAGTACATCTTATGGTACATGCACTTTAAGAACATTAGTAGGGCTTGTAGGTCGTCGACTATTATCTAATGTAATTGAAGTGTATCTATATTTACGTTTGATGTGTAAGCGCATATGCTAGTAGCCATCTATTTCCAAGAGGGCAACCTTGTGGTATGTAGAATATTCGGTCTAGCAGAGTGATATTGGATATGTTTGGGCAAAATATGCTAGCCAAAGTAAAGGATTTTGATCACCCTTTTATTCTACCCTTTATTTAGTACAAGGTGTCTTTTGATGTATATCCTTATTTTATTTTAACTAAGCTTGTGTTTCTCTCATGGTTGCTTTCAATGGAAATGCAATAAAATAAAATAAAATAAATGATAAGTTTTCTAAAAAGGTGAAAACATTGCATGTTCACAAGTAGGAAGATGTTGTTCCCTACATTCTATCATAAGGCGGACAAGGATCCCTACGATTTTAAAAAAATGTCTACCTCATTTTAGAGTGGGATGATAATGGCATGAAGCTGCATATTTTCTCATTGGGAATGGAGGCATAGGCAATGGCATGGTTAAATACTTTGCAACTTGCATTAAAGCAGATTGGATGGCTGGAGATCGGCATTGTTGCAAAAATTTGGAGGTGGGAAGACTTCAAAGAGTATGTGGGTTGAGACAGATTAGTAGAGTATGGTACTTATGAGTCACAAATTCTTAACATGTGGGATAGGTGATTGCGTCACTAAGGATAGGGCAAGGAGCACAAGACTTTCCATGATGCAATGGCCCATGACCTGAGAAGATCAGGCTTTGGCAAATAGGCCGCCAATTGGCTCTACTCGTTCACTTATTTGTTTGCCTTTTATTAGTTTTTACCTTAGTCTTTTGTATTTTCGTTGTTACACATTGGAATCACATGACGATGATGTGATTCTTTAGTCTCATAGATATTTTAGGGATTTTGCAAATGTAAATAGACATTTCATTTCACTTCTCTCTCTCTCTCTCTCTCTCTCTCTCTCTCTCTTCTCGCGCGCGCGTGTGTGTTGTTGTATTAAACTTATACTTATACAAAAGTGAACATAAAGTTCAAAACACATCTAGTTTTAGACAAAGGACATAGATTAACACAAAAATGACCGAGTCTCATATTCAAAGAGAGAATGAAGTATCATTCCAATGCATTTACTTGAGGTTCCGTCCAATCACAAGTGGCACGAATGTGCTATGAGTCATTTGGAAGTGGGAAAGAGAGCATATTATGCATTTGAGAACATGCGTAATGCGGGAAACATCAAGTGTTGGGTTCTCAAGAAGTATCTTTTTGATGCGTTGGTAACACCGGTTCTTCTTTATGGAGTTGAAGTGTGGGGCGGGAGCATCTCAAAGTCTACTTGGAAAGAGTTTGAGAATGTCCAAAAGCGTTTTCTTACAAACTTTTCCCAAGCCAAGACACAAACACCATATGCTCCTACTTCTTGAGTTGGGATCTCTTCCAATTGAGGTTATGGGCATGGAAAGGGTTGTGGAGTACATGATAAAGATGCGTCAAAACCCCTCACATCAACTTCCTACAATTGCTTGGGAAGCAAGCAAAAAAGTTCAAAAGATGCATAAAAGCAAGATCTTGAGCACGGGATGGATGCAAGACATAAGAAGTGGTTTGGGAGATGGGATGCATTACACTTGCTACATGATGCTTCAATTGACTCCCAAGTGAATGAAGCTTTTCTACAACGCTAATGTATTACGGCTTGGGAGAAATCCGGTGGGTCACGCTTCATACATTACAACACCCATGTTGCCCCCAACTACAAAACCATGTTCTTCGCTGAAAAAGGAAACCGTACTCATACTTACATGCTTGAGCCAAAATTTGGAGGTGAAATTTAAAATTTGTAGGTGACATTACACCAAGGCCGGTTTAGACAGGGTAGTAAAGGTTAAAAAAAATAGTGTCATTCGCCACATGTCAAATGCCTATAGGGTGATGTCTCCTCCTCAAACCTACTAGACACCCCCTCTCCAACTATGTGTGACACGCACAGATAGAGAGATTGACGATAAAAAACAATGGCACGTGGCGCCCGTGATTGGGAAACAAAACAATGGTTGTCCAACTGCTCGATGTTGAAGGTCAAGCCTCCAATTTACCCATTCCGATGCTAAACCCTGACCATCTCTCCTAGCGCGTCTTCTTGGAAATAACGTGCCTTCGAAACTATAAAACTCTTGTCCCATGCAGTCAGTCAATAATTGCGGCTTCATATAAACCACACAACCTTTCTTTGTAACTTGCTCCGTTCCTCCATGTTGTGTGAATTGTAATAGGGGTGCCAACTGAGAGTTGAGATTCGTCCACTGCTTTCGTTTGAAACCGAGCCTAAATTCATGTTTTTTTGAGTAGTGGTGGGTTTTTTTTTTTGAGATAAACAAAAATTTAATTAAACAAGGCGTTTGGAGACAAACGTTGGCACTGCCTTTCACTCCGATTGAAGAAAGCGAGAGAGAAGGAGAGGGTGAGAGAGAGAAGGAAACAAAGAAGAAGAAGAGAGACTATAAATTAAAGAGGAGACAGAGGTGCTGAGTTCTACATGGACTAAAACTCCCTTGCATTTACCCTCTCTTTCTGCCCAAAGGCAGTGCCAACAAAAAGGGTGTACAATACTTCAAAGGTCCCTCCGCCTCAGCACTATCTTACACGGGCATGGGCAGGAGGGGATCTCAATGGCCTACGCGTAATTCTCGAAGTGCGAGAATCGTGGGCTGTCGATCTTGCAGCACGCCCCGAATTTACCAATTTTCTCGAATTTACACAACTGACCTGAATTTACACATCGACGGGTTCATCATAAAAGGAACCCTTCTCCCTATGCTTTCAACAAGCACGCGTAAGCGAGGTAGTTAACGTGGTAGGCTTGAAAAGGGGATGTCTTCGGTTCAAATCCAAGGAAGGGCGGCGACCTGAATTTACATTTTTTGATGCACTCGAGTTACATATTTTCTCGAATTTACACAAAACACATCGGACGATCCAGATCGCACCCGATCCCTAAAATGGACGTAGGCCATTGATCCCCTTCTGCTCAGCCCGTGTGAGATAGTGAGGGGGATCCCCCCTCGGAACTAAGTAATCTAAGGTTCCTTTTGCACCGCCACGCAGATCTATAGACTACAACCCACAATCTCCCGACCGTTAGATCCCACCCTCCCATGCCCCCGTCACTTAGGTAGTCACGAATGGGTCCCCCAGACAGAATTTCGGTTTCGAGGAATTTTCTGAACGTCCTCCAAATATGAAGTCTCTCTCTAGCCTCCTCCCGACGTCGGAGCGCTAATTGATGTTCATGCACTACTAGCAGCCTGGAGGCGAAGAAGACGTGATGGGTCCAAAGAAGAGGGGCGATGCAAGAAGCAGGAAGGGAACTTCCAGCAGCAGCAGCGCTAGTCGTCCTGCGAAGAGTGTGGCACAGGTACAGCTCTCGGCTGAGAACCAACATCGCTTGCGCCGCCTACTTCAAAACACCAACAATCTCAATGCCAGCAGCAGTGCAAGGGAGTCCATTGCCTTAAAGGAGCCTCTGGAGAAGCAGCAGGCAGCCAAACGTCTGAGAAACATCTACGAAAAGCTTGTCTCGGAAGGCTTTTCAACATCACAGATTGAGCTTGGCCTTTCGTCGTTGCCTCCGGTACCTTTCTGTTCTCTCTCTTTCTGCATATATTATATTGTGCACCATTTACACATCTCAAATGCTTTAAAGTGTGTTTAAACTCACCTGTTGAAAATGTAAGGGGATGATCATAGAAACCAAGAGCTACACTTTTTGATTATAGGATTAACGACGTGGATCCTTAAATTGCTGAAGTAGGCTTTCTGTGCATTGACTTGGCTAATGCTTAAATAAAGATCTAGGTATGTGGAAAGGTTTTAGGGGTGCCCACTCTAACAACAAGACATCTGCAGCAGAGGAAGGCACTGCCTTGAGAGAGAGAGAGAGAGAGAGAGAGAGAGAGAGAGAGAGAGAGAGAGAGAACCTTGCTCCAAACTGCCACTCGGCATACAATATAGAAACCTATTTTACACGGGCTCAAAAAACCTCAGCAACAACACTCCCTTTCTCTTGAAAGGTGGTGCCAATCAAAGCAAGGGACCAAAACATAAACACCAGCATGTAGGTTGAGCTAAAAATGGTGCAAACTGGCCATACAAGAAGTTTACCCTATAACATACAACCAGGAACAGCCACACAACAGCTTAATCTGCCCCTTTGTTTTCACCTTCTCTTCCATTTTCAGGCATTGTATGAGGGGCAGATTATAGGACGTGAGACTGTTTTGTGGCCATGCCCAGCTATATGTTATAAAGGTATACTTCTTGTATGGCCAGTTTGCGGCATTACGAGCTCAACCCTATGTGTTGGTGTTCATGTTTAGGCCCCCTGCTTATACTGCTAGGGTGGGCGTCCCTTTTTTTTTTGCCTCCTATTCCATTTTCATGAGGCTGGCCAGCTTTGCATTTGTCCCCCTCCCCCCGCCCCCGGTTCTTTTTTTTTGGGTAACACTTATATTACTGGTGGGAAACATCAGGATGAGGGAAAATCCGTAAAGAAAATAATGTATTGAGTAGAATGCTGCACTTAAACCATAAAGAAGAGGGTCGAGGCAGCAACAACTAAAAGCAGTCATACTACTTTAGGGTCTCAAACATCACCTGAATGGTGAATGAGAAGTGTAACGACTATCGAGGAGACATCGGAAAGAAGTGGATCTCTTCGAGGTTGAAGGAACAAAACGTCATTCCGTAAAATCCAAATAAACCACAAAGCCCAATAAGGAACCCAAGTGATGAAAATGGTAGCATGTATAGAAGGGTAAGATGGCACACCAAACAATAAGAAGCACTGCCCAACTCGTAGAGAAGGAAATGTGCCAGAAAGGCAACCGAAATGTGCAAAAGCAATGTTTGAGAAGGAACAAACCAAAATAAATGGGCCCAAGTCTTCTCCACATGTCAACAACATGGACAATGAGCATCTGAATTTTTGTGTTTGGCAAGCATAACACCTAGTAGAAGCACTCCAAAAAGGAGAAAAAAATGTCTCTCAAGAGGAAGATGAGTACGTAGTGCGTACTCAAAGTTCCTTTTATTGCATGAGAGAACTGTGCAATAGACTAGAGAGAGGAGATACTGTGAGTGAAGGTTCTGTTGAGAGAGAGAGAGAGAGAGAGAGAGAGAGAGAGAGAGAGAGAGAGAGAGAGAGAGAGAGAGGACTTAACACCGGATGGGGTCCCAAACCCCCCTCCAAGGGCCCCTCTCTATCGCTAGAGAGGTATTTTCTTCTTGAATGTCTATGTGCCCAACCATGCTGAGTTTTGGTAACATATTGTGGAGTCTTTGCCTCATGTAGAGCAATGGTGCACTGGGGGGGACTTCAACATGCTTGAGGACCCTTTGGATAGGATTGTGGCCAGAGGTATTATTGTGCCAGACATGGCATAGTGGGTCACCATGCAAGTTCAGGATAGACTTGTTGTCACGTGACACATCCAACCCTATGTGTCCGTGGACAAGCTACAGCATGACAAGGGTTCAGTTCAGTCCAGTCAGTTTAGCTTAGGAAGTGTTCTTGCACTTTTGTGAGTCTGTTCGCAGACTATGCATGCCCAGGCACTTAGAGTAGATGCATATCCTCTAGTTGCACACAACATGATCATCAACATTACCATCAGAATCCATTAGGAGCATTTTCCAGTGCACAGAACCTATTTTCCCTATTTTTGACATTTTTCACTTATTATTTTAAGTGACTTTTGTTGGGAATTGGGTAGGGCAATTTTGCTAAAGTAATATATAAGCAAACCTAGCGCTAGGCTAATTTGGTAGAAGAGGAGAAAGTGCACCAGGCAATTCACTTGCAGCAGGCTACTCTCTCCCCCTCTCCAGCAAGAACCAACCCCATTCACCTGGTGTTTCCCAGCAACATAGACAACGTTTTTCAGGCTGCTGTCCCAGCGATTTCAGCCCCATTAGCAACGTTGCAGCCAGCTGAACAACGTTTTTGCAGCAGCGCTTCAGCACCATCGGGACAACGTTTTTGCAGCAACGCTTCAGCACCACCAGGCCAGCATTTCCAGCAGCAATTCAGCGAACAAAACAACAGCAGGATCAGCGTTTTTCCCAAGCAATTACAGTCAGCCAATCAACGTTTCTGTCAACAACCAATTAGCATTTTTGGAAATAGCAAGGAGTCTAGCGTTTTCAGCCTTCAAGGCCACAGCAGTAGATAGAGGTCGTCGTCATCGTCACCGTCGTCTTCGAAGCATTCAGTTTCCCGCATTAGCATCACTTAGCTTCGCATCTACACTTGTGTACCAGATTTGTGCAATCAATAGCGTAGACCTCTCTCGCCATTGAGAGAGGGGTCCTTGGAGGAGGGTTTTACAACTTTCCGGTGTCGTATTCTCTTCTCTCTCTATCTCTCAGTCTCAGCACCTTCATTCACAATGTTCATCCACTTTGTTTGTGATCACTTGCACTCTCTCATTAAAGAACGGAAGGCTCTCCCTTCCCTAAGTAAAAGGAACCTTGAGCACAGTTCGGAGCACTCATCTTGAGCAAAGTTCAACATTCATTCCGCTGCACCTTACATTGGTATCAGAGCTTTGGCAGTGTTCTGTATAACTCAAGGAAAGAACCACATAATTTTTTTTTGCTTGTTGCGGTCGCACGTAACCCAAGTCCTCTTGGGCGTGTCGATTCCTAATCGTGTTTTTGAAGAGTGACAGGAAACCCAAGAAAGAAGGGCTTGTCCAACCTCCCCTTGTGCCTCTTTTCACTCATTGAGAGCGGACCATGGACTTAGCTACTGGCCAATGGACGTGAGGTGGGAAAAAGCAACCTTGGAGTGAGCGCAAGGCCGCCAAGGGGTGCGCCCGCGGAAGTGTAGAACTAGGGTGAAGAGAAGATCCTTCTCTAACACAGATTGCAAGTGAAAGAAGAACCTGTATAACTCAAGGAAAGAACCACATACTTTTTTTTTGCTTGTTGCAGTCGCACGTAACCCAAGTCCTCTTGGGCGTGTCGATTCCTAATCATGTTTTTTAAGAGTGACAGGAAACCCAAGAAAGAAGGGCTTGTCCAGCCTCCCCTTGTGCGTCTTTTCACTCATTGAGAGCGGACCGTGGACTTAGCTGCCGGCCAATCGACGTGAGGTGGGAAAAAGCAACCTTGGTGTGAGCGCAAGGCCGCCAAGGGGTGCGCCCGCGGAAGTGCAGAACTAGGGTGAAGAGAAGATCCTTCTCTAACATAGATTGCAAGTGAAGGAAGAACCTGTATAACTCAAGGAAAGAACCACATAATTTTTTTTTGCTTGTTGTGGTCGCACATAACCCAAGTCCTCTTGGGCGTGTCGATTCCTAATCGTGTTTTTGAAGAGTGACAAGAAACCCAAGAAAGAAGGGCTTGTCTAGCCTCCCCTTGTGCCTCTTTTCACTCATTGAGAGCGGACAGTGGACTTAGCGGCCGGCCAATCGACGTGAGGTGGGAAAAAGCAACCTTGGTGTGAGCGCAAGGCCGCCAAGGGGTGCGTCCACGGAAAAGAGCAGAACTAGGGTGAAGAGAAGATCCTTCTCTAACGCAGTTTGCAAGTGAAAGAAGAATCTCTATAACCCAAGAACCTCAAGACCCTCAAGAACCCAAGACCCACAAGAACCCAAGTACCTTGTGAACTTAAGAACCCAAGACTTCATGTGTATGGTCATCATCTGAAGCGGAATGGATACTTCGCATGGAGGTGGTGAGCATGGGAGTAGTGAAGAAGAGTTTTTCCCACCAGGAGGTTTTCCTGACCCTCCTCCTTCGCCATCCACGCCACGAGTTGTACCGAATCCTATGGAGGCTTTGGTCAAATCGATGATGGAAATGATGGCACAACAAGAAGCGAATCGTGTTGTCTTGGAGCGCGAGTGCGCTTGGACACCGAAGAAAGACAGGCAGAGCGTGCAACATAGAGTGAACGAAGCATGCAAGAGTTTGTATCGACATGTTCTTGCCTCGAAGACCGAGCCAGCCAAAGATGTTGGTAGTTCATCAAGTGGCGCAAGCCGAGATTCGGACTCCAACAACCCAGTCACAGAGAAGTTGACTTTCAATAAGTATGATGGTAAGATGGATGATAGTGTTATTCATTCTTGATTGCATCAAATTAATGCTTATTTTGCGACAACTAAGAAGACAGTCAATAGCAAGGTTTTGACGGCAGCCATATACCTTGCCAGTGATGCCATTAATTGGTACCACGCATGGCAAGAGGCACAGTTAGCCGCGCACCTAGAGGAAGCCGAGGATGGCGCGTCCCTTTCTTTCAATTGGGCCGACTTCAAAGACAAGCTCAAGGCGCAGTTTACGCCACCTTAGTACCTCGTACGATTGAAGGACGATTGGCGCTCTCTCAAACAAAATGGTATGCCAGTTATGTCTCTCTAATCGTGTTTTGCAGCTCGGCACTCAATTACGCAAATCGGATGCAGAGCGCAAGGAGGCATTCCTTTATGGATTGGACGAGTATATCAAGGTTGACGTGGAGGTACTTATCCAATCGATCTCAACCAGGTGGTAGCGATTGCTCAAGCAACCTCTCAGACTTCTCAGAACCCGCAGAATGGTAAGAATGGTAATTCTTCTAGCCCATCTTCCTCTAATCCTTCGGAAAAGAACTCTAACAACGAATCTAAGGGTAAAGCTAAAGCACCTGCAAAACCGAAGCTAACCCCGAATGAAAAAGCTGCACAAGGAATTGTAGTAGGGTATATAACGGCTGAAGAACAAGTGATTTATGCTAAGGAAAGTAGATGTTATTAATGTCACGTCCAGGGTCACATTAAGAAGGCTTGTCTTAAGACAGCCCCACCTAAAGAACCAAAGGCACTCACAACAACTAGAAGCACTTTAATGAACCAAGCTGAATCTTCTCATGTCTCTGACACACACATTGATGAGTCTCTCATGAAGTGTTATGGTCATGTAAAGGGTCAGCGTTTTATCATATTGTTTGATCCAGGCAGTGCCTCTCTTGTTGAGAGAGCCCGCCTAGAGGTTAGTCAGAAATCTCCTCTCGATGTTTCTGGCTTCGCTCCCGGTACGGACTCTCTCATCACGAAAGAGTGCCTTGATGTGTTGTTTACAGTTCAACAAGCTGCTTTCCGTAGGAAATTTCTCGTGTCTCCTCTTTCAGGATGTGATATGCTTTTGGGCATTAGATGGTTTCGTGAGCATAACCCTCTCATTGATTGGGAGGCAAACACTCTCACATTAAATGCCAAGACTGACTCCCCTATCATCATTTGTGCTGAGGAGGGTCTGCATTCTTTGTCTCTCATTTCTCATGTGGAGGTAAAGCGTGAATTACGACGAGGAGCACAAGCGGCATTCATCTATGCTGCTCCAATTGCATTTAGGCTCCAGACAAGTATTCCGATTTGTTTACCAAGTTTAAGCATCTCTTTTTGCAGGATGATCTTCCACCCCGTCTCCCACCCGAGAGGCCGGAGGACCATCGCATTAAGCTTATGGAGGGGGCACAGCCGATCAGTAAGGCTCCTTACCGTTTGAACAAGACACAAGAAGGAGAATTAGAGAAGCAACTCACGGAGTTGGTGGCCAGAGGATTCATACGTCCTAGTGTAAGTCCTTCTGTTGCTCCTATTTTGTTTGTCCAAAAGAAAGATGGTTCGTCTCGTTTGTGTGTTGATTACAGGGCATTGAACAAGATGACCGTTAAGAACAAGTTTCCGATGCCTCGCATTGAGTATATCCTTGATAGGCTCTGTCAAGGCTAGGGACTTGCTACGCGCCGTGTGCGAGCCACAAAGGCTCCTAGCACACAGTCATACAACAGACAAGCTCACAAGGAAGAACGGTGTGTCACTCACCTTCCTGCGTAGTTGCGAATGAAGGATTCCCGCGCCGCGAAGAAGAGGGAGACGCCGCTACGCCGCGCTCAACCGCCTCGCCGCCGTCGTGCTGCCGCAACGCTTGATCGCACACACACTCACACTCTCTCTCATACGCACACACACAAGGAGATGGTGAAGGAGAAGGTGGAGATGGAGCAAGAGCAGCTTCTATTGCACAATGAGAGAATGACTCAATTTTAGGTTTAATTGGCTTTTATGTGAGCTCACCCCATTCACACTTGGGCGCCCATGCTTAGCCAACTAACCCTAGCATGTTCGTGTTAGAGTGCGCCTCTCATCGGCGATCACTCTACCTTTCCCTATTGGACCGACAAGCCCGGTGCCTGACTCTACTTAAATAAATAATACGATTACGGTGTCCGTCGTAGGCGATAGGGTGTCCGTGAGCCACGAGGGTTAACAGGCTCAATGGGGCAAAGGTTTTCAGCAAGGTCGATTTTAAGAGTGGATACTATCAGGTACGGGTATTCAAAGGCGACATCTTCAAGACCGCGAGGGCAATGGGAGTATGTTGTTCTGCCTTTTGGATTGACAGGTGTCGTGGGTACATTTAATCGTCTCATGGTAGGCTATTTCTCATTTTTTCTGCATCGTGGGAACAACATGAAAAGGATGTCGAAAGGGTACTAACCCGTTTGGATGAATGTCAGTTGTACATTGCAGCTAAGAAGTCTGAATTTTTTCTTACTGAAGTAACTTATTTGGGTTATATCATTTCTGCAGAAGGTGTCAAGCTAGATCCCTCGAAGGTGGAACATGTACGTAATTGGGATTTGTTTAAAACTGCATATGATGTGCATTCTTTTCTTGGTTATATCAAGCATATAGTTCGCACATAGAGAATTTTGCACGCATTGCCGCATCTATGAGTGATGTTTTGAAAGGAATTAAGACTCGCCGTCAGTGCGTAGACTTGCCCGAAGTAGCCATTGAGGCTTTCGCAGCTCTCAAGGTTGCGGTGACAGAAGCACCATGTCTTATCCTTGCCTCTTGGGATGACCCCTTTGAGGTATGGACGGATGCGAGCAATGTCGCCCATAAGCGCCGTGCTTCAGCAACATGGTCGTCCTGTAGCTTTCCTTAGCCGGAAGCTCAATAGTGCAGAAAAGAATTATTCAGTTTATAATAAAGAACTTTTGTCTGTCATTCACTCTCTTAAGCATTGGAAGCATTTTCTGTATGGTAGAGAGTTTACAGTTTGCACAGATCATCAAGCCCTCAAGTGGCTCCAGTCTATGCCTAGTGCACATTGGAGTGATCGCCAAGCACGGTGGTCACAATTTTTTGAGCAATTTGGAGGTTTGATTGAGTATGTACCTGGAAAAGCTAACCCTGTTGCATATGCGTTGAATCGCAAAGGACAGATCTTGGCTTGAGTCAAGATCCACAGTTTCTATTCACGGTGTGTCTTTCGACAGCATGAAGAACCAGTCTGCGAATTCCAAGTTTGGTAAGCAATGGTTGCATGCTCTTGCTTCCCAAGGGCCAAGCAACTATCTCATTCGTGATGGTTTGTTGTATTTTCGTCAACGTTTATGTGTGTTGCCCTCTCTCAGGCGAATCATATTGCATGTTGCACATGATTCTGTCACGGGTGGACAGAGGGGAATGAACACCACTTTGGAAAAAATAGAAAGATTCTTTTATTGGCCTAAAATGCGAAAGAATGTGTTTTGTTATGTCACACAGTGCACTATATGTCAAAAGGTAAAAGCTTCTCGGGGTAAGCAGCAAGGCCTCTTGCTTCCGATTTCTATTCCCGATGGACCTTTTCAAGATATTTCCATGGATTTTGTGACTAACCTTCCACCTAGTTTGCATTCAAGGAACACTCAATGTCTGACAATTGTTGATCGTTTCAGTAAGTTTTGCATGTTGATTCCTTGTAAGGCCATAGTCATTGCACAAGATGTGGCACGGTTGTTCATAAAGCATTGGTAGCCCCTCTGTGGTTTGCCAAAATCGATTGTTTCAGATAGGGACGTTAAGTTCACGTCCAATTTTTGGTGCACTCTTTGAAAATTTTGGCACTAAGTTGAACTTTTCATCGGCTTTTCATCCACAATTAGATGGCCAGACAAAGATTTACAGTCAGTTAGCTTTTGATGTTTTAAAGTCATATGTGCATGATCAGCTCTTGCAGTGGGAGCTCTATCTTCCATTGGTCCAGGCTATTTTGAATGACTCTTTTTCCTTTGCCATTGGTCGAACTCCGTATGAGGTAGCTTTTGGCCGTCCGTTCCAGTCACTTTTGACTCGCTCGGTCAGTCAAATGCCTGATGTCAATGCTGAAAGTCAGTCATTGGATGAGATTTTTGAGAGTGTGAAGCTTCGGCTAAGCAAGGCTCAAGAATCTTATTCACAGCAGGCTAATAAGCATCGTCAGGCTGTTTCGAACAAGGAAGGGGATTCGGTGTATTTAAGAATCATGAAGCAATGTCTTAAGCAAGTTGGAAAGAAGTGTCCCAAGTTGTCTTTTAGGATGTATGGTCCATTTCCAGTCATTAAAAAGATAAATGAGGTTTCAATGAAATTGCAGTTGCCTAACTCATGGTCAATGCATAACTTTTTCTATGTTTCTTGGTTGAAAGTGTTTCAAGGAACAGCTCCAAAGGACATTTCGGAAGAAGAAGAACGGGAGATCATCGATGAAGCTGAAGTCATGGAGCCGGAGCAAGTGTTGTTGCATCGATTTCGACATGGTTCGAAGAAGCAAGTAAGACTACTTTTTGAAGTTCAAAGATCGCGGAACCCACGAAGCAGTGTGGGTAGATGAAGAGTTTTTCAAAGATTACCCAGAGTTGTTGGCAGACTACAAGGAAGCCATGCAGCTCGGTACCAGTACCTCACTTTAAAAAGGAGGGGATATCACGTGACACATCCAACTCTATGTGTCCGTGGACAAGCTACAGCATGACAAGGGTTCAGTTCAGTCCAGTTAGTCTAGCTTAGGAAGTGTTCTGGCATTTTTGTGAGTCTGTTCGCAGACCGTGCATGCCCAGGCACTTAGAGTAGATGCATATCCTCTGGTTGCACACAGCATGATCATCAGCATTACCATCAGAATCCATCAGGAGCTTTTTCCAGTGCACAGAACCTATTTTCCCTATTTTTGA
The DNA here is from genome assembly GCF_014529385.1 of Adiantum capillus-veneris. Lineage (NCBI taxonomy): Eukaryota > Viridiplantae > Streptophyta > Polypodiopsida > Polypodiales > Pteridaceae > Adiantum > Adiantum capillus-veneris. Next base: position 93,491,453 of record NC_140956.1, on the reverse strand, counting down.
CATTTTTCACTTATTATTTTAAGTGACTTTTGTTGGGAACTGGGTAGGGCAATTTTGCTAAAGTAATATATAAGAAAACCTAGCGCTAGGCTAATTTGGTAGAAGAGGAGAAAGTGCACCAGGCAATTCACTTGCAGCAGGCTACTCTCTCCGCCTCTCCAGCAAGAACCAACCCCATCCACCTGGCGTTTCCCAGCAACATAGACAACGTTTTTCAGGTTGCTGTCCCAACGATTTCAGCCCCATTAGCAGCATTTTTGCAGCAGCGTTACAGCCAGTAGGACAACGTTTTTGCAACAGCGCTTCAGCACCATCAGGACAACGTTTTTGCAGCAACGCTTCAGCACCACCAGGCCAGCGTTTCCAACAGCAATTCAGTGAACAAAACAGAAGCAGGATCAGCATTTTTTCCAAGCAATTACAGTCAGCCAATCAGTGTTTCTGTCAACAGTCAATTAGCGTTTTTGGAAATAGCAAGGAGTCAAGCATTTTCAGCCTTCAAGGCCACAACAACAGATAGAGGTCGTCGTCATCGTTACCGTAGTCTTCGAAGCATTCAGTTTCCCGCATTAGCATCACTTAGCTTCGCATCTACACTTGTACCAGATTTGTGCAATCAATAGCGTAGACCTCTCTCGGCATCGAGAGAGGGGCCCTTGGAGGAGGGTTTTACAACTTTCCGGTCTCTTCTCTCTCTATCTCTTAGTCTCAGCACCTTCATTCACAGTGTTCATCCACTTTGTTTGTGATCACTTGCACGCTCTCATTAAAGAACGGAGGGCTCTCCCTTCCCTAAGTAAAAGGAACCTTGAGCACAATTCGGAGCACTCATCTTTAGCAAAGTTTAACATTCATTCCGCTGCACCTTACACTTGTGGGCTTCTTGAACATCTATGCGCCCAACCATGCGAGTGTATGGGCTGAGTTTTGGCCACATATTGTGGAGTCTTTGCCTCATGTAGACCAGTAGTGCATGGGGTGGGGGGGGGGGGGGGGGGAGAGGGGGACTTTAACATGCTTGAGGACCTTTCGGATAGGATACACGGGGCCGAGTTGGCTGCTTGGGAGCTATGTATGACTTTGAGGATTTCGGATGTACAAAACAACGAGGTTGAGTTGGCTGCTTGGGAGCGCCTATGTATGACTTTGAGGATTTCGGATGTACAAAACAACGAATAAATTGAGTTTGTTGAATAACCAATTTGACATCATTAACTTCTTGAGAGATGGAAGCGTCCATGCCTTCATATGGGGGGGGGGGGGGGGGGGGGGGAGGGGGACTTCAACATGCTTGAGGACCTTTCGGATAGGATACACGGGGCCGAGTTGGGATCTTGGGAGCTATGTATGACTTTGAGGATTTCGGATGTACAAAACAACGAGGTTGAGTTGGCTGCTTGGGAGCGCCTATGTATGACTTTGAGGATTTTGGATGTACAAAACAACGAATAAATTGAGTTTGTTGAATAACCAATTTGACATCATTAACTTCTTGAGAGATCGAAGCGTCCATGCCTTCATAAAACCCGTGCCCTGAAAGGGTGGGGATAGAAGAAGCCTGAAGACGTGCACGTTTCACAAGAGATTCACTGATGACATCATGAGAACTTTCAGAATCAAATAACACAACAACCCTTTGACCATTCACATGTCCATAACATTTTATGAGTTCATCCTCGTCAAAAGTCCCCTCCTGCTTAGCTTCTTGCTCTACCACACTCATAGCATTCTCTTGAGGGGTAGAGTGAGAAGTTGACGCAGTAGAGTTTTCCTTTTTAGATTCTTTCTTAGGACATTCTTTTTCATGTGACCTATGACTGAATAATGTAACTCTCGATCTGTTGCTTAAAGGTGATCTTTTTGAAAGAAGAGGCCGGTAGAAAAGTATCTCAAAATTGCTTGTAGTAAATGTCTAAAGTATCTTTCTTGGTCATCCGAAGATGATTCCAAGCGGTGATCACATCATGTTCGTACTCTTGAGTGAGCCAGGAAGAGGTAAAAAGTCGCTTGAACTGTAGCCACTTCGTTGGTGCTTCCTTTCGTAACAGTAGGGTGGACCACCATGCTTGCGCGTTTCCCTTCAGATAAGATGCTGCCCTCCTGACCTTGGAGTGATCTGAATAGCATTCTCTAGAGTAAGCTATGTCGAACTGTTGGATGAAAGCGAGGACCTAATGAGTATCTCGAAAACCCGAAAAAGTATCAAACTTTAGGGCTTGTCCACCCTCCTTGAAATCTTTGGTCTTCTTGCCCTTATCCTCGAGAAAGTCATATTGGTTAGCTTTGTAGAGTAAACCATCTGCTAATCGGAGTCTTAACTCTCAGAGGCGGATGAGTCCTTCGAATTGTCTGAATACTTCAGAGATCTTTGGTGGGATCTGCTCTTCTTAGCCTTCTTCTTGTTCTTGCTGTGTCTTTGAGTCCTTCGCTTCCTGCTCTTTCTGTCCTCATCACTGGAGTCAGAGGAGAAAGAACTGTTGGAACTATCAGAAGAGGACGAGGATGAACTGGAAACACCCTCAAAGTGTACACGCTTCTTTGACTTTCGTGCATTTGCAAAAGTAGACTTGTGACCCAAGTAGCCAAGATAGTCTCCCGCTCGACCGTGTCTCCTCGGCTACTTCTTGGTCTTCAAGAGTCGGCTGACTCGCCTTTCTACTGCTTCGTCAAATTCATCCTCCGAATACACCCGCGGAATAGGTGTTTTCTTCAAAGTTGGCTTCAGAGGTGAATTGATGGCCATACGCCATCGAGAATGCATTTCGTCGATCGGGTGCTTGGTCAAAAATTTCGGTATCTAGGATCTTTTGAGTAGTGGAGCATTTGCCGTGCACAGGCTTCACCCTACTGTTGACGTTGCATCTCTATTTGTTCATACTCCGTGGGTAGAGGGGGTCTGTACTCCCCTTCCGAGTCGAGAGAAGGTGGTCGTCGTCCATTCGAGTCTTCGGTATTTTCACCCGAACCTGAGTTGTTAGGTGTATTAGTTTGGTCCTTGCGGGATTCGTCAACTGAATCCATGTGTGTGCGGTAGAAGGGATCGGATTCTCCGTAGAAGGAAAATCGACTGGGCTTTGATACCACTATAACAGACTTGGACACTTCAAGTTGAGAATTTGGCATGACACTTATGAGAGAAACTGAAAACCACTTAATAAACTTAAGTACAACTTAGAGAGAGAGGACACGACCGACGTAGTTCTGTGCCCAGAGGTATCGGCCCCAAAGTCTGGCGCCCCTTTCGGTATTTCTTTTTACATTAATTCTTGGCAAAGTACAATGTCCGAGGGTCCTCTCTCTACTCAGTGCTCCCAAGCCAATCTGAGGGAGAGGCCTTGGCAATTCTTATAAAGGCCTCAAGTGCAAAAGCAGTACATGAAAAGCTTCAAGTACTAAAAGCACTAGCCCCAAAAGCTCCAGCGCTAGCTGCCGTGAACAGCGCCGCAAATTGCGGAATTCCGTACGGTGCCACGTCAGCAGTCAACGGAATTTACGAGAGGTGCCGTACAGCGTGCCACTTCAGCAGTTTCTACGCCCCCATTGGTCCTTGCTACACACAACATCGTTTTACTCATCAAGTAGCCATCCCGTATGGAATACCCTGGAACTGTCTCCCCATTCTATATCCGAGTAAAAATGTCCGCAAAGTTAGGATCTGTGGTGTACTGGTCAACTATTGATAAATCGCGGAAATAGCCAAGACTAGGGGCTTTCGAGACAATGCATCTTCCACTAAATTTTTCTGTCCGTGATTATGAATAATTTGGAAGTGAAATTGTGACAAGATGTTAGCCCATCGCATCTGCTTTTCCGAAAGCTGCTTCTGTGACAAGTAGCAACATAGACTCTGATTATCTGTAAAAACTGCGAAATCGGCTTCAAGTAAATAGTGTTGCCACACTGTGTAAGAGCATGGATCACTGCCAATAGCTCTTTCTCATAGATCTGTGCTATAAATTATGGCCGTGAAAACATACTGCTTTCATAAGCGATTACATGGCCTTCTTGCATCAAGACCGCTCCCAGACTACGACCACAAGCATCACAAAAAACCTCGAATGGCTTTTGCAAATCTGGCAAAGCCAACACTCGTCCAATGGTCAATTTTTCCTTAAGTGTTTGGAAAGCAGTCACCTCTGTCGGCTGCTACGAGAAAGGGACTTCTTTCTGAGTCAATAAATGCGAAGGTGAAGCTATCTCTGCAAACTTTTGAATGAACCGCCGATAATAAGAGCACAAGTCCAAAAAACTTCGAACTTCATGAACATTCTTTAAGTAAGGCCAATCGCGAATGTCATGCATCATTTCAAAACAAAATTCATCATTTTTTATCTTGAATCGACGGATTCATTCCTGAGCTGCCGTTGCTCCCGATTGCTTTCAGATGCAAATTCCTTGCCATGTCACCCTCGATTTCACCTACAAAACAGGCAAAATTCAAGCAAATGGTTCACCTCGTTGCAAAGGAGTCGATGTCCGACTCCATGCTTCCAAATACTTTCATAAGCATGTTCCTTGCTCCTAGTAGTTATCTACACACAGATAACAAGAGCTTCCAAAAACATTAATTCCACACATACTAAAAATTTCTGCAAAAACCCTAATTTTCTAAAGTTGTTGGATATCTGATCTGTTTGCTTTGATGCGGAGAGCTTGTTGAGAGGATCAACTTTGCCTTCTGTCGCATATCTAAATTCTTAACCGTCGAAGAGATTTTTAAAAGTCTTTTGGCAAAATTTGTCGTATTCTTCATTCTTTTCTTCAGTTCTTGTGCCGCATTTCACTTTTCTTTGCCTGCCCACTGAGAGGTGTTATCTCTGTCAGATCCTTCGCGAGAACCTATATGTAATCTGGGATTCTTTATGGCTTATGCCTTGTAAGACAGAGCGATGAAGACGGGAGCGCGCTCGATGCGTGATGAAGTAAGGGTGGGAGTTGCTAATAAGTCTGGGGTTGGGACATGAAGATTCTTCAATAACAATTTCCAAAATTGTGCCCAAGTGCCATGTCTGCTCTTTGATAGGACCAATATGCTTTGAGAAAAGCACACGCATGATGCTCTGATACCACTATCACAGGACTTGGGTACCCAAGTCGAGAATCGGACACAACACACAAGAGAATCACTTAAAATACTTCACAACTTTATCACACTTTGAAATTGAGTCTACACGGCCCGGCGTAGTTCCGTGCCCAGAGGTATTGGCTCACCAAAACCTGGCGCCCCTTTCGGTATTTCTTTATTATGTTAATGCTTGAGCAAAGTACAACACCCGAGGGGTCCTTTGTTCTCAGACTTTGCATCCAGATGCTCTGCAGAGTGAGGCCCCAAGGGTCTATTTATTCTTACAAGAGATGCCCCAAAAGCAGAGCCCCAAAAGCAATTAAACTCAAAAGCAATCTGTCCGAAAAGCAGCTGGTCCTACAAACTGCCAAAAAGCAGTCAACGCAATTTGCGGAAATCCGTACAGTCTACCACGTCATTAGCTAGCGGAAATTCCGGGACTCCGTACAGTTTGCCATGTCAGCAGTCAGTGCAAATTTCGGGATTCCATACAGTCTTTGCCACGTCAGCATCCATATTGTCTTGCTTGTACAATCTGCCTGACTGGTCATGCCACGTCATCTGTTTGTGACATAAAGTCACTTTTAAATTAAGTGCCAATAAGAGGTGGTTCCCATGCGCGGTCGGGCACTGGATCCATGCGATGAAACATGCTCATGCTGGGTACTCCATCATGATGCTAATGCTATGGGTTGTGCAGTAAGAGGGTATGCAACTACTCTAAGTGCCTGGACATGCACGGCCCGCGTACAGGCTCACAAGGGTGCCATAACACTTCCTAGTCTACCTAAACCCTAGAAGTAGGAACAACTTGTCCACATGCATTCATGATCGGTAGAGAAGGAGCTCGCTGCTGCTGCCCGCACCCCCCCTCGCCATCGCTGCATTCTCTGACCTCGCGTAGCCTCTGCCAGCCCCACCTCCTGCGCACTGCCATCTTGCCCGCCCCAGCGTGCTGCGCCCTGCGCCTAATCCTCCGCCAGCCCTCAGCGTGCTGCCCCCCCGCCCAACACCTGCACGCTGCCCAGCCTCCCGCCTACCCCCAGCCCGTATTCAGCCCGCCTCAGCTCTCAGCGTACCCGCCCGCCCTTCTTCGACATAGCAGCAGACAGAATGGTGGCTTCTGCTCCACCACAGAGGGGCTCCACTGAAGCCCCCTCCTCCGACACCGCGGAGCCGACCCTTCGACTTGCTCTTTCGCCAGAAGAGCAAGCGAGCTTGATGGCCGAAGTGGAGCGCTTGCAAGCCACTTCGGTTATTTGTAAGATCATTGGCACTCGGCCCTATCGGGGCGAGGTTCGGGACTTACTACAGGCCCATCTTCTCTCCGATGTGGGCAAGATCACCGGGAGAGGGTACTACTAGGTTGAGTTCGAGTCTGCAGATATGATGACCAAGGTAATTTCGATGAGCCCACTCCGCATCAAAGCAGCTCAAGCTTACTTCCAACGTTGGCATCACAGTTTTGACCCTACTTCAGATGTGCTCGAGGAGGAGGCAGACTTACTGATTTCAGTCTGCTTCCCAGGCCTGAGGCGAGAGTACCATCCCCTCCTACCCAGGATTGGTTCCATGTTCGGGACAATTCTGGAGTCTCCACACACGGCAGCTTCAGTTGTGGCCAAGGCCGCAGGTTTACCTATTGTGCGGGTTCTTGTTCGTGACACTCACTCCCTCCCCAAGGTGGTACTGCTGCCTAGGGTAAGTGGGGGATGGATCATATAGAGTGTGGAGTATTCGGGTGTCCCGAACCAGTGTTTCATATGCAGGCAGATGGGCCATATGGCAAAGGCCTGTCATTGCAGGAGACCTCGACCCACATTGCATGTGCAACCTCCCAAGGCTGAGCATGCCAAGCAGCCAGGTACACAGGATGCACAGGCTGGTTCTTCGAAAGATCTGTGACTCAGCAGCACTGGGTTCCGACTGGAAACCGTTTTGACCCCCTTAAGCAGGACCTGCCTGAGGAGGCCCCGTTCACTTCTGTTCCTCCACCACCACCGCCCCGCGGCCCCCCCCCCCCCCTTCCCCTTCACCCCCCGCCCCTTCTCTCTCCCCGATGGGGCCCACAACCTCGTCTCCCGACCCTTCCGCCACTCCTCCTCAGACGCAGGGTATTGGCCACGCTTCTGCCGCGAGGCGTTCTCTTGGTAGTGCTTTCGCTACGAGCTGTGTGGCTCGTAAGGGACAGCCCCACCTGAGACCGCCTTTTTTGGTGCTCACTTCTCCCTTTGCAGCGGTCCCCAGAGGTCTGACCAACTTCGACATTCGCAGAGGATGGGATTTCTTCGACTACAGCTTCACTCGGTTTCTGGGTGATTCCTCTCCCGACTTGGAGGAGGCCAACGTTTTAGTCCACATCCTCTTGCTTGCAGTTAGAGGCAGTGAGGTCCTGGACACAATGGTCGGTTTCTCCTTTCCGTTGTGTGGGAGGGATGTCACAGAGTGGACCGAGCACACAGTCCTGGACTGGCTCCAGATCCAGGATACTGAGTTCTCACACCACATAGGGGACTTAGCAGTGACAGATCTGGTGCAGACACTTTGGCCTCTTGCTAAGTTCAGCGTGACACCTCCAGATGCAGCGGGTTGCAGGCACATTGTGGTGCATTTGTTTGCTGACACTCAGTGCCCTCCGTGTTATGTTTTTGTGCATGAGGATTCTTGGATAGAGGATGTAGCCCTTCGGGCTGCACGCTCGGCTTGGGCCTGGGCGGGACAGTTACTTCTTGCGCGCTTGTCTAGAGGTCGTTCGGATGCAGATTACTCCCCATGCAAACCGGCCTCAAAGATAGCGAGGTTGACTGCTGTTGCAGCATCTGTTTTCTCTCACTGACTCGATGAGGATCATCTCATGGAACGTGCAGGGATTAGGAGGGCCCCAGTCTCAGCGTTAGAGGGGTCGGCTGCGTCAGGAGCTGCAGAGATGCCTTGTGGGTGGTGAGATTGACGTTCTTATGTTGCAGGAGCATCATCTTTGTGAGAGCCGCATTCGGCGTTGTGGTCAGGTTTTGCGTGGTCTCTATGAGACTTTTTGGTCAGCTGCTTTTGGACCCGGAGGCATCCAAGGTGGGGTATGTATGACCATTGCGGACTCTTTGTAGCAGGCCATTGTGGGCAGGGGGATTATTGTGTCATACATAGCCTCTCCCAAGCTGCCAACTCATCGCCATGCACAGTAGTATGGCTACCTCCAACCCTGTCAGCTCGGTCCTCCAACATGTTGAAGTCTCCCCCAATGCACCATTGCTCTGCCTACGGCAGAGACTCTGCAATGTGAGCCCAAAACTCCGCACGTGCGCTCGCCACATTGGGCGCGTAAATGTTCAGGAAGCCCATCAGGCAACCCTAAACCTGCATAGTAATCCACTGAGCCCTGCCTGCCTGCGGGTTTTAGATGTGTGGCAGCATTCAAGCGTTGTGAGGCAACCTGACAGCCTGGCCTTCTCTCGTTCGGACCGCCAAGTGGGAGGAGTGAATCTATCTCGGATAGATCGCTTCTACATTAGTGATCACTTCTGTGACTTGGGAGGGACTGTTGGCATTTTGGCTGGGACTTCCTTTTCGGACCATGCACCAGTGATCCTCACAGTGACTGATAGGCAGAGGAGGGGGAGCACGATGCTACGCATCCCAGAGAGGGTCTTGCTGGACTCTGCGCTCAGAGAGCGAGTGGAGGCTCTTTGGAGAGAGAGCTTAGACGTACAGGACTCTCCTGCTGACAGGGTGGCCTCAGTACTTGCTCAACTTAGTCGGCTCTTTCTTCAGGAGTCTTCGGCTCACCTAGCTGCAGCAAGCTGAGGAGCAGCGCCTCCGACGGGGCGTTGCTTCCTTGCAGAGGATGCAGGAGCAGCATCCAGACAGTCCTTGGTTGGAGGATCAGTTACAGCAGGCTCGCCAGGAGCTCGTCAGCACAGAGGAGAGGCGCCATGAGTTTGCTTTCCATCGCCAGGCATCTCAGTGGACACATGTGGGTGACAGAGTGATAGGCGCTTTCTTTGAGGCAGTGGGACCTCGGCATACGCATGCCAAGGTCAGTCAGTTGAGGAGGCCCGACGGGTCAGTTGCTTCAAAGCCAAAGGACATGCGTGCAGTTGCTACTGACTTTTACCGTGATTTACTGTCTGTTTAGCCCCAGTCAAAGCGTCAGGATGCATGCAGAGAGCAGGTGTGGGCACAGATGCCTTGTCTTGTGACTGAGGAGATGCGTCAGAGACTTGAGTTGCCTCTTCAGCTAGAGGAGCTATACACGGCTCTTAGTGCACTCCCCCGTGGTAGCTGTCCAGGTGAGGATGGCTTGACCCCGAGCTTTTTCTTGGAGTATTGGGACTTGCTTGGCTCCGATCTTTGTAGTGCTTTTCAGTACATTTTGCACATAGGTGAGATGCGTGACAGCATGAGTGAGGGCCTGATTTACCTTATTCCCAAGAAGGGTGGCTCCTTGGATGAGATTCAACTGGCGCCCCATCACCATCCTCAACTCAGCCTACAAAATTCTTGCCAAGGCTCTGAGTTTGAGGATTCAGTTACTTCTAGAGAGCCTTATACATGGGATTCAGACAAGTTTTGTCAAGGAGCGTAGTATCCTTGACAACATCTTTACTTTTTGGGAGGCTTCTGTCCTCGCGCGGCTTCGAGGTGAGGATTTGGTGATTCTTCTTCTCAATTTTGAGAAGGCCTACGACAGAGTTGACTGGGATTTTTTGGATGGCACTCTACACAGAATGGGCTTCTTAGATGCTTGGATCAGAGGGATGTCAGCTTTGTACAGACGGGCACACAGTTAGGTGTGAGCAGGCTCTTGAGACTTTCTGTTGTGCATTTGGCGCATAGATCAACTGGAGAAAGACTGTGGCTTTCTCAGTTGGTAGTGCTCCTACGCTAGATTGGATGTTAGGTGAGGGTTTCGGGTGGATTCCCCCAGGGACTGCAGTTCGGTACTTCGGCTGTTAGGTTGGTTTGGACTTGTCTCCGGAGGAGCAGATTGCTCCCCTCCTCCTGTCTATCAGGAGGAAGTTGTTACATTGGAGCTCCGCACGACTTTCTTTGGCAGGCACAGTTGTAGTGGCCAACCAGGTGTTGTTGGCTACTATGTGGTACATCACTTCTTGTTGGATCTTCTCAAGTTCTTGTATTAGCCAGGTAGAGAGGCTGATCAAGAACTTCCTTTGGTTAGGGCGTGACACTCAGATAGCCCAAGCCAAAGTGGCATGGCAGGTCATCACTCTTCCTTGTTCTCAGGGAGGGTTGGGGATCATAGACCCAACAGCAGAGCAGAGCCCTTCTTGGGAAGTTCATCGTCAGAGGACTTCTTCCAGGTGAGGAGCCTTGGAAGGAGTTCTTGCTTCAACGGCTTAGTGCTAGGGTGCCTCAAGCTGGAGGCCCATGGCGACCCTCGACTCGATGGATTTTCATAGAGATGCGTAGAGTTGGCTTGAGAAGGAGACTAGAAGACCGCTTCGTTGTGAGTCTGCTCCGTTCCTGGGAGCAACTGCGGCGAGGCCTGGAGCAGTGTCAGCCTACTTGCACGGAGGAGCGCCTGAGACAGCCCCTTGTTTGGAACCCCATGGTTAGCACTCAGAGGGGCCACTTGGTTGGTAGTTGGCCTCATGTTTCTTGGCGTCCCATGACAGAGGGTCCAGCAGGCTCTCTAGGTGGCTGGTTATAGTTTTCAGGCTTGTCAGAGGAGCTTCGGGGCATTCAACTACAGGGCATGAGAAGGGTGCAGAGCATGTGTCAGGACATCTCAGAGGCAGTACCAGCTGAGTGGCTCACACCTCTTGAGTCAACCGTGCCCAAATGGATGGGAGCCTTCACGCGACTGGAGGTTCTCATCTCAGTTTGGTCTTGCTGAGAGATTATACCCTCCCTGTTTTTCAAGCTACAGGGTGAGGGACGCTTACACCGAGTTGCAGTAGAGGCCCCGCAGGTGGCAGAGTGCTGTTTTCAGAGTATTCGCGTGGTGGGCATCTGTGGGAGGACTTGTGTCATAGATCCCGTCCCAGCAGCTCTGGAGACTGGCCATTGGAGACCGTGGGCTTGGGAGAGCTGTCCACTAGCACGAGTACAGTGGGATCATGGAGAGTGGCTGTGGAGGAACGCTTTCTCCTCCACAGACCATCCAGGCGTCCCTTTCTTTCAGTACACTGTTCGACTGGGACGTCACATACTGGCAGCGCAGAGAGAGGCTCGTCCTGCTCTGCAGCATCTCATTGGCAGGAGGAGGGTCTATTTGGGAGAGGTTGTGGGACTCCATATAGCCGAGACGAGTCACTTTGTTCCAGTGGCTGGTTGCACACAGAGCTACAGCAGTTGGGAGCTGGCTTGTACATAGTGGTCTCTCGGCTGCATGTGCAGCTTGTGACAATCTTGTGGAGAGTCAGCGTCACTGTCTTTGGGACTGTCCTTTGGCACAACAGGTGTGGCTTCGTGTCCTTTGGCTGATGCCAGCTCTTTCCACTGCTCAGCAGTACACTTCGGGGGCAGCTGCTTGGTCCACTCTCACGGGCCCGGCACTTTAGTTTGAGCTCTCTTCCACCAGCAGGATGATAGTGATACAGGGGGGTCGACCTACACTCTAGCCTGCTACAGAGCTTACTCCGCAGGACTGGTGCAGTGAGAGAGAGGAGTGTTGGGAGCTCATCAGTGGCCTGACACTCTGGTTCATCTGGCGGGCCCGTTGCTTCCGCATCTTCGAGGCTCGCCCTGTACCACCAGCAGAGACTGTTCGGGATCTTTGGCTAGGGTTGATCCATACTCTCAGAGGACAGTTCGAGAGACTCCAGGGCAGTTCCGACCGCATGCGAGAGCGTAGAGAGGCTTTCCTGCGACACTGGCGTCCTGGGCCTTTCTTCACGAGGGTCCAGGGTGTGCTCAGATGGCACTACCGTCCACCTTTTCCCTCCTCCCATCTCTTGATCTAGCCTCATTGTACATATGTTGTTTTTTCATTGGGAGAATCTCCCAATCATGATTGTTGTAGCCCTCTCTTGAAGAGGAGGTTGTAGCCCTATGGGCAGTTTCATTAACTAATAGCAGGATCTTTTTTTCGGAAAAAAAAAAACTTGTCCACATGCACATAGGGTTAGATGTGCACGTGACATCCCCCCCTTTTCAAGATGAGGTACTGGTACCAAGCTGTATGGCCTCCGTAGAGTCCGCTAACAACTCCTGAGATCTTGTGAAGTACTCTTTGCCTGCCCACTTTGCTGCATGGGTCGCGCGATACTTGAACTTCATGAAGGTCTGCAATGCTTGCTTCTTTGGGCTGCCCCAAGAGTCACAGAACGATCTGCTACGGCTCCAATGCTCCAACTTCGTCTATGGTCGTGGGTACACCTTTTTCAAGAATCTCTGAAACCACTTTAAACACAAAACCATAAACGTATCCGTTCCATGTAGAGTGACTGGAAAAAGACTATTCTTCCTAAATGACTGTTCATGCAATGCAGATGAACAAAGTGACGGTGTGTCAAACCGTTCACAGACACGTGCCAAAATTGAGATCGAATCTTGACTTTTCGACCTAAACTTATCAACTGTGGCAAATCACAACGGAAGTGCCAATGCTTGATGGACAATCGTGCTCGTGCTTTTTCTATGACTGTGCCATGCCAAGGAATAAACATGCAAAACCGATTTACAAAATGGGCAATCGTGAAAGATTGTGAATTTGTTGAATGCAAATTTTCTTTCATTTCAACAGTGATCTGCATACATCCGTACTCATCTGTGAGTGAATCATGTTCATCGTGAAATACGGCATGCCTGTGAAAAGGGAACACATAAAGACGGTGAGGAAAATACAAGAGACCGTCACGAATGAGAAACTCGAACAATGCGTACTGACTAATCATGCGAAGACAAAATAATTCCTGAATGGGTTCTTTGGACCTTGACTCAAGAGCCAAGATCAGTTTTGCGTGACTAATTGTATTTGTAATGAGGTTAGCTTCACTAGAGATAGCATCATCCAAACCACCAAGTTGCTCCTTACGAACGATCACAGTTCTATCATGCAAAAAATGCGTGTCGTGCTTCAGAGAAGACATGATAGCAAGAGAGTTCTTTTCATGCAATGACTCATGGTTTATTAGACTATGAGACTGTGTTCTGAGAGAGACAATCATACTACGTGTCTTAATCTCTTTCGAATCATGAGAGTGAGAGACTAGTGGCAAAGACGGAATGTTCTTGTCATAGCGAAGTGCCACGGGAGGTGCTCTTTCAACTGTGTGAGAGGGAGTGTTTTCTTTCCAATCAATGAGTGGGTTATAACCTTTATACTGACAAGCGCAAAGCGCAAAACGGACCCCGACGGCCTCAACGCTAGGATCGTGCATGCCGAGCTCATCTCGGTAAGTGAACAGAGGGCACCACCTAGCTTTGAGCGGCTAGGACGCGGACAACGGTGTGAATATTACACACCATATAGAGAGAGAGAGAGAGAGAGAGAGAGAGAGAGAGAGAGAGAGAGAGAGAGAGAGAGAGAGAGACGTAGGTGATGAAAACCCCTCGGGATGTGAGGGAAACTTGATTCAAAGCGATATTTACAGAAACCTTTGTTTCGGCGAGATGGTGATTGTGGTGATAGAGAGATAGAGAGAGATAGTGAGAGATAGAGAGCCTATAGTACGTTCGCTAGAGAAAATTCCATATACATGGAGATTCTACTCTTGTGTGTGGCGACCCTTGGAGTCAGGGTGTGCATGGCTTTGTTCTCAAGTGCTGACTTCCAAGTGCTGCCTCTGATAGTGACCTCTCAATGCCCTTTTATAGGTGCAGGCTGCATTAGTTTAGGATAATCTGATTAGGTTAGGACCCTAATCAGGAGAGACAAAGCAAGGAGTTGGGTCCTAGATGGTTGACCCTTGTTTTGTTTTATGAGAACTTTAAAATGATATCTCCTAGGTGGGCCTTTCTGACCATCACTTAGAGAGAGGTGACACTATACAATTGGTTTTTTATACAAGGTTTTGGCTTGAAAACGGGAAAAATAGATTATCCTAAGGTTGTTTAATGCGGAGATACGTCGTGGACGAGATGTTGGTGAATGGCGGGCTTTGCTGGTGCGTCGGTATAGCGCATTCGTCACTTTGGGGGCGGGCCGGGGCATGCCTTCGGCGTCATTTCTTGATTCGGTATTGCCACCGTGTGATTTTGTTGTCCTTTCGTTGTTGTGTTGGGCGTCGATTGTCGAGCTTCTCCCGGTTTTCTTCTTGTGCGTGCGTATGGCGTGCGTGTACTTGTGTGCGTATGTGCATGTGCTTGTGAGCGTGTGTAAATGTGTGGGTGTATGTGTTCGTGTATGGTAAGAGAGAGAGGGATGTCATTTTTCGAATCCAGAGAGAGAGAGAGATGGTGAGAGAGCGAGAGATGAGGGTGCGTGTGTGTATATGTGTGTACTTGTGAGTGTGTGTGTTCGTATACGTGAGTGTGTGTGTGTGGGAACGAGAGAGCGGGGGATTATTTTATATTTTTTTTAGTTGCTGGTTGCTTACACAGGAAAAGAGGGACACCATGTGCTCTATTGTGGTGAATCCTTTTTCTGATGGGGTCATGACGCAACTAGAGAAGTAGATAGGACGCATGAAAGAGGTTTGGGGGTCCTTTTGCATTAGTACGGCTCTAAGTGTATTACTTCCTACACTAGGGTTAACATAAAATGGTTCGTCCTATCTAGGGGGTGCAACGGTGGGAAGTGTAGCCAGGATCTGTCTCACTTCGCTAAACTGTCGCTCATTTTCTTCACTCCATAGGAAGACATCTTTATGGGTGACTTGTTGTAGAGGGAGAACCACTTGAGAGAGCAAGTGAATGAACCTGTTCAAATACCTTTCCTTCTGAAGGTAAGAGACCAATTGCTTAGTTGTGGTGGGTGATGACAAAGATACTAAAGCTTGAATCTTGCTAGGGTCAGCCTCAATTCTTTTTGCTGAAATTACATGGCCGAGAAGAGTGACCTTGCTTTCACCAATGTGGCACTTATCTACATTAAGCTGGCCACCCAAGGCTTGCAGCCTAGCCAGGCCATCATATACCTTGCTTAAATGGAGGGAGCGAGAGCTGTAGATGCAAAAATCATCTGTGAAACTCGTATTGACTTACCTAAGTATGGCTGGAAGACAAAGTCACATAGCATTGGAATGTGGTTGGAGCGTTGGTGAGGCCAAAAGGCATCACCCTGTAAGCAAAACATCCCCATGGTGTTTTGAAAGTTGTCTTTTTCTGGTCTTCTTCTGCAATGCTAATCTGAAAGTAGCCTGAGTAGCTATCACATACTGTGTAGCGCTCATGAGCTGCTACCTCGTTGAGAATCTCGTCTTGGAATGGAAGGGGAAAATGATCCCTCTTTGTTGATGCGTTGAGGGGTTTGTAGTCTACACAAACCCTCCACGTACCGTTCTTCTTTGGTGTGACTACCACTGGAGAGACCCACTCTGAGTCTTCGACGGGGTAAATGAAACCTGCCTGTAGCAAATTCCTTACCTCTTTGAGCAGTGCCTCTTGTTGAATTATCCCAAGCCTTCTGAGCGTTTGCACTACAGGCTTACTTCCTTCCTTGAGTCTTATGCGGTGTTGTACCACTGTGATGCCTATGATCTTATCATAACCATCAATGAACAATGTGGTGAAGTTACCTAGCATAGAGACATATTCTTCTCTCTCTTCACTAGTTAACTCACTGGAGAGCATTCGATGTAACTTGTATCCACCAAGGGTTGCGTACTTGATGGTCCCTCTTGGTTCTCCGACGGTGTTTCAGATCGTGTCAATCTTTTTGGGTCTCTGAGGATGACTCCCATCACTTCGATGCTACTGTTGCTCTCTTCAGTTATTGTCGTCTCTTCTCCTGAGGTGGTTGAAGAGTCACTGGTGAACTTATCTTCCGATGCCTCCAAGATCATGTTGCGTTCCTTCCCAGTCTCCATGTCGTAGAATATGGACTTCGCTTTAGCATCCTTCATCTGGATCATTCCAGTACTTCAGTCTTGCTTAGCCTCCATAGCAATGAGCCATGGTCTTCCAAGAATGATAGGGTAGCCCTCCCCTTTGTGTGGCATGACAAAGATGTCTACCTCCACTTCTGTGTTAAATGCCATTACCTTGACTGCATTCACAATGCCTACGCACTTCACTCTGACGTTATTTGCCATTTAAGCTCGGCATGGTGCCGGCCTACTTACCTCTATGCCTAGATGTTGCATCATTTTCTCACTCATGACGCATATCTGTGCGCCACCATCTATGTAGACGTTTGAGATACGTTGCTCCTTGATGTGAGCATCCATGATAGGTAGGTTGTCGTCAAGATTCCTCCCAGAGATAGCCCCAACTATCCTTGGTCTTGACTTTCTAGTACTTACTATCTTCGTCCATTGTCTCCTCATCCTTGGTGCAAGATGGAGTAATTGGGGTTAGGTTATCTTTGGACCCTGCATCAATACATCCTGAACTAGGTCATATGGTTTAGCATACTCACCTAGTGAAAAATCCACAATGTCGATCTTCCGTCGAGGCTTAGATGCCTTGCTAGACTCGCCTTTTCCTTTCATCTTCTCCTCCCTTTGAGATGCTGCTTCATGCTTGGCACGCTTCACCCCCATGGCATCCACTTCTTCTACTTTTCCCTTCCTTTTGTTTTTCTCTTTGATCGGCTCTTCTACCTTTGCCTTCCCTTCAGCTTCTAGGCTAATGACACTCACTGCTTGGTTTCCAGCAGATGGTGGAGGTAGCAGTGGAATGAGAGGTTGCGGTGGTGGTGGTGGTTGTACTGGTGGTCGAAGGATTTGGATCGGTGGAATCGGCCCTGGTTGCCTGGGCGGTGGTGATTTAGCCCTTGGTGGAGAGATCTGATTTTGTCTTCCTTCTCTATTGAAGTTTTGCCTTCTTGGATGAGGACAATAGTACATACCATGGCCGTCCTCCCCACAATTATAGCAGTGGTATTCTTGGTTTTGCCTTCGTTGTCCTCTCCCTTGCTCTTGATTGCGGTTTTGTGCATGCCCTTGTTGCACCAAATGTACGGATAGACTTTCAAGCTGAGTAGTCATGCGACTCAATAGGTCTTGCTGCTCTTCTGATGCCTCTTCTGGTCGGGTTCTCTAAGCGGCTGTTGCGGCCACTGGGATTAGTCAGACTGAGCTCGATTCCTCTGACTCGTTGACTTTTGCTTGCATGCGCAACTTCTTGTCTCTAAGGCGGGCTACTTTTACTGCCAACTCATATGTTGTAGGGAATCTCCCCTTCACTTTCTCTTTAAGCGGCGACCACAAGCCAGCAATGAAACGATCCTTCTTTAGGAAATTAGGTGCTCCTTCACCTTCCTCCAGTGAGACAACCCATCATTCCCACAAATCCACAAACTTGGATTCGTAGTGGCATACTCTAGCAAACCTCCTTGCTTTAACTTTGTCAGCAGCTGCCATAACTTTTTTGAGGTTGTGCCTCCATCAAACCTCTTCACAAAGGCAAAACGTAATACGTCCCATGCATTCTTGGTAGCTTGGGACAAAGCATTGTACCAAGACTTGGCCTCTACTTTCATCAGTAGAGGAAAGATTCATAGCCGTGAGGCGTCGTCATCCTTGTTGGAAACCACACAAGCGATGTCAAAGTCATTCAGAAAATCGGTGGTGATGTCTTCTCCCTTTTTGCCACTAAATGTGGGAAAAGAGACACTTGCCATGGTGGTAAATCAATCAGCAGGAAATTACAAACCCTTTTTTTTTTTTATAGAACAAATGACTTAGTGGCTTATAGCGGCTTTCTTATAGGGTTGGGTGGATAGATCAAAACAGGATAAAAATGGAAACATTGAAAGAGTGGTGGTAATCCAACACGGGGAGGATAATAGGGTTTGGGGAGCTAAGGATCTCTCCTAGCCCCACAACACCAAACAGATATACAATCTTCTGTTGATAGAAGATTTTCCTATCTACATTTATATTTACATGCATGTGTTGCAGAAACCGAAACAAAGACGGTTGGTCCGTTATCCATGATGCATAGAGTGTAGAGTACTTATTTACACTCTTACCATGCCGGTGTCGACAAGTCGGCATATCCATAGGAGGTCATCGCCCTTCATAGGCTCTACCTTCCCTTCGTCGCTCAGCATATATGGAGTGATGGCGACGCGTTTGACCGCTCCTAGCCTTTTAGATAGTGGCAGTTGCAAGTAATTATCGTAGTCAGCTTGTTGCATGAACTCCACACCATTTAGTTGTAACTCGTCTCCGGCCCACTGGGTTTCACCCGTGGTAGACAGTTTCTTCAGGATGAGCTGTACGGGACCCTCTACTCGCCTTCCAAAGCAGCGAGGTCAATAGCCAAACCACTCCTCTTTAGGGCATTGAAACCTCTTACCACTTCTGCTTCGGGGTTGTCGAAGTGGACTGTCAGCACTCGCATGCGCCGCACGATTCTGCTTCCCGAACTCGAAGCACTCTTGTAGCTACGTGTTTCTTCCTTGGGGGCATGTGATTTAGGATTGGCGTGCCCTTCCTTTCCTTTGGCACGAGCAGCCCCTTTTGGCCACTTAGGAGTAGAGGCTATACCTTTATTTGGCAGCAACACTTCGATGAAGGCGGTTAGTGCTTCTTCAATCTCCTCCTCCTCCGTTCTCCAATTGGAGAATTCTTGCAGCCATTCGTCCATGATTGATGATGCGCATCGTTTCAGTCTTGTAAATTGAAGGTTTTCGAGAAGCCCTCCTCAGTGGGGGCACCAAATGACAAGCGCAAAGCGCAAAATGGACCCCGACGGCCTCAACGCCAGACGCGTGCACGTCGAGCTCATCACGGTAAGTGAACATGGGACACCACCTTGCTTATAGCGGCTAGGACGCGGATAGCGGTGATTTAAAATAGCACGAATACTACACGCCGTAGAGAGAGAGAGAGAGAGAGAGAGAGAGAGGTGATGAAAACCCCTCGGGATGTGAGGGAAACTTGATTCAAAGCGATATTTATAGAAACCTTAGTTTTGGCGAGATGGTGCTGTGGTGATAGTGAGACATAGAGAGCCTATAGTGCGTTTTCTAGAGAAAATTCCATATACATGGAGATTCTACTCTTGTGTGTGGCGACCCTTGGAGTCAGGGTGTGTGCATGGCTTCGTTCTCAAGTGCCGACTCCCAAGTGCTGCCCCTGATAGTGAACTTTCAGTGCCCTTATATAGATGCAGGATGCATTAGTTTAGGATAATCTGATTAGGTTAGGGTCCTAATCAAGAGAGACAAAGCAAGGAGTTGGGTCCCAGATGGTTGACCCTTGCTTTGTTTTATGAGAACTGTAAAATGATATCTCCTAGGTGGGGCCTTTGTGACCATCACCTAGAGAGAGGTGGCAATATACAATTGGTTTTTTATACAAGGTTTTGGCTTGAAAACGGAAAAATAGATTACCCTACGGATGTTTACTACGGAGATATGTCGTGGACGAGATGCCAGTAAATGGCGGGCTTTGCTGGTGCGTCCGTGTAGCGCGTTCGTCACTTTCAGGGCCGGCCGGGGCATGTCTTCGGCGTCATTTCTTGATTCGGTGTCGCCACCGCATGATTTTGTTGTCCTTTCGTTGTTGTGTTGGGCGTCGATTGTTGAGCTTCTCCCGGTTTTCTTCTTCTTGTGCGTGCGTGTACTTGTGCGTATGTGCATGTGCTTGTGAGCGTGTGTAAATGTGTGGGTGTATGTGTTCGTGTATGGTAAGAGAGAGAGGGATGTCATTTACCGAATCTAGAGAGAGATGGTGAGAGAGCGGGAGATGAGGGTGCGTGTGTGTATATGTGTGTACTTGTGAGTGTGTGTTTTCGTATACGTGAGTGTTGTGTGGGAACGAGAGAGAGAGAGGGACTATTATATATTTTGTTTAGTTGCTGGCTGCTTACATAGGAAAAGAGGGGGAGAGAGAACGAGAGTGAGAGGGAGATGGTGTGTGAGTGTGTGTGTGTGTGTGTGTGTAGGTAAGTGTGTGTGTGTGTGTAGGTAACGATGACACGAGAGAGAGAGAGAGAGAGAGAGAGAGAGAGAGAGAGATGAAATGAAATGAAATGTTATATTAACGTCTTCAAAAGGCCAAAGTGACCTATGAGACCAGAAAGTTACAATGCGGTGTATCTGATACAAAGTCAGATTAACAAAGTAAATTAAACTAGGATAACAAAATATAAATACTGCGGGATCCTAAACTAAGCAGTACAATGTGAAGACAATATGGGAGGAGAGTAGAGATCCATCTTCATAGAGGTCCATCTTCATCTGCACTCTGGACGACGAAAGAGTATGGCTCGAATCTTTGCTGTAGCCTCCTTCGAAACTGTGTAGCTCCTCTTCTCCATCGGGGTTGTCTAGATCTCCCTAGCTCCAATGCTCGGTCTATGAGAATGCCAATAGTGCGGGTAGACCTCTCCACTGTTGGCTGCTCCTCTGTCTGTTCTTCTGGGTGTACAATATCTAGTGTAAAGAAATCTGTGATCTGTCTCTGGGGTTGTCTCTCTTCAGCTCTCCTCAGTAAAGTTTCTCTATGCCTGTGTAACTCAAGTAGATATAGCCCAAGACATCTTTGATCCTCATAACTCATGACCCTAGATAGAGGCCCAAAACCTTCTCTGAATAGACAATGAAAACGGCCTCGTATCTCATAGTACACTGTGCAATGACATATGTAATGTACTTCTGTCTTTGGCTCTAGATGGCATAAGCGGCATATCCTGCTATCTGCTGGTGTCCCTCTGAATCTGCCAGTCTCAATCACGAGCTGATGTGAGGACGTGCGTATCTGGCCAATGGCACAACGCAAACCATGAGAAAAGATGCGTGTCCATATAGCTAGGTCGAATCACAAACCCATCCCCAGTGAGGTGGAGAAGATGCTCTCTATAGAAAGTCATCTTTGTGCCCAACTCCTATAACGGCTCTATCCATGTCCTCCTCGTGTCCAACTAGATCAGATCCTGACGAATAAGTCTATTAATCTCTACCCGTGTCAGAGACCTCAAGGGTGCCTGTAGAGAGTATTAAAAAGGAGGCAACCTGTCCATGGTGAAACCATGTGTCTGAAACCATGATGCCATCTGTGCATACCAGCATGATGCATCCCCATTAAGAGCTAATTTTCTGGAGGACTCTAGAGCCACCGTGGCATATGTGTCTCTGGTAGTATCCCACAGATTGTGTACAAAGGAGACTGATCTGGTAAGCGTCTCAATCTCCATATGGGGGGCAGCTAATTCCGCTCGAATGATATCCTGCGGTACGGAAGCCTTGGCTCTAATCAGCCGAGAGATCATAGATACCAGGGGCTTCTCCATACGCCTCCAACCATCCTGGCCTATAGAAGGTCCCCAAACCTGCACCCCATATAACATAGTAGAGGCAACCAAAGTATCAAAGAGCCATAACTTTGTCCTAGGTTCCTGGAATTGAACCTGCGAACACATCCTCTCCATTCCTCCCAAAGCCGCACCAGCTCTAGTTAGTCTAGTCTCTGCTGCTCTTCTCAAAGAAAATCTCGGCCCAGTAAAGACTACCCCCAGGAGAGAGAGAGAGAGAGAGAGAGAGAGAGAGAGAGAGAGAGAGAGAGAGAGAGAGAGAGAGATGGAGAGCGGTGGGGAGAGAGGGAGAGAGAGATGGAGAGCGGTGGGGAGAGAGGGAGGAAGGGGTGAGGGAGTTGGGGAGAGAGACTGAGAGGTTGTGTGTAGTGTATGGGTGGGGAGACGAGAGAGAGAGAGAGAGAGAGAGAGAGAGAGAGAGAGAGAGAGAGAGAGAGAGAGAGAGAGAGAGAGAGAGAGAGAGAGAGAGAGAGAGAGAGAAATGAAATGTTGTATTAACGTCTTCAAAAGGCCAGAGTGACCTATGAGACCAAACTGATACAAAAGTGGTGAATCTGTTACAATGTCTGAAAAGTGTGAAAGTGTGAAAATAAATGCGAAAAACTAAATACAGATAAACTTCTTAGGAGCATTCTGGGTGTGTGGCTAGAATGCTTCTAATCCTTTGTTGTAGTCTCCTCCGGTGAAGTGTGCTTCTGCATCTCGGTCGTGGTCGTCTCGATTTCCTAAGCTCGATCGCCCTGTCAATGAGGGTGCCTTTGGTATGAATGTGGGTACTTCTTTGTGCTCGCTGCTGGCCTCTTGCTTCTCCTTCCATTCCTGCTTCTCTCGATCCGAAGAAATCTGTGATCTGCCTCTGAGGCTGTAGTGCTCTTTGTCTTCTCATTAGATTATCCCTGTGCCGATGTAGTTCCAGTAGGTACAGGCCTAAGCACCTTTGATCTTGGTATTGCATGACTCTATCTAGAGGTCCAAAGACTTCTTTAAATAGGCAATGGAAACGCCCACGTATCTCATAGTATACAATTCAATGACATATATATATATATATATATATATATATAGAGAGAGAGAGAGAGAGAGAGAGAGAGAGAGAGATGAAATGAAATGTTATATTAATGTCTTCAAAAGGCCAGGATGACCTATGAGACCAAACTCATACAAAAGTGGTGAATCTGTTACAATGTCTGGGTACCTTAGTACTAAAGTACTAAGTGTGAAAAGTATGAAAATAAATGTGAAAACTAAATACAGAGTATTAAATAAACTTCTTAGGAGCATTCTGGGTGTCTGGCTAGAATGCTTCTAATCCTTTGTTGTAGTCTCCTCCGGTGAAGTGTGCTTCTGCACCTCGGTCGTGGTCGTCTCGATTTCCTAAGCTCAATCGCCCTGTCAATGAGGGTGCCTTTGGTATGAATGTGGGTACTCCTTTGTGCTCGCTGCTGGCCTCTTGCTTCTCCTTCCACTCCTGCTTCTCTCGATCCGAAGAAATCTGTGATCTGCCTCTGAGGCTGTAGTGCTCTTTGTCTTCTCGTTAGATTATCCCTATGCCGATGTAGTTCCAGTTGGTACAGGCCTAAGCATCTTTGATCCTGGTATTGCATGACTCTATCTAGAGGTCCAAAGCCTTCTTTAAATAGGCAATGGAAACTCCCACGTATCTCATAGTATACAGTGCAATGGCATATGTAGTGTAATTCTGTCTCTGGCTCCATTCCGCATAACTTGCAAATTCTGCTCTCAGGTGGGATTCCCCAAAATCTGCCAAATTCAATTTTCAGCTGGTGTGAGGATGTACGAATCTGACCAATAGTACATCTCAAACCATGAGACAGGTGGGTATCCATGTAGCTCGGGCGAATCACAAAACCATCTTCAGATAGCTGTAGGAAGTTTTCTTTGTAGTCGGCCATCTTCGTGCCCAATTCTTGTGTAGGGTCTACCCATGTCCTCTTAGTGTCCAACTGTATAAGATCCTGGCGGATGATTTTATTAATCTCCGTTCGTGTGATTGCCAGTGATGGAGCCTCAAGAGAGTATTGGAAGGGGGGTAATCTTTCCATACTGAACCCGTGTCTCTGAAACCACGAGGACAATTGCGCATACCAGCATGATGTATCTCCTTTCATTGCTAATTGTCGAGAGGATTCGAGGGCCAATCTAGTATATTGGCAATTATTTGTATCCCACAAACCATGTATAAAGGACACTGATCTAGTAAGAGCTTCAATTTCTATCGGAGGGGCAGCTAGTTCTGCTCGGGTAATCGCGTGTGGTACGGAGGCCTTGGCTCTAATCATTCGGGAAATCATAGATACCAAAGGTCTCTCCATTGACTTCCAATTATCCTGATCCACAGATGGTCCCCAAATCTGGACCCCATAAAGCATAGCCGAAGCCACCACAGTATCAAAGAGCCAAAGTTTTGTTGGTGGTTCCTGAAACTGCACTTGTGAACACGTCCTCTCCAACCCTCCCAAGGCTGCAGAGGCTCTGGACAATCTAGCATCCGCTGCTTTCTTAAGAGTAAACTTCGGTCCTGTAAATACCACACCAAGATATGTGTATGCATCTGTGTACTCTACTGTATCCTGGCCATATGCAAATGTAGGTGCCGATCTCCTAACCCACTGCGGTGTGGTGTTAAACACCATAACTTTGGTTTTACCCAAATTTACCGACAGTCCGTTGTCCTCCGCAAATTTATGTAATGCATCTAACTGCCTCTACATTCCATCTGGTGATTCTGCTATCAATACAATATCATCTGCATACAACAACAAAGGGATCCATGACCCTGCAAGTTGAGCACCTCTGTCACCCTCTATCAATGTAGTCTGATACCTCATCTATATACATACCAAATAAAGTAGGGGACAGTGGGCATCCCTGCTTTACTCCAACGGTGGAATGAACAATGTTGGAATCCCCTTCTAGGGTACGTACATAACCAATTACTGACCTGTATAAGGCCATGATCCCCCAGATAATCTCTTTGGGGACCCCTAACTCTTGCATTCTGTGCATCAATCTGGCCCTTGGTACTGTATCAAAAGCTTTCCGAAAATCCACAAAGCAACAATACATCCTTTGCCCGCTTGCTCTTCCTTCCTCAATAATGGCTCTGAGCGTAAGAATATGATCCAAAGTGGAATAACCCCTCCTGAATCCAGCTTGTCCTGTTGCCCTTATGCCTTCATTCTCTGCCCATCTACTCAATTTTTGTTCCAGAATGGATGCGTATAGTCGGGTCAGTGTGTGACCCACCATAATGGTACGGTAGTTCCCGGGTATCATAGGATCCCCTGACTTGAAAATAGGTACGATAGTAGATAATTTCCAAGATTCAGGTAATCCTTCACACATGCCCCGATTAAACAGACGAGCAATGACTTCTGAAAGTAGATCCCTTGCATGGATCAGATGTTCTACTACTAAACCCTCATGATCATATGCTCTTCTTGTCTTCGTCTTGTCAATGGATTTTTTCACCATTTCCGTAGTAAAGAAAGTACTAGTAGCAGGGCATGGCTCTAGCGGATCTGGTAATGGAGGCTGTGTAGATACCATATATAATGATGTTACATATTGACCCCAAATCTCACGAGAAGTAATTGTCGGAGGCGATGAGTGCTCGTGAAATAAACGCAAGGCCTCATGTGAGTCCTGACTCAAGAAGAGCTGATATAAATCCTTCTCCAGTTTGGCTAAAAATGCCCTTTTCTTGCGACGTACTATATGCCGAAGAGCAATCCGAGACTGCTTATATGTGATGATCCCAAGTGTAAGCTCTTTCTAGACCTTGGTTCTCGTCTCTCTGCATTCCTCGTCATACCAACTGTTTTGAGGCATGTTCCCAGATCCTCTCTTCTGATCAGGCTGAGTATGTGGGTATGCCTCTTGTGCTGCTCCATGTAGTATCTCTGTTAGCTGAGAAGTAATCTCCTCTATAGTACATACTGGCTCGGCTGCCCACATCCTATTATAGATCTTTTCCACATAGACTGAATCAGTCTCTAGCGTGAAAGTATATCTTGTGTGTGTCTTCTTCCTTTGTACTTGAGAGGCATTGTATTGGAAGGAGATTGATAAGGTCAAGAGAGCATGATCCACTGCAATCCCAACCGGTCTGGGTCCCACCTTAAAGTCCTTGATATTAGAAATAAAGCTTGGTGAAGTCATGACATAATCCACTGTATTGGCCCCATGCCTGTGCGGGAAGCATGTGAATCCCCCAGATAAAGGGAAATTCTCTAGACCATTAAGTATGGCCAAACCATGTGTAGTTGCCATTTCCATGAGATGTCTCCCATATTCAGTGTGTTCTTTATCCTGTGAGTTTCTAGTAAGCCCCTCCTGTGATAAATCCACTTCTCTGAGCATTTCCTCAGAAGTATCATAGAATACTGCTTGAGAGTTGGCCGTTCTGGCATTAAAGTCTCCTAAGAGAACGATGTCTCCATCTCTAGAGAACTCCCATATGTCATTATTCAATATGGAGAAAGGGGACTGTCCTTTAGGTGAGGAGTAGACTGATGTGCTTGGAGGGAAGTAGCATATAGCGATATATAGAAATCTACCTGTCTCGGCTCTCATTCTCACCCACATATACCTTGCTTGTTCATCTTTCCTGATAACCTGTAGTAGTGGTTTCAGCTCCTGGTGAAGTCATGACATAATCCACTGTATTGGCCCCATGCCTGTGCGGGAAGCATGTGAATCCCCCAGATAAAGGGAAATTCTCTAGACCATTAAGTATGGCCAAACCATGTGTAGTTGCCATTTCCATGAGATGTCTCCCATATTCAGTGTGTTCTTTATCCTGTGAGTTTCTAGTAAGCCCCTCCTGTGATAAATCCACTTCTCTGAAGCATTTCCTCAGAAGTATCATAGAATACTGCTTGAGAGTTGGCCGTTCTGGCATTAAAGTCTCCTAAGAGAACGATGTCTCCATCTCTAGAGAACTCCCATATGTCATTATTCAATATGGAGAAAGGGGACTGTCCTTTAGGTGAGGAGTAGACTGATGTGCTTGGAGGGAAGTAGCATATAGCGATATATAGAAATCTACCTGTCTCGGCTCTCATTCTCACCCACATATACCTTGCTTGTTCATCTTTCCTGATAACCTGTAGTAGTGGTTTCAGCTCCTCTTTAAATAAGACTGCTACTCCTCCTGAACCCCGGCTACTTCGTAGAGATCTCTTGTCTGGTCGACCAGTTGTTTCCCATAAATACCCCTTCACAAGTGGCATAAGTTGTCCCGGTATCTGGTGTCTCTGAGTAGAAAACTATGTCTCTGTCCCTAAAGCTGTCTTCAAAGGCACCTACATCTAGCCTATATGATCCATTACAATTCCACGCCGCTATCCGGAGCATCGCCCCATAGGTCTCGCACCGTCATGATGAGCGCTTTTCCAGAACCACTACTTTCCCTCCTCTATAAAAGGCGATTTTCCCCTTTTCTCTTGCTGCCCTGATCTCTGGCATCAACTCTTGCATGTGTGCCACTTGTGCCAATGTAAGGTCATCTCCAAGGAAAATACCGGTTTTCTTAAGAGTTGGCCTCTTCTTTAGAAATTCTTTCCTTATTTCTATATTCGGGAAGCGGAGAATAAGTGCCCTATCCTTTACGTTTCCCTTCTCGTCGATTCCTTTCTTGCCCACTCTCCATACACTTGTGTGAGTAGGCTCTGTGATGCCCATGCGTTGTAGCAGTTCCCCCACTTCTTCATCTACATTCTCTTTGTCTTTGACTCCTGTGACCCGCACATGCAGAGCCCGATTCTTCCTTTTCTGCTCTTCCTCAATGGTCATATTAATAATGGTGGAGGTAGGTGTGGTCTCAGGCATCTGGGCCTTCCCTTTCTTCGCATCCTCAATCCATTTCTCTGCTTCATCAACCTTTTCGTGTGTCTTAACAAGACGTTCCGCCCATGAAGATGCCGTTTTCGATTTCTATTCATCTCCTTCCCGTAGAGCTTTCATCTTATCCTTCATGTCCTCGAGCTCCTTCAACACCGAAGGTTGGTCGTCTCCCTTCTCCTTAGTTGCAGATTTGCAAGCCACAAGTTCTCCTTTTAGCTCCTCGATTATTGCATCTTTTTCCCCTATGCGCTTTTCCATATTTGTTCTCCATGCTTCAAAACTTGCTACTGCCTCATCGAGTTTCTTTTGCATAACGCATTTTGTTACATTTACTTCGGCCTTGATTAGGTTTCTTAATTCCGTTTTCACGATCTGAATTTCCTCATTCTGTATCCCCCGGATCTCTCTCCTTAGTTCTCTCATCATGTCTCCATACATGGAGTTCCTGTAGCTCTCAGCGTTCCCATGCATTTCCTTCCTGATGTCATCCCTCATATAGTTTAGCTCTGATTTGAGCATCACTGGGACCTTCTCCATCAGCAGCTCATCATGTATCCTGGAGGTTTTCCCAACTCGTAAGGATCTTGGCGATAGTACAGTATCTTTGTTTCTCCGTTTGAAAGTAGCCGTTGTTTTTTTTGGGGTGGTGTACCTATCTACACCCGGCCCTTCCCCTTCGGTAGGCGGATCCATCGAACCCGAGCCACAAATGTGGGGTAGAGAGAGAGAGAGAGAGAGAGAGAGAGAGAGAGAGAGAGAGAGAGAGAGAGAGAGATTAACGTCCTATCGAGGCCAAAGCTGACCTATAGGACAAATCAGAATACATCCTTGGTTACAGTGTCTTCCATCATAGCAAATTTAAAATAAAATAAAACTACCTCAGTAGCTCAGAGCTCCATGGTCATGAGCTTACCATTACAACATGTATTACCCATGCTTTCTACATATAAAGAAAAGAAAGATGTGCAATCAAGTTTCTTTAGTTTCCTGTGCTTGAGGTGATTTGTTGACAAAGTCTCTAATGATGGCTCTTCCTTCTCTATAGACTGCCCACTTCCCCTTTTTCCTTGCTTCTCTTACTTTTTCTAGTTCTGCTGATCTGTTCTTTAATTGGGTAGGTGTCAGCTCATCTGATATCCAAACGGATGTACCTTTTAATGACCTTGTCTGCTTCAAGACTGCTATCTTTTCTTTCATATCATAGTAGAAAACCTTTGCTTGTTTCCCTTTGACTTCCACATGCATTGGCTCTCCCAAATCGATGAAGGGGACCACCCGAGACAATCGTTTAGTCAGTGTATCTGTCTCTACAGTGTATTCAGGTTCCTCTTGTTCATCTTCATGCCTTTGCGTGTCCCACCCATCGGGAAGACCTCCAATTCGAATATGTCTTTCTATGCTCTATACTCTCTCTTGAGAGAGAGAGAGAGAGAGAGAGAGAGAGAGAGAGAGAGAGAGAGAGAGAGAGATATTTTATGCGCCCTCAGGGCTTGGTTACACAGAGAGTGAGAGAGAGGGAGTGAGAGAACGAGAGGGAGTGTGAGTAAGAGAGAGAGAGACTAGATGAATAATAGATGAGAGGGAGAGAGAGAGTTGTCCCATGCATGGCGGCCCCCTGTGGGTTGACGAACGAGAGGGGGAGAGAGGGTTTCCGGTTGCATGTGATAATGAAGGAGGGAGAGGGGAATAATGGAGGAGAGGGGGAAGGGTGGTGCCAAGGGAGGGGCAGCCCACTGTGAGCGCATGCATGGGAGGGAAGAGAGTGGCGGGGCGGCAACAACAAAAAAAGAACATTTTTTAATTTTTTTATATTACCAAGCTCCCTTTTTTTTTTTGGCTGGTTATCGGCCATCAATACCACTTAAAACCGGCCATCAATACCACTTAAGTATGCCAAAAATCAAATCACATCCTTTGAGAGGAGAAATCACAAACGACGACGAAAACCGACATTTTGAATCAACACTGTCACATTAGGACATTCATACGTGAACGAAGAGTGCATGCCAAGAGCAAGTCCAAAGATCACAATGGGATCTATGGGGAGAGCTTCTAAATGTGTGCTCTTGACGAGAGAGTCACTAATCACATCATGCATACTACCCGAATCAAACAAGATCATAACACTGCAGGAGAGAGTCATCTACATGATCATGAGAAACTTCCGACACATTAGTGTTCTCACTGAGTGCATTCACAGATGATGTGGATTTTGTGGGTTCTCTAGGGTCTTCCTTAGAACAATCTCGTTCATGTGACCTTTAGTGTGACACTTAAAACATCTTTTGTCTCGTGCATATTCGGCTCGTCCTTCAAGAGTTAACCTACCTCCTAAGATTCCTTGAGCAGTTTTTTCATCAGGTGTCAACTTAGGGGTTTTTTGAGTTTTAACCTTTCCTTTATTATCATTGTGAGAATTCTATGCTCTAGGTGTAGAAGAAGATTGAGATGAAGAATTACCTTCATGCTGCTTACCAATGGTCTTACGTGCTTACCATTCGGTTAGTCTTGAGAAGTACTCGACTTGTTCTCCTACGGCTTGCCTTTGGTGTGCTTCATTTCTTGTGCTAAGGCGATTCTGACGGCGTCATTATAGTCCTTATGGCTGAAACCTTGTACATCGAACTTGATGTACTGGTCTAACCCAAAGAGGAAAGCCTCCTTGCGATCCTCATCCGACTTTCGCAATTGAACGCCAATCTGCAAAATACGGTTAGAAAAAGACATAACAGGGGATCCATTTTGCTTAAGACCACGCCAATCTTCTTTTAACCGATCAAGGTATTGTGGTGGCATGAAGCGAGCCTTGAGCTTGTCTTGGAAGTCGGCCCAACTGATAGAGAGGGGTACGCCTTCCTTTGCACGCTCAAGATGCTCAGCTAACTGTGACTCTTGCCAAGCTTGATACCAATTAATGGCATCACCTGCTAGATACAGGGCAATAGTCAACACTTTATTGTCGCTTGTTTTCTTGTTAGTCGCAAAGTAGGCATTAAATTGATGCAATCAAGAATGAATTACAGAAGAATCCATCTTACCATCATACTTACTAAACGTCAACTTCTTAGTGACAAGATTGTTGGAATCTTCGTCTCTACTTGGGCTACCTGATGACTCGCCGCCTCCTTGAGTGGCTCGGACTTCGAGTAGAGTAGCTGTAGGACCAACTCCTGCATGCGTTGGTCTCTCTACGCCTCTTGCTCTAACTCCATAGCTGCTTGCTTCTCTTCGGCCGCTATGCATTGAGCCTTGGGTGCTTTCTCACTCTCGAGCTCCATAGTTGCCCTTTGTTCTTCGGCCGCCATGCGTGCTTGTTCATGCTCCATGGCTGCCCTTCTTTCTTCCATGGCGGCACGTTGCACCTCTTGTTGTAGCATCATCTCTATCATTGACTTGACCAAAGCCTCCATAGGATTTGGTGCAATCCGCGGCGTGGATGGTGATGGGGAAGGATCTGGGAACATCCTCCTGGTTTAGAAACTACTTCTTCTCCAACTCCACTCTCATCACCTTCACGTTGACAGAAGAAAGCCAAGACCCAAAACCTCTATAGCTAGGCCTTTCTGCCAGTTCGGATCATCAACCTATCCACTCAAACACCTGCAACTACCAGTTTAAAGACTGTATCCAGCTGTCAACCCAAACCCTTGGCCATGGGGGCTACAAGAAACACCACTTATAATTCCTAGTGCATCCTCTGTCATGTAGCAGTACATGTAAGAACATGGCTAAAATAAAAGAGTGTATTGAAGGTGGTTTTATCTCTCTGTTGGAGTTTTTCGAAGACAAGGAGCTGCTCACTTTCTACACAAGGTGCAAACGGGCCAGCAAGACTAAGTGCAAGTCAATCCGCCTTTGATTGCAATTCCTTTGTCTGCAGCTCAGATGCTTACTCTAAATCCTCTTTTTCACATGAAACCACATTTGTTTTAAAACCAAAAGCATACAGAAACTGAAAATCGGGAAGATTCCCTGATGGATTGAAGTTGACGCCGTCTTTGATCACCAGCCTTGGAGCCTAGTCCTTTCTTCCTATGATGCCATACTCAGCCCCTCGCTGATTTATATATACTCTTGCCCCCAGCTAGTATCTCTTGGCTTCTCCAAGTATCCATAGCCAACCTCGACCTGATGGATCTCCTTGCCCTTATATGCAGCCCATGCGTCACCAGATGGTGGTCCTTTCAAGTCGGTCACCTACTCTTTAATCATAAGCCGCCTCCCCGTTCTCTGCATGCAAGTGGCCTCCAATACCCTCCTCCAACCTGGCGCTTATGCTTGCAACCAACGCCAGCTGCTCACGATTTTCTTCTTTTCTGGTCGCCCTCCTCTTATCAACTCTCCTTCTATATGCAGTTGCGCCCTCTACAATAAGCCCTGGCTGCTTTGAGAGCCCTCACTCAGTCTTAATCTCCTACTCACACCCTGACGGCTCCCCCTAATTGCTTCTTTGAATCACCTCCCTTCAGCCCTTGAGCATGGAAAATCGGCATGCACCTCCTTCACCCTTGGCAGTCCATGTCAACCTTCAGCTTCGAGACCTCAACTTGCAGGAGTTCGATGCCCACAACCAGCTCCCCCTACTCTATAGCCCTGTTGAAGTCCCCTCTCTTACTAGCCTCTCTCTATGGAGACCTCCTGCTGCTCCTTATGAGCTCGCTTCAGAGCTCGACCTGCAGCTCGATGATCGACGGGCATCCCCTTCTTCTGCTTTCCTGGGTCTATCCTTCACATGCTCTCCTTTGTGAGCTTCTGTAGCTGCCACTCCTTTTTTTCCTTCTCTGGCCCTCTCCCTGTATGCTCTCTCTCGCCCCCTTTCTCCTTGGCAGCTTCTGCACGTGCAGGCCCATGATCCCAATCATTGCAGACCCCCTTTCTTAAGAACTCAATTCACTTTTTCCCTTAATTATTTAGCCAAGGTCCGATTCCCACCCAAGCATTGGTATTATTTGGTCCGATGCATGAGCTCCTCGTTGTAATTGCATCATCTCACCATCTTAACTCTGAACTTGACAAGCCGTTACGTTCACTTTACTGGCTCCACCCCAAGCAATACCCAATGCCTATGAAGGCTGCTGATGTAGCCTCATTCATCACAACCTGAATGATGCTCGACCCTCAATTATCTTTGCAAGAAGATCGGTCATAAACAATGGATATCAACATCAAGGTAGACATCTCGAATAGAAACATTCTATAGAGATTAAAGACCCTTGCCAAAAGCTTCAAGTGCATCCGTTCTTTGCAAACTTGATCAAACGGCGAGTTGTAGACCATAGCCAGGAGCACACATCAAAAATTGGCATTGCCCAGCACTGTACAAGCAACCATATCACACTCAAAAATGGAAAAAGTCGCCACACCATATGTACAAGAGCTGGCAAACTTCAAACCGAAAAAATCCCATCATAGTTTGCCAACCCCCCTAGCCTGCTGGAGCATTCATGCTCAACAGCAACACTAGTAGATGCTCACTCCACCTGGATCCCACACAAAACAGCTTGGCCTTCCATACATCAAAAGCTTAATCAAACTTCCACCTGGCGCCCAAGGAAAACCTCGAGAGATGCCATACACCAACCTTTCACCAAAAAAACCATCAATTACTTTGCCATAGACCTGCATGTGCATCATAAAATTTCCTTCTTTATTATCCCCTACACAACCACCTACATTTGGGCCAACATAGGGCATATGGCACTTGGAAGCCTTGGAAACATCTATAGCATCACCATAAGTAACAAAAGTAGCCCTCAAAAGGCATTGAAAAGCATACATCCCTGCAAAGAGGCATACCCAGCCCCTAAACACATTGGAGACATCTGCACAAGCATCTTTTTTCCATGAAGCACCCATAATTTTCTCAAGATGCATTTCTTCATCAAGAAGATAGTCAAAAAACTCACTAGTCACATCTTGCGGCATGCAAGTATCAAAGGAAGAAGAGAGGGATACACCATCACCTGCTTCAAGCATAAGGCTATCAAAAAAACCGATATCATCAAGTGCACCTTGGCGGCCTTGCGCTCACACCAAGGTTGCTTTTTCCCACCTCACATCGATTGGCCTGCCGCTAAGTGCAAGGTCCGCTCTCAATTAGTGGAAAAGAGGAAGGAGGGGAGGCTGGACAAGCCCTTCTTTCTTGGGTTACCTGCCACTCTTCAAAAACACAGATTAGGGATCGACATGCCCAAGAGGTCTTGGGTTATGTGCGACCACAAGAAGCAAAAAAAATTTCGTGCGGTTTTTGTGCTTCTTTCCTTGAGTGATGATACCGAACACTGCCAAAGAGCTCTGATACCAATGTAATGTGCAGCGGAAGTGAATAATGGTGTATGGCTCAGAATGAGTGATCACTGGGTGCTCAAGGTTCCTTTTACTGATGGGAAGGGAGAGCCTTTCTTGACTTAATGAGAGAATGTGCAATGACCAAAACAAGAGAGTGAAATGCAAACTGTGAGTGAGTGCAAGAGAGAGAGAGAGAGAGAGAGAGAGAGAGAGAGAGAGAGAGAGAGAGAGAGACGACACCAGATGGGGTCCCAAACCCCCCTCCAAGGGCCCCTCCTCTCTATTGCTAAAGAGGTATTTGCTTTAGATTGCACAAAGTCTGGCACAATGCTTCTAGATGTAGTGGTACTTGACGACAATGACAACGACGGCGACCATGACCACGATGACGACGGCAACGACGATGTCGAGGCTGAATTCTGAAAATGCTAGGTACTTTTGCGGTGGATCTGCTACTATGGCGGTTCTACGGGGCTGATCTGCAACCGCTGATGCAAGCGAGGCTGAGAATGCAAAAACGCTAATTGTGTGTGGCTGAAAACAGAAATTTCTGGCTGATCTGGGCTTAATCTGCAAAATGCTGGCTCGTGTCTGCTGAAAACAGAAAACACCAGGCTGCAATGGATGTTAGGGTCATGACGGCAAGGATCTGCAATGGATGATGCGGGTTCTCACGAGGCTAAGGGCTGAAAACTGAAAACGCTGGTTTCTTGCTGAAAACACTGGTCCTTGATGAGGAGAAATGCTGGAAAGCCTGAGGTGCTGTGGGTTACTGACCTCCTTGTGTGTAGCAGGCTACAGTGTCACTTTCATAGGACACACAATTACTATAGTTGGTCTGGTCTGGTTCACACTGGACGGACTCTTTGGGCTGGGCAGTGACACATGGCAGGGATACGGACGGTGGTCTAGTCGACATCGTGGCCAGGCCCATGGCTAGGTCACCACCTCCACTCAGTCTGGAGATATACTTAGATGGCTGACATTTATGAGCCGTTGGTGGCTCTTTATGGTGGTACATGTGAGTAGTATTTGTTGGGTCAGGATTGTCATCTTCTTGATATATGGTGTCTAGGGTCGTCGTCTAGAGCAGCGAGTCTATACACAGCACGTCTGTACCATCCCTGCACATCTGAGCCTCGACACCCCCATTGTACCTGTGAGTCCTGCGCTGGAGCTGAGTGTGCTGCCACGCCAGAGACTGTATCGGTTCTCTGAGATAGTCGAGTCCATATGTTTGCTGTGTCTCTGTGTTGATCAGCTATTGTTTCCTTTGTTTTCATTCTGTTTCGAGTGAGACGTCATGCACATTGCACTGAGGAGCACCCACTGTAGAGAGCACGACACACTATCCGTGCTACATGTGCTCTCATTTCTGGCACGCCCGATGGGACCTCAACTGAAGTCTCACTCTCTGTTGAGGTACAAATACAGAAGCTAGCTGGTTTTTACCTAGCTTCGCCTACTTTGCCTTGCATTGTGCAGCCTGCTATCTGGTCCTCTCTTACCTTGGTCCAACCAGCTCTCGTCCTGGTCTAGGCCTTCCTCGTCCCTGGTCTAGTCCCTCCTCGTCCCTGGTCCAGCCTGGTGGTCTAGTCACTTGCCCTGGTCTAGTAGAGTCTAGACCTGTGTTCAGCTAGTTAAAGGTCTTCTTGCCAAAGCTTGGTTGGGTTTGTGGTCGCTGCATGACACATACAAGGCGGTCATTAGAGCGTCAAAGCGCACTACTGAGTTCTCTGAAGTCCTACAACAGAAGACGACCCTTGGTACCTAGTAGAAGTCCACCAACCTCATCACCCATACCTCCACATACGGCATCACGCATTCCTCCATCCGGTTCCACATCTTCCAGGTCACCTTCCCCAGTAAAGCTCTCTCCTATTTTGTTACAGTAGGCTATTGAGCAACGGGCTCCTGAGGAAGAGGCCATGGAGGCATTGACTAGTGTTTTGGCCAAGGTAAACATTAAGTTTCCTACCTTCAAGGGACTCTCCTCAGAAGATGCAGACGACCATGCAAGGAGGTTTGTATTTCTCTGTAGAGGTCGTGGTCTTAATAGAGAAGATGCTTATTTGGTACTCTTTCCCTCTACCTTGGATGGCTTAGTAGATAAATGGTACAGTCAGTTTGCAAAGAACCATTCTACTACTTGGGCAGCTTTAAGACAACAATTCTGTGCAACATTCAGGCCAGGTGACTACCAGGAAAAGGTTTTGGATGAGTTGGCCAACATGGTGCTCCAACCAGAGGAGACTTTTGTAGAACTCATGACTAAAACCAAGTCTCTGGTTGCCAAGCTTCCTCTGCAGCCAGGGGAATTTATGGTTAAGAAGTGGGTGGAGAAGGCTCTTCCCAAAACTTCCCAGCAAAAACTCCGAGAGAGTTTTAGACCTGACGCCACTCTGGAGGAGTTTGTCGCGGTTGCTACTAGGATAGAGGGAGGTAGGAAGCTGTTCACCCACTCCAATCAGGTAGAAACCCCCTCAGTGTTTTCAAAAAGTCCTTCTGATCCGTTAACTTCTTTACGCAGGGAACTGGAAGCCCTAAAGTTACATCAAGCTCTTCAAGAGGAGGGTCCTTCTCTCTTCGACATGAGAAGCCTCCACATCACGAGGCATTGGAACAGATCAAGCGTGAGCTAGAAGAGCTCAAGTCTCAGCAGGAGACTAAGGCTATTGTTTGGTGTAGCTCATGCCGCTCTCCAGGGCACCCTCCATAGGAATGTCCCCTTTGGGTTTACTGCCACTTCTGTGAAAAGTCTGGACATGAGGACAAGGACTGCTACTACCTAAAGGGATTGCGACAAATACAACAAAGTCTTGGTCCTACTCTTCAACAAGGGCCAGCACCTGCATCCAACATGGTTTCTCCCTGTGGCCATCCGCACCATATGCCACCTTTGCTGACAACCCCTCCTATGCAAGGTATGCAGAGCACTTTTCCCTCTCAGAGCTTTTATCATACCCATGCTCCCTCATCACCTCAAAGCTTCTATGCCTCCATCTCCAACTCCATGTACCAGGAGCAAGGACCACCTCGCCCTTTGACTCGCCCTTTGAATCGGCCCATTTTGTGCTACAGATGCGGGGAATATGGGCATTACCAAAGCAAATGCCCCCTGCCAGAAGGGTCCCCTCCCTACTGTCATTGCCCTGAAACAAAGGATCACTACAGTAAGGATTGCCCTAAATTTCGTGCATCTACGGCTGCGAACCCAAGTCAAAGCCAAAATGAGTTTACCTTTCCCAAGCTCAATTTGATAGCAGTGAGCCCCACTCCTAAACCACCCCCTTCCGCCCATGTGGTTACCACTCAAGAGAAGTTGCAGTTGGTAGAGGAGCTAGCGGGCATCCTCACCCGGGCCCAAAGAGCCGCTCTCGGTCTTAGCATTCCAGCAAGTTCCAACTCCCCCACACATTCTCACACCAGTGGATACCCTGCCTTCAGTTGTTAACAAGCCTTCCCCCAGTGCCATGAAAGAATCCAAATCTTTGCTCTCCGATATTGATGAAGCTTTCTTGGAAGCAGTTTCCGATCTACAGAAGATCAAGGTACCAGAGAAACCACTGGTAGAACAGGAAAAGCTTACAGCAGAGATAGTCTTGAAGAACACCTTCCAACAAGGGTCCCTCTGACATGCTGCGACTAGATGCGAGTTTTAGAAGTGACACCCTTGCTGTTATTCAGTCTCTTTACCCCGGAGCAAGTCCTAGTGGCGGGCACCTCCCAGTGCGACCATCAGAGTCCTATATGATATCCGATCCTGCTGCTCCCCTCACTGATTATAGAAGCCGTTGTCTGACAATGTCCATCTTGGGGCAGCAATTTTCAGGAGTAATTGTGGATGGTGGATCTGGCATCAATATGATGCCTGAGTTCACTATGATGGCTTTAGGCCTGTAGCGTACTCAACTTGCCCCCTTCACAGTAACATTGGCCGACCAGAGGACAGATACCTGGTGGGCATAGTGGAAAAGGTGCCTCTGCAGGTACAAGATTTCACTTTTAGTTTGGATTTTGTTGTGATTCGTCTTCCACAGGTGGAGGGCGGATTTCCCTTGCTCATCTGTAGACCATGGCTGCGACACACTAAAGCACTTCATGATTGGGGAAACGATGCCATGTGGATACATACTCCTGGCTCTCCGATGCAACCCATTCACCTAGAAGGAGGCATGGATCCCGTTGTGCAACATAGTTCTTTGTCCCTAGCAACCAACCTTGAATTGGAACAGCCTACTCCACGTGACGAGTCAGACGAGGATCTGTTGGAGTGGTTGGATGCTACCAAATCTATGCCCTATTATAGAGTCTCTATTCACTCTTTGCCTGAAGATACACCCTCTTCCAATGTTTCCACAGTAACTAAACCTAATAGGCCACTTGAGCCAGCACAAAGGTTGAAGGTCACAGAAGCTACTCCCCGTGCGCCCTTGGTGGTAGCCTTTGGATCTGGTGAGCCTATGAAGAATCATAGAAGCAGAAAGAAAGAGAAGGTCAACAACCTTCAACATCAGCCCCATCGGTGTCTGCTTCTTCGACCATAACAAAGCTCTCCTGTGTGTCTAGCGAACTCCCTTCACAAAGCTTCCTCAAGACGGGATACAACCAAAACCATGTTGATTTCAAGCTTGATATATTCCCTAATCATGGTATCTCTCTGCTCCATCTCCCCTCACTACCCCTCTCTCTCCCTCGCCCCTACCCACCAACCCTCCCCCTACCTAGGCCTCGCCCCTTACCTACCCCTCCCCCTCCCCCTCCCTAGGCCTCGCCCTCCCCCCCCCCCTACCTAGGCCTCGCCCCCTACCTACCCCTTACCCTCCCCCTACCTAGGCCTTGCCCCCTACCTACCCCTCGCCCCCCTACCTAGACTCGCCCCCTACCTACCCCCTACCTACCCCTCGCCCCACTACCTAGGCAGACGAGCAAGATGAAGAACCTTTTGGCTGTTTCCTTGTGGCTTTCAAGCATTCACCTGGTTGCCATCCCGTTGCTGTTAATGCTCTTCAATCTGCCATCACGATGGAAAGTGTTGCAAGGTTCATCTGCAAGCATGGACCATGTCATTTTCCTCTCACTATGGTTATGGAAAATAAAGTTGCGTTGGATCCAAACCGAGCATATCTCTTTGTTGTGGAGCCTCATTCTGTTTTGCCAATTGGGATTCTTGGACTATGCAATCATATTGGGTTCCTACCTATTCAAAGGCTTAAGGCGTTTGCAAGCAGTGCAATGTTTTTAACTCCACTTTTTGAGGCATGTAAGGTAATGGTTGGGCCTAGCACCTGCTTCACGAAAGATGTACGGATGCAGTACCTAGTGGTTTTCTTTCACAGTTTCTTCAGTATTCCTCTCACCGAGACAGTGAGCGGTCTTGTGGCGGGCAACTTGTAGCAGGCTACAGTGTCACTTCACATGACACACAGTTAGTACAGTTGGTCTGGTCTGGTTCACAGTTAGTACAGTTGGTCTGGTTTGGTTCACACTGGACGGACTCTTTGGGCTGGGTAGTGACACGTAGCAGGGATACGAACGGTGGTCTAGGGGACATCGTGGCCAGGTCACCACCTCCATGGCCAGGTCACCACCTCCACTCAGTCTGGAGATAGACTTAGGTGGTTGCATTTATGAGCCGTTGGTTGCTCTTTATGGTGGTACATGTGAGTAGTATCTGTTGGGTCAGGATTGTCATCTTCTTGATATATGGTCCAACGTCGTCGTCTAGAGCAGCGAGTCTATACACAGCACGTCTGCACCATCCTTGCACATCTGAGCCTCGACACCCCCATTGTACCTGTGAGTTCTTGTGTTGGAGTTGAGTGTGCTGCCACGCCAGAGTCTGTATCGGTTCTTTGAGATAGTCTAGTCCATATGTTTGCTGTGTCTCTGTGTTGATCAGCTA
Source organism: Adiantum capillus-veneris (assembly GCF_014529385.1). NCBI lineage: Eukaryota > Viridiplantae > Streptophyta > Polypodiopsida > Polypodiales > Pteridaceae > Adiantum > Adiantum capillus-veneris. Next base: position 93,451,998 of record NC_140956.1, on the reverse strand, counting down.
TTGTTTCCTTTGTTTTTATTCTGTTTCGAGTGAGACGTCTCGCACATTGCACTGAGGAGCACCCATTGTAGAGAGCACGACACACTATCCGCGCTACATTGTGTTTCCTCCGTTTCTTCTGCTTTTTCTAGGCGCCCTGGCCCTGCTTATATAGATGCATATTGCTGGGTCGATCAACCTTCCATTCAGCCCACGATTCTGGAAAATAAGAATGGGATAAAGTCACTTATAAAATAAAGGTGGTTCCCACTCGCGGTCGGAAATTGGATCTATGCGGTGGAACATGCTCATACTGGGTACTGGATCATGATGCTTATGCTATGGGTTGTGCAATCAGAGGGTATGCAGCTACTCTAAGTGCCTGGACATGCATGGCCCGCGTACATGCTCACAAGGGTGCCAGAACACTTCCCAGGCTACCTAAACCCTAGAGGTAGGAACAACTTGTCTACATGCACATAGGGTTAGATGTGCACGTGACAATGTTGAGTGCAGGTTGTCTAATGTGCTGAATAATTCGCTTTTCTGGTTGAAAGGATTCCTTGAATGTCATAATCGGTTTGCTACTTTGGTTGGGCCTTTTTAGTACATAAACAGCTGGAACAGACACATGCGCTTTCTATTATGAAGCTGAATTTGGTTGGGCTTTTTCAGTCCTTATTAACATAAGCAGTGAGTGGGTAACAATACATCATGCGTAACAAAACTGTATTGTGTCTGTCCTACAAGGGAAATTCACTAGGTAAGGTGAGACTGGAACTTTCGCAAAAGTTCAATTCTCTATTGAGAGAAAATGACAGTTATGGCAGAACAGCGCTTGGCAATAGGTCATTTTTTGTCAGGGTTATCTATTCTGGATATTGCATACGCATACATCTATCAAGTGAATTGTGCTTTTCTGATGAGGTGTACTCATGACACGAGAGTCTGAAACAGGCACTTGTATTAAGAGCTGGACTGGCCTTGGGGGGACGCCCAAAAAAGAAGGGATCATTGTAGTGTCTTTTTATAGGGCCAGGCTAAGGATATATCAACACGGGCAAGTGATGTGGTTGAGTGCACATGCATCACCAATAACATAGCAAGAGTAGACAGACGACGTTGGTAAATTCCCTTTTGCATGGACATAAGTCATTTCACTTTGAATTACTTGGTTTGACTTTTATTTTGGTTTCTCATTACAATTCAACAGGAGTTTTGGTGCCTTGCTTAACTCATTTTTTGTGTGCTGCACATTTTCACTTGAATTTGTCTCTTAGGGTGAAGCTGCTCTATCGGATGTACTTGATTGGCTCTGTTTAAACGTACCAGGGGATGAACTGCCCAAAAAGTTTTCTTCTGGTGGTGTGAATGTGGATATGGAAGGTATGTAAATTCGCTCCTTTTAGGTGGCACAGCCCCATTAGTACACCTTCAGTACCTAAGCAAGAAACTTAACATGTATCTGTGTGTGTGCTAGCTTTATAGTATTATGCTATATATATAAAGTTTTTGATGGCTTCAAATGATACTTTGCATTTTACGTATTTAAATGTTAGAATAGAAGAAATGTGCAGCAAATGTCCTGAAGTCATACACTCCAGCGTTCTCATTATTTTCAGTTCAAAACATATAGGTACTTATGTTAAAACATCATGGACAAGCTTACTATAATAAGATATCTTGATATTGGTATTTGGGATCTCTTCTTACTTTTTCCTTTGCTGCTTAGGAGTAGTTTCTATTCTTGTGCCAGTGCAACTGTCAACACCTGTTGTTGTGATGAGAATGTTCATGAATTTATTAGATTGTCATGTCAAGTGCTTTTAAAATGATGGACTTATGCATGATAGATCTATCTGGAGTGTAGGAGCATCTGTGCAATTACTGGCTGCAGCTAAGGAAGATTGGGTTCCTCCCAACTCAACACCATGTGACTTTGGTGACCAAGATGATGAACTAGGACTTGTGGTCAAAACTACACCTAGTGAAGAAAATGAGCAGGACAAGGATATGAAAGCAAAGCAAGCAGACTGGATTCGGCAGTATATGAATCAGTTAGCTGAGGTGACTTTCCATTGCAGTGAAAGGAAGATCTTTTTGGTAAAAAATGTTTCAAATTGGTTAAGCTCACCAAGCAATAAAATTGAAATGAAATATAGGAGGATGAAGGTAGCAGCCCCTCAACAAGCGGTGGTGCTGATTTAGATTGGGAGGTATTCAGCTGAATCACAAGTTAAGTTTTTGTTTTAATTTCATATGATTGGGCAACCAACACGTAGTGTATTTGAGTTTGCGGCGGTGTGATATTTTTTTCTATATTCCTAGATATTAGGATGGGTGCCTCAGTTTTGTCCGTTGCCAGTATCAACAAGGCCCTTAGGTAAGGGCGGTTATCAGGTCCTGTCAATAGGACCCTGGGGTCATTTGTGGGCTATATCTTGTGTGATTATTACGCTGGTGGTATGGCATGCCAGGCCTTGAGGTGTGGCATTAAGCCGGAGTAGCTGCAGGATCCCAAGCTTGGGGGATGAGCCAGTTACGCTCCATGGCTGGTATGCGACTGAATGTCTTCCCTTATGCCATTTTATGCGCATGTTTGGCTTGTCATGTCATGTGTGCAGAAAGAATAACATGGGTATTAGAGCAGTTTCCTGCTCTCTTACACATGACATGGCAATATGTAGGAAACCACTAGAGCCCATGGGATCGTGATGGTTTAGTGCAAGAGGTCCGCTCGCCTTCCGTTTAAGGTGGTACGGGATCTTCTAGTGGGAGAATAGGACATGGGGCACATGCAAGCTAGGGCTATTTATGATAAGTTTTGTTTTCATCTCTTTCCATGGATTCTCGCTTGTGTGCTGATGTTGGCAGGAGTCACAGGGCAATTGAAGCTTGGCTTAAGGCAGCCTTGAGGGAGTTCTGGGGAATGCTAGCATCCCAATGCATAGCCAGGATTGGCATAGGTCGTCGATAAGTGAAGAGAGAGGACCTATTCATGACTTTGGGTGTTTTTTCGAGGTAAGAATCCATGAGACGGGATGGTATCTTGCAAGCTAGGGAGCTTGCAGATCCCTAGGGCACAATTAGATGAATAATTGACAGACAACAACTCCCGTCGAGGAATCTTGGCCAGCTCTATAGAAAGATTCACTTAAAATACTTCACAACTTCAAAATCTCAGTTCAATTTGGTCGACACGGCCGGCCCGGCGTAGTTCCGTGCCCAGAGAGATTGGCCCAAAAGACTGGCGCCCCTTTTGGTATTTCTTTTATATTAATCTTTGAGCAAAGTACAACTCCCGTAGGGTCCTCCGCTCTCAAACTCTGCGTCTAGATGCCTTGAGAAGCGAGGTCCTCAGGGCTCTTTTATTCTTACAAGGGATGCCAAAAGGAGAACCCCAAAATCAGTAAAACTCAAAAGCAAAAGTTCCAAAAGCAACTGTTTCCAAAAATCTGCAATAAAAGCAGTCAGCGTAATTTATAGAATTTCCATACAGCGCAAAAAGCGGGCATGTCCGTACAGTCTGCCACGTCAGCCCATCGGCGATAAATCCGGGTGATCCGTACTGCTGCCACGTCAGCGTCCGTACCGCCTGCCACGTCAGCATGTCAATGCAGAATCTGGAAATCCGTACTGCTGCCACGTGTGTGTCTGGGCAGAACTGCCACGTCATCAATTTGTGACATACCCCCCTCTTGAAAGAATTGTAATCGCCCTCAATTACGCTTGCAAACAGACAAAGGCCATAAACTGTCTTAGTAGACACTGACTGTTAGTACCGACGCACTAGACACGACACATCTAGCACATGTACCAAGACGACAGTCACATCACTGCACATGACATCACAAGACATCACATGACAATCAATCACAAAAACATTCATTCCAAATCTCAGACCATGACTGCCAGCAACGTATTTAGTAACCACATCTAGATCCATTCCGGACCTCACCGATGTCAGATTAACTAATCCCCTATTGCAATCATGTCTATAGAGATTTTCGCCTCAAGCACTGTCGTGTGCAAGTAGTCATTCGCCTCGCACACGATTCGTCTCAAGCACTGTCGTGTGCGAGAATCATTCGCCTCAAGCACTATCGTGTGCGAGAAATCTTTTCCGGGGATCCCAATCCATATTTAAGTTCATACTGACAGAGTGGTCTAGTCATTCATTCCATTGAATCAGTCGTGCTTCATGATTCGTTATCAGGTTCATTTGGGAGCTGTCACTGCTCCATCTCATTCTTAATTCTGCTCTTTTTCTAGAATTAACAGGATCTTTCATAAAACATTAGTTTTATTCAAAATTTAAAATCATCTTTCAAAAAGTATTGTTTCATAAATTCATAAAGCAAAATAATGCTAGTTCAAAAAATCTATTCTGGAATGAGTATCGCCTCGTCCTGCTGTCCTTTCAATCTGCCAGTCATCCTGATTCTTGTGCCTTTTTGGGGCACCGTGTAGCGATATGTTCTTGTTCTCCACATTCAAAACACTTTTTTGCTTTGAAATATTAATCTCTTTGGTCTTCTGTCAGTGAAGGTCGTCTATCTCTTCGTCGATTGTTTCTGCTATGACTTGTTGAAGGTTCATCTGATGGGTAAGTCAAGTTACCCGAATGTATAGCAAATCCCCGCTTCGTATGTCCCATCAACTGTTGTATAGACTCGGACTTCCTTTCGAGACAGTAGTCTCGAGTTTCTTTGGGAAGTCAAAAACAAAACCGTTAAATCTACTTTTTTAAAACTAATATTCTTAAAGGATGAAACATGTAGAAAAATTTCCCAAAATCTTTTACAATAAGAATCTAAAGATTCTGTCTTGACCATCCGAACATGGTTCCAGTCAGTAATCACGTCTTGTTTGTATTCTTGTGTGAGCCATGAAGAAATAAAGAGTTTCTTAAATTTCAACCACTTTGTCGGGGCTGGTTTCCTTAACAACATAGTGGATCACCATGTTCGTGCATGGCCTTTTAGAAAGGATGCTTGCCGTCTGATCTTGGAGTGCTCTGTATAGCGGCCAATGCTGTGTCAAACTGTTGGACAAAGGCTAAAGCCTTGTGAGCATCTCGAAACCTTGAAAAGTGCTCAAACTTTACTGCCTGTCTTCCCTCTTTGAATTCTTTGGGCTTTTTGCCCTTGTCGTCGAGGAAATCATATTGATTGGCTCTGTAAAAATGCTTTGTTTTTGCATAAAACATGTGATCTGTCCGTCATTTCTTGCCCTTCCTGTCCTCATCACTCGAGTCAGAAGAAGATGAGGTCGAATTGGGCAATCCTTCGAAGCGTACACGCTTCTTCTGCGTTTTGGCATTTTCAAAACTGGATTTTTGACCCAAGCAATCGAGGAAACTAGATCCCTTGTTACGTTGCTTCGGTTGCTTTTTCGACGGCTTCTTCGTATCCAGAAGCTGATTGATTAGGGCTTGGACCGCATCATAGAGTCTTCTTCAGTAAACATTCTCGGAGTAGGAGGCTTCTTGATTGCCGGTTGGAGTGGTGGCTCGGTGGCTTTCTGCCATTGAGTGTGCACTTCAACGATGGATTGCTGGGACAAAAATTTTGCAATCTGAGGGTCTTTCGCAAATTGAATCATCTACTTTATGCACTCGTCAACCTGCTATCGACGCTGCATCTCTTGAAGTTCATACTGAGTAGGCCGAGGTGTCCCGTACTCTTCCTTTGTTAAATCGTTAAAATCTTCTGCACGGTCTTCTCCCGCATCAGCAGATGCGGAAGAAGTCGACTGATTCTTGTCAAAATCCATATGTGTTGTGAGAAAAAGTATCGGATTTCCCAATAGAAGAGAAATCGGCCGTGCTTTGATACCACTGTAACAAACTTGGAGCACCCCAAGTTTAGATTCTGTTGCGACATGAGAAAGATTCACTTAAAATACTTCACAACTTTAAACCTCACAAATCAATTTGGTCGACACAGCCCGGTGTAGTCCTGTGCCCAGAGAGATTGGCCCCAAAGACTGGCGCCTCTTTCAGTATTTCTTTTATATCAATCTTTGAGCAAAGTACAACTCCCGCAGGGTCCTCTGTTCTCAGACTCTGCGTCCAGATGCCCTAAGAAGTGAGGCCCTTAGGGCTCTTTTATTCTTACAAGGGATGCCAAAGGCATAACCCGAAAATCAGTTAAACTCAAAAGCAAAAGTTCCAAAAGCAACTGTTTCCAAAAATCTGCAGTAAAACCAGTCAGCGTAATCTACAGAATTTTCGTACAGCTGTCAGCGCAAAACACGGGCCTGTCCGCACAGCTTGCCACGTTAGTCTGTCAGCCGAGTGTTTTGTATTGTTGCCACGTCAGCGTGCGTACCGCCTATCACGTCAGCATGCAGCGCAAAATCTAGAAATCCGTACTGCTGCCACACGTGTCTGGGCAGAACTCTTCCCCACCAAGAGCACACCAAAAACAGCCCCAAAAATGCCCTCTTCTTTCGCCGCACTAGGTGTCAAAAGCATAGTTACCCGGAACGCGGAACGGGAACGGCAACGGGATCCCCGCGGAACGGGGGAACGGCTAGGGGTCCGGAACGGGAACGTCGCGGAACGGGAGGTATAAAAAACACCCAAATAGTGCAATTTTTAGCTCCTTGTGTTTAAATACAAGGAGTATTAGAGTGCTTTGACTCTAATACTCACAAAAAACTCGTTTTGAAGACCATTCAACCTTGCTATGACTAGATGATGTGAGAGAGAGAGAGAGAGAGAGAGGGAGAGATTTGAGAGAGTGGGAGGGAGAGGAAGAGAGCTTGAAGGCTTGAAGCCTTGAGCCTTGAGAGAGTGAGTCTTGAGAGGGAGAGATCTTGAGAGTGAGAGGGAGAGCTTGAGCCTTGAGGATTAGCTTGTGAAGAGAAAGGGGAAGGGGGGTGCATTTTATGAGTCCTTGAGGCCTTGCACACTTTCAGAAGAAGCCCAAACATTTACTTCAATTTTTTCAATTTTTGCCAAATTTGTTTGTAGCCGTTGGCTGTTCCAGGGGCATTCCGGAACGGTCCGGGGGCGTTTCGGAACGTTCCGGAACGGCCGTTCCGGTTTGCATTGGCCACCCGGAATGTCAGACATTCCGCGACGTTCCGGAATGTTCGGGAAGAGAACTGCCCCCCGGAACGCCGGAACGGGGGCTAGGGGGCGTTCCTCGGTAACTATGGTCAAAAGTCAATCTGTGACTATCTGTGAGTGATGTCCCCCAAAAGCCCCGTCCTCTGTGATCTTAACGTGTCTCCTTTCTACAAGCTGTCTTCCATGTGTATCCACTAATGTGAGGCATAGATTGCCCAGGGGCCTGATGTGTCTTAGAGTAGAAGATGATGCGTCTTCCTGTAAAACTATCCTCAAAAGCACCCACACCAAGGCGCATAGATCCATTACAATTCCAGGTGGCAACTTTGAGTGTGGTCCCATAGGTCTCACACCGTCATGTGGAGCGCCGTTCTACAATCACCACCCGACCATCTCTGTAGAAGGCCGTCTTTCCCTTCTCCCTTATCGCTTGAATCTCTGGCATTACCTCTCTCATATGACCTATGAGACTAGAAAGTTACAATGTGGTGGATCTGATACAAAGTCTGATGAACAAAATAAAGGTATTGTAGAATCCTAAGCTGCTAGATGTGAGCTAAGCAACTAGCTGGACTTGTGTAGGATATTAGTAGGGGGTAGGGGGTGAAGTGAATGGGGGGCTAGAGAGAGAGAGAGAGAGAGAGAGAGAGAGAGAGATGGAATGAAATGATATATTAACGTCTACAAAAGGCCAAAATGATCTATGAGACCAACAAGTTACAAACTGGTGAATCTAATACAAAGTCTGTGTGTTGAAAGAAGACTAACATCCTAAACAAAATGATGTAGTGAAAGTGAAAGTAGACAATCCCATCCATGTAAATAGAGTCTGTCTTCGAAGTGAAAGTATATCTTGTAGGACCACTTGCTCGTGTACTCTGAATTGTGGTGAACTGGAAGGAGACGTCGAGTGTCAAAAGGGCATGGTCCACTGCTACCCCAATGGGCCGAGGTCCAACTGTGAAGTCCTCAATATGGGAAAGAAAGCGCGGCGTGGCTATAATATATTCCACTGTGCTTGCCCCGTGACGAGTGGGAAGCTAGTAAACCCGGCAGCTGCTGGGAATCTCTGGAAGCCATTAAGTATGGCTAACCCATGTGCGGTGCCCATATCTAGCAAGTATCTCCCATACTCTGTACATTCTGTATCCCGTGAGCATGTGTCCAGCCCATGTCTATGGTGTCCAGCTCTCTCAACATCTCCTCTGAGGTATCGTAGAAGACTGTCTGGTGGTTGCCCATTCGGGCATTGAAGTCCCACGGGAGAATGATGTCCCCATCCCTAGAGAACTCCCATATGTCATCATCAAGCACAAAGAAAGGAGACTCTCCGCTAGGTGACGCATAGGTTGATGTACTTGGTGCAAAGTAACATATGGCAATATAGAGAAATCTGCCTGTTGTCAGCCTTCAATCTCACCCACATGTACTCAACATGATCGTCTCTCCGAATAATATGTACAAGCGACTGCAAATCTTTCTTGAAAAAGGCCCCCCCCCCCGGAACCTCTACTCCCATGCTCAGATCTTGCATCTACTTGATGAGCCGTCTCCCATCTCTATCCAGTCACATGTGGCATCATCTGACCCGGGGCTTGGTGAGTCTCTGAATAGAACACAATATCTCTGTCTCTAAAGCTGTTCTCAAAGGCACCCACAGCAAGCTTGAGAGACCCATTGAAATTCCACACTGCTATTTTAAGTTTGGTCCCATAGGTCTTCAACCGTCATGTGGAACGTCACTCCATGATGACCACCTTCTCTTCTCTATAAAAGGCTATCTTTTCTTTTTCGCTTGCCGCCCTAATCTCTGGCATAACTTCCTGCATGTGGGCAATCTGTGATAGAGTGAGATCATCGCCAAGGAATATGCCGGTCTTCTTCAATGTGGCCCTTTTGTTCAAAAATTCTTTCTTCGCCTCAATAGTGGGAAAGAGAAAAATGAGAGCATGTTCCTTCAATATCTCTCCAACACCTCCACTTCTTTAACCGACTCTCCATACCTTTGTGTGCGTTGGTTTATCTATTCCCATCAACTCCATGAGCTCCCTTACTTCTTTCTTGACTTTATCTTGATCTTTTAGACTGGTAACTCTCACATGTACAGCACGCCAGATATGAAACGAAACGATATATTAACGTCGTCAAAAGGCCAAAATGACCTATGAGACTAAACCGATACAAACTGGTGAATCTGATACTATGTTTCGGCATTAAAAAAAATGATGCTAAAAATGAATTTCGGAGTGCTACTAGCTGGTACTATGTGGGATATGTGTGATCATTGATACAATGGGTGCCTAGTACAAGAGGGTGATATAATGGGTTATGAGTCTATCCTCATTTGTACTCTGGATGTCGAGATAGCATGGCTCAGATCCTCTATTGCAGTCTCCATCTATGTTGTGGAGAGAGAGAGAGAGAGAGAGAGAGAGAGAGAGAGAGAGAGAGAGAGAGAGAGAGAGAGAGAGAGAGAGAGAGAGAGAGAGAGAGAGAGAGAGAGAGAGAGAGAGAGAGAGAGAGAGAGAGAGAGAGAGAGAGAGAGTTCCCATGCCTATTTGCAACAGTTTTGGTCCGCCATCTGGGATTTACATGCGGCTCGTCGTATTTCTTTTTTCATGTGAATGATTGCACATGCGGGACTGCCAGTTGGGACTTGGCTAGCTACTATGGGTCATGATCCGTTATGTACTCGTTGTCCTTTGCGACTACTTGAGTCACCTGCACACTGTCTTTGGTCATGCTCAGCTTCCCATGTAGTGTGGCTTGCAGTTTGCTTTCTACTTAGCAGAGCAGGTGTTCAGAATGGATTTCTCACTTGGGGATCTGTCTCATGGTTGATGCCGATGCCTGGCCCGCATCTTTTCTACGAGGGCTCAGACATAGATCCAGCCTTTATGCTTACCTCGACTGGTTATCGGCGAGGGACTTTGGCTATGCTACCACAAATTGCTTGGAAGGGGGATTCTCAGACACGTGATGAAGTTTTTTCAGTCATCACTAGTATTACACTATGGAATGTTTGGAGAGCTCGTTGTCTTCACATTCTAAGTGTGGCTCCACAGCTCCTTCAGGATACCCTCACTGCCATTTGGCTGGCCATCATTCACACCCTGATTTGGTAGTGGGATTCTTCCTCAGGTACATCTCGAGCAGCCGAGGCTCGCCGATTTGCCTTCCTTCGGCGTTGGGCCCGATCCCCACTCTTCTTCACACTTACAGGTGGCCAGATTACGTGGCATTATGCCCCTCCTCGGTGGTTTCTCCTCCACTCATCACACCGACCACCATGAGATTGTTCTAGTCGAGTTGTCACTATAGTGGCTCTCCTCCTTACATTCAGCTTGTGCACCCCACGTGATAGGCTATTTTGGCATCCGCTGGGGATTACATTGTACTCAGTAATATACAGCCCTGACTTTTTCCAAAAAAGAGAGAGAGAGAGAGAGAGAGAGAGAGAGAGAGAGAGAGAGAGAGAGAGAAATGAAATGAAATGTTATAGTAACGTCTTCAAAAGGCCATAGTGACCTATGAGACCAGAAAGTTACAAGGTGGTGAATCTGATACAAAGTCAGCATAACGAAAATAACCTAACAACAGTACAAAACAAAGATATATACTATGGGATCCTAGATTGGTCGATGTGAGCTAAGCAAAAAACTAAGAAAAAATGGGCGGCTTATCACAAAAAATCTAGCATCGGTCGTTGGCGAATCTCATCGATTTCCTCCATGGTTAGTAGTCTGACCGGGCGTCGTGCATGCCTGGCCAGCGTGCTCCGAATCTTTTGACGTAGCCTTCGTCGGTGCTGTGTAGTCCTTCGCAGTCGTGGGCGTGTGGATTTCCCCAGTTCAATCGCTCGGTCGATCAATGTGCCTCTGGTGTGAGACAAGGGGGAGCTCTGCTGTGGGAGTGGCTCTTGCGGCTGTCCCGTGTCTGCTCTGAAGAAGTCTATGATCCGTCTTTGAGACCTGCTAGCCCTGCCATTCATCAGGCTCTCTCTGTGTCTGCGCAGCTCGAGCAAGAACAAACCTAGGCATCTCTGATCTTCGTATCCCATTACTCTTGAGAGTGGTCCAAAACCCTCTCTGAACAAGCAATGGAAGCGGCCTCGTATCTCGTAGTAGACAGGGCAGCGGCATGTATAATGCAGCTCTGTCTCAGGTTCCATGTCACACAAGGGGCATGTCCTAGCCTCTGCTGGTACTCCGCTGTATCTCCCAGTTTCAATCCGCAGCTGGTGAGACGATGTGCATAGTTGGCCAATAGCACATCGTATCCCATGAGACAAGTGGATATCCATGTATCTTGGTCTCGTCACAAAACCATCTTCCGTAAGTTGGAGAAGGTGGTCTCTGTAGAAAGCCATCTTCGTGCCCAATTCTTGTGCTGGTTGTATCCATGTCCTCCTTGTGTCTAGCTGGGTCAGGTCTTGGCGGATGAGCTTGGTGATCTCCGACCGTGTAAGAATGAGAGATGGTGCATCCAATGAGTACTGGAATGGTGGCAGCCTGTCTATGCTGAACCCATGCGCTTGAAACCATGATGTCATCTCCCCATACCAGCATGTTGTATCTCCTTGTATGGCTAATTGTCGAGAGGACTCAAGTGCTATGCGAGCATATCTGTCTCTGGGAAGTTCCCATGTGCAGTTTATGAAGGAGACTGATCTGGTGAGCGCCTCCACCACTAGTGGGGGAGCCGCTAGCTCTGCGCGGATAATGGCCCGTGGTACTGATGCCTTGGCTCTAATGAGCCGCGAGATCATAGAGACGAGAAGTTTCTCCATGTTCCCCCATCCGTCTGTGCGACCCGGCTTCTCGTGGTGATCCAAAGAAGGTCCCCATATCTCGGCCCCATAGAGCAATGCTGAAGCCACCAAGGTGTCAAAGAGCCAGAGCTTCGTTCGGGGCTCCTGAAACTGAACCTGCGAACACATCCTCTCCAATCTACCCAATGCTGCGTGGGCTCTAGTCAGTCTGGTCTGTGCTGCTCTTCTGAGTGAGAATGTAGGTCCGCTGAAAACCACTCCAAGGTAAGTGTAAGCGTCTGTGTACTCCACAGTCTCCTGGCCGTATGTGAGTGTAGGTGCTGACCTCCTGATCCACTGTGGGGTGGTATTAAACTCCATAACCTTGGTTTTACCAAGGTTGACAGACAAACCACTTTCGTGGGCAAACCTATGCAGAGTATCCAGTTGACGTTGCATTCCCTCTGGGGATTCGGAGATCAACACAATATCATCAGCATATAACAGAAGTGGAATCCATGTCCCTGCCAGCTGTGCACCTTTATCCCCATCGCTGTCAATGTAGTCAGAAACCTCATCCACATACATACCGAAAAGAGTAGGAGAGAGCGGGCAGCCTTGCTTCACCCCAATAGTGGAGTGAACCGGTGTAGAAAGTCCTTCCGGGGTGCGTACATGCCCTACTACTGATCTGTACAATGCCATGATCCCCCAAATGAGCTCTGTGGGTACTCCCATTTCCTATAATCTGCGCATCAATCTAGCTGTGGGTGCTGTGTCAAAAGCTTTGCGGAAGTCCACAAAGCTACAATAGATCCGTCTCCCATGAGATCTGCCTTCCTCGATGATGGCCCTGAGTGTGAAGATATGGTCAAGAGTAGAGAAGCCTCTCCTGAACCCTGCCTGCCCAGTTGCACGCATTCCTTCCCTCTCTGCCCATCTACTCAGCTGTTGCTCAAGAATGGATGCATACAACCGTGCCAGTGTGTGCCCAATCATAATAGTGCGATAATTCTCAGGCTCGGTGGGGTCTCCTGCCTTGAAGATAGGTACGATCATAGAGAGAGAAAAGAAAGAAAGAAAGAAAGAAAGATTTTTAACGTCTATGTCAGGCCGAAATCGGCCTATGAGACAAATCAAATGTACATGGTGTGTATGTCATCCGTCTATCGGAAAGACAAATGAAACAAAACTGATACAAAACTGAACTGAATGTAGGTAGGTAGGGGAGTATCTGAGGAGGGATGGAGCTCTATCTCTAGGGGTATATGCATGTCTATATGCTCAAGGTAGTACAATCATGAGAATGAGAATGCATCAAGCTATCTAGCTCCATCCTGTACAAATGGGGGGATGTAAGATGTGGTACATGGGCGGGGCTGGTGCCAAGGCTACCCGGATGAAAGCTGTCGGGCGGGAGAGAGAGAGAGAGAGAGAGAGAGAGAGAGAGAGAGAGAGAGAGAGAGAGAGAGAGAGAGAGAGAGAGAGAGAGAGAGAGAGAGAGAGAGAGAGAGAGAGAGAGAGAGAGAGAGAGAGAGAGAGAGATAATGAAATGAAATGTTATATTAACGTCTTCAAAAGGCCAAAATGACCTATGAGACCAAAACGTTACAATTGGTGAATCTGATACCATGTCTGAGTACGGAAATTACCAAGTTACAAAGAACTAACACTAAAACACTAAGGCACTAAGGAGAAAGGGAATAAGGGGGGGAGGGAAGGGGGGTTTGTGGGTTCAAATGAAATCTCTCATCGGTTGCTGTCGGATCTCATCGACTTTCTCCATGGTCAGAACTCTGGTTGGGCGTCTTGCATGTCGAGCTAGAGTGATCTGTATCTTCTGTTGCAACCTTCGTCGGTAGTGGGAGCCCCCCCGAGGTCGTGGACGTCTGGATCTGCTAAGTTCAGTGGCTCTGTCAAGCAGTGTACCTCTAGTATGAGTAGGCTGTAATGACTGCTCCGTTTGCTCTCCTCTGTCTGGTGTAAAGAACTTTGTGATTCGTCTCTGAGACTGTCTTTCCCCTGATGTCCTCAGCAAGCTCTCCCTAAGTCTGCACAGCTCTAGCAGGAACAATCTGAGACACTTCTGATCCTTGTACCTCATGACTCTAGAAAAAGGTCCGAACCCTTCTCTGAACAAGCAGTGGAAGCGTCCGCGTATCTCATAGTATGCCGGGTAGTGGCATGTGTAGTGCAGTTCTGTCTCTGGCTCTAAGTTACGTAGGTGACATATCCTGGCTCCTGTCGGCACCCCTCGGAATCGGCCAGTCTCGATCTGGAGCTGATGTGAGGATGTGCGTATCTGTCCAATAGCGCATCTTATCCCATGAGATAAGTGGCCTAGTCACAAAGCCGTCCTCCGTGTATGGTGGCCTAGTCACAAAGCCGTCCTCCGTGAGTTGGAGAAGATGCTCTCTGTAGAAGGCCATCTTCGTGCCCAACTCCTGTGTCGGTTGCATCCATGTGCTCGTGGTGTTTTGTTGAATCAGATCCTGACGTATGAGCCTCGTGATCTTTGTCCGTGTGAGAGACAAGGAGGGTGCATCCAAGGAGTATTGAAGCGGAGGTAATCTATCCATATTGAGACCATGCGACTAGAACCATGATGCCATCTGTCCATACCAACATGCTGTATCGCCTTGTAGAGCTAGTTGTCGAGATGACTGCAGGGCAAGCCGAGCGTATCTCTCTGGGGAGATCCCATAAAACGTGCATAAAGGAAACTGATCTCGTCAATGCCTCCACCACGAGGGGGGGGGGCGGCTAGCTCGGCTCGGATAATCTCATGTGGTACTGAGGCCTTAGCCCGAATCATCTGAGCGATCATAGAGACCAGAGGCCTCTCCATCCATCTCCATCCATCTGTATTACCAGATCTCTGAGGGTCCCCATACTTGAACTTCATAGAGCATAGCTGGAGTCACTAGAGTGTCAAAGAGCCATAGCTTTGTTCGCGGTTCCTGAAACTGAACCTGCGAACACATCCTCTCCAGTCCTCCCAAAGCTGCATATGCTCTCGTCAGTCTAGTCTCTGATGCTCTTCTTAGTGAAAACACCGGTCCACTGAATACTACCCCAAGATAGGTATATGCATCTGTGTACTCCACAGTCTCCTAGCCATACATAAATGTGGGTGCCGACCTCCTGACCCACTGTGGTGTGGTGTTGAACACCATAACCTTGGTTTTTCCCAGATTGACCGACAATCCACTGTCACGAGCAAATGTATGCAGAGCATCCAAATGACGCTGCATCCCCTCTGGGAGGTCTGAAATCAGCACAATATCATGAGCATATAGTAACAACGGAATCCATGTCCTTGCTAGCTGAGCCCCCCTGTCTCCCTGCCGCTTTACATAGTTTGAAAAGTCATCCACATACATCCCAAAAAGAGTCGGGGATAGTGGGCATCCCTGCTTTACTCCAATAGTGAAGTGGACCATGTCAGACATTCCCTCAGTGGTGCATACCCGTCCCATCACTGTTCTGTATAGAGCCAGAATACCCCATATTAGCTCTGTAGGCACACCCATGTCCTCTAGTCTGTGTATAAGTCTGGCTCTCGGCATTGTGTCAAAAGCTTTGCGGAAATCCACAAAGCTACAATAGATTCTCTTGCCATGGTGTCTACCCTCCTCAATAATAGCTCTGAGTGTCAGAATCTGGTCAAGAGTGGAGAAACCTCTCCTGAAACCTGCTTGCCCTGGTGCTCTTATTCCCTCTCGCTCTGCCCATCTACTCAGCTCTTGCTCAAGGACGGATGCATACAACCTAGCTAATGTGTCGCCAACCATGATGGTGCGATAATTCGCGGGAATCATGGGATCTCCTGACTTGAAAATAGGCACAATCGTAGACATACTCCAGGTCTCCGGGAAACCTTCATACATGGCTTGATTAAACATCATAGCCAGGAGCTCTGCAAGCATATCTGGCATTGATGAAGTGCTCTGCTACCAGACCATCATGATCATGCGCTCTCCTTGTCTTCATCCTGTCAATGGCTTTCCTTACCCTCTCGGCAGTAAAGAAAGAACATGTCTCTGGGCATGTCTCTAGTGGGTCCGGCAGAGGTGGTTGCCCTGATGCTGTGTAGAGAGATGTGGCATATTCCCCCCATGTCTCAGTGGAGGTGACCGCGGGTGGTGGTGAATGCTCGTGGAATAGCCTCCATGCTTCGCCTGAGTCCTGACTTATAAATAGCTGATATAGATCCCGCTCTAGCTGAGATAGATAGGCCCTTTTCTTTCGTCGCACTAGGCGGCGAAAGATAATCCGTGACTGTCGATGTGTGGTAATATCCGTGAGCACTTCCCTCTGTAGTTTGATCCTCGTCTCTTTGCACTCCTCATCATACCAACTGTTCTGGGGCATGTTCCCAGATTGTCTCTGTGTGGGCTGGCTATGGGGGTATGCCTCTGATGCTGCATCATGGAGCGTCTTTGTCAAAATCTGAGTGAGTTCATCTAGTGGCCGTTTCGACTCCCGAGTGCATAGCTGCCTGTATATCTCATCCATATACACAACATCTGTCTCCCTCATGAAGGTATACCGAGTGTGTATGGGGACCATAGTTACCAGGAACGGGAAACCGGAACGGGAACGCGGAACGGGAACGTGAAACAAAATGCCATTCCCTGTTATGAGTACTCACGTTTGAAACACGGAACGGGGATTCGGAACGGGAACTTGAAATGGGAACGGGGAACGGAGACCTGAAAACGGCCATTCCCTGTTACTATGATGGGGACCCCACCTAATGGAGCTGTGCTGAACTGAAAAGTCAGGGTGAAAGACACGATAGCATGATCAACTGTTACTCCAACTGGCCTAGTGCCCACCATGAAATCCTGAAAGAATGGGATGAGACCCTGCTGGGCCATAACATAATCCACTGTGCTTGCAGCATGTCGGTGTGGAAAGCAAGTAAAAGCTCCGGCTGTCGAAAATCTTTGTAGGGCATTCACAATGGCCAATCTGTGTGCGGTTCCCATATCTATCAAGTATCTACCATACTCAGTGTATTCCTCATCTTGTGCTAGTCTGGATAGACCCATCTCTTTGACGTCCAGCTCCCTGAGCATCTCTTCGGAAGTATCATAAAATATTGTCTGGTGGTGGGTAGTCCTGGCATTGAAATCCCCTAGTATGATAATGTCACCATCCTTGGAAAACTCCCATATGTCATTATCCAAAATAGCAAAGGGGGATTTTCCTCTAGGTGATGCATATACTGACGTACTAGGAGGAAAGTAACAAATAGCAATGTAGAGGTATCTGCCCGTCTCTGCCCTGAGCCTCACCCACATGTACCTAGCCTGTTCATCCTTGTGTGCTATATATATCATTGGCTGCAGTTCCTCCGTGAATAGAACTGCCACTCCCCCTGAGCCCCGTCCTCGATGCTCTGATCTGGTCTCTTGTCTGCAGGTTGTCTCCCATCTATATTCGCTCACCTGTGGCATGGATTGTCCTGGTGCTTGATGCGTCTCAGAGTAGAAAATGATGTCTCTCCCCGTAAAGCTATCCTCAAAGGCCCCTACATCAAGACAGAGTGACCCGTTACAATTCCAGGTTGCCATCTTTAGTGTGGTCCCATAGGTCTCGCACCGTCATGCGGGGCGTCGCTCCAATATCACCACCTTTGCATCCCTGTAAAAGGCAATCTTCCCCTTTTCCCTTGCTGCTCTTATTTCCGGCATTACTTCTTGCATATGAGCAATCTGTGAGAGGGTGAGGTCATCTCCAAGAAAGATGCCCGTCTTCTTTAGAGTCGCTCTCTTCTTCAAGAAGTCTTTCTTCGCTTCCATGGAGGGGAAGCGGAGAATGAGTGCCCTTTCCTTCGAGGTTTCTCCGTTGCTCCCACTTTTCTTAGTGCCCACTCTCCAAGCCCTTGTATACGTCTGCTCATTGACCCCCACCAAGGTCATGAGTTCTTTCACCTCTTTGTCTACATTATCTTGGTCTCTATGGCCACATACCCTAACGTGTAAGGCTCGCACACGTCTCCTTTGTTCCTCTTCGAGTCCTTTGTTCCTCTGAGAGAGAGAGAGAGAGAGAGAGAGAGAGAGAGAGAGAGAGAGAGAGAGAGATTGAATTATCGTCCACGGAGGTCATATAGACCCATGGGACCAAAGCAAAACATTACAACGGTTCCTTCTAAGTGAAGGTGATCGTGATACATATTAGTTAGGGATTGAGGGTCCATTCAAGAGGTAGAAAGAAAGGGAAAAGCAAAACCTAAGGAGGGTCGGCTGATAAAAGGGTTGTTTTGGGGGTTCGAAACTCTTGGATGATGGCTTTGCCACCTTGATATCCTGCCCATTTACCTTGCTTGCGCGCTTCATGCATCTTCTTGAGCTCACTTACTTTACTCTTGAGTTGATTTGTGGTCAGTTCCTTAGCGATCCATAAGCTTTTTGTCACAAATTGGTGACGTGGCAGGCCGCTGGATGCACTTTGAGTGGGCAGCAGATAGACACACACACCCCGGCTGGCAGATCCCGGAAAGTCCGTTGGCATGCTGACGTGGCACTATCGTACGGACTCCCGGATTTTGTGGCGCATTTTCTGCTGACAGTCTGACATGGCTGAGCCTACGGAATTCCGTGATTTACAGGCAGCTGTACAGAGACTTGCTTTTTGCGCAGCTGAAATCCTACGCAATATTTTGAGAAGCTTTTGGGGTCAAATTGCTTTATTTTGCAAAGCTTTTAAAAGAACAGCTTCAGGGCCTCACAACTCAGAGCATCTGGACGAAGAGTCTGAGAGTGAGCGCCTGCCTACTCTTTTGTACTTTGAACACATATTAATAAAAAAAGAAATACCGAAAGGGGCGCTAGTCTATGGGGCCAATATCTCTAGGCATGGAACTCCGCCGGGCCGTGTCCAATCAACTGTGAATTGTGAACTGTTTTGAAGTGAATCTGTGCTGTGTCGCAGTAGAATCTTGACTTGGAGTGTCTAAGTTTGTTACAGTGGTATCAGAGCGCGGCCGATTTCTCTTCTACTGGGAAATCCGATCCTTTTCTCGCGACACTTATGGATTTCAACAACGAACAATCCACTTCCTTTGCATCTGGGGATGCGGGAAGAGATCGCGAAGAAGATTCTCACGAAGAGTACGGCCCGCCTCAGCCTACTCAAGCGGAGATTAAAGAGATGGAACGTCGACGATTGGTTGACAATGCGACAAAGATGATGATCAATCTTGCGAGGATCCGAAATTTGCAAAATTTTTGACTCGGACATCCTTTGACGAAGTGCACTCCCATTGGCGGAAGGCCACAGAACCACCCCTCAAACCGGCACTCAAGAAACCTCCTACTTTGAGGATGTTTATAGAGCAAGAATTGGAGTAGGTGGTTGATACATGAATTACTCAGCTTTTTGACGGGAACAACAAAGACAAAAAAGCACGACAAAAAGTAGAAGAAAGGAACTGACTTCCTGGGTTATTTGGGTCGTCAATCTACTTTTGCTTCGGCAAGAAAGCAAAAGAAGCGTGTGCGTTTTGAAGGAGTCTCGAGTTCTTCTTCTTCTTCTGACGTTTCTTCTAGCTCTTCCGACTCGAGCGAAGAAGACAAGAAAGGGAAAAAGCGAAGCAAAAAGCAAAGCTTCGGAAAGGGCAAGAAAAAGGAAAAGAAGCCTAAGTTTCACCTAGTTTCTGACAGTTCTACAGAAGACTCGTCTTCGGATAGTTCGGACTCCGACGATCACAAATTTTATGCAAAGAAGAAGAATTTCTATAAAGCCACGGATAGTTCGGACTCCGACGATCACAAATTTTATGCAAAGAAGAAGAATTTCTATAAAGCCAACCAGTATGACTTTTTGAAGGTTAAAAGCAAGAAAGTTCGAGAATTTAAAGAAGGTGGACAATCAATTAAATTTGACACTTTTTTTGGATTTCGAGATGCTTCGAGGGCTTTGGCCTTCATACAACAATTTGATATAGCTTTCTCTGAAGAGCATTACTTAGAGCACTCCAAAGATTCGGAGAGCTACCTCTTACTTCAAGGGAAATGCTCGAACATGGTGATCCACTCTTCTATTGAACAAGAAAGCACCAGTTAAATGGTTGAAATTTGAAAGGCTTTTTATTTCTTCTTGGTTGACGCGGGAGTACGAACGAGACATACGAACTGCTTGGAATCATCTCCGAATGACCAAGAAAGATACTTTGGACGCATATTGCGAGAGATTTTGGAGCTCTTTTCTATCCGCTTCTTCATTTAAGAAGATCTCGCTTAAAGAATAGATTGAGCGGTTTAGCTACAGACTTCCTACAAAGATTCAAGATCACTGCTTAGAACAAAAGTCAGATTCTATTCAAGAATTGATGAGTCTTGTGAAACGGGGTTTTACCATACATTCAGGCAGTCTGACTTACCCCACATATGAGATCATGACGTAGAGAACCGAACAGACTTCTAAAAATGAAAGTAGAAAGAAGAAGAGCCCCCAAGAAAGGAAAGATAAGGATGCACGACCCTGGCTCACTCTTCGGGAGAGAGCCAACTACATCAAAGCGGGGAAGTGTTTTGGCTGCGGGGAACAAGGACACATCTCTGTGAAGTGCCCTAAAAAGGCACAGAAAGAACAAGATGAAGAAAGGCCAGAGAGTTCGAAAGCAACTGAGGAACGTGGACGAAAAGGCAAGATGAAAGCAGGATTGGTTCCAAATTGCATGGGAACTGACCTAAGCACGATTGATGAGAGTACAGAACTTTTCCGAGCTTGGGGCAAAGTGAAAGATCAAGAAGCCCTGATTTTCTTTGATGGACGAGCCAAGGCCAACTTCATTTCACCTAAATAGGCGGCACGGCTCGAGATTACACCCGATCGGATGGGACCACAAGCAGAGGCAGTTCTAGCGGCACCCATCAGGGACGTGGCCATTACACCTATCATTGGCAAACTGCGGTTGCATTGTCAGGGGTATTTGGGGCACGAGGACTTCTACATAATGCCCTTGGAAGTTTGTGATGTTCTCCTAGGAGTCCCTTGGTACCATAAGAACAACGCCGTGGTTGATTATCGGGTGAAGAAAGCGACATTGACTTCTGAAAAGGGCCGAATTATTGTACTTGATGTGAAACTCAAGGGCGAGTCTATCCCTATTGTATCCGCTTCAGCCGTTTCGAAATTAATGAAATCTAGTCTGTTTGTTCACTCGATCTTTTTGAAAGAGTTGAATGATGATCATAGGACAAATATGTCTGATCTAAATAAAGAACGCCAAGATTTTCTCCACACTCATGCAGATTGCTTTTCTGAGGGCCTGCCAAGCGAGTTGCCATCAGCTCGTCCTGAGGATCATACCATTGATCTGATACCTGGAAGCACACCACCGAACCGGCCACCTTACCGTGTGAGCCGAGTTCATAATGAAGAGATTATGAACCAAGTGAGAGACTTCTTGGAAAAGATTCTTATCGAGCGGAGTACTTCACCCTACTGCTCTCCAGTGTTGTTGGTTTTGAAGAAAGACGGATCTTGGAGAACGTGCATTGACTATAGAGCTCTCAACAAAATCACCATCAAAAACAGATTTGTGATTCCTAGGATCGATGATATTCTTGACCGACTACAGGGATCCTCTTGTTTCAGCAGGATCGATTTGAAGAGCGGATATCATCAGATCCGAATCGTGTTGGGAGATTGTAGCGCGGATAATGCGTCGTGCTCTCTACAGTGTGGGTGCCCCTCAGTGCAATGTGCGTGACAATCTCACTCAAACAAATGAAAACTCTTTTAAACAGAATGAAACACAGAAACAACGGATAACAACACAGAAACAATGGATAACAACAGAGACACAACAGTGGACCAGAACATGTGGACTCGACTAGCTCAAAGAACCATGAACAGACTCTGGCGTGGCAGCACACTCCGCTCCAGCCCAGGACTCACAGGTACAAATGGGGTGTCGAGGCTCAGATGTGCAGGGATGGTGAAGCAGTGCTCTGTGTAAGACCTCCTCTAGACGACTACGTGCAAGATAAGATAGAACTGCCCCCAAAACACGACTACTCATATGTACAACCATAAGAGCCACCAACGGCCCATAAATGTCCAGCCAGCTAAGTCTATCTCCAAACTGAGTGGTGGTGGTGACCTGGCCACGATGTCCACTAGACCACCGTAGTCACCCTACCACGTGTCACTCCCAGCCCAAAGGGTCCGTCCAGTGTGAACCAGACCAACTGTAGCTAACTGTCCAACTGCCTGTCCTGTGAAGTGACTGTAGCCCTGCTACAGGTTGCCCGCCACAAGACCGCTCACCGTCTCGGTGAGAGGAAGACTGAAACTTTGAAATAAAACTACTAGTATGTTCAATGGTGAGTTCCTGGATCTGTCATCCAAGAGATAGAGTGGTGGCTACTGTTGCATCCGAAGGATCAGCTTCTGGAGGTGGGGCCATCAAATCGATTGTGGGGCCTTGCTGTATGTGAGCTCTCCTGTCAGTAAGTGGTTTCCTGAGAAATGACCAGCCACCTGCTGCTGAGCCAATGGTAGCACCTGTCCTGTAGTGTACTGAGGACGTCGAGTAACACAGCCATGCCGATGTGCTCCAGCAACTCCATCACAATAAGTCATATTTTGCATCTGATGCAATGGTGAAGACTGAAACCCCTGAGGAGGAGGATACTGTTGTTGTTGGTTGTAGTACTGAACGGGAACTGGAGTCTGTGAGTGAAGTCCCATAAACTGTTGAGAAGGACCGGTTGCTGCATGCTGCACTGGTGTACCTGCTCCAGTCCACCCATATCCCATACCCATCATCGTAGGCTGCGTTGCCCTATTTTCCTGTAACAGCAATTCTCTAAATCCTTGGAGTTGATTCTGAAGGTCACTAATCACTTGAGACTTTAATTTCAGGGCCTGCTGGAGTGTGAAAATAGTGGCATCCCTATCCGCGATGGCGCTCTCAGCAACCTTCAGAGCTCCCTCCATAGCTGCGTAAGTAGCTGCGTGACGCTGGTGTGTGGCTGCTAAACGCTCTGCTCCCAGCTCAATGGTGGCAATGGCTTGCCTAGACTCCTGCAATATATCCTCCGATAGCCGAAAAAATGATGTAGAGTCCGATCCTGTAGAAGGTCGTGTAATATTCAGGGTGAAGAGAGCTGGAGAGTGGTACAACTGGTGGGACTGGTGTGACAAGTGGCACTGCTCGCGGTGGACTAGGAGCATGCCTCTCTGGACTAGGCGCATGCCTCTCTGTCGAAGTAGAGATGGTAGGAGTGGTTGCCGCAGGACTAGGCATAGGAGAAGAAGCAATTGCCACTGGGACATGGGAGCTAGTCACTGTGGTAGGTGTAAAAATAGCAGCAGTAGAGAGAGGAACACACACTGTAGAAGTCACAGCTATGACATGCATAGTGTGATCTGGACCACCTGAACTTACCATCGAATCAGTAGTGACCGTATGCGAGGAACGTCGAACTGGTTGCTTCACTCGAAGCTGTTGGCTTTCGGAGACTGGTAGGGATACTAAAGATGCTACTGTGTCCTTCACTACCTTTGCCCTCTTTTTCTTTGGCTTTTCAGATAGATCCTTTGTTTGTTCAATATCTTTCCCTTTTTTCTTAGAGCTTTTACGCTGCATCGCCGCATCAACATCCATAGGACTAACAGGTATATTAATCACCCAGGCCAACATCGGAGCTGCGAAGCATTGAAAGCTAGATTGCACAGATTGCACCTGAGCTCTGAATCTTTTAGCCTGAGACTGTAAAGAGGTAAATAAAATTTGATGAAAGCCACATGGGATGGTGTGGATGAGGCAGTATAGGCCTTCGCAGTGTGAGAATATAGTAGGCACGTCACCCTTGCCCTTGCCCTTGCCCTTGCCCTTGCCCTTGCCGACTTTAGGATCTCTGACCAAAAAGTAATACTTGAAAATGGACCAGAGCTGTTTATTCCTTGCATAGCCAGCATGATTCGTACTGAGTAGTTCTTTGCATGCCTCGATTGTCGCATCTTTCGAAAGTTGGGAATAGGTGCGCGTAGCCGGTTTCACTGCAGGAAAAGTTGTCATCCCCAAGGCGTTACCTATTCGTGTAGCACTCAGTGGGTGTCCTCTGACTTGGGGAAAAAACTTGAGGAGTGCATGCACCATATCCATGGGAATATCCGAAGGCAGATCGATGTCTGCTAATGCTGACAATCCTAGCTTGTGTAGCTGGTCTTTTGATAGGACTTCTCGAAGCGACGGATGAGGCTGCTGCAGATGGAAGTTCAATGTGAACTTGGTTTGGGTCTTGGAAGGAGGCCGAGGAATTGGATGACCCAGTACCTGCATGATGGCTTTTCTCTTCTTTTGGTTCTTTACAGCTTCTTCTTCATCATCCTCTTCCTCTTCCTCGTTGCTCGAAGACTCGGAGTCGGAAGCAGAGCTTGATTCGGACTCCTTGTAATTTTCATCACTGTGATCAGTGGAGGACACATCAGTGAGGCCATGGTTGGATGTATCCACATCCTCTGCCTCTGCAGAACTTTGGGATGTCTCAGTTGGCCTTTCTGGAGAGAGAGCTTTTTTTTTCCTTACTTGCTTGCTTGTTCCAGCCATTGTAAAGAGAATTCCTAGTTGTGTCAATCTGCAGTGTGCAGTGCTAACTCTGAAAAAGCTTGAATACGCAAGAAACGAATAGCTTGTCCTTTCAAAGCGATGGAGGCAGCGGATGTGGAGTTAAAAAAGCTATGGCTGTTTTAAAGCACGCGATGGATTGAAAACGATGGGTTCTGATTGCTAATCGATGGATGCAGGCGGAATTGGGCGAGGGGTTTAGGTAGGTTAAGGGCGAGGGATGCGTATAGGATAGGGGCGAGGGAGTAAGGGAGGTAGGGTCGAGGGATATTTAGAGGATAAGGGCGAGGGGGAGAGAGTGGGTATGGGCGAGGGGGTTGAGGGTGGGTAGGGGCGAGGGGGAAAATAGTGGATAGGGGCGAGGGGGTTGAGGGTAGGTAAGGGCGAGGGGGAGATAGTGGATAGGGGCGAGGGGGGGAGAGAGTGGGTATGGGCGAGGGTGAGGGAAATAAGTGGATAGGGGCGAGGGGGGAGAGAGTGGGTATGGGCGAGGGGGTTGAGGGTGGGTAGGGGCGAGGGGGAAAATAGTGGATAGGGGCGAGGGGGAAGAGAGTGGGTATCGACGAGGGGGTTGAGGGTGGGTAGGGGCGAGGGGGGAGAGAGTGGGTATGGGCGAGGGGGTTGAGGGTGGGTAGGGGCGAGGGGGAAAATAGTGGATAGGGGCGAGGGGGAATAAGTGGATAGGGGCGAGGGGGGAGATAGTGGGTAGGGGCTAGGGGTTGGTATAGAATAGGGATGAGTGTGTTTGCGGAGAGGTTAGGGACGAGGGGTTTGGGGTTGGGATAGGTAGGGCGCAACGATCACACTCGGCACAAAGTGATAAAAGTGATAGCAGAAGCAAAGAGAAGGTACAAAGTGCTAATTTTTGAGCAGCTACAAATCTCGAGCAGATAAAAGGGAGGGTAATTTTGGCTCATTAGGAGATTAAGGTTCTACAGCAAAGCTGAAAGTTTAATGGCACCAAAGGTTTTTTCTGCTATTGGAATCAAAGTTCTTTGACATAAACACTGCCATATTCTTCCCCTAGACAGTATGGCATTGGGAGTCTCATCAAGTCAAGTCCTTGGTTACACCTTGTTCATTATCCCAATTGCCATCTAAGCAGAGTCCCCACAAGTCCCCAAGCAAATTCCACTTGTCAAACTGAACAAAACCACTCCGACGAGAAGCTTGACTGAAAGCTTAACTGGAAGGACCTTAATACTTAACCGCAAATAACAAGACATAGCAGAAATTGAGACAGTAACAGAGCATCCATTCTGGTGGAAAGCTAGTCGTGAGGAGAGCATAACTGAGACAGTAACAAAACACCCGTTCTGATGGAAAGATAGTGGGGAGGAGAGAGATGGGACATAGAACCTACAGATGGTGGGATAGTTGCAGACCCTTTACTCAGAGGAGTAATAGCACTTGATTCTGGAGCCATTTACCAGTGGCAAAGGAACGCCTTCCAAAGTGACTAACTGGACAGCCCCCTGTGGCAAAACCTCCTGTACTCTAAAGGGCCCTTGCCAAGCTGGAACCATCTTCTTTGCTTTTTTCAAATATTTTGCCTAATAGAGTAGCACCAATGTGCCTTGCGTTATTTTTGGCTTTCTGAGGTGGCGATCATGCCATGCTTTGCGACGAAGTTGTTCCGCTTGCAGAGCACGAGAAGCTAAAAGGCGGCTTTCATCCAATAAGGTGAGACGGGAGATAGAGGCAGATTCCGTGCCCCAACTTGCACGCAGACTGCCCACCCTAGGGGAACCGGAGTTGAACTCAAATGGAGCTATGGCTTCCAAACCGAAAGCGAGTTGAAAAGGCGTTTGATTCGTTGTTGCTTTGAAAGATGTGCGGTATGCCCAAAGAGTGCCGTGCACAGCCTGAGCCCACGATGCTGGATGGAGATGACATGCTTTCCTCAGTAGAGCGATCAGAACCTTGTTGGTGCTCTCGGCCTGTCCATTGGCTCTAGGGTAATAAGAGCACGACTTGCGATGAAAAATCTTGTAATTGGCCAGCAAATTTGAGATCATGTCATGGACAAAATGACTGCCTCTATCACTGGTGATCTCTAAGGGACATCCAAATCTGCATAAAATATTTTCATATAAAAATTTGGCCACTGTATTGCCGGTGCAATCTACTGTCGCTAGTACCTCTGCCCACTTTGTTGCATAGTCTGTAGCCACTAGCAGATATTTGCGATTACCTGGTTGAGCCGGGGGATATATTGGTCCCACAAAGTCCAAACCCCATCTCTCAAAAGGTAGCCACGCCATTGAGACCTGCAAAGTACGGTTGGATTGCTTACTCGGCTTCGGCCCACATCTCTGGCACACATCACAAACCTTAGAATATGCTATTGCATCCTTAAAAATGTAGGGCCACCACAGACCACTCTGTAGAATCTTCTGAGCAGTGATGTGACCAGGGTAATGGCCACCAGTGGGACCATTGTGGGCATCCTCCAGAATATGCTCCACCTCATGAGGCGAGACACAACGCTTCAGAACACCATCTGGTCCCGCTTTGTAGAGCTAGCCCCCGATCAGAGTGAAAGGCCTGGACTTCAACAACAATCTCCTCTTTTGCAGTGGGGATGCCCTCTCTGGGTATAGCCCAGTAGATAGAAAATGTAGGACCTCGCCGTACCATTCCGGTGTTGTATCTATTTTAAAAAGACTACTATCTGGAAAGTCATCCGCAATCCCGGTAGCTTCTTCGCCTGTGTAAATGCGAGAGAGGTGGTCAGCCATTACATGATGCTTACCAGGACGGAGTACCACTTCAAAATCAAACTCCTGGAATAGGAGGAGCCATCGCCATACTCGACCTGCAACCTGTGGCTTATTAAGCAGATAGCGCAAGGCATGGTGATCAGCGATAACTGTGAAGTGGACCCCTAGCAAATAGTGACGAAATTTGTGTAGAGCATACACTATAGCCAATCCTTCCCTCTCTGTGGTGCTATAGTTTCGCTCTACTTTGGTGAGCAGGCGACTTGCATAATGTACAGGGCGATCCAAGTTGAACTCTTTGCTAGGCTGAGTCAGCACAGCACCCACAGCCAGCAGACTGGCATCTGTATGCACATGAAAAGGTAGGGCCCAATCCGGGGCAACTAGAATAGGCGCTTCAGTGAGACGTTTTTTGAGGTATGCAAATGCTTCGGCCTCAGGTGTTGACCACCGGAAGGGAACAGCAGCACTGGTGAGCCGGGTCAATGGTTGAGCCACCTGTGCATACATACGTATAAACCTGCGATGATAGCCGGTGTGGCCCACAAAGCTCTGAACACCTTTGGGATTTATGGGAGGAGGTAACTTCAAGATGGCCACTATCTTCTCTGGGTCCGGTGCCAAACCTTGAGCAGACACCACATGGCCCAACAGTGTGCCCTCTGTGACCAAAAAATGACATTTGTTCGGATTGAGCTTCAAACGTGCCTCTCTGCACCTGAGGAAGACTGCAGAGAGCTGAGCAAGATGCTCCTTTAGATTTTCTACTGGGGTCGAACATTGAGCACCCGAGAAGGTGGAAAAGTCATCCATGAATATGCGAAGGTGATCAGTAAGCAGAGGACAAAAGATGAGATATACTATGCGATTGAAAGAAGGCGGTGCATTTTTAAGCCCAAAAGATATTCTAGTGTAGATGAAAATACCCCAGGGAGTCACAAAAGCTGTTTTGATTTGGTCGTCAGGATGTATTCCTAACTGATTGTAGCCGTTGAATCCGTCCATAAAACTATACAGTACATGGCCAGCGACATCTTCGAGGACTCTCTCCGTAAAAGGTGTCGGAAATCCATCTGGGATTGTGACCTTATTCAGAGCCCGATAGTCGACACAAACTCGAATTTTGTTGGACTGCTTCTTTGGGGCAATAACCATAGGAGACAACCATTCTGAGTGCTCTACTGGTACAATAATACCTGCTTCTTGCATTTTTTCCAACTCGATTTTGACTGCTTCTGCATACTTGGGATTCAGTTTGTAAGCACGTCCTCTGACCGGCTTAGCCCCCTCAACCAGAGGAATTGTGTGGACTCCTAGCTCTGCTGGGATTCCTTCTAAATCGTGGTAAGACCAGGCAAACACATCTTTGAAAGAGCGCACGAAGGAGATTACCAGGTCGAGTAGAGCGGGGTGATCCCATAACCAAGTGGCTAATAAGATGGGCTGATGGCTGTCAGGGCCTCCTAGGTTGACCTCTCTGATTGGGTCAGGCGGTGCAGTGGTCGAGGCTGCGTGATTCTGCCGCCTCTGTTAGCCTTTGGACATTATGAGCTAGCGTCTGATCAATGTTGAAATCAGCATACTCTTCCTGCAACCAACCTGATGGAAGCTCTGCAAATGGTAAATCCTCAGATACCTCACAGTGCTCCGGCATGGGTGGAGAGTCAAATGGAGTAGAGGCTAAGGAGGGAGCTGGGGTGTTGGCCAACTCTTGCAAGGGAGATTTTTTTCCCCTTCTATGGTGGGTTATAGGCTCACCCAGGCCGATGGTTTCCATCAAGGGACCCTCTGAAGGATGGGCACCAGAGACTGGTCCACTTGGTTCTGGCTCACTTGGCTGACTGGGATTCTTGGTCTCAGGTGTAGCTTCAGATGTAGGATCAGGGGGATAGGGTGAATCTGTTGGCAAAGGTTGAAGAGAGACTACATAGCATTGTATCGAAGAGGTGGCTTCTAACCACTGCAGTAAGTCTTCATCGGACCCATCGGGAGGGACCGGCTGCTCCAAGTCAGGGTTGGACTCTACTGACAAAGAGCTATGCTGAACGACCGGATCCATACCTCCTTCGAGACGAATTTGTTGCATTGGAGAGCCAGGAGTATGTATCCACATGGCGTCGGTTCCCCAGTCGTGAAGTGCTTTCGTATGTCGCAGCCATGGCCTACCAATCAGCAAGGGATAACCTCCCTCTACCAGGGGAAGATTAACTACCACAAAATCCAAGTTAAAAGTGAAATCTTGTACCTTCAGAGGCACCTTGTCGACTATGCCCACTGGGTAGACTGTTCTCTGATCAGCCAATGTAACAGTGAAAGGAGCAGGTCGGGTAGGCTTTAGACCTAAGGCCATCATAGTGAATTCGGGCATCAAATTGATTCCAGATCCTCCATCAACGATGACGCCGGATAGCTGGTGCCCAAGAATAGATACAGTGAGGCGAGGACTTTTATAATCGGTGAGGGGAGTAGATGGATAGGAAATCAAATAGGACTCTGAGGGCTGTACAGGGAGGTGCCCGCCACTAGGCTGAAAAGTATTTTTCAAGATGGCTTCTGCTGTGGGCTTGGCGCCTTCGAACTGGGCTCCTTTTGTGACCTTAATCTGTTCCAATTCAGCCACTGCTTCTAAGAAGGCTCCATCAATGTCAGATAACAAGGAAGTTGGTTTGCTCTGAGCAATTGGGAAGGACTTGTCCTTTGGGTCAGGTAGACCAGAGTGAGGAAGTGGAGACTGGCGAGGTGGACCTGTGGGTAGACTGAGACCAAGAGCTGCTCTTTGTGCCCGAGTAAGGACACCAGTAGGCTCCTCCACTTGCAGAGGCTTAACCACATGAGTAGCAGGTGAAGGTTGAGGCACGGTGTTCACAGTAATCAAATTTATCTTCGGAAAGGTGAATTCGGGCTGGTTCTGAGTCGAGCCTGAAGACGTGGATGCCCTTTGCTTGGGACAATCTTTACTGTAGTGATCCTTCGAATCAGGGCAATGACGACAAGGAGGGGACCCCTCGGGTAAAGGACACTTGCTCTGATAATGCCCATATTCTTCGCATCTGTAGCAGAGTACGGGCCGATTGGAAGGACGAAATGGGGGACGAGGTGGTTGCTGCATGGAATTTGAGGCTGAGGTGTAGAAACTTTGGGGAACTGAGGGAGTACTGGCATGATAAAAACTGTGGGGTGCAAAGTTGTTGTGCATACCTTGCTGCATAGGGGGTGTTGTCAGTAGAGGAGGCAACTGGTTTTGATGGCCGTAGGGTGAGACCATGTTGGATGTAGGTGCTAGCCCTTGTTGGAGAGAAGGACCAAGATTTTGTTGTATTTGACGCAATCCCTTGAGGTAGTAACAATCCTTATCCTCATGTCCAGCTTTTTCACAGAAGTGGCAGTAAAACCGAAGGGGGCATTCCTGTGGTGGGTGCCCTGGAGAGCGGCATGAGCTACACCAAACCATAGCCTTAGTCTCATGCTGACACTTGAGCTCTTCTAACTCGCGCTTAATCTGTTCCAATGCCTCATTATGTTTAGGCTTCTCTTGTCTAAGAGAGAAGGACCTCTCCTCTTGAAGAGCTCGTTGTAGCTTTAGGGCTTCCAGTTCCCTACGTAAAGAAGTTAAAGGATCAGTAGGACTACCTTCCGAGAACACAGAGGGAGTATCTATTTGAGGAGAGTTGTTGAAGAGCTTCCTAGCTCCCTCTATTCTAGTAGCAGCTGCGATGAACTCGTCGAGAGTGGCGTCGGGTCGGAGACTCTCTCGGAGTTTTTGCTGAGAAGTTTTGGGAAGCGCCTTCTCCACCCACTTTTTAACCATGAATTCACCGGGTTGTTGGGGAAGCTTGGCCACCAGCGACTTAGTTTTCGTCATAAGCTCCGCAAAAGTCTCCTCAGGTTTGAGCACCATGTTGGCCAACTCATCCAACACCTTCTCCTGGTAGTCACCTGGCCTGAAAGCTGCACAGAACTGTTGTCTTAAGGCTGCCCAAGTTGCAAAATGGTTCTCTGCAAATTGGCTGTACCATTTATCTGCTAGGCCATCCAGGGTGGATGGAAATAGTACCAAGTAAGCATCTTCTCTGTTCAGCCCACGTCCCCTACAGAGAGATACAAATCTTCTTGCATGGTCGTCAGCATCTTCTGAAGACAGCCCTTTGAATGTAGGGAACTTGATGTTCACCTTGGCCAAAACACTAGCTAGTGGCTCCATGATTCCTTGTTGAGTCTGTTGCACAATAGCTTGTTGTAGAAGAATAGGAGAGAGCTTTTCTGGAGAAGGTGATCGCGAAGATGGGGAACCTGATGAAGGAATGGGTGATGTGATATGTGGAGGTATAGGTGATGAGGTTGAAGGATTTCTACAAGGTGTCAAAGGTCGTCTTCTGTGATAGTACTTTAGAGGGCTCAGTAGTGGGCTTTGACGCTTGACTGACCTCCTTGTATGTGTCATACAGTGACCTCCAAACCAACCAAGCTTTGGGCAAGAAAACCTTGAACTGGCTGAAGACTGGTCTAGACTCTACTAGACCAGACGAGTGTCTAGACCAGCTGGACTAGGGACGAGGAGGACTAGACCAGGGTCTAGACCAGACAAGTGACTAGACCAGCTAGACCAGGGTCGAGGGGGTCTAGACCAGAGACGAGGGCAAGTTGGACCAGGGCGAGAGGGGACCAGACCAGCAAGGCGAGAGACTTAGACTGCACAGGCGAAGCGAAGAAACCAGCTACTCAACAGAGTGAGACTTCAGTTGAGGTCCCACCGTGATCGCCAAAACGAGAGCACCTGTAGCGCGGATAATGCGTCGTGCTCTCTACAGTGTGGGTGCCCCTCAGTGCAATGTGCGTGACAATCTCACTCAAACAAATGAAAACTCTTTTAAACAGAATGAAACACAGAAACAACGGATAACAACACAGAAACAATGGATAACAACAGAGACACAACAGTGGACCAGAACATGTGGACTCGACTAGCTCAAAGAACCATGAACAGACTCTGGCGTGGCAGCACACTCCGCTCCAGCCCAGGACTCACAGGTACAAATGGGGTGTCGAGGCTCAGATGTGCAGGGATGGTGAAGCAGTGCTCTGTGTAAGACCTCCTCTAGACGACTACGTGCAAGATAAGATAGAACTGCCCCCAAAACACGACTACTCATATGTACAACCATAAGAGCCACCAACGGCCCATAAATGTCCAGCCAGCTAAGTCTATCTCCAAACTGAGTGGTGGTGGTGACCTGGCCACGATGTCCACTAGACCACCGTAGTCACCCTACCACGTGTCACTCCCAGCCCAAAGGGTCCGTCCAGTGTGAACCAGACCAACTGTAGCTAACTGTCCAACTGCCTGTCCTGTGAAGTGACTATAGCCCTGCTACAGAGATGTCTACAAGACAGCTTTTCGGACGACTTTCGGTTTATTCGAGTTTTTGGTGATGCCTTTTGGCCTTACCAATGCTCCAACGACCTTTAACCGAATGATGGACAGGATTTTCAGAGAGTACAGATCTTTTGTTGGCACTTTCTTTGATGACATTATTGTCTTCTCGAAGGATGAGGCAGACTATAGAGCACATCTGCTATAGGTCTGTTGCATCATGCAATGTCTCAGTCAGTAAAGTGGTGATCTCCTCCACTAAGAGTCGTGGCCTGGCTGCTGTACATCGACGACTATAGATCTCCTTTGTATAAACACAATCAGTCTTTGGTGTAAATGTATAGCGGGTATGTGTCCTCCCTCCTGACACCTGGGCTGTATTGTACTGAAAGGAGACAGAAAGTGTCAAGAGAGCATGATCCACTGCTGCACCCACTAGTCTTGGTCCTACCGTGAAATCATGAATGCAGGGAATGAAGCTCGGATGTGCCATGACATAGTCCACTGTGCTGGCCCCATGCCTATGTGGAAAGCATGTGAAACCTGCCGCTCTAGGAAAACGTTGTAGGCCATTAAGTATTGCCAGGCCATGTGTAGTCGCCATCTCCGTGAGATGTCTCCCATACTCTGTCTCCTCTCTATCTTGTCAATGTCTATCAAGGCCATCATAGCCTGATGTACTGGGGAAAGTAGCATATGGCAATGTATAAAAATCGGCCTGTGTCGGTCCTCAGCCTCACTCACATGTATCTAGCATGCCCATCTCTTCGTACAATGTGTAGGAGTAGTTGTAGCTCCTCTCTGAATAATATTGCTACTCCCCCCGATCCTCTGCTCCCATGCTCAGATCGTGTGTCAGTCCGGCAGCTGTCTCCCATCTATATCGTGTCACATGTGGCATCATTTGTCAAGGGGCTTGATCAATCTTTGAGAAGAATATAATGTCCCTGTCCCGAAAGCTATCCTCAAAGGTGCCCATATCCAACCTATAAGATCCATC
The DNA here is from genome assembly GCF_014529385.1 of Adiantum capillus-veneris. Classification (NCBI taxonomy): domain Eukaryota; kingdom Viridiplantae; phylum Streptophyta; class Polypodiopsida; order Polypodiales; family Pteridaceae; genus Adiantum; species Adiantum capillus-veneris. The sequence goes on along the minus strand of NC_140956.1, from coordinate 93,418,505 downwards.
ACAATTCCAAGCTGCCATCTTCAGTATGGTCCCATAGGTCTCACACCGTCATGTAGAGCGTTGCTCTACAATTACCACCTGATCATCTCTGTAGAAGGAAGTCTTTCCCTTCTCCCTTGCCGATGTAATCTCTGCAGAAGGCTGTCTTTACCTTCTCCCTTGCTGGTGTAATCTCTGTAGAAGGCTGTCTTTCCCTTCTCCCTTGTTGCTGTAATCTCTGGCCGGTGACCCAAAACGTTGGCAAACTGCACATCACTAATGACAAAATACCTATAGGAAGAAACCCTAGAAGTCTCTTAAACCGGCCCCTGAATGTATGGATGAGCTCCAACTAGATGTCACGTGTTGTCTTTGCCGGTGGGATAGGTCGAGCCTGGAAGATGCAAAAGCATTGGGCTCTCCAGATGAACCACAGTGTCAGGGTGCAGCTCCCAACAACACTCTCTATGTCTGCTCCATTCTTGAAGTACAAGCTCTACGACGGGCTGAAGTGTAGGCCGGCCCTCCTGTAACACAATTATCTTGCTGACTGAAGCCATCTGAAAGCGAAGTGCTCGGCCCATGAAAAGCGGACCAAGCTGCAACACCCCAAGTGTACTGGCTAGCTGTAGAAAGTGTAGGCATCAACCAAAGAATCCGAAGCCAAACCTGTTGTGCCATGGGGTAGTCCCATAGATAGTGGCGCTAGGTCTCAAGTGGATGGTCACAGGTAGTACAAACCGCAGAGAGGCCATTGTGCACAACCTACTCCCAACTGGAGTAGCTTGATGGGCAACTAGCCACTTGAACATGGTGACTCTCCTTGGCTGTCTGCTGTCCCACTAGCGCTCCCAAAAATTTGAGATATGCAGCCGCTTTCACTGCCTTTGTAGAGGGGGTTTAGGGTCTCTATCTAGAGTTATGACATACCAGGATCAGAGATATCTTGAACTCTATCTATTGGAGATTCAGCGACATCGAGCAGGGTTATTGAGAGAGAGAGGCTCACAGACCGGGGGGGAGAGAGCACAATGTTGTTCCATCCAGAGATTGAGTAGCAACGAGAGCAGCCAGAGAGGAGGGATACAGGGCATATCACTAGCAGAGGTATACAGAGTGATCGAGCAGCAGGTGCAATGTCTTACTTGAAGAGTGATCCTACATAACTAAATCTGGAATACGAGCCCCTCGTCTAAAAGCTAATAGAGTGGAAAACTGGATGTGCATAGAAGCGGGAGCAAGATAGAAAAGGCGAGTACTAGGTCAAATGGGCGTAGGATACCACGTAGGGACCTATATAAAACCGATCCAACCCCTCTTACAACTGCCCATGCTATCTGCGAAAGCGCGAAGTGAAGTGCAGAGAATGCGCAATATGAACAAAGGACAAGAATCTATCCCAGGCATCTCTCTTCATTGTAGAAATGGAAGGGAAGGTCGGCGGAGCATTTGTTTTCCAATCAGTTGAAGTCTTTATATTGTTGAAGTGCCCACCGAGAATGCATGAATCCACAGTAGGCAATAAATGCATAAGCTGTTGCCAAAACCAAGCCCGACCATGTGCATCAGTCAGGGTCATCAGGAAAGGTTTAAGGCCCGAAACGCGCCATTCCCAGGCGCGGAGTTTCTTTTCGAAACGTATCACCCCATAAGAAACTTAGAAAGGCTAAACAAAGCAATGGACTGAAGCGTCAATGTATAAAAATAAAGAGAAATTCATTGCCTGAGCCCGAAATGGCTCAACTTTGTGAGCTATGGTAAAATATCAAGGGGCATATCAGCCAAGGTTTCATGTGAGAGGTTCCAACACCACTTGAAACGTTGTAGAGTTTCAAAGTTTCACCCTTCTTGAAATGTATTATTTGGTGCTATAACTAGTTGACACCACATGCCAACGGGAAAATCTCTATAGACAGACTGTGAGAAAATGGTCAGATGAAAAAAGACTAGAAACTTTACAAGATCACTTAAAATCTCGGCATTGATGATGTGGAGTTTTCCTGTGGAGAGTGTTGGCCTCAAATAGATGCCCTGGGTAGTGTTTCTTTTTTATATTAGTAACTATAGAAGGTTACATCTCTTCTGTGTACTTGCTGTGCCAACTGCAACCCTGTGGGCCTAAATCTATAGGCACTCGGCCTGAAAGCAACTTAATAATCAAGGTTATTTTTATGAAATGCTTCTCTGATGTATCCATGCTGCAGGTTCTTGCAGAGTCAGTAGTTAGTCAGCGTGACAAGACCAAGGAAACTGTATGTGCACACATTTTTTTAAAAAACAATAGTCTCTAGTCTTGCTCAATGAGGTTGCTTATTTGAAAGCTATCTCTGCAAGGTCTCAAATCGGGAAGCACGAGCTGTCTCAATTGCATCTGAGTTTCATGCTGCAAAAGCGGCAGCAGCAGATGCCAAGCAGAAAGGAGACAAACAGAAACAGGTTGTTTCGGGGAATCTCATTCGTAAATTGAAAGAAGAAATAGCTGCTTTAGGTGCAGTACTGGTCTTACTTTAAGATGGCAAGGCTCATTCAGATTTCGCCTCCTTTGACAAAATTTGTTTGGCAGGTCTCTCTGAAGACATTCTCTCTGCAAGCTCAAGTGCTTACAATTCTGTGCCAAGTAAAAGTGGAATAGATGTTGACAGTTTTCAGGTTGAGCAACTGCCTATTGATCACGACCTTGGTCTAAGCATGCAGATGGATGTGCATGGAGATGGTAGTCCTGAGAAAGTAACTAGGGAGAATGTTAAACATGACATAGGCCAGTCAGAAAGTGAAGATGGTATGCCTGGCATGTTTGATGAGGAAAATGCAACACAGGATGTTCTTCCTGCTAGTATTTTGGACATACAGAACAGAGAGAAGGCAATGGCTCGGGCTCTTCAGACTTCAGAGAAGAAGCATTGGCAACAAATGGAAAAAAAGCCTCCAAATCAGGTAAAAGAGACGTGTTTGGCGTGTGTAAAGGCATATTGAATCTCCTTTTGTTTTTTTTGGTGTGTTGATGCCATCCATAAAAACATGCAGAGACAACCAAAGGCAATACTTCAGCAACAATGTCAGAAGAGAGGCTGGGATGTACCAAAATATGAAAGGGGGACAGCCACTTCTACCATGTACTCTTACAATGTAACTGTCATGCGGCCCAATTCTGGTCGTGGTAAAAACAAAATTGTAGGAGGGAAAACCACATACAGAGTTCCTGAACGATTTGTGAACTCCAAATCTATTGAGGCACTACTCCTAAACATTGATGCTAAACTAAATTTCTATATCTGCCTGCTGTTTACATGTGAAACGATTTAAACTTTACAGGAAGCTCAGAATGTTGTTGCCACATGGGCTCTTTTTTCCTTATTTCCTGAGCTGCCTTTATACCATATTATCCCTGAACCCTACCGCACAATGATGTTACAGTGGCATGCACAAGGTAGATGAATTCATGCAATGAAGTGATCAGTTAGTTGATAGACAAGCAGCAGTTTTATGAATTTTTGAGAAACATACTGGCTTCAGGCTCAGAGGCGAAGATAGATGATGACGACTTGGAGCAAAATCGCAGGGCCATTTTTATTGAATCGCTTGTGAATATTGGAAAGCAGCAGAGGGATGTTGAAAGGGAGGATGTTTGTATGCTGCCAAGTAAATCCCTTGATAGTGAACACCATGTGAAGATATCGTTTTCTGATAATAGTGCTGAAGAGGCTACAATAGGCATCGAGGCAGAGGAGGAAAAAAGTATGCTCTTTTCGGCCTGCTTTTGTTCTTCCCTTGAAAATTGAGTGTCTGTATCAAGTAGTCAATTGTAGGTCTTTCAGAACTTATCTAGACTTTTTCATGACTACATTTCCAGGGGACACATCACGTCAAGAGAGCAGAGATCTGCTTCTGAAATACCAAGAAACGAAAAACAGAAAGGATTACAAGGTAACTTTTCTTCTGAACAATCTGCCCAATGCATTTTGAGATCTTTCAGTAAGGCATCTTGTTTGTGTCTGTCAAGAGGCTTGTATGAATACAGCTTTGAAAGTTTGCATCTTCTTGATCTAGAAAGTGATTGCCCTTCACTTCAGCATTCTCTGCTATCAGTAAGCTGATGTTTGAGACGCAGACAGTTCCAATGCATGTTGGAAGGCATGTAGCATTGGAGGCTTCATCTAGGCTGTGTTCAGGTTCGCTAGCAACACCAACGTGCAGTAACTAGAAAGCCTGGGCCTCTGCTGTTATCTGTAATCTTTTTAAGACCATTCAGAAGCTACTGTGTCTTCTGTATTAGAAATAAACAATGTTATCAGAAAAGAAAAGAAAAGAAGATACATGAATAACTGCAAAAGAACGACCCAAAACGTGGTACAACTTTGTGTCTCATTGATGAGTACAACCAGAAAGAAGAGGTCTTGATGAAAATAAGAATTCATGCAGAGGAAAGTTCTGAACGTACCCTCAGATAGCTCCTACCCAAAACTAGTGTGTTTTTCGGTTCCTTCTCACATGAGATTGTTGAGGTATTGGTATTTTTTTTCCAATCTGGGAATGTAAGGTATGTTGTTAGCAAAAGATAAATCACTTAGATCTATTGGATCGGTTAAACATTTTCTGAGATAAAGGAATGTGGTGCATTTATGCATTTGCTAATCTGGGGAATGTGGTATGGTTTTAGAAAAAAAAAAAGCAAATACATGTACTGGATCTGTTATACATTTGATACTCTGAAAATAAGTTGTAGCTTCCCACTCCCTCCCTACATCTCATCACACTCAGCTGGGTCCCATGTGCACGTGTACAAAGTCAAACGCTTTACACCTTCAATCCCATTTCCTTGCTCGCTTCTTCTCCTAAGCATACATTTATTGGGTCAACAGTCATGTTTTAGATTTGAATCCATCAAGTTTGCTCGTGCCTATGGGTCAGTGATAGAGAAACTGAAGTGTGAATTTAAGACTTTAAAACTAGTTTACTTTTTCACGTGGAATTCTGCACGACATAAAAGTTGGGAAAAACAATGCAAAAAATTGACATAGCACTAGGGACAAGAAGATGGGCTGGTTCCCCCCCCACCCCCAGAAGGAGATTTTCATTAATTTCTAAACTGCTACAAGCATGTGAACTTGAAACAGAATTCACTGTTCATGTCTTGAATATAAGCCTATTGGCTAAAATTCATCATACCTGTAGCCGTGAACGGCTATGTATGCTTCGCACTCGGATTTTCGGCGGGGGAGAGGCTTCTACTGATATCTGCTCACGTAGGGGATGTCCTCACGAGTTGTCCTTGACTGAATTCTACTTCTAGAACGCGTTAAAGTACTGAAATTTTCGTGCGCAGCCGGTATTGTGCTTGTCTGAGTGCAACTATTCCCTGCAAAGACGCACACAAGCTCCTATGGCTGCATTCTGCTTCCGCTGCGGGCTTCATAGCCTCTGCACGGCCTTCACGGACACGAGAGCAAGAAAATGTGCTACCTCTGCACGGCCTTCACGGACACGAAGTTTGTGTGAAGGGAAAGTGTTGCAGAATGCCTACAAGAGGTAGCGCTAGCCTTTCATTATAGTCTTGCAGGAAGAATTGCTAACTAATGCTGCATGATAGTGGAGAGAGAGTGATCGAAAAATTGCTACGCTGGTCTCTCTGTTTTTTACGCTACAAGCTGAGATTTTTAATGTTAATTAATTGTAGCCGCGTTCAAATTGGCCGGCCATTTATTTTAAAAGCTTTTTGACCTTTACACTTAAAAATAGGCATTAATCCTACTTTTTTGGCCAATCTGGGGTATTATTAACCCGGCCGATTTCATCTCTCTCCCGACTATGTCTTTCGACTTCCTCTGGGTTGTATTTCCACTATGTCCGAAGTTGCCGGCCATCAAAAAAACTATTTAATTATAGCTTTTCTGAGCGAACTGGGGACACCATCTTATTCATGTGCTTGTTCTGAACTACTCTGCGCTGCGTCCGGCTATTGTTCCACTTATCATACTATCTGGACACGGATAAATTCCCAGATGGTGCATTGGACTGGAAAATTTACACGTTCATAATTGGTACCAATAAATTCATAAATTCATATATTGTGTGCACAAAAATCATTTTCACTTGATAGTGATTTTGAAGAGAGCTCGCTATCTACCGTTGCTTCGCTTCCGTCCTGCGTAGCTCATGCTGCCCTCCCATCGCCCCAGTCTCCCCTTCCCCCCCCCTTTGCGGCCTCGCGCTCCAACCCTGCCCCGCGCTGCAAGATTATCGGCACCCGACCTAGCAGAGGAGAGGTGCGTGATCTCCTCGAGGCCTACCTTTTCGCAGAGGTGGGCAAGATCCTTGATGTTCAGCTTCTGAGGCGTGGCTACTACCAGATAGAGTTTGAGACTCCCGAGATGGTGTCCAAGGTCATTGCGATGAGCCTCCTGGCCATCCCAGCAATTCGGGCACACTTTGGATAGTGGCGCCATGGTTTCAATCCAGCTACTGATGTTCTTGTCGAGGAGGCAGACCTACCCATCTCAGTCTGCTTCCCTGCCCTGAGGAGGGAGTACCTTCCGCTCCTTTCCAGGATAGGCTCAGAGATTGGGGCTATCTTGGAGACACCTCGCACGATGTCACAAACTGGCGACGTGGTTGCCTAGTACACACACAGCACACCCACCCCCGGCTGGCAACAGACAGCTCCTGGATTTTCCGGTGGATGCTGACGTGGCACTGACGTACGGTCAACCCCTGCAGATCGTGCCAGAAAATGCGGATCTGTACAGCCTTGCTGACGTGGCAATTTGCATACGGAATTTTTGGCAGCTTTTTACGTAGGCTGGATTCTACGCAAGAGCTTGTGAGAGAGAGCCTTGCTTTATTTTTTTGAGAGCTTTTAACTTTGAAGCTATTGGGGCTCTGCTTTTGGTATCCCTTGTAAAATCTTTATAAGTGTGGTCAGGCTTCCCACTTCTCAGAACATCTTGACGCAGAGTCTGAGAGTGAGAGCATCCCACTCCCTTGTACTTTGAGTTGCAGATTAATACAAAAAGAAATACCAAAAGGGGCACCAATCTTTGGGGCCAATATCTCAAGCACGGAACTCCGTTGGGCCGTGTCGAATCAATAGTGAACTGTGAACTGTTTTGAGGTGAATTCTTGTCGTGTCATGGTAGAATCTTGACTTGGGGTGTCCAAGTCTGTTACAATGGTATCAAAGCACGGCTGATTTCTCTCCTACCGGGAAATCCGATCCTTTTTACGCGACTTATGGATTCAGACAGAGATCAATCGACTTCCTCTGCATCCGAAGATGCAGGAAGAGATCACGAAGAAGATTCACGCGAGGAGTACGGCCCGCCTCGGCCTACTCAGGCGGAGCTCGTAGAGATGGAGCGTCGACGATTGATCGACGATGCAACAAAGATGATGCTAAATTTTGCGAAGGACCCGAAATTTGCAAAATTTATGAGCCGGATCTCCTTCGACGAGGTGCATTCACAGTGGCGGCAAACCACAGAACCACCCCTCAAACTGGCACTCAAGAAACCTCCTACTCCAAGGATGTTTACAGAACAAGAATTAGAAGAGGTGGTTGATACACGGATTTCTCAGCTTTTTGACGCGCAGAACAAAGCAGAAAAGCACGACAAAAAGTAGAAGAAAGGCACTGACTTCCCGGGTTATTTGGGTCGTCAGTCTACATTTGCTTCGACAAGAAAGCATAAGAAGGATGTGCGATTTGAAGGAGTACCAAGTTCTTGTTCTTCTTCTTCTTCTTCTTCTGACAGTTCTTCTAGCTCCTCTGACTTGAGCGAAGAAGACAGAAAAGGGAAAAAACGAAGCAAAAAGCAAAGCTTCGGAAAGGGCAAGAAAAAAGGCAAAGAAGTCTAAATCTCGCCCAATTGTTAACAGTTCTACAGAGGACTCGTCTTCGGATAGTTCGAACGACAGCTATTTTTATGCAAAGAAGAAGAATTTCTATAAAGCCAACCAGTATGACTTTCTGGAGGATAAAAGCAAGAAAGTCCGAGAGTTTAAAGAAGATGGACAGTCAATTAAATTTGACGCGTTTTCTGGTTATTGAATTGGCGACGTGGCTCGAGATCACACCCGATCGGATGGGACCACTAGTAGAGACAGTTCTAGCGGCACCTGGCAGGGACGTAGCCATTACACTTGTCATTGGCAAACTTCGGTTGCATTGTCAAGGGTATTTGGGGCATGAGGACTTCTACTTAATGCCCTTGGAAGGTTGTGATGTCCTCTTGGGAATTCCCTGGTACCATAAGAACAACGCCGTGGTCGACTATCGGGCGAGAAAAGCGACTTTGACTACAGAGAAGGACGAACTATTGTACTTGATGTAAAACTTAAGGGCGAGTCTGTCCCTATTGTAACGGCTTTGGCCGTTTTAAAATTAATGAAATCCAGTTTGTTGGTTTACTCGATCTTTTTGAGAGAGTTGAATGATGAGAATAGGACAAATATGTCTGAACTTGATAAAGAACGTCAAGATTTTCTCCACACTCATGCCGATTGCCTTTCAGAGGGCCTGCTAGGCAAGTTACCATCCGCTTATCCTGAGGATCATACTATTGATCTGATACTTGGAAGCACATCACCCAACCGGCCACCTTACCGTGTGAGCTGAGCCCAAAACGAAGAAATTATGAACTAAGTTAAAGACCTCTTGGAAAAGGGTCTTGTCGAGCCTAGTACTTCACCATACTGCTCTCCAGTGTTGTTGGTTTTGAAGAAAGACGGGTCTTGGAGAATGTGCATCAATTATAGAGCTCTCAACAAAATCACCATCAAGAACAGATTTCCGATTCCTAGGATCGATGATATACTTGACCGATTACAGGGATCCTCGTGTTTAGAGTGCTTGCCTCGCATGGACACCACTGGTTGCTGGAGTACTACTACTGCAATTCAGCTAGCGGTGGAGCTTCAAAAGCCCATAGTCGCCAATCCCCACTGGCAGCATGGAAGTTTCCGTACGATGGACGAATGCCCATATCGTACAAATATGCCGACTCTACCTAACAATACATGCAACCACCGGTGTCCATGCACTTGGACAATACAGTGTACACCATACCCGAGTCACCAGTAGTGACAATACGTGCTTTCTGGTAACTGGCTGAAGCTCATGCACTTGCTCCGGGGCCAATATCATAGGATTGAAGGTAACTTTGAAAATGTAGAGAGAGAGTGCGAGGCTTTCATAGAGTTGTGGCGGCCAGGGCCTTTCTTCATAGCGGACTAGAGCCTAGGGCATTCAGTGGCATTATCGGCCGCCTATATGGCTTTTCCCTCCTCCTAGTTGTGATCTAGCCATTGCATAATTATTTGTTTAGCGTGCGAGACTCTCCCCCCTCGTGTTCTTGTACCATGTACCCTCTTGATAAGTAAGATGTTGCCCATTGGCAATTTCAAAAAATTAATAGAAGGATCTTTTTCATGCAAAAAATAAATGTAAAGAGTTTTATCAACAAAGCTGAAGTGTGCTTTGGAAACAGATGTCTGCTTAAGCGAAGGCTGAAGTTCGACTTGTGTACTGAGGAATTGTTGGATGGCTACGTTCCGCCAAAGTCCTCTTTCTTTATTCCAGATATGAGCATTTGTTTTCTTCATAGAATGTGGGAGCTATGTGTCACAAATGGGAGTGCATAACAATAGAAAATTTACTCTGATACATAGGATTTATCACTTCCAATTGATATAGAAAAAAATAGAGAGAGAGTGAGAAGATTGATAGTTCTGGGGACGAGAAGATGGACTGATCCCACCCATAAGAGTATCTCGAGACTGTGACAAATATCAACTTAATTTGTTGGTTTCCTTCCTTCGATTTTTATTTAATTTTTGGGATCCTCTTTTTGAAATTACAAGTGCCCGGACTTTGCGTGGCTAGTGTGAAACGGCCAACAACCGAGAGTTTATCCTGTAGGAGTCAAGGCCAGGTAGTCACAAGATGGTTGGACCCATTGGAACTGAAATCTTACTAGTAGAGAGGTGGCTAGGCTCATCCAAGACAGGTTATTATGTTTCAGTGGCTAGTTGCACACGGGGCTACAGCAGTTGGAAGTTGGTTGCTACACAGCGGCTTCTCGGCAGCATGTGCAGCTTGTGGCCATCCACTGGAGAGTCAGCGTCACTGTTTGTGGGACTGCCCCTTGACACAACAAGTTTGGCTTCGGGTTCTTTGGCTGATGCCAACCCTCTCCATAGCTCCTCGGGACACTTGGGGTGCTGCAGCCTGGTCCACTCTCACGGGTCCTACGCTCCATTTTGAGTTGGCTTCCACCAGCAGGATGATAGTGATTCAGGGGGGTCGACCTACACTCCAGCCTACCTTAGCGCTCATCCCCCAGGAGTGGTGCAGTGATAAGAGAGTGGTGTTGGGAGCTCCTCTGCAGCCTGACACTTTGGTTGATCTGGTGGTCCGCTGCTTTCGCATCTTCGAGGATCGCTATGTCTCACCGATAGAGACTGTTGGTGACATCTTGGTGCATACACTCAGGGGTCGGTTTGAGAGACTTCAGGGCAGCTCCGACCGCATGTGGGAGCACCAAGAGGCTTTTTTGCGATTTTAGCACCCAGGGCCTTTCTTCACCATGGTTCAGGGCGGGCCTAGATGGCACTATTGGCCACCAGTGTGGCGCTTTCCTCTTCCCATCTCATGTTCTAGCCCTCATTGTACATACTTTGTTTCCTCACTGGGAGAATCTCCCCATGTTTCTGTTGTATCTCTCTCTCGTAGAGGTGTTTTTGTAGCCTTTGGGCAGTTTATTAACTAATGGAAGGATCTGTTTTCTTGGGAAAAAAACCAAGAGAGTTTTCTCGCGTGAAAACTCGTCCAAATCAAAGGGGAAGTGTCCCATTGGGTGCGGGAGCTCTTGAGACACACGTAGATGTGTTTGCTTTGCTCAAAACGATCCAAAACAGAGAATTACAACCTGTTGTGTTTATTTGCAGGTTTAGGGTTTCACACCGAAGCTGCATGATAACACAAAGGAAGCCTCGGGGAAGCCTTGGGGTGGTCATACAAGGGTTTGGGCACCTAAGAGTGACCAAAACAGGAAATTACAGTATGCTAGAATTGACCTACAGCTCACCAGAAAGCTTCTAAAATGCAAGGGAGTCTGTCCTAGATGTGTACTTTTATTATGCTGTTGAAATTGGGTCAAAAACCTGCAATTTCAGCCCTCGACAAGTTTGGACAGCTTGGTGGGAGTTTCGTGTAAGTGTTCGGGTCGTTTGTTTGCAATTGAATAAAGAAATACCGGAAGGGCGCAAGCCTTTGGGGCTAGCAGGGTGTCATTGTCTGCTTGAAAGCACTCTAGCTACCAAGTTGTGGATTGTTTTGAAGTTGTGAATTCCAGTCGCTAGTTCATTTGCGAAGTTTCTTTGTGTCATAAAGTGGAGGGAAATTTAGACGACATAGTTTTGGGTGAAAGCTAAAGTTTTATTGCCCTTTAGTAAGGCTACAAACCGGTTTCATGGTTCCGTCGTCGGGACTACACTTTTTCCTCAAGAAGTGAGCCTTGGTTTGTTTGGGCGAGGACACAAAGTACATGTACTTGGAATTCCATTGTGGCTGACAGGACGGATGACACTAGAGAAGAGGGCTCTTCTTCATAGGGTAGACATGCTAATCCGAAAGTACGTGAGGTTAGCGAGAGTTCATGGCCATCAATGTCTTTACGCTTTCTTGATGTGAATGCGTCTCGCGATCAAAGAGCAGGGATTGGGCAACAAGAAGAGGATGTGTTTAGGACCCAGCTTATCACGGCTGTGACTATACTCAATCTCTTGATGCAAAACCCCAGGTTTATAGAGTTTTTGCAACTTTCTTTAGTGTCACAGCAAGCTAAGGAGCATCCTCAACTTGCAAATGTTGAAGCTCAAGCGCAGGTCCCTAGTGTGTCCTAGCAGAACATGGAGCATTCGCATGTTGCAGAGTCACTTGAGGCTCCAAGGCCAACCTTTTCTATCCATGAACAAGCGGCTACGACGCCAATTTTTCATGCTATACCAGTTCCGCCAGCCACCTTTGAGCGTCCAAATGTTAGTTTAAGTGGACAGGGAACTACCTTCCAGGCTATGCATCAGGTATTTCCACCACCTCCGGTACATTGTGGGTATTTTTGAGGTGGACCTGTGTTTCAAAATATGGCTTGTTATGCGCTTGGAAATTAGCAGTATATGCCAAGAATAGTGTTTGGTGGTATGCAAGGCATGATGCCAAACCCCATGTATGGTAATGTTGGCTTACAGCCAAGGTTTCAAGGCACTCCGGGCCATTTTGGGGTGCCGTAGGGAAATTTTGATACGGTTGGTTTTTCCAATCAGCAAAGAGTATTTATTTTCAGCTTGTTGATTATTCGTGTGCACTCCCGTTTGTGACATCATCCTTGCAACTCGTTTTCGATTCTATTCCCGGAGTCCTCTTCTGTAGAAACCCTAGCAGCAACTTAGCTTTCCTGGACGCGAAGTCCTTCCTTGGGAATCTGAAGTTTCCGATCCCAACTCGAGAGTCTAGCACTCTCAGATCCTTGGATCTACTTCCAAACTCAGGGTACGAAACTCTTGGGCCGATCTAGCTCTATTTCCTCAGAGCGCTTTTCTCGTGCAGAGGCTTATGCCTTCCTTTGCCCTCCTCCCTCGCGACAAGGAAGAGCTCTTGCAAACAAGTATTGAGTAATTAAAACATGAAAAACATTACCTTTGAAGTTTTTACACTTGGAACGCAACTTGGTTCTCGAAAAGCAACTTTTTCGGAAGAGATCTCTATGTGGAGAACCTTCTCTTCCAATCCAAACTCTACCAACTTACGGAGCACCGGCCGAGAGGCTCAAAACCTAAAAACTCCAAAGCGAAGGCTGGCTAGCTGATTTCCGTAAATAGCATTGACATGCCACGTGACACTGCTGTAGCGATTTGCAATGGCAGCCTTTGGTAGATTTGCGCGAGCTTTTGAGAGCGGATGCTTTTGGGGATAAGAACTTTTAGTGTTGATGCTCTTGGGGCTCTACTCTTGGGCATCCCTTGTACTATTTATAAGGATCCTTGGGGCCTTAGTCTAGAGGGCATCAAACGCAGAGTCTCGGAGAAGAGGACCCTCGGGAGTTGTACCTTTGCGAAGGAATAATAAAGAAATACCAAAAGGGGCGCTAGTCTTTGGGGCCAGTGCATCTGGGGATAGAACTCCGCTGTTGCGTGTCGACACTCTCTCTCTCTCTCTCTCTCTCTCTCTCTCTCTCTCTCTCTCCGCAGTATTTATATTTTTGTTATCCTAGTTTAATTTATTTTGTTAATCTGACTTTGTATCAGATACACCGCATTGTAACTTTCTGGTCTCATAGGTCACTTTGGCCTTTTGAAGACGTTAATATAACATTTCATTTCATTTCTCTCTCTCTCTCTCTCTCCCCTCCCCCCCTCCCTCTCGTCGGCTAGATCTTTAAGGTCACTTGGGATAGTTTTCTACAACGTTAAAACTCTCTTCTTCTTCTTCTCTCTCTCTCTCTCTCTCTCTCTCTCTCTCTCTCTCTCTCTCTCTAGGGGAATTTGGCAGTTTAGGGGAATCCCACCTGAGAGCAGAATGTGCAAGTTATGCGGAATGGAGCCGGAGACAGAATTACACTACATATGCCATTGCACCGTATACTATGAGATACGTGGGCGTTTCCATTGCCTATTTAAAGAAGGCTTTGGACCTCTAGATAGAGTCATGCAATCTTTTGTCATGTTGGTATGCTTGGTTTCTGAGGTTCATATTTTCGGGTGAATAGAGAGCGGTTGGATTCAATACAATGCATAGTCCAGACTTTGTGGCATGTCTTTTCTTATATAGAGGTAGTTGTTAGACATTTAAAGAAGATTAATTGCCCTTGATTATGCCTACAAAATAGATAGAAAACAAGGATTCAATTGACATTGACTCCATGGAGACATTCCATTAATTATCATGCACAAGGCAGTACAAATCACAAAGCATGCACTAGCACAAACAACAATCAGCAATCACATTCACATATCAGTCCTCGGTGAGATCACAGATTTCTTCGGATCGAGAGAAGCAGGAGTGGAAGGAGAAGCAAGAGGCCAGCAGCCAGCACAAAGGAGTACCTACATTCATACCAAAGGCACCCTCATTGACAGGGCGATTGAGCTTAGGAAATCAAGACGACCACGACCGAGATGCAGAAGCACACTTCACCGAAGGAGACTACAACAAAGGATTAGAAGCATTATAGCCAAGACACCCAGAATGCTCCTAAGAAGTTTATTTAATAATTTGTATTTAGTTTTTCACATTTATTTTCACACTTAGTACTTTAGTACTAAGGTACCCAGACATTGTAACAGATTCACCACTTTTGTATCAATTTGGTCTCATTGGTCATTCTGGCCTTTTGAAGACGTTAATATAACATTTCATTTCATTTCATTTTTCTCTCTCAACCTCCTCACCACAGCCCCTCGCGTAACCACCCCCCCCACCCCTCCCCCCCCCCCCCCCCCCCCCCTCGCGCTGCAACCCCACCTCCACCTCCCCCCCCCCACCCGCAGGTACAGCAGCAACAGTGGTCATAATTTTGCAGAAAATCAGATTTTCAGTTTTTCGGACAGTTGCAGAATTTTCAGAAAATTTACAGGAATTTACAGAATTTAGAAGCTGCAGAAATTGCTAATTTTTCAAAAATTGCAAAATTGGCAGAAATTGCATAAAGCGGATTTTTAGTCGTTTTGATCGTATTTTGCAGAAATTGCAGGAAATGCATGCCATGCATGCTTAGTGTGGAACATATATGCATAATGTGGAAGCACTTGTGCGTGTAGGTCAATTTTCTCTCGTTTTTGGGACCGATCAAACATGAGGAAGCAAAATGATAAGCCCGACCCCTTAGAAGATGCAGTTCAAAGGTGCAAAGAAGAAATGGTCGAAACCGTCAACAAGATCATCCGCCACCTATTAGGGACAATAAAAATGCTCGAGGATCACGTTTCGGCCCAAGAAAGCAAGATCACAGCAATGGGAGATTGGATGACGGCCCAAGACGAAGAGATTGCGTCACTCAAGAAGGAGCTCGTTGAGGCACGATCACGAAACACGCTTGAAGAGGGAGAATTGCAACCCTCTGTGATACAAGAACTAAACACAATCAAAGAGCAAGTGCGAGCCATCAAAGAGGGGGAAGAGCAGCATAAAGAAATGACGACTTTTTGGGTGGACGTTATTACAAAGACTCAACAGAAAGCAGATGAGTCTGAGAAATGGATTGAGGTTGCCAAGAAAGGGAAAGCAAGGAAACAACATCCACACCCACCATTATCAAGCTAACATTAAAAGAAGAGCAAAGAAGACGTGCACGCTCTCTACATGTGAGAATTCGCGGCCTTAAAGACAAAGATAATGTAGACGAAGAGGTAAAAGAACTCATGGCTTTGATGGGGGCTCATGAGCTGATGCACTCAAGAGCTTGGAGAGTGGGTAACAAGAAAAATGGGAGCAAGGGGGAAACCTCGAAAGAAAGGGCACTCATCCTTCGTTTTCTCTCCATGGAAGCGAAGAACTTTTTGAAGAAGAGACCAACTCTTAAGAAGACGGGCATCGTTATTGAGGATGACCTTACCTCTCACAGGTCGCCCATATGCAGGAAGTAATGCCAGAGATTAGAGCGGCAAGGGAAAAAGATAAGATTGCTTTTTACCGAGATGGAAGAGTGGTATTGGAGCCACGCTCCACATGATGGTGTGAGGCCTATGGGACCACACTCAAAGTTGCTACCTGGAATTGTAATGGATCTATGCGTCTTGATGTGGGTGCTTTTGAGGAGAGTTTTACCGGGAGAGACATCATCTTCTACTCTATAACACATCAGGTCCCTGGGCAGTCTATGCCTCACATTAGTGGATACAGATGGGAGACAATTTGTAGACAAGAGACACGATCAAAGCACAGAGGGCGGGGCTCAGGAGGAGCGGCAATGTTATTCAGGGAGGAGTTGTAGCCATTGATACATATAGCTCGTAGGGATGAACAAGCTAGGTACATGTGGGTGAGATTGAGAGCAGAGACCGGCAGATATCTTTACATTGCCATTTGCTACTTTCCCCCGAGTATGTCAGTATATGCACCATCCAGAGGACAGTCCCCTCCCCCTTCTCTATTTTGGATGCTGACATATGGGAATTCTCTAGAGATGGTGACATTATCATTCTAGGGGACTTCAATGCTAGGACTGCCCATCATGAGACGGTATTTTATGATACTTCAGAGGAGATGCTGAGAGAGCTGGATGTTGCAGAGATGGGCCTATCCAGGATGTCAGAGGATGGGGAACATACTGAGTATGGACGGCACTTGATAGACATGGGGACTCCACATGGATTGGCCATCTTGAATGGCCTACAGAGATTTCCCGCTGCGGGAGGCTTCACATGCTTTCCACAAAGACATGGAGCCAGCACGGTAGATTATGTCATGGCACAACCTAGCCTCATCTCTAGTATCCAAGATCTCATAGTTGGGCCTAGACCTGTGGGGGTGGTAGTGGATCATGTTTTTGTGTCGCTGACCATCTCTTTGAGTTCAGTGTAGCACACATTCCACGACTAGCAGCTCCTACTCGCTATCCACTGAGGAGCCAGGACGACCTCTGGAGGAGCTTACTACTATACTGACACACACATTACATGATGCAGCAGCAGAGGCATATCCACATACACAGCCTGAGCAGAGACGTCGTTCTGGAAGCATGCCTCAGAACAACTGGTATGATGAGGAATGCCGTTGGACTAGAGCTAGACTTCAGAGGGAAGTGCTTTTGGGGGACATCACACATAGACAGTCACAGATTGACTTCCGACGCCTAGTGCGGCGGAAGAAGAGGGCATTTTTGGCTCGACTAGAGCAGGATCTATACTAGCTATTCTTGAGTCAGGACTCGCGTGAGGCATTGAGGCTCTTTCATGAGCAGTCCCCCCCCCCCCCCCCTACCATTACCTCTATAGAGACCTGATCCAGTACGCATCATCTTTGTACATAGTTTTTGGACAACAGCCCCTTCCCGACCCCCCTGATCCATGCCCACACACATGTGCTTTTTTCACTGTTGAGATGGTGAAGAAGGCCATTGAAAGGATGATGACTGAGAGAGCATATGATCATGATGGCTTAGTGGCTGAGCATTTAATGCATGCCAGAGATCTACTAGCAAAGCTTCTAGTAGTTATGTTTAACTGTGCCATGTGTGAGGGCTTGCCTGATACTTGGAGCCTATCTACGATTGTACCTATCTTTAAGTCAGGAGACCCTATGGAGCCCGGAAATTATTGCACTATCATGATTGGACATACATTGGCACGGTTGTATGCATCCATTCTTGAGCAGCAACTGAGTAGATGGGCAGAGAGGGAGGGAATGCGTGCTGCTGGGGAGGCAGGGTTCAAGAGAGGTTTTTCTACTCTTGACCATATCTTGACACTCAGGGCCATCATCGAGGAGGGCAGATCCCATGGGAGACGGATCTATTGTAGCTTTATGGACTTCCGCAAAGCATTTGACATAGTACCCAGAGCTAGATTGATGCGCAGATTACAGGAGATGGGAGTACCCACAGAGCTCATTTGGGGGATCATGGCACTGTACAGATCAGTAGTAGGGCATGTACGCACATCAGAGGGTCTATCTACACCGGTTCACTCCACTATTGGGGTGAAGCAGGGATGCCCGCTCTCTCCTACTCTATTTGGTATGTATGTGGATGAGGTTTCTGACTACATTCAGAGAGATGGTGATAGAGGTGCACCGCTGTTAGGGACATGGATTCCGCTATTGTTATATGCTGATGATATTGTGCTGATCTCCGACTCTCCGGAGGGAATGCAATGTCACTTGGATGCTTTGCATAGGTTTGCCCATGAGAGGGCCTTGTCTGTCAACCTTGGTAAAACCAAGGTCATGGTATTTAATACCACCCCACTGGATCAGGAGGTCATCGCCCGCATTCACATATGGCCAGGAGACAGTGGAATATACAGATGCTTACAATTACCTTGGAGTGGTTTTTAATGGACCAACATTTTCTTTGAGGAGAGCAGCAGAGACTAGATTGACCAGAGCCCATTCGGCATTGGGGAGACTGGAGAGGATGTGCTCACAAGTTTAGTTTCAGGAGCCTCGAAGGAAGCTTTGGCTCTTTGACACTTTGGTGGCTTCTGCATTGCTCTATGGAGCTGAGATATGGGGGCCTTCATTGGATCATCATGGGAGAACAGGTCGTACTGATGGATGGGGGGACATGGAGAAGCCTCTGGTCTCCATGATCTCGTGGCTCATTAGAGCCAAGGCTTCAGTACCATGTGCCATTATCCGAGCAGAGCTAGCTACCCCCCCACTAGTAGTTGAGGGGCTCACCAGATTTGTTTCCTTCATACACCGCTTGTGGGAACTTCCCAGAGACAGATACGCCCACCTTGCACTTGAGTCCTCTCGACAATTAGCCAGGCAGGGAGACATATCATGCAGGCACATGGGTTCAGTATAGACAGATTGCCCCCCTTCCAGTACTCACTGGATGCACCCTCTCTGACTCTTACACAGTCCAAGACCACCAAGCTCATCTGCCAGGACCTGACTAACCTAGACACCAGGAGGACATGGGTACAGCCAGCACAGGAGGTGGGCACGAAGATGGCTTCCTACAGAGAGCATCTTCTCCAGCTTACGGCGGATGGTTTTCTGATGAGGCCCAGACACATGGACGTCCACTTGTCTCATGGGATACGGTGTGCTATTGGCTAGATACACACATCTTTACACCAGTTGCGGATCGAGACTGGGAGATACAGCAGAGGCCAGGACATGCATCCTGTGTGACATGGAGCTTGAGACAGAGTTACACTACACATGCCACTGCCCCGTCTACTACGAGATACGAGACCGCTTCCACTGCTTGTTCAGAGAGGGCTTTGGAACACTCTCCAGAGTCATGAGGTACGAGGATCAGAGATGCCTGGGTTTGTTGGCAGACACTGGACACCCAGAGGAGCTACTACCACAGCAGATCTTGTCGCCTTACACCAGAGGCACACTGATCGACCGAGCGACCGAGGTGGGAAGATCGAGATGCCCACGACTGCGGAGGACTACACAGCATCGACGGAGGCTACATCAGAGGATTCGGGTCACTTTGGCCCGACATGCACGACGCCCAGTGAGACTACTGTCCATGGAGGAGATTGATGAGATCCGCCAGCGACCGATGTTGGATCTCTTGTGACTTGTGATTTAGCCACCCAGCTAGCTGCTTAGTTCACGCCTACCAGTTCAGGATCCCGTAGTACTTTTATTTTATCATTTTGGTACTCTGACTTTGTATCACATTCACCACATTGTAACGCTCTGGTCTCATAGATCATTTTGGCCTTTTGAAGACGTTAATATAACATTTCATTTCATTTCATTTAATCTCTCTCTCTCTCTCTCTCTCTCTCTCTCTCTCTCTCTCTACCACTTTCATGGGCAAACCTATGCAAAGCATCCAAGTGACGTTGCATCCCCTCTGGAGAGTCAGAGATCAACACAATATCATCAGCATATAACAATAGTGGAATCCATGTCCTTGCCAGCTGTGCACCTCTATCACCATCTCTCTCAATGTAGTCAGAAACCTCATCCACATATGGCCAGGAGACAGTGGAGTATACAGATGCTTACACTTATCTTGGAGTGGTTTTTTGTGGACCAACATTTTCATTGAGGAGAGCAGCATAGACTAGATTGACCAGAGCCCATGCAACATTGGATAGATTGGAGAGGATGTGTTCATAGGTTCAGTTTTAGGAGCCTGGGACGAAGCTATGGCTCTTTGACACTTTGGTGGCTTCTGCATTGCTCTATAGAGCTGAGATATGGGGACCTTCATTGGATCATCACGGGAGGACAGGTCGCACTGATGGGTGGGGGGGCATGGAGAAGCCCTTGGTCTCTATGATCCCACGACTCATTAGAGCCAAGGCTTCAGTACCACATGCCATTATCCGAGCAGAGCTAGCTGCCCCCCCATTAGTGGTTGAGGCGCTCACTAGATCTGTCTCCTTCATACACCCCATGTGGGAACTTCCCAGAGACAGATATACCCGCCTTGCATTTGAGTCCTCTCGACAGTTAGCCATGCAGGGAGATACAACATGCTGGTATGGGGAGATGACATCATGGTTTCAGGCGCATGGGTTCAGCATAGACAGATTGCCCCCCTTCCAGTACTCACTGGATGCACCCTCTTTGACTCTTACACTATACGAGATCACCAGGCTCATCCGCCAGGACTTGACTCAGCTAGACACTAGGAGGACATGGATACAGCTAGTACAGGAGTTGGGCATGAAGATGGCTTTCTACTGAGAGCATCTTCTCCAGCTTAAGGAGGACAGTTTTGTGACGAGGCCCAGATACATGGACACCCACTTGTCTCATGGGATACGATGTGCTATTGGCCAGATACGCACATCTTCACACCAGCTGTGGATCGAGACTGGGAGATACAGCGGAGTACCAGCAGAGGCCAGGACATGCCCCCTGTGTGACATGGAGCCTGAGACAGAGTTGCACTACACATGCCACTGGCCCGTCTACTACGAGGTACAAGGCCGCTTCCACTGCTTGTGCAGAGAGGGATTTGGACCACTCTCCAGAGTCGTGCGGTACGAGGATCATAGATGCCTGGGTTTGTTTTTGCTCGAGCTGCGCAGACACAGAGAGAGCCTGATGAGAGGACAGGCTAGGCAGTCTTAGAGACAGATCACAGACTTCTTTAGAGAAGACACTGGACTCCCGGAGGAGCTACCAGCACAGCAGAGCTCGTCGCCTTACACCAGAGGCACACTGATCGGTCCAGCGACCGAGCTGGGGAGATCCAGACGCCCACGACTGCGGAGGACTATACAGCATTGACGGAGGCTGCATGAGTGGATTCGGATCACTTTGGCCCGACATGCACGACGCCCGGTCAGACTACTGGCCATGGAGGAGATCGATGAGATCCGCTAGCGACCGATGCTGGATCTCTTGTGATCTAGCTATCCCTGCTAGCTAGCTGCTTAGTTCACACCTAGCAGTTCAGGATTCCATAGTATTTTATTTTGTCATTTTGTCATTTTGTTACTTTTGTTACCTTTGTTTCTCTGACTTTGTATCAGATCCACCACATTGTAACTTTTTGGTCTCATAGGTCACTTTGGCCTTTTGGAGACGTTAATATAACATTTCATTTCATTTCTCTCTCTCTCTCTCTCTCTCTCTCTCTCTCTCTCTCTCTCTCTCTCTCTCTCTCTCTGTCTCTCTCTCTCTCTCTCTCTCTCTCTCGGGAAGCGGAGAATGAGTGCCCTTTCCTTCTAGCTTTCTCCGTTGCTTCCGCTTTTCTTTGTGCCCAGTCTCTAGGCACTCGTATGCGTCTATTCGTTGACCCCCATCAGAGTCATGAGTTCTTTCACCTCTTCCTCCACATTATCTTGGTCTCTGAGGCCACATACCCTTATGTGTAAGGCCCGCACACATCTCCTTTGCTCCTCTTCTAGTGTCAAGTTGATGATGGTTGGTGTGGGGGTGGGGGTTATTTCCTTGCCTTTCCCTTTCTTGACAATCTCGATCCATTTTTCGGCCTTTTCTGCTTTTTGTTGGGTCTTTGTGATGACATCTACCCACGAGGTCGTCATTTCTTTTTGTTGCTCCCCACCTTCTTTGATGGCCCGCACTTGTTCTTTGATCGTGTTAAGCTCTTCAATTACTGAGGGTTGAAGCTCTCCCTCTTCGAGGACATTCTGCGAGCGCACCTCTGCAAGCTCTTTCTTGAGTAGTGTGATTTCCTCATCTTGAGCCTTCACGCGATCCTCGAGTGTATTTATCGTGTTTTCCTATGCTGCCACGCGCGCGTTGAGTATGTTGATAGTACCTAGGAGGTGACGGTTGATCCTACTAATGGACTCGCTCAGTTCTTCTTTGCATTTTTGGATGGCATCCTCCCCTGCTGCTCCCGCACCCTGGCGCTCTCTCGCTCGCCCCTGTCCCTCGCGCTCCCTGTTGCCCTGTCCCTCGCGCTCCCCTGCTGCCCCCCCCCCCCCCCCCCCCCCCCCCCCCCCCGTGCTGTGCTGCCCCTGCCCTTGCCCCCGCTCCCTTGTGCACTCCCCAACCTAGCATAGAGAGAGAAAGAAAGGGGGAAACTTCCGTAGAGAGAGAGAGAAACAGAAAAGCGTAGAGAGAGAGAAAGAGGTGAGAAGCGTAGAGAGAGAAAGAGAGACTTAGCCGCGTAGAGAGAGGGGGGGGGGGGGGGAAACCGTTAGCCACGGAGAGAGTTTCTACCTCTCCTGGGGCGGCCTTCCGACCATGAGGAAGCAGAGTGGCAAAGATGACGCGAGGGAGAGACTTGGAGTATGTCCACGATTGTGCCTATTTTCAAGTCAAGAGATCCCATGATTCCCGGGAATTATCGCACCATCATGGTTGGGCACACATTAGCTAGGCTGTATGCATCCATTCTTGAACAAGAGCTGAGTAGATGGGCAGAGCGAGAGGGCATAAGAGCACCAGGGCAAGCAGGTTTCAGGAGAGGTTTCTCCACTCTTGACCAGATTCTGACACTCAGAGCTATTATTGAGGAGGGTAGACACCATGGCAAGAGGATCTATTGTTGCTTTGTGGATTTCCGCAAAGCTTTCGACACAGTGCCGAGAGCCAGACTCATACGCAGATTACATGACATGGGTGTGCCTACAGAGCTGATTTGGGGGATCTGGCTCTATACAGGACAGTGATGGGGCGGGTACGCACCATGGAGGGAATGTCGGACATGGTCCTCTCCAATATTGGAGTAAAGCAGGGATGCCCCCTATCCCCGACTCTTTTTAGGATGTATGTGGATGAGTTTTCGGACTATGTAGAGCGTCAGGGGGACGAGGGGGCTCAACTAGCAGGGACATGGATTCCACTGTTACTATATGCTGATGATATTGTGTTGACTCACCAGAGGGGATGCAGCGTCACTTGGATGCTCTGCATACATTTGCTCGTGACAGTGGATTGTCTGTCAATCTGGGGAAAACCAAGGTTATGGTGTTCAACACCACACCACAGTGGGTCAGGAGGTCGGCACCCACATTTATGTATGGCCAGAAGACTGTGGAGTACACAGATGCATATACTTATCTTGGGGTAGTCTTCGGTGGACCGATGTTTTCACTAAGGAGAGCATCAGAGACTAGACTGACGAGAGCATATGCAGCTTTGGGAGGACTGGAGAGGATGTGTTCGCAGGTTCAGTTTCAGGAACCGCGAACAAAGTTTTGGCTTTTTGACACTCTAGTGACTCCAGCTATGCTCTATGGAGTTCAGGTATGGGGACCCTCAGTAGACCACCATGGGAGATCCGGCAACAGAGATGGATGGAGATGTATGGAGAGGCCTCTGGTCTCTATGATCGCTCGGATGATTCGGGCTAAAGCCTCAGTACCACATGAGATTATCCGAGCCGAGCTAGCCAACCCCCCCCTCGTGGTGGAGGCGTTGACGAGATCAGTTTCTTTTATGCACGGTTTATGGGATCTCCCCAGGGAAAGATACGCTCGGCTTGTCTTGGAGTCATCTCGACAACTAGCTCTACAAGGTGATACAACATGTTGGTATGGACAGATGACAGCATGGTTTCAGTCGCATGGTCTCAAGATGGATAGATTACCTCCGCTTCAATACTCTCTGGATGCACCCTCCCTGTCTCTCACACGGACAGAGATCACAAGACTCATACGTCAGGATCTGATTCAGCTAAATACCAGGAGCACGTGGATACAGCCGACACAGGAGTTGGGCACGAAGATGGCCTTCTACAGAGAGCATCTTCTCCAACTCACGGAGGACGGCTTTGTGACTAGGCCTGTGTACATGGACACACACTTATCTCATGGGATAAGATGCGCTATTGGACAGATACGCACATCCTCACATCAGCTCCAAATCGAGACTGACCGATTTCGATGGGTGCTGGCAGGAGCTAGGATATGTCACCTATGCAACTTAGAGCCAGAGACAGAGCTGCTTTACACATGTCACGGCCCGGCATACTATGAGATATGCGGCCGCTTCCACTACCTGTTCAGAGAAGGGTTTGGACCTTTTTCTAGAGTCATGAGATACAAGGATTAGAGGTGTCTCGGATTGTTCCTGCTCCAGCTGCGCAAACTTAGGGAGCGCTTGCTGAGAACATCAGAGGAAAGACAGCCTCAGAGACGAATCACAGATTTCTTACACCAGCCACAGGAGAGCCAACGGAGCAGTCATTACAACAAATATCAGAGCCTACTCATACTAGAGGTACACTACTTGATCGAGCCACGGAACTTGGCAGATCGAGACATCCACGACCTTGGGGGGTCTCCCACTACCGACGAAGGCTGCAACAAAAGATATAGATCACTCTAGCTCGACATGCAAGACGCCCTACCAGAGTACTGACCATGGAGGAGGTCGATGAGATCCGACAGCGACCAATGAGAAATTTCATCTGAACCCACAAACACCCCCCTCCCCGTTTCTTTTCTCCTTAGCGTATTAGTATTAGTTCTTTGTACCTTTGTAATTTCCGTACTCAGACATGGTATCAGATTCACCAATTGTAACTTTTTTGGTCTCATAGGCCATTTTGGCCTTTTGAAGACGTTAATATAACATTTCATTTCATTTCATTTCTCTCTCTCTCTCTCTCTCTCTCTCTCTCTCAGTGTCTCATGGTTTGCGTTGTGCCATTGGTCAGATACGCACATCCTCACATCAGCTCGAGATTGAGACTGGTAGATTCAGAGGGATACCAGCAGACAGCAGAATATGCCGATTATGCCAGAGAGAGCCAGAGACAGAGTTGCACTACATATGTCATTGCACAGTGTTCTATGAGATACGGGGGCGTTTCCACTGCTTATTCAGAGAGGGTTTTGGTCCTCTATCTAGGGTCATGAGTTATGAGGATCAGAGATGTCTTGGACTATATCTACTTGAGTTACACAAGTATAGAGACACTTTACTGGGGAGAGCTAGAGAGAGGCAGTCCCAGAGACACATTACAGATTTCTTTTCACTAGATATGGGACAGCCAGAGGAGCAGCCACCACTGCAGAGCTCGTCCCACGCTCATTCGACCACTACTGGCACTCTCATCGACCGAGCATTGGAGCTACAGAGATACAGACGACCGCGACTGAGGAGAGGAGCTACACAGCATCGACGGAGACTACAACAGAAGATTCGAGCCATACTCTCTCGACATCCAGAGTGCAGATGAGGATGGATCCTCACCATTTCTTCCATCTTTGTTTCACACACTGTTACATCCAGTTTACCGGGTACCTATTGTATCAGCTGCTACACCCACGTAGTTTTAGATTGTAGTAGTAGTAGTAGTATTTTGTTCCACTTCTAGTTCTTTTCTAGTTCTTTTGTACCCAGACATGGTATTGGATTCACTATTTTGTAACTGATTGGTCTCATAGGTCATTTTGGCCTTTTGAAGACGTTAATATAACATTTCATTTCATTTCATTTCATTTCTTCAAGTTCAGTGATTTTGCAGTTTCTATCTGTGTGTTGCTATTGATTTCTCGTTTGGAGTGTCCAAGCCTGTAACATATCATTAGGAGGTGGAGTTAGGAGAGCATTATATATGCAGTTGTGCTATCTATTATGAGATTGGAGGGAGGTAACATTGCCTTATTGGTGAAGGCTTTGGACCATTGTGTCGGATCATGTGCTTTGTATATGAGAGACGTCTTGGGCTCTTTTTATTGGAGCTTGAACTGTGAGAGAGAATCTCTCGAGGGACAAGGGTGCAGTGAGCCACGTGCTGTCAACATAGAGAGTGCTTAGAGACCTTTTAACTGCTTGTACGCCAGCTCCAATAGGTTCCACATCTTCATCCACTGACTTACCTTGTTATAGATGCCTCTGTAGAGGGGTAATGTTTGATAAATCCATTGCCATTTGTAGAGCGAGACGTCCACAACCACAAGGACCTTGGTTACAGTTTTCTCACAAGCAGAAAATTCGAGCCATCATTGTTTGCCATTTAAGGGTCTATGTAACCATCTCTTCCTCTTGAGGCAATCCTTCATGGAGATTGGGTTGAGGAGGGACTATCCCTCCCATATGCCCCCTTGTTGCAGCCTACAACTTAAGAGTTTAAAGAGGTTTTTACACTTCTATTTTCTCTTCCTCTTGAGGCAATCCTTCATGGAGATTGGGTTGAGGAGTGACTATTCCTCCCACATGCCCCTTGTTGCGGCCTACAACTTAAGAGTTTAAAGAGGTTTTACACTTCTATTTTCGCTAGGGATTTGGTTAGGATTATGCTTCCCGTTTTGTTTCACTTTATGGTGAGACATCAGCATTTGTACCTTTAGTGTCATGCACCATTTTGGCCTGTAAGAGATGTTAATATATCTATTTTACTGGTTCGTAATTTCAAGGACAGACATGGATGCTGACCTAAGCACTCTCCCGTCTCCATAGAAGCTACCCTCCAACTTCCTGTTTTCGCTAAAACAGAAAGCTAGCTCTGCAGTAGAGGTCGATTTCCTTCAATCCATGCTGGGATAGCTTGCATGTGGCCTGCAAGCCTCTCTCCTAGCAAACGTGGACAAGTTCATTGACGTCCAGGTTTTGAGATGACGGAGGTATAATCCCTATAATCACTTGGTACTGATAGTAGTATTGTAGGACCACAACCTGCAACAACTTAACAAACAGATCCTCACAACTTACAAGTACAAACGAGTGTGAATTGAGAGACAAAGAAGATTTGGGACCAGGATGCTCCAGCACAGGAGAAGTGGTGGCATCAATCTATTTTCGGGCATCAAGCTGGTAGAGTATTGCATTGCACAAAGAACTTGGCAACTTTGGCTGGATGTTTGTCTAGGAGATCTTGCTATCTGGTGTCCTGTGAATGACTGAATAGCACAGCTCAGGGTCTATTATAGAGCCCTTAGCCTCCAAAAGCATGCCCAAAACTCAAAAGCCAGGTGCCTTTTGTGCTCAGAGAAGCATGATGCTATTTAAGTAACTTAGTAATTTCCTTTCCTCTTCAGCATGGTGGTGGATGTTTGTGTAGGACATCTTGCTATCTGGTGTCCTGTAAATGACTGAATATCAGAGCTCAGGGTCTATTATAGAGCCCTTGGCCTCAAAAAACATGCCCAAAAATCAAAGCCAGGTGCTTTTTGAGCTCAGAGAAGCATGATGCTATTTAAGTAACTTAGTAATTTCCTTTTCTCTTCAGCATGGTGGTGGATGAAAGTGTCGAAGTAAAGGGGACATCAACAGGAGGAGCTCTTTGCGTTTAGCTTCTTGTAAATTGATTGCTTGTGTTTTGAAGTTGTTGAAAGTTGTGTTTCTTCTTTAAACTTCACCCTTTAATGGTCAAGGTAAGGCTTCCTATTGCAACGAGTCTAATGAAGTATGCTACATATTCCTAGATTGGGCCCGCTCGCGAAAAAGAAGAATTTTTTGTCTTCCTTCAGCAAAGATTATACTTAACTTCTGTTTCTTTCTAATATGCAGGAAAAGCTTCAGTCTCGTGAACGTCTTCCGATCTTTTCAGCCAAAGACGAGCTTCTTCATCAAATACGTAAGAGTTCAGTTGTTGTGATTAGTGGTGAAACTGGCTCTGGGAAGACCACACAGGTATCTTTGCGTATCTTAACTGTTTGTTGAATTCCGCTCTACAATTTTGATGAGCTATTTGAAAGCTGCTCAAGAGTTTGTAGCCTTTGCTGAAAGGTGGGGAGTAAGAACGAAAGAGAGAGAAACTTATATTAATATCCCGTTGAGGCCTAAGTTATCTTTTAGTACAAATCAGCTACATCTGGGTCAGTACATTCTAGTTTGAGATGCCATAGACGGCGTATAAAACAAAAATAAAACTGTAGTTCCAAAAGGCTCATGATAATGTGCTTTGTTATAGGTGTGGTGAGTACAGACATTACAAAGGGCGATGCCTTCTGCCCGAAGGCGCAACCCCCATGTCAGCGAGTCCAAATATCACTATGAAAGCTTCTACCTCCAGCAGTCCTCCCAGCAGCACATAGGTCACTTTTCATATCAGCATGATTTCAGTAACAATGATGCCACCTGGACCTTTCCCCACTGCCCATGTAGTCAGTCCCAACAGATACTCTTGTTCAAGATCTTGGTGTCTTGAAGAAAGAGAGAGAGAGAAATGAAATGAAATGTTATATTAACGTCAACTTTAAACTTTACACTCAAAGAAACTTGACATTTGTACAAATTACAATTTACAATACTACAATGTAAAGAGTCAAGACTCGAGAGAATGAGCATTACATAAACCAAAATGAACCAAAATGATAAGTAGAGATTCTCTTTAGTCTTGAGTCGAGGCTCAAGACTCAAGAGAATGAACATTACATAAACCAAAATGATAAGTAGAGATTTGAGAATGAGCATTACATAAACCAAAATGATAAGTAGAGAGTGAAGACTCAAGATGATACAAAAAAGTGGGGGGACCAAGGGGTTACAAAGTACTCAAAAAGTGGCACACCATAATGGAGAGACTAAATAGTAAAGACTAAAGTAACAAGTGTAAGAGCTTCTAGTCACTAGTGCTCTCATCATCTTCCTTCATTAGCCCTCCCCTTCTGGCTAAAGGCATTCATGCCTCTAGCTCTGCTTCTGATTCTCTAGCAGCGGAGTTGGAGGGTTCTCCCTCCTATGGAATATCTACCATGATCTCCGGATCAAACCTTAAGAAGTACCGTTTGAGCCTCCATCCATTGACTTTGGTCTTGTGAATTTGACCATTTGCTTCCATCAATTTGTAGCTACCATTGGTGTATCGTCTTTTGACGATGAACGGCCCTTCCCATCTGGGTTGAAACTTCTTATCTTTCCTAGTGTCGAATTTGTTGTCGTATCTCAATACTAACATGCCTTTCTTCAGACCCTTTTCCTTAAGCCCTTGATTGAATGTGAGTCGGCGTCGTTCTGCTTGCGTCGCATAGTAGTTGTTCGCATCTTCCCTGTCTAAGTGAAGCCTTTCTAGATCCAAGGTGTGGTTGCGGAGATGGGCGATTGGGCGCTGTAACTGGCTAGCCATGACTCGCAAGCTGGCTATCTGCACCTCGATGGGTAGAATGGCCTCTTTTCCATATACCAGATGGAAAGGGGTGAAACCTAGTGATGTTCGGAATGTCGTGCGGTAGGCCCAAAGAGCGGCCATGAGATGCTTATCCCAATCACTTGTGTGGTTATTCACTTGTTTTGTGATGATTTTACAGATTATGCCGTTTACCTTTTCCACTAGACCATTGCTGGATAGTACGAAGTTGAGTGTCGGCATGTGATACCTAGCTTTTTCATTTGATGGTTGTCAGGGCCGCCTAGGTTGAACTCTCTGACTGGGTCAGGCCGTGCAGTTGGCGAGGCTGCGTCAGGGAGAGAAGACCTTGCCGCCTCTGTTAGCTTCTGGACATTATGAGCTGGCGTTTGATCAATGTTGAAATCAGCATACTCTTCTTGCAACCATCCTGATGGAAGCTCTGCAAATGGTAAATCTTCAGATACTTCAAAGTGCTCCGGCATGGGTGGAGTGTCACATGGGGTAGAGGCTAAGGAAGGAGCTGGGGTGTTGGCCAACTCTTGCAAGGGAGACTTTTTCCCCCTTCTATGGTGGGTTATAGGCTCACCCAGGCCGATGGTTTCCATTAAGGGACCCTCTGAAGGATGGGCACCAGAGACCAGTCCACTTGGTTGTGGCTCACTTGGCTGACTGGGATTACTGGCTTCAGGTGTAGCTTCACGTGTAGGATCGGGGAGAGAGGGTGAATCTGTGGGCAAAGGTTGAAGAGAGACTACATAGCATGGCATCGAAGAGGTAGCTTCTAACCATTGCAGTAAGTCTTCATCGGATCCCTCAGGAGGGACCGGCTGCTCCAAGTCAGGGTTGGACTCTACTGACAAAGAGCTGTGCTGAACGACCGGATCCATACCTCCTTCGAGACGAATTTGTTGCATTGGAGTGCCAGGAGTATGTATCCACATGGTGTCGGTTCCCCAGTCGTGAAGTGCTTTCGTATGTCGCAACCATGGCCTACCAATCAGCAAGGGATAACCTCCCTCTACCTGAATTTGTTGCATTGGAGAGCTAGGAGTATGTATCCACATGGCCTCGGTTCCCCAGTCGTGAAGTGCTTTCGTATGTCGCAACCATGGCCTACCAATCAGCAAGGGATAACCTCCCTCTACCTGGGGAAGATTAACTACCACAAAATCCAAGTTAAAAGTGAAATCTTGTACCTTCAGAGACACCTTGTCGACTATGCCCATTGGGTAGACTGTTCTCTGATCGGCCAATGTAACAGTGAAAGGAGCAGGTCGGGTAGGCTTTAGACCTAAGGCCATCGTAGTGAATTCGGGCATCAAATTGATTCCAGATCCTCCATCAACGATGACGCCGAATAGCTGGTGCCCAAGAATAGATACAGTGAGGCGAGGACTTTTATAATCGGTGAGGGGAGCAGATGGATAGGAAATCAAATAAGACTCTGACGGCTGTACAGGGAGGTGCCCGCCACTAGGCCCAGCCCCCGGGTACAGAGACTGAATGATTGACAGGGTGTCACGTCTAAGTGTTGCGTCGAGCCTTAGCATGTCGTATAGTGACACCTGCTGAAAAGTATTTTTCAAGATGGCTTCTGCTGTGGGCTTGGCGCCTTCGAACTGGGCTCCCTTTGAGACCTTAATCTGTTCCAAGTCAGCCACTCCTTCCAAGAAGGCTCCATCAATGTCAGATAACAGTGAAGTTGGTTTGCTCTGAGCAATTTCGAAGGACTCGTCCTTTGGGTCAAATAGACAAGCTTGAGGAAGTGGGGACTGGCGAGGTGGACCTGTGGGCAGACTGAGACCAAGAGCTGCTCTTTGTGCCCGAGTAAGGACACCAGCAGGCTCCTCCACTTGCAATGGCTTAACCACATGAGTAGCAGGTGATGGTTGAGGCACGGTGTTCACAGTAATCAAGTTTATCTTCGGGAAGGTGAATTCTTGCTGGTTTTGAGTCGAGCTTGAAGACGTGGATGCCCTTTGCGTGGGACAATCCTTACTGTAGTGATCCTTCGAATCAGGGCAATGACGACAAGGAGGGGACCCCTCAGGTAAAGGACACTTGCTTTGATAATGCCCATATTCTCCGCATCTGTAGCAGAGTATGGGCCGATTGGAAGGACGAAACGGGGGACGAGGTGGTTGCTGCATGGAGTCGGAGGCTGAAGTGTAGAAGCTCTGAGGGGTTGAGGTGGCATTAGCATTATAAAAACTTTGAGTCGGGAAAGTACTTGACATACCTTGGACAACAGGGGTATTGAGCAAAGGTGGCATGTAGTTGGGATGGCTGTAGTGGGAAACCATGTTGGATGCTGGTGCTAACCCTTGTTGGAGAGTAGGACCCCCTTTATATAGTAGCAATCCTTATCTTCATGACCCGATTTTTCGCAGAAGTGGCAATAAGAGCGAAGGGGACAGTCCTGTGGAGGGTGTCCTGGAGAGCGGCAGGAACTACACCATACCATAGCCTTAGTCTCCTGCTGAGACCTGAGCTCTTCTAACTCTCTTTTAAGCTGATCATAAGCCTCTTGATGTGGAGGCTTCTCCTGTCTGAGAGAGAAGGATCTCTCTTCATGAAGGGCCCGCTGTAACTTTAGGGCTTCCAGTTCCCTTCTTAAAGAAGTCAAAGGGTCTGATGGACTGTCCACGAGTAAAGGGGCAGTATCTAACTGAGGAGAGTCAGTGAACTGCCTTCTTGCTCCCTCTATTCTAGTAGCAGTAGCAACAAAGTCCTCCAGACTGGCTTCAGGACGGAGACTTTCTTTGAGATTTTGTTGAGAAGTCTTAGGCAGAGCCTTCTCTACCCACTTCTTCACCATGAATTCCCCTGGTTGCTGAGGCAGCTTGGCGACCAGGGACTTTGTTCTGGTCATGAGCTCTACAAATGTCTCCTTGGGTTGGAGCAACAGGTTGGCCAACTCATCTAGAATCTTCTCTTGATAATCCCCTGGTCGGAAAGCTTCACAGAACTGCTGTCTTAACATGGTCCAAGTAGTAAAGTGGTTTTCAGCAAACTGACTGTACCATTTATCTGCAAGACCATCCAAGGTGGACGGGAAGAGCACCAGGTATGCGTCTTCTCTGTTGAGGCCACGACCTCTGCAAAGAGAGACAAACCTCCGAGCATGGTCGTCTGCATCTTCTGCCGGGAGACCTTTAAAGGTAGGGAACTTGATGTTCACCTTTGGCAGAACACTTGTGAGCTCCTCCATGGCCTCGTGCTCCTGAGTCTGTTGCTCCCTAGCTTGCTGTAACAAAATGGGGGAGAGCCTTACGGAGAAGGTGACCTGGAGGATGTAGAACCGATCGAAGGAATGGAGGTAGCCGTATGAGTAGGTATGGCTGATGGGGTTAATATGCTTCTACTGGGCACCAAGGGTTGACGCCTTCTGTGGTAGTACTTCAGAGGACTCAGTAGTGTATTTTGACGCTCCAAAGACCTTGTATGTGTCATCCAGTAACCGCCAACCCCACCAAGCTTTGGGAAAGAAGACCTTCACTTGGGCAAGACAACCTTCACTTGGCTGAATATTGGTCTAGACTCTACTAGACCAGGGCGAGTGACTAGACCACCTGGTCTGGACCAGGGACGAGAAGGACTAGACCAGGACGAGCACTGGGTGGACTAAGGCGAGAGAGGATCAGACCAACAAGGCGAGAGACTAGACCAGCTAGATTAAGCTGAACCAGACCAACAGGCTGCACAGACGAGGCGAAGAAACCAGCTACTCAACAGAGTGAGACTTCAGTTGAGGTCCCACCGTGATCGCCAAAATGAGAGCACCCGTAGCGCGGATAATGTGTCGTGCTCTCTACAGTGTGGGTGCCCCTCAATGCAATGTGCGTGACAATCTCACTCAAACAAATGAAAACTCTCTCAAACAGAATGAAACACAGAAACAATGGATAACAACAGAGACACAACAGTGGACCAGAACATGTGGACTCGACTAGCTCAAAGAACCATGTACAGACTTTGGCGTGGCAGCACACTCAGCTCCAACCCAGGACTCACAGGTACAAATGGGGTGTCGAGGCTCAGATGTGCAGGGATGGTGGAGCAGTGCTCTGTGTAAGACTCTTCTGCTAGACGATGAACCGACCACCTATATAAGATAATGATAATGACCCAACGGCTACTGCTCATAGATACAATCATAAAGAGCCACCAATGGCCCATAAATGTCAGCCAGCTAAGTGTGACCTGGCCACATGTCCACTAGGCCACCATCCGTATCCCTGCCACGTGTCACTGCCCAAGTGTCCGTCCAGTGTGAACAGACCAAACCAATTGTACTAACTGTAACTGTGTCCTGTGAAAGTGACACTGTAGCCTACTACATCTCTCTTCCCCTTCATACGCTCCTAATGATACTGCCTATACTTCTCATACAATATCTAGACCCTCTTCTACAAGGAGAACACCTATTACTTCTTTACATAACCCTGAAGAGAAGCCCAAGTTCAAAAAGGACAAATGCAAGCGTCACCACAAGATGCGAGTTTTCAAACTGGTGACAAGCACGCCAAGTTTTACAGTTACACAGGATAGAGAGATATCTCCAAGGCGTTGTCTTTTATTAGACAGTTTGAAGTTGCTTTTGCAAATGGAAACTTCTCTGAAAAATCCAAGTTGCATGGTGTTGGGATGTATCTCAAGGAGAAGGCAAGCAATCGATGATTGGCAAAGATTCTTGAAGGTACTCAAGCCAAAACATGGACTCAATTCAAAGCTGAATTTTACGAACAATTCCTTCTGCCGGACTTCGTGAAGGATATCCGGAACAAATGGGATTGGCCCGCCATCCGAAAGGAACATAAGAAAGTCACAGCCTATATTGACAAGTATTGGTCAGCTCCTCTAAAGATCACCCCTTTCATGAAGATTTCCGACGAGCAAAGATTCGAAAGCTCGAAGCAGGCCTTCAACCACACGCTTTGAACGAGTATGAAGGTGTATCCCCATGGTACCTGTCAGAGGATGATGGGAATGCTGATGACCTACACTCTACGGGACCTCCTCGAAGGATGGAACAAAGCATGTATGGAGCAAGACGAAGAGTGGTATATGACGATCAAGGCAACCAAGGCAAAAAGCGTCCCATTTAGGACTCTAAGCTAAAGGGCACCGATAAGCGGCTTAAATATCTTTCACCCACCCAAGTACAAACCTTCAAGAAAGAAGGAAGATCTATCTATTGTGGAGAGAAAAGGCAGCAACGGCAAAAACAAGCATCTTCGAGGAAAGAACAAACGAAGAAGGAACCCGCTCCACCAAGCTCGAATTCTATTCCTGATGTACAAGGGAATACTGAAGTGGAGAAAGGGAAGCATCAGCTTCTAAAGGGCTAGGAATCTTTGAATAACCACCGAGTAGCCCCACATACATGCCTATATGGCCATGTGACCATTCTTGTGGTTTAATCAACCAACCAAGTATTATGGAAAGGAGAAAGAGAGAGATATATTTGTGGAAATATCATTGGGCGACAACTGATTGGGTTTGCTGGTGGAACCCACATTAAGGCATGCTAAAGTTCTAAGCATGGTGTTAAAAGGGTCGTTACCAGCTCGTGACTGTTATATGACATTCTCTTAATATTTTTTAGGGCTTGTGGTGCTTTAGTTGTAAGAGTACTTCAAAGAGTTCACACCTGAAATTGTTATGACACGCTTCCTTCAGCATGGTGTGATCGTGTGTCTGTGATCAGGTGCCTCAGTACATTCTTGAGGATCTTATCACCAGCCATCAAGGTGCTTTTTGCAACATTGTGTGCACGCAGCCAAGACGGTTAGCTGTATGTAACAAGTATATTTGGCAAGAAAGATTCATTGAAAGATTTTGAAGCTTGGTAACTTTGAAGCCTTGTGAAAACAGGCAATCTCAATTGCCGAGAGAGTAGCCCTAGAGCAGGATGAAGGACCTCCAGGAAGCAGTGGTTCCCTTGTTGGATATCAAGTGCGCCTTGATAGTGCCTGGTAAGTGTATGTATGAATGAATGACATGCCAAGTTGGTGTAAAATAAAGAAATCTGTAAAAGCATAATAGCTCTCTTGATCTTGCTGATTGTGTAGAAGCTAATTTTTGTGTTCAGAAATCTTGTCTTATGAGCTAAAGCGAGCGTCAAGGGTTTCTTGCAGGCATCGAAGGACAAAGCTTCTCTTCTGTACTACTGGAATTCTTCTTCGGAGACTTGCTGTAAGATGCTTTTTAATGTCTATAATTTGGAGCGAGAGAGGTACTATAATGTAAAACCACTCACGTTATGATTATGCTCTTTATTCAAAGTGATGGGGAAGTACATGGTTTTTGCCCATGGTGTGTTATTTAAGGATAACACTAAAATGACTGTGGACATTGTTTCTATCTTTATTCGGTCCTCGGACCTCCACTCTGGAATTTTCTTGTTCATGTCATCATATTTGTACTTTTTTAGTTCTTGTGATATTTCATGTTATTTTTAGCTCTTGTGATATTTCCAGTTGTTTGCCCACATATTTTTCTTCATACGTCTTTTTGATTTTAAGGAAAGATAAACGTCATTTTTTCTTTATTTTGATTTTCAAGGAGTGAAGTCGAGAATCATTATGGTGATAGATACAGGGGTTTCTTTGGCAGACATTGTACCCAGACATTGTATTAGATCCACCAGAATTGTATCAGTTTGGTCTCATAGTCATTTTGGCCTTTTGAAGACGTTTAATATAACATTTCATTTCATTTCTGAGTTTGCATAACAGTAAAACTTGGAACTCATAACCATCTGGTTGTTGGTTTAAGTCCCCTTGGTCTTGGTCAGGAAACGGCACTCATTTTGTTTGCATTGAGAGTGCTCTTGCTTTAAAGGAGGGAAAGGCATGGAACCCTACGAGAAGTTCACCACTTGTTCATGTTGAGCTTTGAATATAGAAAAAAATGGCTTTTATGGTGTGGTGGTCTGTGATGTCTAGTTAAGCTTCGTAATGGGGTGGCGAAGGCTATAGATATGGCATAACCCTATTCCCTTGTGCATGTGCAGCAAGATGGTGCAGAAGCTGACCTGCATGATACCTGAGTGAATTAGTTCCCTTTCTGGTCTCTTCCTAATACTTCGGCTTGTACCTTCTAATTTGCATCCCCTGACTTTTGAGCTTTTACTAGTATTATTGAGTTTATTGTTCCCCTTTAAAGTTGGTTGCCCTAGTTTTTTTAACAAATTGGAAGGATATTTTATCTTTGGGGTAGCTCTTAGGTTGGAACATGCCATACCAAGAATTAAGAAGACAGTTGATAATTTCATTTGCTTCACGATTGCATATGATCATCAGTACACGCTCAGGGCAGTGGTTCATACTTCTCAACGCTTTATCCATGCACAATCTGGATCTGGTGTTCAGTGCAAAAGAATGGAATGTTCTGCATTTTGTGTCTAACTGTACCTTTTGCTTTGAAAGGGTGATCGTGATCTCAGTGGAGTCTCACATGTTATCGTTGATGAAGTGCACGAACGCTCAGTTTTGGTTTGTATCAAGTTTTAACGGTTTTGATTAGCCATTGTCTTGGTGGTGACAAAGATGTTCCGATTGTTGTGGACACCCCCCCTTTGTTTTATTTCTCACAGGGCGATTTCATCCTTACAATTTTAAAAGATCTGATTGAAAGAAGAAGAAGGAGTAGATTATTGCCTTTGAAGATAATCTTAATGTAACTTTCAGATGCTTCTATTTGCTTCTGAATTCCTCTTTGTTTGTAGTTTCTCCATGTTATGTAAAGATTCTATACTGATGGTCTTCTTCTTTAGGTCTGCCACTGTGGATGCAAGTATTTTTTCAAGCTACTTCGGAGATTGTCCAGTTGTAAAAGTACAAGGTCGCACTTTTCCTGTTGAGACCATTTATCTAGAGGATATTTATGAAATGCTGGATTATCAACTTGCATCAGACTCTCCGGCAGCATTGAAAAATAGCTTCTTTAACTGGAAGAACAATGTATGGTGCTAGGCTGAAGGCATTTCACGCTTGGACTTCACTTTCCCTATGTAAGAATGACACATTGATTTTATTACAGAAAGCCTCACGAAACCTTGTCAGCGGCAGCAGGGGAAGGCAGAATCTGGTTCAATATGGTTGGGGTGATGAGGGAATGCTCGAGGAAGAGGCATGCAATCCTTACTTCGATGAGTCGTTGTATCAAAATAACAGCCTAAGAACAAAGAATAACCTGGTTGGGATTTTTTCATTTTTTGAAAGTGTTATAATGCAGTTACTTAGGAGTCTCGTCGAGGCTCGTGCTTCTGACGCTCTCAGATTCGAAAACACCTAAGCATGTTTTCCTTTTTGGTTTTCTCTGTTCCAGCGCAAGTTGAATGAGGATGTGATTGACTTTGACCTGCTAGAAGAGCTTATCATGCATGTTGATAAGACTGGTGAGGAAGGAGCTATTTTGGTGTTTTTACCAGTAAGCCCTCTTATTTTGAAGAAGAGATAACAACTTTAAGCTGCATTAACTTTGAAGCATTTTACTGTGATTCTGGAGAATTTCATTGAGTAATTTTCATAATAAATGTTATACATTTCTATTTGGAGAGATTGTTTTAGAATTTCTCTAAGGTGCCTTAATACAAGTTATTACTGAGGGAGTGTAATGTTACATAGCTCCTGTGGAACTGCACTCTCTCTTCTAGGCTGTTCCTTGCCTCAAAGAAAATAGATCTTGTGCTAGGTTCTGCATAATGCGCTCGCCGCTGTCCACTACTCTTCTTCCATTAGAGAGGGTGTGACAGTTAATTTGCATTTCCTCTGGGCATGGAAGATAGTTCACATATATCTTCCGATATGGGCTGGCTGCTGTAAGAGTCTTGTCTGCATCTTATCTACTCCCAGCCCACACTGGTGCATGGTGCGTTTTAAAACATCGATTTTTTGGAAAAAAATTGACTGTATCCCAACGTATTTTTGACTGCATGTCGAAATATTTGGTTGTGATCCATGTGATGCCATACCATATGTTGCCATATGTTTGTTCAATGGCAACCCTGCTGTGAATATAAATTGCCACATTCGTGTCTCCTCTTGACATATGTTAAACTTTTTGATAGATCTTGTGAAGTCTTTTCAAACCAGCTGTGCACTCTCGTGTTCAAAGTTAGTGTCATAGTGTCCCCGAAATATTGCATTTGAGCACTCTTTTTCTAACAAACTTTTGCCTCAGCAGGAGTGAGTGACAACAGTGCCCCACTGGCCTATGATCTTCACAAATAACAATTGTAAAGAGTTAAAATCTGAAGTTTAACTTGAATGAGTGGTAAGGTTGAGAGAATACAACATAGGAGGATCTAGTGCATCCCTACTGGGATATAGTGCTTCTTCACTTTGAGAGAAGGAAATGAATGTTTTTTACATAAAGGCCTAAAAAGAAAGTCAATCATCACCACATTCACAATGTCCAGTACAAAGATACAGAAGACTAACATAAATAATGTAACAAATTAGTGAACAGGTAGAGCCAGCTGGTAGCGTAGCTTCCAAAGCCTGATCTGTTGAGTGGGTTGCCACTGTAAGTAGCATCACATAAGTCTCTCTAGAGCTGATGCACTCATGGCATCAATCTCCTCCTCTGTAAAGAACTTAGGAGCTGCTCTATGCCTGTCAATATGGCCTGGATGCGGCAATGGTAAATGTATGTGCGAGGTGATCTGCAAGAGGGTTGAGTGCGTTGGGATCTACTAATCAGTGTAGCTCTATCCAGGAGAGTCACAAGAACCGAAAAGAGCTGAGGGTGGCTGCTCTAGAAGAAAGTTGTCATCTGCCTTTGAATGGATCCTCTGCTGGAGCGCGTCTGACTCTGTAATATAGTATGTTTGTGCCTACGTAACTCCAGCAAGAAAAGCCCAATGCATCTTCAACCAGTCCAGTCCATCACCCTCACTAGGGGATCTGAAGAGAGCGTGAAATTGTCTCCGTGTCTGCCAACCTACTAGGCACCGACATATATAATGCTCGTATGTCTCTAGATCTAAGAGCTAGCCTATGACAGATCGAAGGCCATTTGAGAGGTGTGAATCCATGTATCGTGTTGAATATATTCATCCTCAGTAATCTGAAGAAAATTTTCCTTGTGAAAAGCTATTTTCTTCTTGAACTTCTCAGGAATCGTCATTCTGTCCTCTCTATGTCAATTTGCATGAGATCCTTTCTTATAGTCATAATATCAAGGTGGTACCATACATAATGTACGGTACGTATGTGTACGTCGTTCCGTATGGATAAATTTTTTATGTACGTAAATATGTACCTTCGTAAAAAACCAATAAATGAGAGGACATTTAACAAAATTTCCATTCCTCAATGGAGATTTAGAAAATGTATATCATGCAAACTACTTGGGGACACATTACTACACGCATTATCAATTGGAGATTCACTAACCAAGTACCAAATAATTATCGTGTAAAACATACATTAAACATTTGTACCTGCTGACAAAAGAGCAATGAAAAACCTTCAAGCACTGAACAATAAGATTACCAACTGACAATTGAACAATGAAAGTGTAAATTCTACATAAAAAAGAGCCAGAAGTGTGAACATAACATTGCTTCAAGTGGCCCACAGTAGTGACAAATGTCAAGCCAAAATGGCTCCTAATAGAGCATACATAAAGAACACTCCTAATTTCACCCCTCTTCAACGTTGCACACCCTAGGTGCACATCTATAATTGGAACCCCTGGTTACTACCATGGGGGCGCCCAATCCCTCGAAAATTTATTCAAAAGAAATTATGCGTATTAGCATGTACGGTCTGGTACAACCGACTGTCCTATTGATTTTTGAACGTGTGAGTGCAAGAGATGGTGGGCTGCTTTAACCAAGAAACATGACAGTCCGAAGACCCGGACATGATTTTAAGCTCGCTTTCTACCCAAGCTTCCTTGACGGGACATTTGGTCTCAGGATGTATCCCTCGAACACATTCCAACTTATAATGAAAGATTTTGGGACGCCTATTTGCCAATTTCCACCTTTCGAGACATTACTTTTGCAAAACAGATTGAGAAGTACACTGTGATTGGGAAGTACACTATGAGCCTATCTTTTTCACTGCGAGATTACTGTATAGGAAAAGTGGTCTCAAATATCTGTCAACTCATATCACATGCCGGAGTAGGTTATCACATTTTGAAGAAAGAACTACTCTTTACCGACATTTCCGCCCCTTCCCAGAAGAGAAACTCAAGTTTATGATCCTCCACCCAAGGTACCCTACAACCGCAAACTACTGCAATTACCAACACATCTAATGGACAACTGACTCCTGAAGAGATGGTGCAATACCGATTAAAGGAGGGTGTTACCAATGTGGCCTTTGCGGCCATGCTGCCTCGGACTGCCTAGAAAACCCCAA
Organism: Adiantum capillus-veneris; assembly: GCF_014529385.1. Taxonomy (NCBI): domain Eukaryota; kingdom Viridiplantae; phylum Streptophyta; class Polypodiopsida; order Polypodiales; family Pteridaceae; genus Adiantum; species Adiantum capillus-veneris. The sequence goes on along the minus strand of NC_140956.1, from coordinate 93,378,007 downwards.
GAATAAAAGATCTCTCTCGTATGAAAGCACAGAGAACAAGAAACCTTAACCCTCGGTTGGATTGATTTCTGATTTGATAGGTTTCCTCTCGTCGACACATCCAGTGAACCATGCAAAGCTATCGGAAAGGTTAAAGATCAAGATGCCCTTATTCTCTTTGATTGAAACTCCATGCAAAATTTCATCTCCCCATAATTAGCTACAAGATTAGGAATTTGAGGAATATGTCAAAGGGACGTCATTTGAAGCACAAATGGCTAATTGAACTTACACGTCATTAACACCATTGATTGGATCACTTCAACCTCTAGTTGACTTCCACATTATGGATTTGAGAGGATGTGATGTTCTATTGGGCATGCCTTGGTTCTACAAGAATCATGCCCGATTGGATGCAAGAGATTGAACGATCCAATTGAAGCACAAGAACAAAGAGTTGGTGTTGGACTTCAATATTCTAGCTACTCAAGAAGTGACGGCAAGCTAAGAATCACGAATTGAAGCAAAGAAATTTAGAAATTTTTTTACGAATTTATGATGAATAAAGATTATGATTATGACTAAGACTAAAGAACTATGATCTTCTGGTGTGTGCACGACACCACAAGCAGGATCCAATAACCTTTTATCGCATTGGCCAAGAATATGATCTTGGGTGTGTGATGGACACCATAAGCAGGAACCAATGACCTTCTAGGCATTGGCTAAGCAACTAGCCATAAGATCGATTTTTTAGACGCACCCGAGGTGTTTGCTTCTAGCTTTTATGTGTGCATGGCCATCATGACACAAGAATGCATGACTGAATGATCAATTGTGAGAGTTTAAGTTGCAAGAAGTGTGAATATTTTGTACCCTGCAATCGAGGACGATTGCTTTGATTTTAGAAGGCAGTATGTGATGGGTTTTAGGGTTAGGGTTTCCGCGTCAAGGTCATAGATGCATCGGTGCAATGCGCTCCCGCCCCAGACTCACTCTCCCTAGGAAGGTGGTCACTCTCTCTTGGTCAAAGACGGAATCATATGTGCCGTGATCAATTCTCTCTACATTTGAATGTCATCTGCATGATGTTAGGACATCTAAGTGACCTTCGGTTGGTGAACAAGCTTCACTAAGTTTTTCAAGAACCGGCTGAGGGGCCTAAAACCTAGAAGAAGAGAAAACAGAAGAATTACCAACTTGTGAAGTCCTGTGGAGTGGCCCAAAGGGTTAGGAATTAATAATCCTAACTCTACCAACTTACTGTCCCTTGTCGAGGGGCCTAAAACTAAAGGACACACACACACACACACACACACACACACACACAGAGGATGTGTAAAAATGATGACGTGACAGTTGTTGTAAGGAATTTTTGCTTTTTGCACTAACATGCTGACGTGGCATTGCTGTACGGATTTCCGCTTTTTGCGTTGGTAGCTCTGGGCAGTTTTGGCACTAGCTTTTGAGAACAGTTGCTTTTAGAACTAAGTGCTTTTTGATCTGATGCTTTTGGGGCTCTGCTTTTGGCATCCGTTGTACTCTTTATAAGTGCCTAGAGTGCCACTTCTCAAGGGCATATGGACGCAACGTCTCGGAGAGAGTCGGACCCTAAAGAATTGTACTTTGTGGGCAATAATATTAAAGAAATAGGGGCTCTAGTCTCTGGGTCAATATGTGTTTGCTTAGAACTCCTTCGAGTCATGCTGTCTACTCTCTCTTCCTCTCACAGTTATTCAAGTATTTTGAAGTGTTAAAGTTTCGTCGAGCGTGTAGATTGCAACTGTCTCTGTGTTTTTGTCCCAGTCCCTTGCCGGAAGTGATTACACTGCTGCTTCTGAGCACACTCTTGCTGCACACCGCTCCTTGGGCAGCTCTTTTGTTGCAGGTAGGTTGTCTCGGGAGAGGCAGCCCCTCCTTTGTCCTCCCCTCTTTGTTGAGACCTCATGGGTGCTCTCCAGTTTTGACATCAGTAGATGATGGGACCTCTTCAACGACACCTTCACTTGATTTCTTGGTGACCCCCATGCTTACTAAGAGGCGGCTTGCTTTCGTGTTCATATCCCGTTTCTTGTAGCACGTGGTACAGATGCTCTTGACTCTACAATGGGGTACTCTTTTCCACTTTGTGGTCAGGACCAACAGGATTGGACCTTGGATTCGACATTTGGTTGGCTACGGACGTAGGCCCTTGAGTTTTCTCATCGCACGAGGGACCTCGGGATCACAGATCTGGTACAGACTTTGAGGCCGGTGGCCAAGTTTACACTGTCTTGGCCCGATGCCACAGGCTACAGTCACATCATTATTCACTTTTTTGCAGATGTGCAACTTCCTCCTCCTTAGGTATACACTCATGAGGACTCTTGGGTAGAGGATGTGGCTCAGAGGATTGCACGGCATCTTGGGCATGGGTGGGACATGTGTTGCAAACTCGCTAATCTCAAGGTCAATCGGATGCGGACTACTCCTTATCCAAACCGGCCTCGAAGATTGCTTTCCTCACTGTTGTAACAACATATGTTTTCTCTCACTGACCCGATGAGGGTTATCTCATGGAATATCCAGGGCCTTGGAGGACCACAATTTGTACGCCATCGGGGTTATTTGAGACAGGAGCCTCAGAGATGCCTTGTGGGTGGACCTATTGATATCCTTATGCTACAGGAGCATCATTTGTGTGAGAGTCGCATTCGGCGATGTGGACACGTTCTACGAGGTAGGTATGAAACATTTTGGTCAGTTGCTTTTGGGCCTGGTGGCATTCAAGGAGACGTATGTATGACTATTGTGGATTCATAGCAGTAGGCCATTGTGGACAGAGGTATTATTGTGCCATGTAGGGCCCAGTGGGTCACCATGGAGGTTCAAGGTAGCCTTGTGGGCTTCTTGAACGTTTATGCCTCCAACCATCTGGATACGCAGGCTGAGTTTTGGTCACATATTGTGGAGTCCCTGCCTCATGCAAATCAGTGGTGCATTGGGGGGCACTTCAACATGTTGGAGGACCCCTCGGATAGGATTTGTCAGGACACGGGACCTGTACCCTAAGAACTAGGCTAGGCAAGGACTACGGCCAAGGGCCGGGCTAGGCAGTGTGGACAGGGGATCCGTCTAGGGCAAGGGGCTAGGAGCCCACCTATAAAGGGAGGTTGGGAGGAGGATCCAGGAGAGCCTAGTTGCCTAGTTTCTTACCCTGGTATCAGAGCCCTAGGCTATTCTGGGAAAGGAGGAGGAGGGCGTGGTCTTCTCATGCCATGCAAGTCAAGGGGAAGACGAAGTCGAGCAGCTTGTGGGCACGGTCCGACCGCTTGTGAAGGGAGGAGGTCTCGGGCAATGAGGAGCAGGCGGGCATGGCCGCTTAGCAAGGGGAGAGGAAGCCGTTTGGACTCGTCATGGCTGAGAGGACGCGGGAATGGCCGCTTGCATGAGGGAGGCGGGCGACTTCGACCTGCGCGAAACAGGGCTATGTTAGGCTTGCCGAGTTCGCCATGGGCCAAGGAGGATGGTTTGTCACAGCAGCCTGGCTCGAAACGGCCCTCAGCGTGCGTCCTCTCTGGTTTCCCCCCTGCGCAGACGACCGCTTGCTGCCAGCGCCAAGTTCGCTTTTCTTTTTACTTTGTTTTTTTTTCTTTTTTCCCACTATTGGGCGCCCTAGGGTGCCCATGGGCCACCCAAGGACCACCCAAAGCGGCCTGTCACATGACCAGCATGGCCAAGGGCATTCGCAAGGGAAAGATGCAGCCAGAGATCGTGCATGCCTTGGTTGTAGGATTTTCTCGACATCAATATAGTCGGTACGGCACGGCTTGCAACTTTGGCATGCAAAGGGAATCGACCCAAATGGTCGCTTCTCGCAGTGACGAACAAAAGGGAATCGACCCAAACGGTCGCTTTGAACAACATATCCACGACTACAACCAACCAGGCACAGCTTGGAAAATTATCGGAGGTCGAAGTCATTGGCAAACGCAATTTACATAATTCCACATAATTCACCATTACTCCAAGATCATCATCAATGGATATTTGATAACACAGGTATGGCTTGTCTGTGAAATCATTACCACTTTTTTGCTTGACCAAGGTCGAACACAGACGGGGTAACTCGGTCTCAACTTTGAGTATAGAGACGAGGTAATCCTATCTGCTTGTGGTATTCGGCAAGGCCGATCAGTAAGTATAATTTGTCTACCATCAAAAACATTTCAGGATCAAGGCTCCCTATAGCAACACATCAATCACCCGATTTGGGTCTTACGTCAGTTGTTAATTTTAGATCTCTCCTTGTTGTGTTATCTCGAAGTGGAGGAAAGCAAGATTTTTGGAGCACAGCTTCGTCTCCATCATCAAGCCAATCCGGTACGAGGACATTTGTCTATGAGCAAGAGTATCTGTAGCTCTGAGGCATGATAGCATCCACAGTGGGTCTACTGAAAAGTATCATGCAACGACAAGACTTCCATGTTTGGCCTATGCTATGAGTATACAAACTTGTGACGTGCTTGACAATATGCCAGTAGGTTATTTCATGCTAAACAGACGGGCGTACATGATACAAGGGACGTATCTGTACATACAACAGACCCCACTCGTGCAGCAGGTATGTCTATGCGCCATTTTTTTAGGCGAGTTTTCTTCCACGGACTATCAGGCCAACTCGCTACAACAACAACCAGGTTAGCCAAGCTTAAGTTTTTCTTGTTTTTCCCTATTTATACTTTAGGGCCAGGGGAATTGGCAAAATAAGGAACATCAGTTCACAGAATCCCTCCCAGTCTAAACTGTGCAAGGCACTTATGGTTTTGGTTCTCACGGTTGAGGCCATCACTCTCCGCAAGGGCTTACAATTCTGTATGCAAGGCATGCTAATGAGGTGGATTCAATACTACCGCTTCATGCATTACGCTTCCGCTAACACACTCGCAACTCTGTCAAGGACAGAGTACGGATAGATTGTTGGTTGCTATCAACACTCAACAATACTAAAAAGAACCTAAAATTTCGTCTAGATTCACCGGCAAGGTGCCCCTTTCAAGACATCCTCATACAGTCACGACCCTACACGGTAGATGGTCAAGATTTAACTTGTGTTTTCTGTTACCTCTCTCGATGAGAGCGTCATACAGACAGATTGTGGAATGCTTATAGGATAAGCTGCAATTCAGGCATAAGATGTCTAAGAGCACACATTCTGGGCACACACTCTACAAATTTAAGGAAAGTTCCTCGGCCCAGCATGCTTTTCTTTTCTCTCTTCTTCTTATTTCTTTCGCGAATAACGAAACTCTTCTAAGAAGCTTTTGATACATATTCTGCTCGTGAGCCAGCTTGGGCCAAGGTGCTCTCACTCACAGCTAGCATGTGGCTAAGATGCTACTCAAATTAGTCTTCATCGGTTCGTCGATTGAACACTATTTTGCCTAAGGGCTATGAGCCAAACAGGCTAAGAGGCGATTTCATGAGAAGGGTAAGACCCAACTATTGGCATTCCTTGGGTGATTGTTTTCAAGATTGAACAGATCTATCCAGGGAAATATACATCGCCATTAATGGCCGAGCAAGAGTCTTGTCATTACGGATGTTTACAGTGTCATTTTTGCACTACATGTTTTCAGTGCGACACTCAAGTTGCGTTTTTGATAAATCTTCAACTCACAGTAGCTGATTTCTACAAGGAAGTATAGATGCAGCAATCAGTTGAGACATCATGGCTGTCCACAAGAGCTAGGCAGTTCACTTGTGTGGATGTCCTTCTCTCTCTATAGCACTACGGAGCGTCTACGGACATATTGTTTTGGGGTAAGACCCGGCGGGTGATTGCTACATCACCCCATAGGCATTAAGGATCATAGTTTGATCTGCATTGAGGATCACCGTTGATTTCTCCCGGTTATACTTTCAAGGAAAGAATTCCGCAATCTACCAAGCGGTAGCAGACGAACACACTTTTCAAGTTGATTCCAATCGACCTGTACACGGTTAACTATGATGGTCACCGTTATCTCCTAGTTGAGCAGTTTCTACAAAGAAGTCTTATCAAGGGATTTGACTACGTAGATTCTAATTCACGGGCTTAGGTTGCAAAGGCAACAAACAAGGTTCCCAGTGCAATACTGTTTGTTTTTTCAGGTAGGAGACGTGCTCCTCTCCATTTGAATACGCGTAAGTGAACATTACGTCCAAATCTCCAGGTATGCATCTATTGATTTGGTATTACTCCATTTTTAGTATGCTTTGCTTGGTTTTTCAAGACGTATAAGTACGCTTGAATGTTACAGAGTCATGCCAAGGGCATGTCGGCACAAAGTATTTTTGGCCAAGTATCCAATCTATCTTTCTGCCTTATGCTGTTACGAACCTACTTGTAGGGTTCAATTTGGCACATGTTGTCACATGGGATACAACATGGTCTAGGAACTCAAGGAGTTCGGTTTAGCCAGTGTGGAGCGACGAATGAGGGTCCCTCTCACTCTTGTCGTAGAGTGTTCAGAATTATCTCCACACACAAGTACATCTTGTACTTGACGGATATTCTTTTTATACATCCTCACACGAGACATATTCCACAGGTGGAGAATATGAGTCTCTGGACTGACACTGGCGCCATTATTTCAATTATGTGTCACGACAAAGTCCCTAGGTGCTGGTCACATCTGTTTTCGCAGACCATTTTTAGCACGACGTATCAAGCGCAATTTCGTGGCCAGAAATTGTCGGATACTTAGAAGGACTTGTTAAGGTACAAGTACTGCTAAACAACATTACAGATGGTTGTTTATACACATAGCAAGGCTATAAACTGTTAAGGAAAAAGTTTCATTGTTTGTATCTAGAAGTGATCAATGTTTCACCTTTTATTGTGATTTAGACGTTTCAAGAAGGTTTGCAAAAGATTGCAACTAAAAGTATTTAGTTTCTTTTCAGAACTATTTACATTCCTTTTATTGCGTGCTAGGCACATCACATTTGCCATACGTATTGGCAAGCATCATTATGGATCTACAGGTTCGGTTAGTTTTTGCTAAATGCATGCACACTAGGTGTTATGGGCCCTAGTGTTTAGCAAGGGCTGATTTGGAACGGCATGCATATTCCACAGATTGTTGCTTATGAAGCATTTTGCACTCTATGTGCCCTATCTCTCTGAGATTACTTTTGGATCCACTAAATCACCAATAGAGGTCATGGCTCGGTTTGGGCGTTTGTGGATTTTTTCAAGTTAACCATGATGGTTATTTCGGACATTGTTGATTCTTCACCAATGTTAAACACTACTGTGATTTCCCGTTTACCAATCATCTAGGACGACTGTCTGTAAACCGTGAGGAAAACACACCTCAGTACTGTCAGTTATCCAAGGGGATAGGCAGATTACAAAGATTACAAAGAGTAATCTTGTGCTAAAGGATCTTCTAAGAGCATACGTTAACACAACGTATTTCTAAATAGATGATTTTCTCCCTATTCTAGAATTTGCTTAAGTACGATTTTCGACTTTGAACACCTCATGGGGTGGGGTTGGAGATTGTGTCAATACTTTCATACGTCAAGGACTTACCAGGTGTGCTGACAGAGTACGTTGGCACGTAACCTTCATTAGGGACGAACATGTAACGGACTTTTCAAGATACTCAGGCGAGTAGGAAATCTGGCTCACAATTGCATGGAAAGTTACGTCAAGGTTTCCTTGCATTATTCCAGTACCTTCAGAAGATCTGAAAACTGGTTATGCCTTTGGACAACTCCTTGTTGTGGTTACTCCTTTACAGTACTCACGTGAGTTATAAATGGAGTTACCATTTAAACCCAAGTGACTCTTAGTTGTGGTTCCTCCTTTACAGCACTCAAGTGAGTTATATATGGAGTTATCATTTAGACCCAAGTGGTTGTAAACGGACAACAATGTTGAAAATCAAGATATTCCTCTTAGTTTAATTGAACCTCCTCATTACACCAATTATCGGTCATACAGACAACTGGCTCACTTATGGGACATCAATAACGAGAACATCAGTATTCTTAAGAAGAAGTTTCCCACTTTTGTTTTCGAGGACGAAAACTCTTCTTTAAGGGGGGAGTAATGTCAGGACACGGGTCCTGTACCCTAAGAACTAGGCTAGGCAAGGACTACGGCCAAGGGCCGGGCTAGGCAGTGTGGACAGGGGATCCGTCTAGGGCAAGGGGCTAGGAGCCCACCTATAAAGGGAGGTTGGGAGGAGGATCCAGGAGAGCCTAGTTGCCTAGTTTCTTACAGGATTGGAGGCAGCCATGCTGCTGTTCACTGGGCTGAGTTAGCTTCTTGGGAACGCCTATGTATGACTAAGGATTTCGGATGTATGACAGCATGCAGGCTTTATACGACCCTCAGTTAGCCTCTCGTTTTCTCGGTCTAACCCTAGATTAGGGGGTGTTTATCTATCAAGGATAGAAAGTTTCTATGCTAGTGATCACATTTGTGACATGGGCAGATCGGTCAGATTTGTGAATAGGAACGATAGTGTGCCTAGTCTATCTTCTGGTAAACCCTCCACCATACCCCGGTTGAAGATGTGTGCGATCAACTGGGCTATGGTGTCAACTCTGTACATGAGGTGCTCACTCTGTAGTCCAGTATGATTAGTTGAGCTGGTGCTGGTCAAAGGATGGCTTTTGCCACCATATCTACAACAAAAAAAGGTGGACCTGGTAGGTTGTGGCTCAGGTGGCTCTAGGATCGGAGGCTGCCCTGGTACCTCATATAACCTCTGTGTAGTCATGCCATGTCTGTAGGTCCTCAATTTGTGTGGTTGGGTGGGGCTTTCTGAGATTACACCATGCTGTCACATTATCTTGGCTCATGAATAGATAATAGAGTTCAAGCTCCTGTGCCTCCTCAAAAGCTCGCCGTTTGCAGCTTGTGAGGGTCTTCATCTGTGGCCTGGCATCCTAGTCTGATCTCTCTGAGGGCTCTCGGATTGACCTAGAGAGAGAAAAATTGCCAATGAGAGAAAAAGGGGGATGGCTGAGTTTGAAGGCTGATTTTCTGTTGGTGGAGGCGCCCAAAATCTAGAGCTTTTCAAATCAGAGGCTGCCCACTTTATAAAGTGGGTAGCTAGACACTTTAGGAATTTAAAATTTGGCCTTTCAAATCTGAAGTGGACCACAATTGAATATAGAGAATGCTGACATCTCCCACCACTCATTTGTGGAAGAACAGACAACAATTCCAAATACAAAGTATAAAATTAAACAACTTAAACACGTATCTTCCTGCCTTTGCTTCAGTTCCAGATCACAAGAAGCTGATATGCAAAGTGAGCTAAGTGAGCTCTTCATTACAATCACTCCAGTTTTGAGTTGATGAAATTGGAGTCCTAGGCTCTCATTCATCTCCTAAAAGCATGTCATATGGAAACTTTGCAACGGTTTATCAATATAAGCTCAAATTGATAGGCTACTACTAGTTAAAAGCAAAACCACCAATCTCAAAAGTTTATGCTGAAAGAAAACCTAACCTGAGTCTGGGAAGTCAAAACGGTAGAGACATGGGAAGAGAGCACCAGAGATGAAAGGCTATATGCTGGGGTTGGCCAGGTTTTTCATTCATGCACGCACACCTAAAGTCTCTAACACTCTTTTTTATTCTTTCAGAGGCTTGAGTAACTGATCTGCAAAATAAGTTGTGAAGAGCATACTGACTTGTCTGAGTTGATCACATTAGCAGAGGCCTATCTAAATATAAAGGCCTCCCCTGATGTTTGTGAACGGTTTTTCAATTTCTTCTCAGTGCCCATCCTTCTCGTGACAGTTCTATATAGGGGCATAAAAGGGGAGAGAGGTGCTGTATTTATGGGAAAAGAACTGGATCACCTCTGTGACTCTAAATCTGGAATTATTACGTCTTTGATGCTAAATTTGGAATGGATTTTCTCTTGATGTTTATTTATTCTCCGCAGGGAATGGGAGATATACTTTCTTTAGTCAATAGACTAGTTGCCTCAGAACATTTTGGTGGCGCTTCATCCAATTGGATACTTGTGTTGCATTCGTCCATCTCAGTTATCGAACAACAAAGAGCATTTCAAATCCCCCCAAGAGGTGTGCGTAAGGTTAGATCTCTTGTCCTTTGGATTGAATATGCCAGATTTGCTTGTGATTGTTACTTTGTCCTAATTTTCCATTATCTTTTGTCATCTTGGTATGCTTGGTTTCTGAGGTTCATATTTTCGGGTGAATAGAGAGCGGTTGGATTCAATACAATGCATAGTCCAGACTTTGTGGCATGTCTTTTCTTATATAGAGGTAGTTGTTAGACATTTAAAGAAGATTAATTGCCCTTGATTATGCCTACAAAATAGATAGAAAACAAGGATTCAATTGACATTGACTCCATGGAGACATTCCATTAATTATCATGCACAAGGCAGTACAAATCACAAAGCATGCACTAGCACAAACAACAATCAGCAATCACATTCACATATCAGTCCTCGGTGAGACCTCTCAAACAAACTATGATCACAATGAACTATTTAGTCATCACATCAAGGCTTATTGACCTTTTTACTGATGTCTCGATGCACTAAAGTCATCATCATAGCCATCATACCTCACATATACTAAAACAAACCCCAATTTGAAAGAGTACACATCATTTATTTGAACAATTTAATCACTCACTGGAATTCCAACCATAACATACATATGACGTTATGTAACATCAAATATGATGTTACCCCATCATGTTACCCCATCACATATGATGGTGCAACATCTGTACTTATCAAATAGTTATCTCCTGGCAGAGTAGCGTCAGCTCAATACCCCCAAAATTTCAAAGACAAAATGTTGACTCTTCTCTCAATCTTTGTGATTTGTGCAGCACGCATTGCACTAGACTACTCGACGCTTGATCCACATGTGATCTTGGAATGCCCATCCGTCTATGGCTGAAACAGCGAAGAGAACTTGAGTGTTGCACCCAAATGTATGGGCACTGCTCTTCGAAAAAAACTAGTAAACATGGGAACTCTGTATGACACATTATATTTTGAATCTGAAAGATCTATGCAATGAACAGCTTAGCTGAATGATCAGACTTCATTGTCTTCTTCATCGGTACAAAATGAGCGTGTTTACTGAACCTATCTACAATAGTCTAGATACTGTAGTCTGTAATGCCCACCTTGAGTCCTCCAAGGTCAATTCAGAATAGGTAAAAGTCGTGTTGATTTATGTCTATCATACTTCACTTTTAGAAATACCAAACAAGTACACACAAATTAATTCACATCCTCCTTGAGTGAGGCAGATAGAAGTAACCCTTGACTGCCTTGAGTGTCGTGTCTATCCCTCTATGGCACTCTGTGAACACTTTTCTCTCAAAGCCCTTGTTAGACATAGCTTTGCTTTTCGCATCAAGTAAGTAACCTTGACAGAATAACCTACAACTGTCTTTGTAGTATGTAAAATGATGCCAAAATCTAAATGAGAACAAGATTTTCCTTCATATCATCGAAGTCATGACGAAACAATACTAAGAGCTCCTTGTTATAAATCTGTGCTAACTTTAAGAGCATCCGATTCTTGTAAGCTACCACGTGGCCCCCCTACGTCAACATCGCTCCCAAATTGCTACCACATGCATCGCAATAGACCTCAAAAGACTTCTACAAGTGTGGAGTAGCAAAGGATGTCATGTGGTTATTGTCTCCTTAAGTCACTCAAATGTTGTAAAGTGTGGACGGTCCCCAAGTGAATGGTACACCTTTCTATGCAAGGGCATGCAACGACAAAGAAACCTCCCCAAACCATCTGATGAACGTCCGTCGATAGTAAGTACAAAAGCCCCAGAATTCCTCACAGCATGAGCATTCCACAAAGGTGACCACGCTAACACCCTCAGACATAACAATATGCCTCAAGAAGTGTATCACTCGCATAAAGAACTCATTTTTCTTTCCGTTCATCACCAGTCTATGTTCCCACAATGCTCTAAACACCCGTGCCAAATTTTTTTGACGCGTTGCCTCGGACTTGGCTAAAACAATGATGTCATTAAAGAATGTGCCTACATACTGCCTGTTTTCTCGATAAATCATGTTCATCATCCTCTTGAATGTTGCAAGAGCATTGGTAAGCCCAAACGACATCACCAAAAACTCATACAATCCGAAGGACGTCCTGAATGCAGCCCCATGTTCTTCTCTAAGAACGATCCTGATCTGATGGTATCTAGTCTTCATATCGATCCTACTAAAGCAAGTAGCACCCTGCAATCTGTCAAGTATATGATCGATCCTGGGTAGTAAAAAACTCTTCTTATTAAGAGCTATATAGTCCAAGATCCATCTTTCTTCTGCATAAGTAGCATTGATGAGCAAAGAGGGGATGAACGTGGTTGGGTCAAACCCTTTTCCAGTAGGTCGTTGACTTGGCTCACGATTTCTTCTTGTCCTCAAGAGGGTCTGTTTGGAGTGGAATCAAATCGATGGTGTGATCTTCTTGTCGCTTAGGAGGTAATCGCCTCAAATTCTTTGGAGAAGCAAACTTCATGAGGCTTGAGAAAATCTAGATGCTTTGACTCTAACTAAGCCAAATTAGATGAACTCTAAAAAAGATAATGTAAGCGGAAAAATGTGATTTTAGTAGTATAGAAATGGTAGACGCTAATACAAGAGGAATAGACTCTCCTTTGAGTTTTACGTCAATGGTTAGATCCTTGCCCTTTACATTCTTCATCTAGAGCTTCCTAGCACGAGCATCCATGATCACATTGTTCCTTTGGTGCATCCCCAAGAGAACATCACACCCTTCTAGTGGCATGATATAGAAGTCCTTATGTCCAGCATAGTCTTGATAATGCAAGCGGAGCTTGCCTATCAAGGGTGTCATTGCAACCTCGTGCCCCGGTATTGCTAGAACTATATCTAGACTGATTAACAAGCAGGAGACGAGGTATCTTGGGGACTAGTTGCAACGCGCTCAGCTTCTGGCACGGGGTGGATGGTGACTGTATAATATCGTAGGGATTCAGGCTTCACAAGACAAGTCCATCCATGGCATGGTCAAGACGGTGCTCTAGGTTGGATTGGATAGAGAGGAAGCTTTGTTGGATGTTTGGATCAACCTGATTTCATAGTTTAACAGGTCACATTGGGTAACCAAGATTTGTGAACCACATAGCGTCATTTCCCCAATCATGCAATGTCTTAGTAAATTAGTATGCCACAACCAAGGTCGGCCAATGAGCGATGGGAAGCCTCCAGCCACCTGGGGAAGACGAACAACCTGTAATGGAGTGTGCTCCACTATGCTGAGGGGTAGCACTGTGCATTGATCAGCTAAGGTGATGGTGAATTTAGCACCAAGCTATTAATAGTCGCAACTGATATGTCTGATGAAATATCTCTTACAGGTGGTGACTAGATGATGTATACCCCATAGGGTGTGGCCAATGAAAGACCAGGTAGGCGTTAGGCCAAGCAGATGGCTTGGCTATCCCTAGTCCTGCTCCTGCCAAAATGCTCGTCCAAAAGTCACCAGGTCAGCATCTCAATAGATCCCCTAGTCCAACTGATCTTGACTAGAGACTCTAGCACCACCACCCCCCTATGCTAACACTCTACTGTAGAGACTACCAGCAGTGTAGAGACACTGCCACACAACACTCTCCCATATGCTGACACTCCACTATAAGACTAAAAGCACTGTAGCTGGGCTACAGTACTTCAAAAGATATCTGTGTATTGCCCTGTACACACTTTTAAAGCATAGATTCGGTTCTAGTCTCATTTCTGAATTGAACCTTGACTGCTTGCTCATCTCAGGGTCGGGTGATTTATGTACTAACAGTAGTTACAAATGGATAAAAGTTTTTTTTCAATGCTTTGTTTAGTGCGAGTCTGCCTTGCATTTCAGGAGCCATGCCAGAAACACTAAGAGACCTTTGTATTACTGCATGCACGTTTATGTACTTGTATGTGTGTCTCTGTGTGAGCATACAATTGGCATGATTTAATCCAAGGAAAAAGTTTTTATGTGCGTGCACGGGCATCTATTCTACATCCATATCCGCTATTGACCACTGAGTTATGTTATTGGGGACATATTGAATGGTAAGCATGATGAAGCTGATTGTTATTTTGTCATGTACGAGTGTATAACTTGCACTTTCCTTTGAATGGCCAATTTGGGCTTTCCACTGGTTTAGGTCTTTATGAAGAAAATCAGTTTTATTGGCTTAGAATTGAGTTTTTGCTTTCTGATATTGTTTTTCTTGCTGCTTTAGATAGTGGTTGCAACGAACATTGCAGAGACAAGCATTACAATTGAGGATGTTGTGCATGTCATTGATTGTGGAAAACACAAAGAAATGCGATATGATCCTCGCAGGGTTAGTCTATGAATCTTTTTCTTTGTACTTTTTTACAACTGAACAATTAACATTAAAATTTGTTTCTTTGATATTTGAGGAAGAGGCAAACAGATGTTTATTGTTGGACTCGTATTCTAAACGTATTCATTACTTTATATTTTGGGTATTGAGTTAGTATCTGGGTGTTTTTGCTGAGGTTTCAACTTAACCTGTTTTTCTCATAGGACCGTTTTTGAGAAATTTCATATATTATGCTTTGAGGGATTTGTTACAGTGTTGATGTGCTGGCTGACTTAGAAGTGAAGATGTTTTTTGTAGATTTTTTTGGTTTATAGCTCTATGGCTTCTGTTTAGGGAATGTCCCGAATGGAAGAAGCTTGGGTATCTCAAGCAAACGTAAAGCAGAGGTCTGGACGAGCAGGGCGTGTGCAGCCTGGTTATTGCTTTGCTTTATACACCAAGTATCGGTTTCAAGACCTTTTACGCCCATTCCAAGTATGTTAGACATATGTTTATGAACTACTATCAAAACAGAGAGAAGTAGCTGACTGCCTTGGCTATTGTAGCTACCTGAGATGCTGCGTGTTCCACTGGTGGAGCTTTGTTTACAAATAAAATCTCTATCACTCGGCAAGATTGGAGCTTTTCTCGAAAAGATAAGTTTTTTCTCCACTGAGTTGTCTAAAAGTGCGTAAGTACAAATAGGACAAGTCAGAAGAGAGGGGTCTTTCTTGTTGAAAACTATTTTTTCTGCTTTACAGGTTGGGAATTAAATGTTATCGCTGCTAACGGAGTTTTAATTTTTGTCATCTTTTACTGGATAAATAACTTTCCAAGTAGTCTAAGCAAACCTCTATGACATGACCTTCCAGGCTATTGAACATCCAAAGATGGAAGCTGTAGATTCTGCCATTCATACACTTCGTGAGGCTAGTTTTTTTTCGTGTGCTTATTGCAGATAATATTTAAATAAGAAACGTGTGCTCATTCACAAAGCATTCAAGAAATCATACAAGTAATTCATGATTGAGTGATGCCTCGTTTGATATAGGTCGGGGCTTTGGACAGTAACGAAGAACTGACCCCTCTGGGCTTCCATCTTGCCAAGCTACCGGTCGATGTGCATGTAGGCAAGGTGTGCCTTGAAATTCTAATTCTTTCTTGGGATGAAACACCCTCTACAATCCAAATCCTTTGCCCCTACGTCTCGTTTATAAAGATATCTTTGTTAATTTCCATGTTTGTTGCAGATGATATTGTATGGAGCAGTCCTTGGATGTGTAAGTCCAATACTGACAATTGCAGCTTGTTTGAGCTACAAGTCTCCTTTCTCTGCTCCACGAGAGCAGGTCAGTGAGAGGTTTCTTTGTCACACTACTTGAAAAATCTAGTAGCTAGTACATGGCAACTGAGAATTGTGATGGTCTTTTGTTCGTGCAGATATCTGCTGCAGAAAAGGCAAAGCGCTCATTTGTCGATGCTAAGAAATCTAATGACAGCTCTGTTAGCATTTGCCGAGGACAGCAATCAGACCAGCTTGCAATTGCTGCTGCATATAACAGTTGGAGCACTGTTTTACATAAAGTAATCACCTTAGGCTGAAATTATCTTCGCTGTCATGCTTAGTAGCTCAGTCTTGTCTTGTGTTATTGAACATGACTTCACGTTTATATCTATAGCATGGGGCGAGAGCTGGTTATGAATATTGCAAAGCGAACTATTTGAGTACACCAACTTTGATAATGCTCAGGTATGTTCCCTGACTGTTCGAGTCACCAAAGTGAAAATGTTTGGATTCTGGAGGGTATGCAGGCCCACGGTTAGGGATTCGTTTAAAACATGTTGGTAAAAAGTTTGCCGTGCTCTGATTTCCATACTATGCACTTGTGATTCTCTTATATAGGCTATGCCCTCTAAAAGCTAGAACAAAAAGAACCTTCTCAAATTGTGCTAGCGAGATGGCTCGCTGCTCTGCTCCCGGCCCTACGCATCCCCTTCCCCCCCCCAGCTCACGCTGCTCGTGCCCAGCCTCCCCGCGCCATCCTCGCCCCCTCCCCTCCCCTCCCCTTCCATACTCTTGCTGCCCTCCCGCCCCCTCCTTGCTCGCTTCCGGCCGCTGCCCGTCAATCCCCAAACCCCTTTTGCTTATCACTGTGTTGGCCTACCTTGTCCTGGTTCGGTTGCCCTTCTGAGAAAGGGTTCTGTAGCAGTAAAGGTCGAGTGGCACCTCGTCTGCCAGTAGCAGTTGATGGCTGACAGCAGGTGCTAGCTGTCGTCAACAAGGACGGGCTCGCCAGACTGCACCCCCCTAGTGGCCGACCTCCTGCAGCTCAGCAGCATTTGGGTTCTGACAAGGAACCGTTTCGACCCTCTGCAGCAGGAGTCCTCTGAGGAGCCCCCCTCCACCTCAGCTCCACCACCGCCATCACCTCCTCCCCCTCCACCTTCAGACTCCTCTGTTCCGCCGTCACCTCCCCTCCCTTTCCCTCCTCCATCCCCACCTCCTGCTCCCCCCCTTTCCCCTACTGGGCCTTCAGCCTCATCACCCGATCCATCCCACACTCCTTCTCTGGCACAGGGGACTAGACACTCATCTGCAACTAGACGCTCTCTTGGTAGAGATTTCGCCATTAGGCGAATGGCTGGAGAGGGACAACCCTACTTGAGGATGCCACTTCTGGTTCAGGCCTCTCCTTTTGCAGCAGTCCCCCGTTGGCAGACCAGTTTTGATATTGACAGACAATGAGATTTTTTCGACTACAGCTTCACCCATTTCCTCGCTGACCCTTCTCCCGACCTTGAGGCAGCTTGCTTTCGAGTTCACGTCCTCTTTCTAATAGCCAGAGGAACCGAGGCTCTGGATACAGCGGTAGGTTTTTCCTTTCCGTTGTGCGACAGGGATCACACAGAGTGGACCCTACACAGTTCTTGACAGGCTCCAGGTCCAGGCTGTTGAGTTTCACACCACACAGGGGACCTGGGGGTGACAGATTTAGTACAGACACTTTGGCCCAAGTTCAGTGTGACACCGGATGCAGCAGGATGAGATACCTTGTGGTTCACGTTTGTTGACACTCAGAGCCCCCCGTGCTATGCATTTGTACATGAGGATTCTTGGTCAGAGGATGTAGCCCTACGGATTGCACCCTCTGCTTAGGATTGGGTGGGACTGGACTCTAGATGCGTTTTTCTAGAGGTCGTTCGGGTGCGATTACTTCCCATGCAAATCGGCCTCGAAGATAGCGAGATTGGCTGTTGTTGCAACATGGGTCTTTTCTCACTGGTCCCATGAGGATTGTCTCATGGAATGTACAAGGTTTAGGTGGGTCCCGTTTTTAGTGCCAGAGAGGCCGCTTGCGTCAAGAGCTTGAGAGATGCCTTGTGGGTGGTATGATTGATAATCTTATGCTCCAGGAGCATCATCTTTGTGAGAACCGCATTCGGCGATGTGGTCAGATTTTGCATGGCCACTATGAGACTTTTTGGTCAGCTGCTTTTGGGCCTGGAGGCATTCAGGCATAGTTGCCACGGAATTTCGAAACATTTCATTTGAAATGAGTTTCAGAAGTTTCGAAATGGTTTCGTCCGAGAAAGATACGCCAAAACAGAAGTTTCGTACAAACTAAAGAAATGTACGTAAGTTTAAGTGGTATAAGGTGAGATCTATGTTTTAAGCATTACCTTACAATTAGACATGAAAAAGAGGGAGAATAGGACTAACTTTCATCATTAGAAGCAAGTCAGAAGCTACATTCATGACATTGAGGATTTCATGACCGACCGAAACAAAGAACAAGAGGCTTCAAGGTTTACATGTAACATGAGCCTTGACTTTACCTTTGAAACGTCCAAACTCATACAGAAACGTTTCTGAAACATTTCGTACGTTTCATGAGTGAAGAAACGCGTTTCTTGGCAACACTGCATTCAGGGAGGGGTATGTACATCTATTGCGAAGAAGAACGCCATTGTGGACAGAGGTATTATTGTGCTAGGTAGGGCCCAATGGATTACTATGCAGGTTCACGGTTGCCTCATAGGCTTCTTGAACATCTATGCGCCCAATGTGGCAAGTGCACGAGCTGAGTTTTGATCACATATTGTAGAGTCTTTGCCGCATGCAGAGTAGTGGTGTGTTGGGGGAGACTTCAACATGTTGGAGGATCCCTCAAATAGGATTGGAGGTAGTCATGCTATTATGCACGGGGCTGAGTTGGCAGCTTGAGAGCAGTTATGTATGACCTTGAGGATTTCAGATGTTTGGCAGCATGCAGGTTTTGTGCGGCCTCAAGAGAACTTATATTTCTCTCACTCTGACGGTAGAGTAGGATCAGTGAATATATCTCGGATAGATCGCTTCTACACGAGTGATCGTCTCTGTGACATGGGAGGATTCGTTTACATTCTTCTAGGAATTATTTCTTAGATTATGCACTAGTGATTCTTACAGTGACAGACAGACAGAGGAGTGGGAGCATAGTTGCCCGGAACGGAATGGGAAACAGGAACGGGAGGGTTCGGAACAAGACAGGAATGGGTGGGAGCCGGAACAAGAATGGGGCCGGAACGGTTGACTAAAAGTAAGGCTTGAGTTACCTCAACTTAGTCCCAAATCAACTCTTGAACAATCCCAAAACTGCCCCCAAGCCCGCCCTCAAAAGTGCCCCAAATGTGTCCCCCAAACAGCCCCAAATCTGCCCCCAAATGCCTACTTTTCTGCCCCCAAATGCCCACTTTTGCCCGTGTAACAAACTTGGACACCCCAAGTCTAGATTATGTCGCGACATAGCAGAGAGTCCTTAAAACAATTCACAAATTACGAGAGAGAGTCGACACGGCCCCGCGTAGTTCCGTGCCAAGAGAGATTGGACCCAAAGACTGGCGCCTCTTTCGGTATTTCTTTTATATTAATCTGTGAGCAAAGTACAACTTCCCGCGGGTGCTTGCTCTCAGACTCTGCGTCCAGATGCTCTGAGAAGTAAGCCCCCCCTTGGATCACTTATAAAGATTACAAGGGATGCTAAAAGTAGAGCCCCAAAAGCATGAAACATAAAAGCATTAGAGTCCCAAAAGCAACTGGTCAAAAATCTCCCAATAAAAACAGCAGCGCCAATTGCGGAAATTTGTACGGCTAGGCCATGTCAGCAACCAACGTAAAACGAGGAAGTCCGTACACTCTGCCACGTCAACAAGTCAACGCAAATCGTGGAGTTCCATACTGTTGCCACGTCAGCCAGTCACCGTGAACTGTGGAATTTCGAACAGCCCTGTCCGCGTCGGTAGAGTGTTGACACGTCATCCCTTTGTGACATACCCCCCTCTTGAAAGAATTGTAATCGCCCTCGATTACACCTGCAAAATAGAAAGAGGCCATAAACTGTCTCAGTAGACACTGACTCTAAGTACCGACGCACTAGACCCGACACATCTAGCACTTGTACAAAGACGACAGTCACATCATAGGACATCACATGACAAATCACAGAAAACTTCATTCCAAATCCCTGACTGCCAACAATGTATTTAGTAACCACATCTAGATCCATCCCGAACCTCACTGATGCCGGATTAACTAATCTTTATTGCGATCTGTCTATAGAGATTTATGAGACCGAAATGTTCTAGCCATTTCGTCTTTCAGTTCCTGCACTCAAACGAGTCAAATGAGAGTACAAATCAATCATATTCAATTTTGGGAATTCCGTTTCATAAAGTCATAGAGTAGAATATTGTCAACCCATCAGTATCCCTGAAACCCAAAGGGGACATCAGTGACCTTATTCGATCGAGGTAATCTATTGACAAAGGAGTGGAGTGACTCCCTCGTGTGCAAACTCCTGCACCAGATTCAACCTTGTTGAGTTCGGGGTTCTATCGGAGTAGACTATGCTAAACCGAATGCTTCAAGGTAAAGTTCCACTTCGAGATAGTTCTTGAATTTAACCAAGAACCGCCGAATCACTTTACCTTTCATCTTTCTTTCCTTGTGTGCCAAAAGTTGTTCAAGAATAAGTATCTTCTCGCTCTCTTCCACTTCAGGTTGGCTCACTAGGTCCCCCCAAGTGGCACCTCACCTTTAAAAGGTTTCAAGAGTGTAGCGCAGATAGTGTGTCGTGCTCTCTACAGTGGGTGCTCCTCAGTGCAATGTGCGTGACAATCTCACTCAAAACAGACTGAAAACAGGAAACAATAGACAACAACTGAGCTCACAGAGACACAACAACAATAGTAGACCACAACAAATGACTCGACTATCTCAAAGAACTGATACAGACTCTGGCGTGGCAGCATACTCAACTCCTGCCCAGGACTCTCAGGTACAATGGGGTGTCGAGGCTTAGATGTGCAGGGATGGTGAATAAGTGCTCTGTGTATATACTCACTCTAGACGACTACCCTGAAAGATAATGATGCAAATGACCTAAAACGACTACTCATAAGTATAATCATAAAGAGCCACCAACGACTCATAAATGTCCAGTCAGCTAAGTCTATCTCCAAACTGAGTGGTGGTGGTGACCTGGTCACGATGTCCACTAGACCACCGTCAGTACCCTGCCACGTGTCACTCCCCAGCCAGCCCAGAGGGTTTGTCCAGAGTGAACCAGACCAACTGTACCAACTGTCCAACTGCCTGTCCTGTGAAGTGACACTGCAGCCCTGCTACAGGTTGCCCGCCACAAGACCGCTCACCGTCTCAGTGAGAGGAATACTGAAAAAACTGTGAAAGAAAACCACTAGGTAGTGCATCCGTACATCTTTCCTGAAGAAGGTGCTAGGCCCATGACCTTACATACCTCAAAAGTGGAGTAAAAACACTGCACTGCTTGCAAACGCCTTAAGCCTTTGAATAGGCAGGAACCCAGTATGATTGCATAGTCCATGAATCCCAATTGGCACAACAGAATGAGGCTCCACTACAAAGAGATATGCTTGGTTTGGATCCAGCGCATCTTTTATTATTGATAACCATAGTGAGAGGAAAATGACTTGGTCCATGCTTGCAGATAACCTTGCAACACTTACTTCTCAACACTGAGGGCGAGGGGTAGGTAGGGTTTAGGTAGGGGGAGGAGGGGGTAGGTAGGGGGTGGATAGGGCGAGGCGTACGTAGGTAGGGGCGAGGGCTAGGTAGGTAGGGGGTGTGTAGGGGCGAGGGGAAAAAGGGTAGGGGCGAGGGTAAGAGAGGGTAGGGGCGAGAGGGGGTGGGTAGGGGCGAGGGGTGAGGGGTGGGATTGGGTAGGGGCGAGGGTAAGAGAGGGTAGGGGCAAGAGGGGGTGGGTAGGGGTGAGGGGTGAGGGGTGGGATTGGGTAGGGGTGGGTAGGGGCGAGAGGTGAGGGGTGGGATTGGGTAGGGGCGAGGGGGTTGGGTAGGGGCAAGGGGTTGAGTAGGGCCGAGAGAGATATTGTAGTGGTGATTTCTTCCCGCTTCTATGATTCTTTATAGGCGTACCAAATTCAAAGGCGTCCACCAAGGAAACATTGGAAGAGGGTGTACCTTCCGGCAAAGAGTGAATAGAGACTCCATCACAAGGCATAGATTTGGTAGCATCCAACCACTCCAACAGATCCTCATTTGACCCTTCAGGTGTAGTAGGCTGTTCTTGTTCAGGGTTGGTTTCCATTGACAAAGAAACTTGCTGCACCACGGGATCCATACATCCTTCTAAGAGAATGGGTTGCATCGGGGAGCCAGAAGTATGTATCCACATTGCATCATTTCCCCAATCATGAAGGGCTTTAGTGTGTCGTAGCCATGGTCTACCAATGAGCAAAGGAAATCCGCCCTCAACCTGGGGAAGACGAACCACAACAAAATCCAAGTTAAAAGTAAAGTCTTGTACCTGAAGAGGCACATTGTCCACGATGCCCACTGGGTATACTGTCCGTTGGTCGTCCAATGTAACTGTGAAGGGAGCATGGCGAGTAGGCTATAAACCTAGAGCTAACATAGTGAACTCAGGCATCAGGTTGATGCCAGATCCACCATCCACTATCACTCATGAGAATTGCCGACCCAAAACGGACACTGTCAGGCGAGGGCTTCTATAATCAGTGAGGGGAGCAGCGTGATTGGATATCATATAGGACTCTGACGGTCGCACTGGGAGGTGCCTGCCACTAAGACCTGCTCCAGGGTAAAGTGATTGAATAACTGCAAGGGTGTCACTTCTAAAACTCGCATCTAGCTGCAACATGTCATAGAGGGACACTTTTTGGAAAGTGTTCTCTGCTGTAAGCTTTTCTTGTTCTACCAGTGGTTTCTCTGGTACCTTGATCTTTTGTAGATCTGAAACTGCTTCCAAAAAAGCTTCATCAATATTGGAGAGCAAAGATTTGGATTCCTTCATGGCACTGGGGGATGGCTTGTTAACAGCTGTAGGCAGGGTATCCACTGGTGTGAGAATGTGTGGGGGAGTTGAACTTGTTGGAATTGTAAGACCGAGAGCGGCTCTCTAGGTCCGGGTGAGGACGCCCGATGGCTCCTCTGCCAACTGCGGCTGCTTATTTTGAGGGGTAACCACGTGGGTAGAAGGGGGCGGCTGAGAAACGGTGCTAACTGCTATCAAATTGAGCTTGGGAAAGGCAAACTCATTCTGGCTTTGACTCGGGTTCGAAGCCGTGGATGCACGAACTTTAGGGCAATCCTTACTGTAGTGATCCTTCGTTTCAGGGCAATGACGGCTGGGAGGGGACCCTTCTAGCAGGGGGCATTTGCTTTGGTAATGCCCATATTCCCCGCATCTATAGCACAAATGGGTCGATTCAATGGGCGAGTCCAAGGGCGAGGTGGTCCTTGCTTCTGGTGCATGGAGTTGGAGGTGGAAGCATAGAAGCTTTGAGGTGATGAGGGAGCATGGGTATGATAAAAGCTTTGAGAGGGAAAAGTGCTCTGCATACCTTGCATAGGAGGGGCTGCCAATAAAGGTGGCATGTGGTGTGGATGGCCACAGGGAGAAACGATATTGGATGCCGGAGCTACCCCTTGTTGAAGAGTATGACCAAGGCTTTGCTGTATTTGTCACAATCCCTTGAGGTAGTAGCAGTCCTTGTCCTCATGACCAGACTTTTCACAGAAGTGGCAGTAAACCCGAAGGGGACAGTCCTGTGGAGGGTGTCCTGGAGAGCGGCATGAGCTGCACCATACCATAGCCTTAGTTTCCTATTGAGACCTAAGCTCTTCTAGCTCTCTCTTTATTTGATCCAAAGCGTCGTGATGTGGGGGCTTCTCCTGTCTTAGGGAGATTGACGTCTCCTCTTGAAGAGCTCTCTGTAACTTTAGGGCTTCCAGTTCCGTGCGTAAAGAAGTTATCGGATCAGAAGGACTTTCCGAAAACACTCAGGTGGTCTCTACCTGAGGGGAGTTGGTGAACAGCTTCCTAGCCCCCTCTATCCTAGTAGCAGCCGCGATGAATTCCTCCAGAGTGGCATCTGGTCGGAGGCTCTCTCGGAGTTTTTGCTGAGAGGTTTTGGGGAGCGCCTTCTCCACCCACTTCTTAACCATGAATTCACCGGGGTGCTGGGGAAGCTTCGCAACTAGAGACTTGGTCTTAGTCATAAGCTCTGCAAAAGTCTCCTCTGGCTGGAGCACCATGTTGGCCAACTCATCCAACACCTTCTCCTGGTAGTCACCTGGCCTGAAAGCTTCATAGAACTGTTGTCTTAAGGCTGACCAAGTTGCAAAATGGTTCTCTGCAAACTGGCTGTACCATTTGTCTGCTAAGCCATCCAAGGTGGATGGAAAGAGTACCAAATAAGCATCTTCCCTGTTAAGACCACGACCCCTACAGAGAGATACCTGGAATGTAGGGAACTTGATGTTTACCTTGGCCAAAACGCTAGCCAACGGCTCCATGGCCCCTTGCTGAGCCTGTTGCTCAGTAGCCTGCTGTAGCAGAATAGGAGAGAGCTTTACTGGAGAAGGTGATCTGGAAGATGTGGAACCAGAGGGAGAAATGGGTGATGTCGTACGTGGAGGTATGGGTGATGAGGTTGATGGACTTCTACTAGGTACTAAGGGTCGTCTTCTGTTGCAGTACTTCAGAGGACTCAGTAGTGCGCTTTGACGCTCGACTGACCTCCTTGTATATGTCATGTAGCGACCACCAATCCAACCAAGCTTTGGGTAAGAAAACCTTGAATTGGATGAAGACTGGTCTAGACTCTACTAGGCCAGGTAAGTGACTAGACCAGGCTGGACCAGGGACGAGGAGGACTAGACCAGGGTCGAGGAGAATGAGACCAGGGACGAGGATTGATTGGACCAGGCTAGAGAGACCAGACCAATTGGACCAGGGCGAGATAGGACCATAACAGATGGACCAGGGCGAGAGAGGACCAAACCAAATGGACCAGGGCGAGAGAGGACCAGATCACTAGTGCTAGGCAAAGTAGGCGAAGCTAGATAAACCCAACTAGCTTCAAGATGTGCACCTCACAGAGAGTGAGACTTGAGTTGAGGTCCCACTGTGATCGCCAAAATGAGAGCACCTATAGCGCAGATAGTGTGTCCTGCTCTCTACAGTGGGTGCTCCTCAGTGCAATGTGCGTCACAATCTCACTCAAAACAGACTGAAAACAGGAAACAATAGACAACAACTGAGCTCACAGAGACACAACAGCAACAGTAGACCACAACAAATGACTCGACTATCTCAAAGAACTGATACAGACTCTGGCGTGGCAGCACACTCAGCTCCAGCCCAGGACTCTCAGGTACAATGGGGTGTCAAGGCTCAGATGTGCAGGGATGGTGAATAAGTGCTCTGTGTATATGCTCACTCTAGACGACTACCCTGAAAGATAATGATGCAAATGACCCAAAACGACTACTCATAAGTATAATCATAAAGAGCCACCAACGGCTCATAAATGTCCAGTCAGCTAAGTCTATCTCCAAACTGAGTGGTGGTGGTGACCTGGCCACGATGTCCACTAGACCACCGTCGGTACCCTACCACGTGTCATTCCCCAGCCAGCCCAGAGGGTCCGTCCAGTGTGAACCAGACCAACTGTACCAACTGTCCAACTGTCTGGCTTGTGAAGTGACTGTAGCCCTGCTACAAAGAGACTCACATGGAACGCATTGTGAATCTTCCAAGTATCGGGCACCTTGGGTCGAAAGGAGACATCATTTATCTTTTCTTTAAGCTAGAAAGGGTCATAATACCTCATGCTAAGCTTTGGAAAAAGCCGCTCCTTTCCCTTTCATTTCCTTAGGCGTGCCTTCTCAAAACATAAGAGCACTCAATCGTCTTCCTTTAATTTCAAATCTTGTTGATGTCGGTCTGCTACCTTCTTATGTCGTTCTTGAGATTTCTCTAAAGCCTCCCGGACCTTGGCAAAAGCATTTTCCAAGGCCCTCGTGTACTGGTTGGCTTCAAAAATCTTGTCTTTAGTGCTGAGAAAGGGTGGAACCTTATGAGCACCTTCAATTATCTCAAATGGCGCCTTCCCCATTGAAGAGTGAACCGTGTTGTTGTAGGCAAATTCCACCAAAGGCAGAAAACATTCCCATTGAGTCTTCTGATTAGAGATGTAAGACTTCAATAAATCCAAAACAATTGAATTTGCAATCTCAGATTGCCCATCTGTCTGCGGGTGGAATGATGACAGAACTGCAACCGCGTTCCAATGTTCTCCCAAATAGCCCTCCAAAACAAACTTGTGAATCGGGGATCTCTGTCGGAGACTATTGTCTTAGGCATGCCATGTAATCGAAAAATCTGTGAGAATGAATAGTCTCGCTAAATGGTCCGGCTTGACTGTTTTCTTCATTGGAATGAAGTGAGCTTGCTTGCTAAATCTATCAATGACAGTCCAAATGCCATCGTACCGACTTTGTGTCTTCGGGAGATCAAAGATGAAATCCATTGCAATACTTTCGGAGGGGCGGGTGGGAATGGGTAAAGGCTGTAGTAATCCTTGTGCCTTATGCTTGTCAAACTTGACCTTCTGGCATACTAAACAACTGCGAACAAAGTCGTCTACATCCTTCTTGAGTTTCGGCCAAAATAAATAACGCTCCACACCTTTCAAGGTGGTGTCAATGCCGCGGTGACCCGTAAAAGGTGGACAATGGCACTCAGTCAAAACCTTTTCCCTCAACGGCTGTGTAACACACAACATTGTTTTCTCCATCAAGTAGCCATCCCGTATGGAATACCCTGGCACTATCTCCCTATTCTGTATCCGAGTAAACACATCAGAAAAATCCGGATCGGTGGCGTACTGATCAACCATATCCTCAAAGCTTCTATGATGAATCGCGGAAATAGCCAAGACTAGGGGCTTCCAAGACAATGCGTGAACATAGACAATGTGGAAGTTAAACTGTGACAAGATGTTAGCCCACCTTATCTGCTTTTTGCAAAGCTGCTTCTGTGACAAGAAGAGCATTGTTAGGTGCAGCGGAATGATTGTTTGCGCTTTGCTCTAGATAGTGCTCCGAACTGTGCTCAAGGGTTCCTTATAGTTCTTATGGAAGGTAGAGCCTTCCGTTCTTAATGGGAAGTGCTATGACCACAAACAAAGTGAATGGACACTGTGCGTGCAAGTGTATGAGACTGAGAGATAGAGAGAGAAGAGAGATACGACACCAGAGACGTTGTAAAACCCTCCTCCGAAGGCCCCACTCTCGTCGGCGAGAGTGGTCTACTTATTGATTGCACAAAGTGGTACAATGCGGATGCAATGGACTGATGCAACTTGGGACTATGCCGATGACGACGACAACGACTTTAGAGCTGAAATCTGTGGTCTTCTATCTGCTGAATTTCCGTGGCTGAAAATGACTGTTTTGGCTGCGTTTTTGATGGCTGAAAATGGGGGTCTTGTGCAATGCTTCAAGGGCTGAATCTGCTACTGTGGGGAATGCTGAAAACGCTGCTGCAAGTGCTGTGTTTATGGCTGAAAATGAAAACGCTGCTGCATCTGAAAAACGCTAGCAAAACGCTAGGGCTGAGGAAAGGCTGGCGATGATGGCACTGAAAACACCAGGGCTAGGCTTGAGACTGTAGGCGATGCCAACACTGGAAACGCCAGAGGCTGTGGGTGATGGAGGGAACTGAAAATGCCAGGCTGAATGTGTGTTGGCGATGAGGTAAACTGCAAACGCTAGGTTCTTGACGGGTTCTTGCTGAGAAGGTGCCTGTTGAGCGGGGAGCTCCTGCTACCTCTTCTGCCAAATAGTGCTAGCTCTAGTTTGCTTATATACAAACTTAGCAAAATTGCCCTACCTACTTTTGCTGGAAAGTCACTTAAAAATAATAAGTGAAAAATGTCAAAAAATAGGGAAAATAGGCTAAATGCACTGGAAAATTCCCCTGATGGATTTTGATGGGAATGCTGATGATCATGCTGTGTGCAACTAGAGGATATGCATCTAATCTAAGTGTCTGGACATGCACGGTCTGCGAACAGACTCACAAAAGTGCCAGATCACTTCCTATTCTAGACTGACTTGACTGAACTGAACCCTAATCATGTTGTAGCTTGTCCACGGACACATAGGGTTGGATGTGTCACGTGACATTCCCTCCTTTTCAAAGTGAGGTACTGGTACCGAATTGTATGGCGTCGAGGGAGATTGCCAATAGCATCCGGAATCCTGTAAGGGACTCTTCGCCGGCCCACTCTGATGTGTGGGTTGTGCGGTACTTGAATTTCATAAAGGTCTGCAACGCTTGCTTCTTTGGGCCGCGCCGAAAGCGACACAAAGTCTTCTGAGTCTCCTTCGATGCTTCAACTTCGTCTAGAGTTATGCTTCCTTCTTCTTCAAGAATCTCCATGGTTGAAAATTCCTGAAACAATTTCCAACACAAAACCATGAACATACCCATTCCATGTAAAGTGAATGGAAAAAATCTTGTCTTTGCTAAAGACTATGTTTGTGCTTTATGAAGAACACCGCATTTGACATACATGTCGAGCAAGGCAGTGCCTAGCATGGCGTTTTTTGTCAACAGCACTTGGCTAACAATATCAACATGAATCCTACTGCTCTGGCACAAAACCTTATGCTTAACACAGATAGCATTTCTCTCTCTCTCTCTCTCTCTCTCTCTCTCTCTCTCTCTCTCTCTCTCTGTAA
Source organism: Adiantum capillus-veneris (assembly GCF_014529385.1). Classification (NCBI taxonomy): domain Eukaryota; kingdom Viridiplantae; phylum Streptophyta; class Polypodiopsida; order Polypodiales; family Pteridaceae; genus Adiantum; species Adiantum capillus-veneris. Next base: position 93,349,577 of record NC_140956.1, on the reverse strand, counting down.
AACCAAGGTCATGGTGTTTAACACCACACCGCAGTGGATCAGGAGATCGGCACCGACCTTCACGTATGGTCAAGAGATTGTGGAGTATACAGATGCATACACTTACCTTGGGATAGTCTTCACTGGGCCGAGGTTTTCTTTGGGGAGAGCAGCAGAGACTAGACTGACCAGAGCTTATGCAGCCTTGGGAGGCTTGGAGAGGATGTGTTCGCAGGTTCAGTTCCAGGAACCTCGGACAAAGTTATGGCTCTTTGATACTTTAGTAGCCTCAGCTATGATGTATGGGGTACAGGTATGGGGACCTTCTGTAGGCCAGGATGGTTGGAGACGTATGGAGAGGCCCTTGGTATCTATGATCTCCCGATTGATTAGAGCCAAGGCCTCTGTACCTCACGCGATCATTCGAGCAGAGCTAGCTGCCCCCCCCATGGAGATTGAGGCGCTTACGAGATCAGTGTCCTTTGTGCACAGCCTATGGGATACTACTAGAGACAGATATGCTAGACTGGCCCTTGAGTCTTCCAGACAGTTAGCTCTACAGGGGGACACTTCATGCTGGTATGCACAGATGACTTCATGGTTTCAGACGCATGGCTTCACCATGGACAGGTTGCCCCCTTTCCAGTATTCTCTTCAGGCACCCTCGCTGTCTCTTACACGGGTGGAGATCACTAGACTCATTCGTCAGGACCTGATCCAGCTCGACACCAGGAGGACATGGATAGAGCCGCCTCAGGAGTTGAGCACGAAGATGGCTTTCTATAGAGAGCATCTTCTCCACCTCACAGGAGATGGGTTTGTGATTCGACCCAGCTACATGGACACACATATGTCTCATGGTTTGCGTTGTGCCATTGGTCAGATACGCACATCCTCACATCAGCTCGAGATTGAGACTGGTAGATTCAGAGGGATACCAGCAGACAGCAGGATATGCCGATTATGCCAGAGAGAGCCAGAGACAGAGTTGCACTACATATGTCATTGCACAGTGTTCTATGAGATACGGGGGCGTTTCCACTGCTTATTCAGAGAGGGTTTTGGTCCTCTATCTAGGGTCATGAGTTATGAGGATCAGAGATGTCTTGGACTATATCTACTTGAGTTACATAGGTATAGAGACACTTTAATGGGGAGAGCTAGAGAGAGGCAGTCCCAGAGACACATTACAGATTTCTTTTCACTAGATATGGGACAGCCAGAGGAGCAGCCACCACTGCAGAGCTCGTCCCACACTCATTCGACCACTACTGGCACTCTCATCGACCGAGCATTGGAGCTACAGAGATACAGACGACCGCGACTGAGGAGAGGAGCTACACAGCATCGACGGAGACTACAACAGAAGATTCGAGCCATACTCTCTCGACATCCAGAGTGCAGATGAGGATGGATCCTCACCATTTCTTCCATCTTTGTTTCACACACTGTTACATCCAGTTTACCGGGTACCTATTGTATCAGCTGCTACACCCACGTAGTTTTAGATTGTAGTAGTAGTAGTAGTATTTTGTTCCACTTCTAGTTCTTTTCTAGTTCTTTTGTACCCAGACATGGTATTAGATTCACTATTTTGTAACTGATTGGTCTCATAGGTCATTTTGGCCTTTTGAAGACGTTAATATAACATTTCATTTCATTTCATTTCTCTCTCTCTCTCTCTCTCTCTCTCTCTCTCTCTCTCTCTCTCTCTCTCTCTCTCTTTCTCTCTCTCTGTGTGTGTGTGTGTGTGTGTGTGTGTGTGTGTGTGTGTGTGTGCTGCAGCAGAAAACAGCCCAACGCTTCTTGGCCCTGCCTTTATTGGGCATATCCCACGATCAGAGCATTCCAAGAGACAGCATTCCAGACAGGAAGCTCATCGAGCACTTTTTGTGGTTTATGAAGAACACCGCATTTGGCATACATGTCGAGCAAGGCAGTGCCTAGCATGGCGTTTTTTGTCAACATCACTTGGCTAACAATATCAACATGAATTCTACTGCTCTGGCACAAAACCTCGACTCTTGTTGTGCGTATCCCGCAATCAGTGCATTCCGTGAGATGCTGTTCTGAACAAAACGTTTCTCGATCGATTGATTCTTTTTGGAATCCATAGGTGTCGCGAGAGAAAGCGTCGGATTTCCAGGTAGAAGAGAAATCGGCCGTGCTCTAATATCACTGTAACAAACTTGGACACCCCAAGTCTAGATTCTATCGCGACACAGCAGAGAGTCCTTAAAACAATTCACAATTATGAGAGAGTCAACACGGCCTGGCATAGTTCCATGCCAAGAGAGATTGGCCCCAAAGACTGGCGTCCCTATGGGTATTTCTTTTATATTGATCTGTGAGCAAAGTACAACTCCCCGTGGGTGCTCACTCTCAGACTGTGTCCAGATGCTCTGAGAAGTGAGCCCCCTTGGATCACTTATAAAGATTACAAGAGATGCTAAAAGCAGAGCCCCAAAAGCACGAAACTCAAAAGCATGTTAGTCCCAAAAGCAATTGGTCAAAAATCTGCCAGTAAAAGCAGCAGCAAAAATCTATATGGCCAGGCTACGTCAGGTACCATCGTAAAACGCGGAAGTCCGTACATTTTACCACGTCAGAAAGTCAACGCAAATCGTGGAGTTCCGTACTGCTGCCACGTCAGCCAATCATCGTGAACTGCTGAATTCCGTACAGTCATGTCCGCGTCAGTAGAGTGCTGCCACGTCATCAGTTTGTGACTGCCCGTTCCGCCATTCGGCCTCACGTTCCACCCCGTTCCGGAATAGTGTTCCAATTACATCCCGTTCCAGAACGGCGTTCCGTTCTCGACTCCGTTTTGGGAACAGGACTTGTCGGAACGCCGTTTCGGAACGTTTGGGCTGCATTCCGCCGCTTCCCTGTTACACTGACTCGGGGGGCAGTTTGAGAGACTTCAGGGCAGCTCCGACCGCATGCGGGAGCGCCGAGAGGCTTTCTTGCAACTATGGCGCCAAGGGCTCTTCTTCACCATGGTTCAAGGTGCGCCTAGATGGCACTACCGGCCACCAATGTGGCTTTTTCCTCCTCCCATCTCGTGATCTAGCCTCCATTGTACATATTTTTTCTCAATGGGAGAGTCTCCCCATGTTTTTGATGTAACCCTTTCTTGTAGAGGTGGTTTGTAGCCTTCGGGCAGTTATCATTAACTAATGGAAGGATCTCTTTTCTTGCAACAAAAAAAAAAGAAAGATAAAGGACAGAAGAGTGTAAAAAAGCGGAAGCTGTACTCGCAAAAAGAGCTAGAGAGAGATCTCAACAAGAAGATGAACCACATAATGAAAGGCTTGAAGCATTCTCAGAAGAAGAGGAAATCGTGGGATTTCCTGGTTATTTGGGCCAGAAGTCCACTTTTGAGGTGGCAAGCAAATCAAAGAAGCGTGCTCGTTTCGAGGATGACTCAAATCTTTCTTCATCTTCACAGAGTTCCGACAGTTCGTCATCCTCTAGTTCCAGAGAGGATGAGAAAAGCCAGAAGAAGCGGAGAAAAAGCAAGAAAAGTAGATTTGTGAAAAAGCCTAGCAGGCATGGGAGTCCATCTAGCAGTTCAGAGGAGGAGAGCTCGTCCTCTTTTGTCAGTGACCAAATGAGCAAGAAGACCAAGGAGTTCAAGGAAGGAAAACAGGTAGTCAGGTTTGAGACGTTTTCAGGCTACAAAGACACCCATGGAGGCCTTGAGTTTGTAGAACAGTTTGACGTCGCCTTCTCTAGAGGTTGGTTCACATAACACTCCAAGGTGCGAAGGGCGGCATCTTACTTAAAAGGAAATGCACAGACATGGTGGTCTACTCTGTTGTTACGCAAAGAAGCACCTGCAACGTGGTTAAAATTTCAAGAAAATTTTCATGTCAACTTGTATATCAATATGAAAGAGATGTCATCACGGCTTGGCATCACTTGAGAATGACTAAGAAAGATACATTGAATGACTACTACCAGAGGTTTTGGGATATTTATTTGCATGTGTCTTTGTTTCGGAAGATTACTTTGAAAGACCAGATTGAGCGGTTTTGATGTGGTTTGCCAAAAGAGATTCGAGAGTATTGTCTAAACCAGAAGTCTGACTCTATTCAGAGACTTATGGGACATGCTAAGCAAGGATTTGAAATGCATGCAGGCTCATTGACTTCTCCTACGGACAGGATAGGATCCACCTCAACAGGGCAAGAGTTTGCAAGTGAAGAGAATGAATCAAGGGAACGGAACAACGGCTCATCACAGGATTCTAGAACAATAAGAGATTCACAGAATGACTAAGAAAGATACATTGGATGACTACTACCAGAGGTTTTGGGATACTTATTTGCCTGTGTCTTCGTTTCGGAAGATTACTTTGAGAGACCAGATTCAGCGGTTTGATGTGGTTTGCCAAAAGAGATTCGAGAGTATTGTCTAAACTAGAAGTCTGACTCTATTTAGAGATTTATGGGACATGCTAAGCAAGGATTTGGAATGCATGCCAGCTCATTGACTTCTCCTACGGACAGGATAGTATCCATCTCAACAGGGCAAGAGTCTGCAAGTGAAGAGAATGAATCAAGGGAACCGGACGACGGCTCATCACAGGATTCTAGAGCAATAAGAGATTCAGACGGTAGCGCATCCGAGGATTCCAATGAACTAAGGGAACCAAATTCAAGCTCATCAAAGGATTCCAGAGAAGAAAGGGGATCAAATGATAGTGCGTCTCAGGGTTCCGATAATTGAGACTGACGTGCCAATGGACAGGGGAGGCTAGCGAAGCTACCCACAGGTCCTAGGGCACAAGGAAATAAAGGAAAGGGAATCAGCCGGTAGATTAGAGAATTCCTAGATCTAGATTGAGGTGCCAAAGACAGGGAGGCCAGAAGGGCTACCAACAGGTCACAGGGCACGAGAAAAGAACAGAAAGGTAAGCTAGGTCCACCGGATAATTTGGTCAAGGTTACTTTTTGGCCCTCGATGCAAAGTGGATGGAGGAAGAAAACCTCACAATTTCTCTTCAGAGAGAGTTGTACCTTGAAGCTTTTGGGCTATGAGCAGTGTTTATTGCAAGAGTTACCGATGAATCATCAAGGTTGAATTTGGTGCGGTGCGGACTGCACAAGAGGGGGGCCCATGAAGGAGTACGGGCGGAAGTGCGACGCGAGAGAGAGTGCGAGAAGAAGAGCACGACGATATGGTGAACTCGCTCTCCTGTAATGTGTAGAGCATAGTGAGTTCTTATTAGGTTTTTACAAAAGAATATGTGTACATACCTGGCGGCCCGCCCACTTACCTGGGCGACCACATTGGGCTTTATACCCCAACAACCTCCCACTTAAAGTCCAATGTGGTACTTTAAGTGTGAGAGAAGCTACTATACAAGCTAATATACAAGAGATGTAGAGAAGTGATGTACTACCCTACACCTAACTGCTTGCGAAAATGCGCAAAGCTCTCTGAGGGAAGTCCTTTTGTAAGTAGATCAGCAGGATTTTCTGTGGTGTGAACTTTGACAAGCTGAAGTTGCTTATCCTCGAGCATTTCCTTGATGAAATGATACTTCACATCCACATGCTTTGTCTTTGAGTGATAAACTGGATTGCGAGCCAATTGTATAGCACTTTGACTATCACAATATAACACAGGCATCTCTTCTTTGATTCCCAAATCTGTTACTAGTCGATTAAGCCAAATTGATTCTTTGCATGCCTCTGATGCTGCAACATATTCAGCCTCTGTAGTAGTCTGAGTAACACAATCTTGTAATCTAGAACGCCATGATACTGCTCCACCAGCCAATGTAAAGACATGCCCTGACGTAGACCTTCGGTTGTCTAAGTCACCTGCATAATCTGAGTCTGTAAAACCCTTTACACTTAGCTCCTGACTCCCATAGCATATACGCATACTCTTTGTAGCTTTCAGGTATCTCAATATTGCTTTCACTGCCTCCCAATGTTTCTTGCCTGGGTTTGACATGTATCGACTTACTACTCCCACTGCAAATGCAATGTCTGGGCGAGTAGCAATCATTGCATACATCAAACTACCCACTGCAGACACATATGGAATCTTATCCATTTCAGCCTGTTCTTCTTCAAACACAGGACAATCTTGTTTGCTAAGTTTCACATATGGTGGCAATGGAACACTCAGTGCCTTTCCCTTCTCCATATTGAAACGTTACAAAACCTTGTCAATATACTCTGTTTGAGATAACCAAATCAACTTCTTTGATCTGTCTCTCTCAATGCGCATACCAAGGATATGACTTGCCTCACCCATGTCTTTCATGTCAAACGATTTTGCCATCTTTGACTTCATAGCTGAAATTTCTTCCAAGTGCTTGCCAGCAATCAACATGTCATCCACATACAAAATAAGGATCAGCCAACTACCATCCTTAGCCTTCTTTGTATATAGACAGTGATCGAACTCACTACGTTTGTAACTTTGAGAAAGCATAAACTTGTGGAATTTATGGTACCATGCCCTCGGTGATTGTTTTAAGCCATAAAGACTCTTTAACAACTGGCATACCCAATCTTCCTTGCCTTTCTCAACAAACCCTTCTGGCTGCTGCATGTAAATTTCCACATCTAAATCACCATGCAAGAACGCTGTCTTGACATCCATTTGGTGCAACACCAAATCTAATATGGCAACCAATGCAAGAAAGCATCTCAATGTAGTCATCTTGACCACCAGAGAGAAGACTTCATCAAAGTCAATGCCTTGTTCTTGCTTAAAGCCCTTGGCAACAAGACTTGCTTTGTACTTTGGCTGACTATCATGAGCGGTGATCTTATACCTGTAAACCCATTTACAGGGTAGAGCCTTTTTGCCCCGTGGTAATTTAACTAGCTTCCATGTCTTGTTTTTATGCAGAGCTGTCATCTCTGACTGCATGGCCAATTGCCAATTCCCGGAGTCCTTCATTTGCACTGCTTCCTTGTAACATGAAGGCTCATTGCAATCAGTCAACATGACATAGTTCATAGATGGAACAAACCTATCAGGAGGTCGCGTGACACGTCCAGATCTACGCACAATAGGTGGCTCAGGCTCAGCCACAACCTGTGGTTCCACTCTATCCTGTCCTTGCTCCTCTTGAGCCCTGACATTTTGTCTTGTACGTGCAGGTCCATCTTCTTGGAAGACAACTCTTCTAATCTCCTCAACCCTCTCTGGTTTAGAATGATATTTGGATTCATTAAAGTGAACATCATTGCTGCGGACAACCTTTCTGGATTCGGGATCCCAAAGTCTGTACCCCATCTCACCAGAATTACCATAGCCTAGAAAGATGCACTTTCTACTCTTTGGCTCAAGTTTGTTCCTAAATTCCTTTGGAACGTGAGTATATGCCTCACAGCCAAAGACTCTGAGATGCTTGTATGAGGGCATTTTGCCTGACCATACCATCTGTGGCACTGAATCCTTCTGCAAAACCTTGCTAGGATATCTATTTACAAGATGAACAGTTGTTGATACAGCTTCAGCCCAAAACCCATTTGGCAGCTGTGCATTAGACAACATACTTCTGACCTTCTCTTGTATGGTCCTATTCATCCTCTCAGCAACACCATTTTGAGGAGGATTGTAAGGAGCAGTAAGTTCACGTTTTATACCTTTTGACTCACAAAAGTCCTGAAGGGCCTTTGAAACATACTCTCCACCATTGTCAGTGTGTAAGCATTTAAGCTTCTTGCCACTCTGATTCTCCACAAGTGTCACAAACGTTTTGAAAACACTAAACGCTTCATCCTTGTGCTTGAGAAAGTAAATCCATACTTTCCTCGAGTAATCATCTATAAATGTCATAAAGTAAGAAGCTCCCCCTAGAGATAGGTTAGGCATAGGTCCACACAAATCACTATGAACAAGTGCCAACTGTGTATCTCTTCTACTGCTTCTATGCTTATGTGGCTGCTGTGTTTGCTTACCATACAGACAATGTTCACAGAATTCAAAATCATTAAATGAAAAGCCAGGCAAATAACCAGAACGAGACAAGATTTCCATTCCCTTCTTGGACATATGTCCTAACCGGCTATGCCACAAAGAAACGTTCGGCTGCTCGGTTACATTGATTACATTTTTAGAGACATTTGATACATAAATCATGTAAAGTCCTCCAGACTTTACTCCATGTGCTACTGTCATAGAACCCTTGGATATCTTCCACATGTTCTGTCCAAAAGTGGTGACGTAGCCAGCATCATCAAGTAAACCTGTGCTGATCAAGCTCTTTGTAATTGCAGGAACATGTCTCACATTCTTCAGCGTGAAAGAAGAGCCATTCTGAAACTTCAATTGTACATCTCCAACACCTAAGATCTCACATGTCTGCCCATTGCCTAGCCGAACATGATCTTTAGTGGTCACATAAGAGGTAAACCACTCCTTGTTTGGAGACACATGAAGTGATGCCCCTGAGTCTCTCATCCAGTCACTCAGTGCATTTCCATCAGATGCTGTAAGAAGAGTTGAGTCCATTGTATTCTTCAAGAAGTAGATGTCTCCTGACACTAGACTGTCATCCTCTGCAGCAATGTTTGTCACATTTATTTCTTGAATCTTCACTGAGGACTTGTTCTTCTCACCATGGTCTTCAGCTTTCTCTTTGCCTTTTTCTGCTTTCCATTCTCTGCAGTCTCTTTTCATGTGACCCTTCTTGCCACAATGGTAGCATTCTATGTCACTCTTGCCTTTAGCACTGCGGGACTTGCTACGAGACTGAGTTCCTCTTTCCACCTTTGTACTTTTCTTTGGTCCTTCCCCTGACAACTAAGGCTGTTCCTTTGCCTTTGTCCATTGTCTTTCTATTGGTTTCTTCAGTAAGCAGACTTCCTTCTACACCTGCTATGTTCAAACCATCTGGAGGTGCAAAATTACTCAAAGCTGTGCGAAAAGTGTCCCAACTTTCCGGCAATGTGATGAACAGGAACATAGCTCTAACAGGTTCATCAAACTTGACACCTTGAGCTGACAACTGACTATAGATTGTGTTGAATTCATTCAGATGATTGGACATAGGTGTCCCTTCTTTCATCTTCAAGTCAACAAGCTTCTTAAGCCAGTATACCTGTGAAGCTGCACTCTGCTTCTCATAAAGATCACTTAGCTTTAACCTTGCTTGATAAGCCGACATCTCGTCTGCTACATTGAAGTAAACGCTTTCTGCCAAAGTGAGCATAATGGTAGAAAGTGCCAATTCATCTATTTCGCTCCATTCATCTTCGTCCATATCTTCCGGTTTTATCCCCTTGAGCTTTATAGGTTTTATCTGCTTCTTTTGTACCAACATGTGCCAAATCTGCTTCTTCCACAATGGGAAATTGGTTCCATCCAACTTCTTGATATTGTAAAGAGCAGTGTCCTGTGATCCAGCCATAGCTACGCTTCACAGTAGTTTACTTTTCTAGGAAAAATTCGGCAGAGTTTCCCCTGTAAACTGACCTCTGAACCAATATCAACCTGTCAAATGAACCAAGAAAGCTTCAGATTCTGCAGAAATTTTGGCAGAGTCTCCTTTGTAAAATGGCTCTGGTGTACTAAAAACAGACCAAAAAACAGCTCAAAAAACACTGTCTCTCTGACACTGTAAGCTGCGGGTAAACTTGTCCTGCACCTGTACTATCTCTGACTGTCCTGTCACTGTCCTGTAAGCATAGACTGGGACAATGCCTCAACGGCAGTAAAGCAAAGATGCAATCCCAACTGTCTAACTCACAGTCAATACATCCTAGCTGCCTGTCTAAGGGTGCTCGAGGGATCGCTCCAAGACCTGTATCACCGAAAGGATCTCAACATTCGAGAATCCCCCAGCTCAATAAAACCTCACTCGACCCTCAACAAAGGCTGCAGTAAATCTGACAGTATATAGACTTCCCACAAAGTCATACATCCACAAATTTCCCACTATATGCTGTAACCGCTGCGGCGGTTGTTTGCTGCGTGACTCACAGCCAGCAAACCCTCAACAAACATACATCATCTCTGACAATACATCCCATGTGGAAGTACCTACAATGTCAGGATGAAATCTGGAATATCAAGCAGCAAAGCTACCTGATGAACTAGTGGATGTCGCCTACAGTCTGTGTGTAGATGCGTCCGTGTCGTATGTGACGCCTCCAAGAACTGTGAGCCGTCCTTCGATGTGTAGACAACCACAAATCAACACTCTGGGAGTGTCGATATCCTCAGCATCTGCAGTCGTAGGCCGAAAATCCCAAATTTGCAGAGTCGGATCTGCACCCGCTGAGACCACGTAGTCGAAAATGGCCTGCGCAGACCTTTGTCGAAGCCGAACAGTGGCCGAGATGACCTCAGAATGAAATTCTGAGCACACCGAGCCCTACGTGCTGCCCCAAGCCTCGATCTGAGCTCTGATACCAGTTGAAGGAGTACGAGCGGAAGTGCGACGCGAGAGAGAGTGCGAGAAGAAGAGCACGACGATATGGTGAACTCGCTCTACTGTAATGTGTAGAGCATAGTGAGTTCTTATTAGGTTTTTACAAAAGAATATGTGTACATACCTGGCGGCCCGCCCACTTACCTGGGCGACCACATTGGGCTTTATACCCCAACAGCCCACTCCACTCCTTTGTCACAGATTGCCTAGATTGAATAAAGTCACTAATTTCTCTTTAAGATTTTAGGGTACTGGCGGGCTGACAATATTTGCAGAATGAGTTTATGAATTGTGTGCACTGAATTGGAAATTTTCTTGATTGAATTGAAACCTGTGCTCTTTCATGTGTGTATTGTCAGAGACATGTAGAGAAAGATGAAATGTTTGCAGCATTTTGTTTGATGAATGATTTGAACTTAGTGCATCTTGACATCTGTTAGAGATCGGTGAGATCTGGATGTGATGCATAAGTAAATGAAATTCTTGTGCATCAAGATGTCTATCTGGATAAGATGACTGGATATTGTTGCGGCTGTATCAAGAGTTCCGAAAGGATGAGATGGCTAAACAGTGTTCTAGGTGCAACAAGAGTTTTGGACAGAATGAGATGGCTAGATTGAATGATTGAAACACGAGTGTTCAGTGTATACTAAGTGTGTGATTTGTGAACTGCATGCTATGTGGATATACTGTCTTGTGGGGATGGTCATGGGCATGGTATTGTTGTACACATACTCAAGCATAGGCAAATATTATTCCCACTTGCCCTTATTATCTAACACATAACATTTCAACAGATCCAAGACAGTAGAATTAGCCTCTTCTGACTGTCCATCTGTTTGTGGATGAAATGAAGACGAGAACTTGAGCGTAGTGCCTATGTTCTCAAACAATCCTCTCCGAAACAAACTAGTCATGCGAGGATCACGATTACTGACAATCGATTGTGGCATACCATGGTACTTAAACACATTGTACATGAACAATCGTGCCATCTGGTCAGATTTTATCTTCTTCCTGACAGGAATAAAGAGGCTTGCTTGCTGAACCTGCAAATAATGGTCCATATACCATCATTCCCTGTTGGCGTTCTTGGAAGATCAAAGATAAAATCCATAGCAATGCTTTCCCATGGCTTTTCCGGAGACGGCAGTGGTTGTAATAATCCTAGTACCTTTTGCCTGTCAAACTTGACCTTTTGGAAAATCACGCATGCTCACACAAAGGCGTCCACATCTCTCCTCAAAGTAGGCTAATTTTGTGGGATCCATTCGGACACCATCCTTTGACACTATGTGGCCAAGAAAGTGGATCTCTTCCAAGAAGAATTCACTTTTCTTAGGATTGACGAGTAACCTGTGACTGCGTAGCTCTTCGAACACAATGGTCAAGTGACGCCTCATGATATTCTTCAAATAGACTATCATGTCATCAAAGAACGTGCCAACAAACTTTTGATGCGAGCAGAAAATCCGGTCCATCATCCTATTGAACGTAGCAGGAGCATTTGTAAGACCAAATGGCATCACTAAAAATTCATAGAGACCAAATGTCGTCCTAAACACAGTCTTGTGCACATCCTTTGGCCTTATACGAATCTGATGGTACCCACTCTTAAGGTCTATCCTGCTGAAAATTGCAGCACCCTCTAAACGGTCAAGAATATCATCAATCCTTGGGATAGGAAACCCGTTCTTGATGGTATTCTTATTCGACGCACGGTAGTCAATACACATGCGCCAAGAGCCATTCTTCTTCTGCACTAGGAGCACTGGGAAGCAAAAGGTGAAAAACTAGGTTAAATCAGCCCCTTCTCTAAAAGCTCCTCAACCTGGCCCATAATCTCTTTCTGCTGAGCCACACTAACCCTGTAGGGAGGTCTGTTTGGTGGGCTACACCATGGCACCAAATCTATCGCATGGTCCTCAGGCCTCTCCGACGGCAATTGTGACGGTAATGAATCACAAAAACAGTCATTAAACTCTCGCAAAAATGTTGCCCTTTCTTTATCTAACACAGATAAATTTGATTGACAACTATGTGAAACATCACGTGCAAAAACCAAGTAGGCAGAAGAATGATGTTTAATTACAGAAGTGATAGCCGAAGCAGATACATTAGGGACAGACTCCCCTTTGAGCTTTACATTTGCCCCTATGCTGAAGGGTGATCGTTTTGTTGAAGACATCCAGCACGCCATGTATCCTGAACATCCACGGGATTCCCAGTAGTGCATCACACCCTTCCTTTGGCATGATATAAAACTCTTTTGTGTCCACATACGACTGAATATGCAGACGCAGCTTTCCAATGATAGGAGTAATACACTCTGAGTGACCAGGACATGCCAACCTTGCCTCTGCCGTGTACCCCATCTCTTCGGCTCTGATGCCCAGCTTCATAGCTAACTCTGGTGAGATAAAGTTCGCTTTGGCACTTGGATCAAAAAAGATAAGTGCCGTTTGGTCTCTGACTTTACCCCATGCTCTGCATAACTCACTGACATACGTGCTTGGCCTGTCACCCACCATGTCTGGCACCCTGTCGTGGGTTGGTCTTCTTTCCTTTCTTGTCCTCTTTATCATCTGAGTCACCTGGTCTTTTCCTTTGTGGACAATCTGCAGCAAAGTGACCAAGTTGCTCACATATAAAGCATTTTTTCTTAGCCATCAAGACCTTTTCCTCGAGTGACTTACACACAAAAGGCTTCCTTTTCTGTTTCTTTACGTGTGTTCCAGAAGTCCCGGCTGAGTCCTTGTCCTTGTTGACCTTTTCTGACCCTTGTGATTCTTAAGGAGCCATTTTCACAAAGGGCTTCTTTGCTGAATTTTTCTTTTGCTGCCCCCCTTTCACGTTGCCCAGAAACCCATTGTCCTCTCCCTTCAACATGGCAAGACCAGTGTTGGCAACTTCCATAAGTTGAGTGAGGGTAGCCACTCTGTTCTTTGTACAGTAATCTCGAAGCCCTTTAGGCAGGACACAACAATACTTCTCAATCTGCTCTGTCAGTGGCACAAACCTGTAGGAGGTTACTAAGAGCAACGCTTTGCAAAACCCTTGATTGTACTCCTGTAGGCTCTTGCAAGTAGCCGTAGTGAGTTGGTGCCAATCCGTTAGGCTTCAAATTCATTTGACAACCACGCAGATGCAAACATTTGCTTGAAGTATACCTATGTGGCGGACGCCTGTCCTTACATCAACAATGTCATCCACCATGTAAGCGCATTGTGTTTCAAGAAAGTGGCAGCTTTCCTGACCTTAGAGACCTCTGTAAAATTCCCTTCTGCATAAGATGTATCAAATTGCTGGAGGAAAGTAGCCTTTGCCTTATCTTCCAAGCCGCTGAAAGTGCTAAACTTTACAGCTGCACCACCTTCTTTGTAAGCTTTTGGCTTTTCCTGTGCCCCCAAATTGTCATAAGGAATTGTCTACAACACGGGCACTGTAATAGGGGTTATCGTCATTCCTTGGCCATTGACATTTTGCATCGTAAGTGCCATATCTGGCTGCTGTCCAGAAAAACCAGCCATGCTAAAATTGCCTTGTGGCACCCCAAACTGGCTCTGATTGCTCTGAAAGCCTTGTTGCATGCTGATATTACCATACATGGGGCATACATGGGGTTTGGCATCATGCCTTGCATACCCCCAAACACTATTCCTGGCATATATTGCTGGTTTCCAGGCGCATAACCAGCCATACTTTGGAACACATATCCATCCCCGAAATACCCAGGATGTACCATGGGTGGTGGAAAAACGTGATGCATTGCCTAGAAACTGGTTCCCTGTCTGTTTAATGCAACATGTGGACTTTGAAATGTGGTGGGCTGAACTGACAAAACCTGTGCAATTGGCGTCCTAACCACCTGTTCATGGACGAGAGGAACCTGTCTTGGAGCCACTGACTCTGCAACATGCGAGTGCTCCCTATCCTGCTGGGGCGCATGAAGTACCCGAGCTTGAGCTACATCGGGCTCTACTGGCTGTGTGAGTTGCCTTGTCTGTTGTGGATGGTGGTGCTTGCAAAAACTACATAAACCTTGGGTTCTGCACCAACCGAGAAAACACATTCATAGCGGCAACCAACTGAGTCCTGAAAGCATCATCTTCAAGTTGCCCAGTCATAAAGCCTTGCATTGGTGGAGCATTCACATCAACAAGAGGTATAGACAGACGTGGCCGTGAACTCTCGCCAACCTCAAACAATGTAGAAATTGCCTGCGTGTCCTGTGAAGAGGAACCCTCTTCCATGATGCCTTTCCCTTCGTCGGCCGTAGTGTAATCCTGTGTTCCTGTACTCCGTGTCTTCGCTGCAAACCAACCAAGGCTCACTTCTTAAGGAAAAAGTGATTCTATCCTGGCAATGGAACCATGAAACTGGCCCGTAGGGCAGTAGACGTAGGCTTTCACCTGAAACTTTACTTCAGACTTTAGGACACATAGAAAATTTGCAAATAAAAACCTGTAACGGGAGTTGACACTTCAAACACACACGACTTGGAAGCTAGAGCACTACCAAGCAGACGCCGACACCTGTTGGCCCCAAAGACTGGGGCCCCTTTCGGTATTTCTTTATTGTATTCAAAGAGGGAATAAAACCTGTGATTTCCTACAAGCTGCCCTGCATAATCCGGGTTGCAATTGACCTGTTCTGGCCCGATTTCGGCAGAATAACAGTACTAGGACGCTTCACAGGCAGTATTCCCACACAAAAAGTGGCTTTCCCGACACATACAGACACTTTGCAAAACCTGACAAGAATCTGCAGCACGCTGAATTCTCTGTTTTCTTCTGTGAAAATGCGTCAGATCAGTCGCACAGCTGTCCCCTCGCGTCCCTGGACCTCCTAGGGGTATTAGGAACCGTTTGGGGCCGAAACCCTAAACCTGCAAAAATACACAGCAAGCTGTATTCTCTGTTTTGGGCTCCGTTTCGTGAGCCGGTCGCATCCGTAGCAAGTCCTCGAGCTCCCGCACCTGTAAGGCTACTTGCCCTTTGAATCGGAGGAGATTTCTCGCATGAAATCTCTCCAAATTCACCTGTACCTGTGGGGGATTAGCAACTAGCTTATCCAATACTTGTGCTAGAGGCTCTTGTATCGGCAATCGTGCATGAACCCACACAAATGTACATACATATGAAAAGCCCTCGAGCGGGGCATCACATTTCTGTATTCAAAAGAGGAGAGAGGTGTGCGAGAGCAGAATCATCGCGCTACATAGTGCAAGGGAGAAGGCAAGCTTTCCATTAAAGCTTCAACACTTGCACCAACTACTCACACACACACTGTAAGTCATAGTGAGAGAGAAAGGCAGCCCCAAAGTGATTTTTGCGCAAATTCCAGCCGGAGGTGGCTTGGTTTGACTTTCTGAAGCCTCTGATACTGCCAAGTGTCCACTATGCCTCTTTTGAGTTAATTTTTTAGTACCCACCGACTTATAAGTGTAGCGAGGGGGCCTAAATGACTTTGAACTGAGCCTAGACATCCTTTTACTGCTTGGATTCTAGTGTCGGTTGGCCCAATCAACTCGTGGCAACAAGGCCTTCCCGTCTACGGGTGAAACTCTCGGCCGTCGACTGTTTCACACTGGCCATACAATGTCCAGCCATTTGCAACTTCAAAAAGAGGGTCCCAAAAATTAAATAAAAATCATTGGAAAGAAACCAACAACTAAGGTTAGCAGGTGCCATGTCCTCGTGACAGTAATTAGCAGTTGCCATGTCCTTGTGACAATGTGCATGTGAAGAAATATATAAATGTATATGTATATAAGTTGCGACGAGTTACCACTAGTTGATATTGAGCTAATTCTTCCTATCTTTTGTGGTATGTATGCCCTATCAACTACCTCATTTTTGTGCTAATTTTTTTTAGCTTTAATGCTTTTTTTAGTGCTAGGCTTCATTATGACCGAGTCTACCCTTGATCTCCAAAGTCATGACAGAAACTTAGTACGTTGAATTTTGTGTTGGTGTATGCTCATGTGTGTGCGCGTGTGGTGTGTGTTGTGTTTGGGAGCATATGTTTGTACCTAGTTCTACACCCACTACTGGGCACTGACGACGTTAGTGGGGATGTTGTGGTATTTAGTCGGTACTCTGTTGATGGAGCTGATGGCTATATTGTCTTGTCGGTGACTACCATGGGTTTATAGCTTGCACTTTCCTTTAAGGGTGAGTCTGGGCTTATCCAGGATTATTCTAGGTATAAGTATGTGTATCTATGCTAACTTATACATGCATACATTCCCAGGACCTCCTGGGGGTATAAGTTAGAATAGATACACATACGTACGGATAGGTCCGTACAATACAGATCCATGCGTATGGATAGGGATCTATGCAGATTCTTTTTTTCAAAGAAAAAAAATCGTGCATTGTGAGGTTTGTAGAACTTATTAGAGTCAGGACTTCATACTTAAGTCTTGGATTATCATTATGTACTTTTTTTTAATGCTTTTAGTTTTATGAGACCATGACATGAGACATTTGACACTGTTTGGCTGTAGACATTGATTAGCTTCGTGTTTTCACTGTTTGGTTAGAATCGTGGACTCTAATCTTTATTTGAAGTCTTGGTGAATGCATAAGTAAAGGTATGAAGTACTCTCAGTTTTAGGCTTTTTGAAAAAAAAAGGACGAATTTTTACGTACATAAAAACTGCTTGAGAAGGGGGAATTGCATTATTGATAATAAGCTAAATACTTGCGGTTCTTCTGCTTTCTCAATCTGACATTGCATTATTGGTAGTAAGCTAAATACTTGCGGTTCATTTATCCTCTACTTTATGAGTTCAGGAGTATTATAACCCATTTTCTTCAAGGCAATTATATTCAGGCCAATGGGTTGAATTAACTTCTACTCTTAAGTTCTAAAGAACAGAATCAGCTAGTGATTGAATCTATATCAGTCTGTTGTTCCATGCCTCCAAGGATGAATCTTATTTGCACATAGTCTCTTCGTGAAACAGAGATCTTCGGCTGCAGTTTGCAGTTCTTCTAGCGGACATTGGGTTTATCAGCCTGCAAGAGGTGACAATTACCTCTGATTTGAAGTATAAGTTTTAGGGGACTTGGAACCCCTAAAATCAAGAAATTTAAGCAGTGGCACTTTTCATGCAAGGTCAATAATCTCAAGAATGGTGATTTAGACCATTGGATGAATAATACACAAAGGCCATTCAATTGTACTGCACATCTACCTTCCATATTGAAGGTATCTATGTTCTTTGATCCAAATTATGTAGACGTGTATACACAAGTCTTTCACTTACTTTGGTCTTGCCAGGCTACTATGTGTGCAGGTCTTTATCCTAACGTTGCAAAAATGGATGATGAGAGTGTTAAATCTGGGCATGCTAATGCACTTACTAGTCGTGCTGGATTAGCCTCAAGTCAAAAAGTGCTTTGGACTGATGGGCGACAAGAAGTTTTTATTCATCCTTCATCCGTTAATCACGATGTCTCTGAGTTTCAGCATCCTTTCCTAATGTATCATGAAAAGGTTGGCAAATTACATGCGTCAATCCCAATTATTTTGACTTTCTTTTGCCTAGGATAGAAATTTTTTTCCCATAAAGTAATAATACTCTGCACTATATCAAACTGACAGCATCATCAAACTATGCTTATGATATGGAGGGTTCCACAAGTTTGCTGAAAGTAATATTTTGACTGTGAATAACTTTTATTCTATCAAGCTGTTTGAAGGGCTCATAGACTGTAGTGAAGCTAAGATATTCGGGCTTGACCCTGAGATCCAAAGTAGCACTAGAAATGAGGGTGCACTCATCAGGGCCAAATTCCTTTCTATGAAGAATTAGTTTAACCATCCTCTAGAACCCAATTTTTGTGTCACCACAGGTCAAAACAAGTAAGGTTTACATCCGGGACACAACTATTGTATCTCCTTACACGCTTTTACTTTTTGGTGGTGCAATTTCCGTCCAGCATCAGGTATTCTTGTTTAAAACAACCATCACCTACTTGGAAGATCATGAAGCATGACTTGCTTTTGCGTCTCAGACAGGACACGTTTCAGTAGATGGATGGCTGAAGATGAATGCTCCAGCTCAGACAGCTGTTTTATTCAAAGAGCTGCGTGCTGCGCTGGATGTTGTTCTTGAGGAACTCATCAAGAACCCTAAGGTATCTTCAAAACAATAGCTTGAAATCGAGGTTGTCATATCCGAAAAAATCATGTTATCGTATGTTGCAGTTTCTAAAAACCACTAGTCTCATGTAAGCAAGGTCATGCAATGAATAATGTAGATTCTGACTTGAGTAAACAAGGTCGTCTTTGTGTGGCTGAATCAAAGGCATATGTATTTATATATATATCTCAAACTTCATGAACAATGCCTCACTGTATCACTTGCAAATCAGGTTTGCACCTCAGTTTATATTTCGTGGCAAACTGATGGAAGAGATGTTCTTGAAGAGTTACGGTTTCTCCAACATTCTGTGTGCATGTGTGCATAGAGCTTGCAATCCTCTGAGTACAGGGAAGGTGTATAATGTAAAGGAAAAAGAACAGCCGTGAATGCTAATTCTTTCCCTGCCAGCCAATTGGAAATTTCATCAGCATTTGGCATCCTTCCATGTATCAAACGGTCATTTTCGTCCTTGGAGCATATATTGTTCCCCATACAATTGTTAAGTGTTTCAGAGCCTGTTAGATTTATATTTCTCAATAGCTTATGTTGATTCATTGTCCGTATGATAAGGCTGAAAGAGTGACAACAGGTGTGGGAATGGTAAGCTAAAAAAAGCTTAATGTGGCTGTCTTTTGTGAATTGAGGTGCCATTTGCATATGGTAGAGGAAGCCATTCATTTAGAGGTAGAGCAAGAGGAAGAGGTAGAGGTAGCTACGATTCCGCTCCATATCCATTCTAGGATTGCCCAACAATCACAGCCTGTAGCCATCATCATGGTTTGCTGTGCTCTTGAATCTGCTGTCTAGTATACCACCGAAGTAAAATTGAAGATCCACCAGGTCTCTGCTCCTCTAGTAGTCCGCACAGTTTATATATGTGTCGCAATCACCTTTTATATACAACGTCAAAGGATAATGTATGTGTTACGGACAGGAGACCTATTGACAAAATAGTCAAATGCAAGAATACTCGGTGTATTACCCAGTTGGTGGTAATTTATTTGGATTCTTATAGAAACTGTCAGACAGGATGTATACAGTGGTGCCTCTCTTGATGCCAGCACTGCATGCCATGTTCATCTATATGCATGCTATGTCCCCCATAGCAAGGGAAGTTCAGTTCCTAGCCAGATTGGTGCCATCTTAATGCGCAAGCATCTGCTTCCATATAGTACACAGTAAATTGATGTTAGCAATAGAGGACTTGCTGTTGTTCTCAAAAGCAGCCGGTGTGCATATCTACGTATGTATGTATCTAGAGATATCCACATCTATATACATATGTAGATATACATATCATTGTGTCACACCACTTGACGCTATTATTTGTAAGAACACGTGTGCCTTTGTATGTATATGTGCACAGTCGTCTGCTTCAGGCAACACACTGGTTCCAGGTTATTTGATATTATGCACAAGAAAACATGTTCTGACAAAAAGAATGTTGTTCTTTTGTTGCAGGAATCCCTTGGAAACTCTAACAAAGAGGTTGCCTCCTACATAGTGAAGCTTTTGGTGGACGAAGAGAAAGTGCAATAATGTTTGTGCTCCATGCTGTTAGCCAAAGCACAGGAGCTTTATGTGTAAAACCTACTAAGATGTTTGTCAGGCTCTCAAGTGCACATAAGGTTAGCCTATGGTTGTTCCAACATATGAAATCCTTAGGACATCAACGCTTCTAATATGATAAAACCCCTTTGTTTGGTGCAAGGGAAGAGGGAATAGGAGAGTTGTCTATATTTTCTCAAATGGATTTCTTGTCTTAGCGCATTCTTGTGAAAATAAGAGAAGGCTAAGAGAGATGGAGTCACAATGAGAATTTGCTTTCGTTGGCACATAAAAAGGGTCACATAGTCTATGTGGAGAGGACATGCAGATTAGTTGATTCTCTATGTGGAGAGGACATGCACATTCTCTATGTGGAGAGGACATGCACATTGTTAAAAAATTCTCTATGTGGCAATTAGTTGATTTTGTACCAATTTATTCCATTTTGAAGAGTGCATATGCCCTATCAAGAGCCTGTTTATTGTAGATTGATTTTTCACACTCAATGTTTTTATGGCCTTGAGTCTATCAAGCACCTCTAAAGCCTTATATTATGATGCTTGTTGTTCCAAGCTCCAATTTTTTTGATAAAATTTTGAAGTGCCTTTTATGATTCTGAATTCATGTGCTTATGAATGAGTGTTTGTGTTGCTTAAACATACCCTATAACTACTACAAAGAACGATTGCTTGTTCAAGAAGAGATGTAGAAAACCTTATGATGGCATCAAATTCTACATGTAACATGAATGAATTATATCTCATTCTAAGCATGCGGTGAATAAAAGATATCTTACAATCTATGGTATATATAGGAGGCAATCTAGGTCAATCAAACATGGAAAGAGGGTCCTTGCATGAATACAAACAAAAGAACAAATTCATCAATTTTGTGTGTGTGTGTGTGTGTGTGTGTGTGTCACAAGTGTCTCCTATTTTACCGATAGTTGTTATCCATATCCCATGTCCCCTCTATATCAGATACTAAAACCACTTGGTTTTATTTATTTTTAAATAGTATTAATGCAAAAGAGGCCATTTAAGCATTAAGCCCACTTCCAAGTAAGAAGAGCATGGCAAAGTGATGCACAATGTATTGTTTGTGATGCTTCTTGCAAGACGCTTCTAGAAGGTAATTTATAGCCATTTTTTAAACTAATTTCTTTTCCATGTTCCATAAAGAAAAGGTCTATTTTGCTATTGACTAAACATGGTTTTGATTGTAATGTGGGTACCCTTATATGATAAAGGGGGGACTATTAAGTTAGAAAAGTTGATGAATTTCTAGTTGTCTTGGGGCTAAACACCAGTGTATATTGCCTTATACACCTGAACAAAGTGGTATTGTTGAGAGGAAAAATATCTCACTTACAAAGATGGCATGATATGGTCAAAAGCAAAGCTTTGCCACATGCTTTCTCGTTAGAGGCTCTCATGTGTTTTATCTGCATACTTAACATATGTCCCACTAGCAATCTACGATTCCATATGGGACATGGCTTTATAGCAAGTCATCATGTGTTTTTGGTTTCTTGGCTTACACTCTAGTGTCGCAACACATGAAATGAATGATAAGGATGTCAAATGCATCTGTATTGGTTATGATGCTCTGACAACAAGGGTTACAGGTTATAAAATTGAAAGTCAAAACGTATCTTCATTTCTCAAGATGTTCTAGTAGATATGTAAAATGAGACATACAAAACTTTTCAAAGGGTAAGAAACACCAAGTAAAAAAAGAAACAAAAAAGGGCCATATGGCAATAAGGTAAGAGAGTGTGTATTCAAAATGGCCCAACGTATTTTGGTACTTTTAGGGTCTCATCATGGCAAATGATACGTCTCTCTTATGGTTTAAATAAGGGTGGTGAAGTAAAGGCCTTATCTTGGTTAAGGAGAAAATCTTTGTCACCAGATTTGGTAAGGGTTAGTATCAAGGTTTGCTTAAAAACATTTCCAAGAAAGCTATCAATCTTTAATGCTAGAATTGAAGGCATGTGAAATGTATCTTCGATCAAAATAATGGTGGTGAACCTAAAGGCTTTACCTTGGTTTAAGAGAAATTCTTTGTCACAAGGTTTGGTAATTGTCACTATCAAGGTTTGAGTACAAACATTTTCAAGAATGCTTACAATCTTCAATGTTTGAATTGAGCATCCTAAAGGCATGTGAAATGTGCCTTCAAGGATATGAAGTTTTAGACAAGAGAGCTAGTAGATCATTACTCATGCAACTTTTAAGAGGTTCCATGAGAGCTAGTAGATCATTACTCATGCAACTTTTAAGAGGTTCCATGAGAGCTAGTAGATCATTACTCATGCAACTTTTAAGAGGTTCCATACACAAAATGGATAAGAATAAGAGGTTGACACAAGAGTGGAGGAATGACTACCAAGGAGAACTCTAGTAGGGAAAATTATTAAGAACAACGAAAACATGAGTTGTAGAGAATAAATAGAGGACGTGAGAGAGGGGCTATGATTTGAAGGGCGTTATATTGAAAGGTTGGGCCAAGGCTTAAGCATTCAGATAGCCCAACGGGGTTGAGGGCTTGAGAAGTGGCTATAGGGACTAGGCTATATAAGATTTAGGATATGATAAAAGGTTGGGTCAGGTGATTTCATGGGATTTTCATATGCAAAATATATCATTAATCAAGCTCTTGATAAGTTTCAAGGTTTAAAAATTAGTTCATGTACTTTCATTGAATATTGATGGCAAAGATAGCCGATGAGGGTAAGTGGTGCAATGAGGGTTTGAATTCTTGGGAGACTACAAGGATACAATGGTTTGGTAGTATAGTTTAGTGGGATCAGGGTTTGGTTGTGCTTAAAGAAAAGAACGAAAGTAAGAAATGCTCCCTAATTGCCCCTCTCGTCCACCAATGTGGCATGCACAAGAGTGAACCCAAACAAGTGTGCCCTTCTTGGGAGAAGAAACCTCTATTAGTTATACTCAGGGAGTATTACAACATTGTAGAACCAAAATTTCACTAGTACATTAAATTGCAAGGGAGGGATTTTTTCATACGAATTCCTTAGACCTTTACTTAGTGCATGGTTTTAGGTTAATAACTAGTATTGTTTGGTTGGCCTTGCCAAAGAAAATTATTGATATGGTTTAGTCTTGATGTGTTGATGCATTTTAGGATTGATGTGTTCTTGCAGTCGGGAACAATTTGTTTACATATAGTAGATTGTGGTGTAGAGAAATACAAAATTAACTTGGACTATTGACATAGTCATTGAATAGGCGTCTCGTCCATTTGTGCAAGGCAGAGAATGTTGTTTTGTCAAGCTACAAGAAAACCATGTGCACCTTTGGTTATGCAATGAGGAAATGACAAAACTATAAACCATATGCAATGCACGACATACAAAAGTGCCATACAGAAGTATGGTGGAGAATCGACATTGTCTCCCCCCAAAAGTTATAAGAAGTGTAAGTCGTGCCCTACCGCATAGTTTTGTCGTGTGGTCCAAGAGAACACATAGAATGGAGGTTTGGATGTGGATGACAAACCTTTATGACTTGTTGAGACAATGTTTTTGTTTGTCCGTTTATAGGCATACCCATTATTGATTTGCTCCCATTCTTATAAAGTGCTCTACTCAACTCATTTTTCAGCTTGTGAATGGAAAGACTTGCTTTTAATCTTTTATTGATAGCTTTGTTGCTTGTTTGTCCGAATGAGACACATGTTGCTAAATTTAATGCTAATTTAACTACCACATTTGAGACATCATATTTGGGGCTTTGCATCATTATTTGGGCATTCAATTAAAGCAATGTGATGAGGGAATTTCATTATGTCAAACAAAGCACGTGCAAACTTTATTAAGCAGGTTTGGACTTGATGATTGAAAACCAATTGACACTCATATGAAAACATTTTTGAAGTTAAGTCTACATGATGGTGGAGATCCTACAAATGTTACCCTTTATTAGTTAGCTACTAGTAAGCCTTTTGCAAAGCTTTGGGCTTTCTACTCTTTGTGAAGTGATCATGTCCATATAAGACATGGAACTTCCCTATACTCTATGTGTCAACTCTCATTCACCGCATCACTCTCGGGGGGGATTTATTACCATGTATATGGTAGTGATGTATGTGAACACACATAGGACCTCTGCTGCACTTTTTTCCCTCGCTAGGAGATTTTTCCCCCCCCCTTTCTTTGCATATACATCTATCACCCTAGGGCTATCTTGCAACAATTGGAGGCATAGCATCCCTATAAAACACACAAAATAACATGCATACTCTTGTTGAAGGCGAAAAACATATATACCTTAAGAGAATCCTTTTGCATAAATCATAACACCATGAACGGAAAGAGTGAGATGATGAGAGACCACACAACACATGCACCTCTTATAATGGAGTACTACACTATTAAGAAGTATGCAGTGTGGCTAGGAAAGTACGAGGCCTTTGACTGTAAGAGTTCGTAGCAAAATCAAGCGACTCAAGGAACCTTTTAAGCAAAAGACACAATAAAACTTACCAAAATTCAGTCCATGAAAGCTTCAATTTAAAAAAGAACCAAGATCAACTCAAAACTCTCGTGTGCGATGATTTGGTGTAGCCTCACTCCCAATTGCACAAACATAGTAACTATTTGCCCTATCATAAACACTATCTTCCTCCTTCAATTCTCATCGAAGCCATTTCATGGAGGCTTCAACACCTACTTAGACAAGCCCACAAACCTTTTGGAAGACAGAAACCCTAATTTGAACCTCCACACACTCGAATACAAGGTAGGAACAGTGAGAGACAACACTAGCACACCATAGAAGAAGCATGCATATTCCTTCTCAAAGAGGCTTGAAGCACTGATATATTTCTTCAAACAAGATTTCTAGTTCCTTATAGTCATGTCACCATGAGTGATGTGTCATTTTGAGCCATTTTTGGATTATTTTTGACATTTTGGACTTTTAAACCAAAAATGTCAATTTTTTGTCTGTAAAAAGGTCAAACAAACTGAGAAAAATGCCTAAATTTGTGAAAATATTCCCTTGGGATCAAACCACATACTAAACCTCATTTTTCCACTTGTTAAGCACTTTAGATACATCGTTTATGGCTACGTAAGAAACCTACTATTTTGGACAAGATCGCTTGCATTGAACTTTCTAGGTGATACGAGTGTGCAATCTTGATGCAATTGATATAGGTGCATTCTAAACCAAACTAGGCATGCCACATCTAGGGCCTCACCTCCCTGGTAAGGTATGCGCATGAATGCAATGGTGGCAATTGTTTCACACATATGACATTATGTACATTGTAGCATTTAGTCCCACATTAAAACAAATGCATAAAAAGTGAGGTGAGCATTTGAATTTCACGTTGTAAACATGCCACGACATATCAACGCATTCACATGGTAGAGAGAAAGAGAGAATAAGATGAGGTGGGAAAGAGAGACACAAAGTATTGGGTACAATATTCTCCCCCTGTAAGTGTGAGCATTTCCCTCTTACACGTATTTATTTATAGATATCACTTAATACTCAATAATGAATACAATTGTCCACTTGGACATAAGATTAAATATTGCACATAAAAGCTCTCCACTAATAAAATGTCATAAAGCATTGCATGAGCCATAAATCAACTATGATTCGCCACCCCATCAACTACATCAAATAATTGTTAATGCATTAGAATTAAATCCCGTTACATACCTCTTCGTTAATGTCATATAATCTAATATCTAATAAACCCAAATGGTTTTCTCATATTAAACTGATCATTTAATGTGGGAGAATAAACGAGAACATGGGTTAGAATATAGACACGTGCTTATGGATCTATCTCAACACAGGGCCAAAGTCAAAGGGGTCTAACTGAGAGACGGTATGTCAAAGAGCAATGCTAGCTAATGGAGCTTGAAAGACCATAGGGTTAGCTTCATTAAAGACCTCCAATGGTTAGTGTAAAATTCCTTAGACCTTAGGCAAGCTAAGGTTGTGCTTGAGGTGGGAACCCAGCCTAAGCTTGAGGTGCTTGTCGTGCTTGCTAACTAAGGTGCTTAAGGTGTTTGTCATGCTTGCTAACTAAGATGCTTGTCGTGCTTGTTAACTAAGGTGCTTGTCGTGCTTGTTGACCAAGGTGCTTGTCATGCTTATCGTGCTTGCTAACTAAGGTGCTTGAGTTGCTTAATGACTACGATGCTTCATGACTAAGGTGCTAGAAGGGATTAAGGTGTTCTAGAAAGTCAAAGCAAGGCCTAGAAAGGAGGGGGCGAGCCATGAGAGTAGGGGATGGGCTTGAGTGTCTACTCCTTCATCCAAAGGGCACCCCTTGCTCAAAGAGGCAAAAGGGACACATGTCAAGTCCCTAGCTAGGTTGCTCTCATGGTGTGCTTAAAGTCTATTGGTTGGCCTCTAAAGGGGTCCAATGATAATTTAGCTAATTAAATTAATTGTTTAAGCATTTATCAAGTCCTCTCTCTCAAAGGGGAAAGGAGGACACTTGTCCAAGGACTACCCCTATTGCTAGTTATGACCCAGGCTTGTGATTGGCTAGGCTAGTGAGAGCCAATGAGCTTCAAGCAAGGCCAAAAAGAGGGGGTCGACCCAAGAAACTTGGGGGCTAGCTTGACGGGTATACTCTCTCCCCCCCCCCCCCCCCCCCCCCCCCCCCCCCCCCACACACACACACACACACACACACACACACACACACACACGCTTCTCTCTCTCTCTCTCTCTCTCTCTCTCTCTCTCTCTCTCACACACACACACACACACACACACACACACACACACACACACACATTGTGTGAAGTGCAAAGTGCAAGAGCTCCATCTCCTTCTCCAAGCTTGTTGAGAAGTTGAGAGCCTAAACCAATACTCTTGGGTTTGGAATGTAAATCCAACCAAGAACCATGCTTCAATGCTTAAGATTGTCATCTTCTTCATCATCATTATTATGATATTATGCTATGTTATGCAAGAAGAGTGATGATAAGTGAGGAACTATCTCTTTCTCGTATGTTACTTCTTCTTCCTCTTTCCTAGCCTCATTCCCCGCTAGCTTCAAGCAAGGCCAAAAAGAGGGGGTTAACCCAAGAAACTTGGGGGCTAGCTTGAGGGGTATACTCTTCCACACACACACACTCTCTCTCTTATTGTGTGAAGTGCAAAGTGCAAGAGCTCCATCTCCTTCTCCAAGCTTGTTGAGAAGTTGAGAGCCTACACCAATACTCTTGAGTATGGAATGCAAATCCAACCAAGAGCCATGCTTCAATGCTTAAGCTTGCCATATTCTTCTTCATCATTATTATGATATTATGCTATGTTATGCAAGAAGAGTGATGATAAGTGAGGAACTATCTCTTTCTCGTATGTTACTTCTTCTTCCTCTTCCCATCACTTATTCCCTGCTAGCTCTCTCCACCCTCAAAGGTGTTTGAAGCCTTGGGATTGAGGCCGAAGATGGTTAATTTTTTTACAAAGTTTATGTTATGCTCGTGATGCATGAAGCTTTACATCTTCATTGCATCAC
Organism: Adiantum capillus-veneris; assembly: GCF_014529385.1. Classification (NCBI taxonomy): domain Eukaryota; kingdom Viridiplantae; phylum Streptophyta; class Polypodiopsida; order Polypodiales; family Pteridaceae; genus Adiantum; species Adiantum capillus-veneris. Next base: position 93,321,960 of record NC_140956.1, on the reverse strand, counting down.
CTAGGTCACAAGGAACACAAATATTGTATTGTACCAAGTCTCTCTTTATGGGAGAACCTATAATACATAAGCCTATTGCAGGGGGACCGGCTCCACATAAATCCGTTCCTCAACTGTTGTCATGTTCTCCAATTCTCTCTCTTGCAAAAGTATTGTTCATGCCAAGTTAATTAAGTATAATGATTGTGTTGCTACCACTAATTAAGTTCACTCTCTATGTTCTCAAAGTAGTCTCATAAAAATGCTCACTATAATTCTCTTAATTCCGCTGACCTCAATGTTCATCGGCCATTTCCATTACATTGATATCAGAGCTATTGGTTCTCTTTTCTTACTTAAGAAAAGAGGTCCTTAAGTTTTCCATGAAAGGTTGGACATGTTTATTGCAATAGGATAAGTGGGGCAAGGATCTATTATCTTGGTTGAAAAGGACTTAGTTCGAGGTACACCATTGGAAACTATAGTCTTAATAACGGAGTCTCTCGGGGCTTGCCTTTGGCTTAACCATTATTGAGCTACTAGCAAGATCAACAGGGACCATAATCAGTCGAGCAATGTTAGACCCTCTCCACTAGTCTTTGCAATCAACAATCTTTAAACCACGGGTGTGGCTGTTTGAGAACTAATTTTCAAAGATAAAGAAGAGTAGCGACTAAGGTTTTTGAGGATACCAAAGCACAAAGTATTTATACATAAGTTTAATTAGCATGGCTGACAATAATCGAGAGAGTAAAATGAATATTTACAACTTTGATTTTGCACATGAAGGTACTAATGATAATGCCCCCATGTTTGTTTATTATCTTGTTACTAGGCTACAACAAACTATGGGCAACCCTTCTTTGCAAGCCGAAGTTAACAACTTCATGCTTATGGGATTTCCCTTCCTCTCTAAGAGGAGAGAGAGCTTAGGAGGCCTCTTGATGAGACTCCCAAAAGAAGACTCTCTCCCATAAGAGAGGAGGAATCCAAAGAACGAGAAAGAAGAAAATTGCTAAGTTCGTCTAAAGAGATGGCTCCACGAAGACAGTGGTCTAGACGATCGCCAACTCCTCCCAAGAGGAAACAATCAACCCATAGTCCTTCTCCTCGTCACTTCGAAATGGAAGAGGGGAAACAAATCAAGAAAAGGCAAGATAGAGGTCACCCTCCTCTCCTTCTTCTTCACCTTCCTCCTCTTTTGACGAAAGCAACAATTATTCTCCTACATCGCAAATTTTACCCTGCATGGCAAAGGTCTCAAAATCTCAAGAAATTCAAAGTGAGAGGAAAGAGTATCTCTTTTCTCACCTATGATGACACCTTTGGTGCTACCAAAAAAGTATTGGCCTTCATCCAACAATTTGATGCGGCCTTTGGAGACGAGGGCTTTATAGAGTCCTCAGAGCTACGTCATGTAGCTATGGACTTCCATAAATTTGCTCGTCAATGGTGAGCTAGCCTTCGTGACAACGGCGAAGCCCCAAAGACATGGAAAACTCTACGAGTTTCCATCTCATGAAGCAATTCATTGCAAGCAATGCAAAGGACAAAGTGCTTACCAAATGGTGGAGTTTGAAGCTCCTCTCCAACGAGTCTATCCACAAATATATGGACAAGTTTTGGGATTTACATCTCAAGGCTACCGTCTTTCAAAATATAGACTTCATCAAGCAAAAGCAACAATTCTGTGCGAGATTACCTGAAGAAATGGTCAAGTATGTCAACTCCCAACGGCCTGGTTCTATCATCGTAGTAATCCACTACACTATGGTTTCTTCGCGCATCAATTTCCAACAAGGGGCTAAAAGGAATGCCAAGCCCATGGAAAACAAAGATCGAAATGAAGCAAATGGAGAAGAACAATGCCCAAAACTCTTCCCAAGGCAACTCCAACAACAACAACCGGTCCAAGGAGAAGGGAGTTTACAAAGGTAAAAATAAACTCTCCTAAAGAGCTAGAAGCTTTTCGTAAGGACCACAAATGCTTTAAGTGTGGGGAGCAAGGACATGGCTATCGTTCTTGCCCCAAAAGAAATGCCGGCAATCAGACTCCTAGAGCTTCCATGATCGAAGCTCCAAAAGAGGATGCTCATTGCAAAGGATTACCTCTCTCCTATGCTTGGGGAAAGTTAAGGGATCATGATGCCTTTATCATGTTTGACCTGGATCTACTCACAATTTCATATCCACGGAGTTGGCCACCAAGTTAGGCATTCAAGCTCATGAGATGGGAGATGTTGTAGCCGATGGAGCCTTCAAGGGGCAACAAGACACAATTACTCCCTTGATTGGGAAATTGAGGCTTTAGGTCCAAGGCTATATTGACAAAGAATATTTCTTCATCTCTCCTCTCAAGCATGAAGATCTCATCTTAGGGGCACCATGGTTTGACCATATGGATATTAATATAAAGTTTCCTAAAAGAAGGATGTATTTCAAGTATAGGGAAAAGAACATGTACATAGATTCTAATGAGCCTGGTCGTACCATACCCCTTGTAAATTCTCCTGCTTTTGACAAATTAATGAAAATCTCAGTTTTTGCGTACATGATTTTTGTCAAACAATCTACAAAATGTCCTAATGTTTTATCAAATGAAAATGGTAGGAATCAAGAAGAGTTAGACTTGTCTAATTTTCTAAATGGATTCCAAGATGTTTTTATCGATGATATCCCTATGGACTTACCTCCAAAATGAGGGGACGATGACCATCGAATTGAGCTCCTACTAGGAAGCTCACTGCCAAATTAACATATGTTTCAAAATGTGTGCTATGCCAAAAGACCAAGTATGAAAGAGGGAAGCAACCTGGGTTACTCCCGCCATTGCCAATCCCTAATTCACCATGGGAGAGTATATCCATGGATTTTATCTTTGGATTACCCAAGTCTATCCATGGGAATACAGGAATATGGACAATAGTCGACAGGCTTAGCAAGCAAGCACACTTTATTCCTGTCAAAAGACCATTAAGGCACACCAAATGGCACCTCTCTTCATATCACAAATTTTCAAACACCATGGATTTTCCAACATTCATTGTGTCAGATAGAGATCCTAGAATGACCGGTAATTTTTGGAAAGGTCTCTTTAAAAATCTAGGTACAATATTGAATTTCTCTATGGCCTATCACCCACAAATGGATGGCCAAAGTGAGATAGCCAATCTTACGATTCTCGATCTACTAAAGACTTATGTTACCAAAGTAGATCAATGCTTACAATGGGAGAAGTACTTACCCCTTGTAGACTATGTACATGTACAATAATAATGTCCATACTACTATGGGAAAGGCACCTTTTGAGATCATAGAGGGAAGACCTAAAAGTCCCTTGCTACTTAAAGTACATGGGAAGATATTCACTGCTGATTAGTATAGCCGTGACCTACGAGAATATTTCCAAAAGATTAAGGAGGCTATATCCATATCTCAACAAAGGAAAAGGCTATTACTGATAAGCACAGAAGGGCCTTAACGTTCAAAGAAAATGATTGGGTCTTACTCAAGTTTCCCAAGGCTCGATTAAGGCAAACAATGGGCAAAAATCCTACAGGCCACCAAAAGTATTATGCTAAACTAGCAAAAAGATAGTATGGTCCTTTTCAAATCTTGAAGCCAATCAATGACATGGATTATCAGCTCAAGTTGCCCAACCATTGACTCATACACAATGCTTTTCATGTGAGCCTACTTAAGCCCTACAAAGGAGAGCCACCAAGTAAACCAATTACTGAAGAACCCCCAAAAATCGAAGACCAAGAAGATGTGCTACAACCCAAAGCTATCCTTCAGCATGAAGACAAGGTACTATGGTATGGTAACATTATCCGATGGTATCTTATTAAGTTCAAAAATTATCCTTTTGAAGATGCTTAGATGGATGCAAGGAATACAGCTTAAGGATAGTATGAACCTTGTCAATGCTTACAATGCTACATTAGAGTAAGCAAATGTACATATTTCTTTTAAATGATCAATGTTTTTGTTTTATAAAACTAATTCTTTTTTTTGTGCAAAAATTTAAGCAGTATGCATGCTTCGAATCATGTTTGTGTTGACGACGTCTCTCAAACACCAAGTAGAAATTTTCACTGTACTTTGGAAGAGTTGAAACTATGATATGGACTAAAGAGCAGACATGCTTGCAACAGCTACGTCTCCCAAGCATCAAATGGATTACTCATCCATCTTGGAATGACGTCGTACAGTTAAAAGGGATCCTCTACCAGCTACGAAACATTGACTAATGACTCTCTTCTACCTCATAGTCAAGGACGACTTTGATTTCAAGAGAGAGGTAATGTCATATATCTAATATCTAACCAACCCAAATGATTTTCTCATATTAAACTGATCATTTAATGTGGGAGAATAAATGGGAACAAGGGCTAGATTATAGTCATGTGCTTATGGATCTATCTCAACATGGGACCAAAGTTAAAATGGTCCAAATGAGAGATGATCTATCAGAGAGCAATGCTAGCTAATGGAGCTTGAAAGTCCTTAGGGTTAGCTTCATTAAATACCACCAATGGTTTGTGTAAAAGTCCTTAGACCTTAGGCAAGCTAGGGCTATGCTTGAGGTGGGAATCTGGCCCAAGCTTGAGGTGCTTGTCGTGCTTGCTGATTATGGTGCTTGAGGTGCTTGTTGACTAAGGTGCTTGAGGTGCTTGCTGACTAAGGTTCTTGAGGTGCTTAATGACTAAGGTGCTAGAGGGGATTAAGGTGTTCCAAAAAGTCAAAGAAAGGCCTAAAAAGGAGGAGGGGATGGGCTTGAGTGTCCACTCCTTCATCCAAAGGACACCCCTTGCTCAAAGAGGCAAAAGGGACACATGTCAACCCCCTAGCTAAGTTGCCCTCATCGTGTGCCCTAAAGCCTATTGGTTCGCCTCTAAAGCGGTCCAATGATAATTTAGCTAATTAAATTACTGTATAAGAATTTATCAAGTCATCTCTCTCAAAGGGGAAAGGAGGATACTAGTCCAAGGACTACCCCTATTGCTAGTTATGACCCAGGCTTGTGATTGGCTAGGCTAGTGAGAGCCAATGAGCTTCCAGCAAGGCCAAAAAGAGGGGGTCGACCCAAGAAACTTGGGGTCTAGCTTGACGGGTATACTCCCCCCCCCCCCCCCCCCCCCCACACACGCTCTCTCTCTCTCTCTCTCTCTCTCTCTCTCTCTCTCTCTCTCTCTCTCTCTCTCTCTCTCTCTCTCATTGTGTGAAGTGCAAAAAAGCAAGAGCTCCATCTCCTTCTCCAAGCTTTTTGAGAGCCTAAACCAATACTCTTGGCTTTGGAATGTAAATCCAACCAAGAGCCATACTTCAATGCTTAATCTTGCCATCTTCTTCATCATCATTATTACGATATTATGGTATGTTATGCAAGGAGAGTGATGATAAGTGAGGAACTATCTCTTTCTCCTATGTTACTTCTTCTTCCTCTTCCCTACCCTCATTCCCCGCTAGCTCTCTCCACCTTCAAAGGTGTTTAAGGCCTTGGGATTGAGGCCAAGGATGGTTAATGTTTTTACAAAGTTTATGTAAAGCTCATGATGCATGAAGCTTAACATCTTCATTGCATCACCTAGGTCACAAGGAACATAAATATTGTATCATACCGAGTCTCTCTTTATGGGAGAATCTATGATACAAAAGACTATTGTAGGGGGGACAAGTTCTACATAAATTTGGGTCCTCAACTGTTGTCATGTTCTCTAATTCTCTCTCTTGCAAAAATATTGTTCACGCCAAGATAATTAAGTATAATGGTTGTGTTGCTATCGCTAATTAAGTTCACCATTTGTGTTCTCAAAGTAGTCTCGTAAAAATGCTCACTATAATTCTCTTAATTCTGCTATTGTCAATGTTCATAGGCCATTTCCATTACAATTAAGGAAGAAATGTCCCTCAATTGCTATGTTATTAATTTGCAAGTCATAATTGGCAAAAAATAGTGGTTAAAATTATGTATCAAATTAGCATGCATCGAAATAAAATCTCACAAACTTGAATAAAATAAATTTATTATGCCTTTCCTCGTCCACACACTATGTATTCTAGTGTCCCATACCGTTAGAATAAGTACAATGTGTCATATCCTGGCGTATCAAGATATCATTGGTCACAATCACCATTCAATAACAAAGCTCCATCAATTCCAAGTCCATACTTATAAATACTATCAAAATTATATCATTATAAACCAAATCCAATTCCATATCAATATAATCCAAATCATTTACATCATATACTTGGGTTAACAAAATCACACTAGTAGAAGTGGTGGCCAACCACTGCAGTATGATTTTGTAATCGGTGTTTCCTTAACCGACAAATCGACACCAACATGGTGTGCTACTAAATTGACAAATCTGCATTATGGTTGCCTAATTGAGAAATTTTCACTCATAATTGTTCTACCTAAACTGGAGAATCCATATTTGTGCTATCTAAACGTGTGGATGTACATTTTTCCTGCTTAAAATTTGTGAATGTACATTGATTGTTGTGCTGTCAAAACGACAAATCTTTGTATAAGTGACCAATCATGGACTGGGCATGGCATAAACTACAATACAATTTCTATTATTTTGCATTCAAAATCTCTGTAAATTTTAGTAAAGAATAACCAACAGCCTTAATATTTATCATTCAAAATAACCCTTGTTGATCTCTATCGCATGACTTTGCTTGAAACTTGTATAACTTGAAAATGAACTAGTTACGGTGGAAATTACAAAAGAAAATCGTGATGGAATTTATTGAGTTTAGAAGAAATTATGAACAAGTGTGGGATTGGAGATGTGTATCTCTCTCTTTGGCAACTTGAATCATATGTCCAATTGAGTTGGAGGTAAACATACACAACTAAAAGTAAGCGCTAAAACAACAAACATGAATATTAGTTAATAATTAACTTCAAAATTTGAAGGTGAATGAAAAATGTATGATTCCTAGGTAAAAGAGTATATATTTTACAAGCAAAACTGGGGGAAATTAAAAGCCGTTGGCTCAAAGTCTTGCTATAGTTGCACATAATCAATGTTCAAGAACCAAAGTCACGCTCTCAATTGATGTGTTGGGACTTACCTATAAGTGTTGATATTTAATACAAAAGAGAACTATTTACACAGATAAGAACATACTTTGCAAAAAATTGTTAACTTATCATCATCATACCCAAAAGGCCTTTCCCTGGTTAAAACAAAAAGAATCAAAAAATTGTCAACTTGTCTGATTTTGCGCTTCGTTATTGCCAATCAAACATATATCTATGATAGAGGTGGGAGAGTATAGCCAGAGTGTATCTAATACCATGTACATAAGTACTTGCAATTGCATAAAAAGCACATATTGCACTTATCACTTAGTATTATGGAGCTCATGTATACCAAAAAATGATAGCAGTATTCCAAACCAAATTTACACACAAAAATACTACAATATCATAAAAAAGTAATGGATTTTAGAAGGACTTAACACCCTTGGGTAAGCAGAATCCTTGTTTGTCATAGTCAATGGCGAGTTCAAGTTCCTCTTCAACTTATCAAAGTTGACAAAAACAAAGCGAGAGGATCATCCAAAACAGGAACCACTAGCATTCCAAATACACCTAAACTAGAAATCGGCATAGACTTGTCATTCTACTTTCTTGAATGAGCTAGAAACTGTTCTAGATTCACTTACCCTTGAAAACAATTATATTTTATGATGAATACAACTCCTTAACCTCAAGTAGAGGTTCTACGTAATTTTCCAAAGCTACAACACATGTTTAAATTTGGTAGCATATAAAACAACAAAGTTGAAAGTCAAAAATATATGCTATGTTTTATGTTGGGATTTCTATTTTATATCATCCAAAGGACATAGCTTGTATCCCTTAAGGTGGTCAATAAGACTAGGGAGTATATGTGACAGGTCATTGAGATTAGTCTTGATCGATTGGTTAGTTGGATATAGCTTTGCTCGAGTTGCAAAATGGTTCAGGTCTTGCCTCCAAGAATGAGAGATTTTGCATCCACTATGAACTTCTGCAAAGAGAGGGTGGTTTATCATTTGGAAAATGCGGGAAGGGGAGTGGAGCTATCAGCCAACCACACTCAAGTATGTTTGTGTGATCAAGAAGAAAAAGAGAGAGCAATTGAGGCTTGTAGTATTGTGTGTTTCCATATGAAGTTACCACTCAAAGGCATGAGATTTCCAAAGGTCAAGATTTGCAACGTATGAACTTCAAGTGTTTAATGTGTGGGAGACAGTCATGATACTTATGCAAGCCATGCATAGGATTTTCAAGAGGGTCAACGAGTAGTTTGCACCATGTCTCAATTATAAGATTGTTTGCAGTTTTTAGAGCGCTGCCCAATCTATTGTGTATTGGAGCGATAGCAAGAGTTGCTCATCATTGTTTTGGTCAAAGATAAGTTAGAGATATTGACTAGTGTCCAAAACTAGTGTCTAGGCTATGTATGTATATTATGGTAGTATATGATAAGTTGTTGCTTCGTGATGCTTGCATCTCCTAACATCTAGCCATTCTGGTCATTGTAGGTTGTTGTATGAGTTGTGTGAATTCTTTTCACCAAGGGAAAGAAAAAAATTCTTCATTCTAGTTTTTCATCACCCAAGATTAGAATGATGCTCACAATTGGGGGGTCACTGAAAATTTTTATTGATTTTAAAACAAATTGTTGAGTCAGAGGAGGGGGGAAAACAAATGTTTTAATTGATTTTAAAACAAATTGTTGAGTCAGAGAGGAGAAAACACTTTTTGCAAAAGGTGGGTAGGGTCTTTTGGGAAAAAAAATATGGAACTTATTTCAAAGGTCGTGAATATTTTGGGCCACCCTTTTGTGGATTGTAATTGAAGGGAGAAAAAATAATGTTGTAAGTAAAAAAAAACAAGAGCCTCGTGTTGTTTTAAGCTAAAGATTCTCTCGAGAATGACACATATTTGTCATCGCTTTAAGTCAAAAGAGCTAGCATTGTTTTAAGCCCCCAATAGTTGCATGCAAGGTTGGTAGCAAGTTAAGAGACTATTCAATGTCAAAAATGCCACTTTTCTTGAGGTTTTCAACTTGTCTCATACTTATAGCCACCTACTCTACAACTTGCTAGCTCTGCCAAGTGGTGTCTCAGGTGGCATGATGTTCTCATGTAGTGCTGCAAAACCTGCCGAAGATCCGACACATGGTATGCTCCTTGATCAATTGCATTCTTGCTTAGGCCGTTGCCCAATCAATTGCATTCCTTCTCAGGCTATTGGCAGCCTATTGGAATCGTCCATCCATATTGTCCGTCCTACAGCTTCATGCGATTACCATGCTATCGCTTTTCCTACTAACAGTGATGATGATTTTAAATGCAATTATTGATTGTCGTGCTCACTATTTCTACTATGTTGACCATTACCGTTGCTTCTGCGCTGCTCCTCTTCTTTTAACTTAGCATCATATTCACGCTTCTTTTGCATTTCTTTGATTTCCTCTTTTGTTGAAATTCAACAGAGGGGAGATTATGAGAGTTTTCTTGAGGTAGGTTCCTACAACAAGAGTGATAAGAGAAAAAGTTAATTCCTTTACTTCTCCTTCTTCTACAACCCCCACTTCTTCTTCTTCCTTTAATAACCTCCTTAAAACTTATCTTTTTGGATGAAGCAGCCCTTGATAGAAAGATCTTGTGGTTTCTTTCCTACAACAATAAAATTCATCTTCTTTAAGCTCAAAATATTCCTATCACATTAAATATTATTTAATCCTTCTTCTCCTTTTTTTCTACTCTAGATATAACACATACAAGCAATATGATAGCCTAATCCTTTCTCTGCATGCATGGGAACAATCGCATGCATCTCATCTAATTCTTCTATTCCTTGTTCTTCTACTCTAGATCTAACTCATACAAGAAATATGATAGCCTAATCCTTTCTCTCCATGCATGAGTACAATCACATGCATCTCATTTGATTGATTGTTACCCTCAGATTCACCTCAAGTAATCTCCTACTAAAGCTAATCTTTTGAAGAATTAACCATGCCTCTAATCAAGATAATCTTCACTTAAATAAATCAAATAGCGATCAAGCTTGAAAGAAAAGGACAAGATTACAAAAAACATCTTGTTAATGAAATAAGAGAAATAAACATCTTTGGGGTATGAATGTCACAACTCTCCTTACTAGCATGATACCAGCACCACTAGGTTAATGAAATAAGAGAAATAAACATCTTTTGGGGTATGAATGTCACAACTCTCCTCACTAGCATGATACCAGCACCACTAGGATAATTTTTGCAAGCCTCTAATACCATTGCAATAGCCGGATGTGTAGCCTCCCTACAAAACACACAAAATTACATGCATACTTTTGCAACAGAGCCAGAAAACATATATACCTCAAGAGAATCCTTGTGCATAAATCACAACACCATGAACCAAAAGAGTGAGATAATGAGAGGCCATGCGACATGCACACCTCCTAGAACAGAGTGCTATGCATGCACATAGCACAAAGAAAGAGAGAATGAGAGGAGGGAAGAAGAGAGACATGAATCACTGAGTACAATTCCCCCTATGTAAGAGTGAGCATTTCTGTCTTGCACATGTATTATAGATATCAATTAACAACTCAATAATGATTACAATTGTTCACTTGGACATAAAAATAACTATTTCTAATTAGATCTCTACTAAAAAATGTCCATAAAAGTATTGCATGAGCCATAAATCAACTATATTTTGCCTCAAGTCAGCTACAAAAAATGATTGTCAATGCATCATAATCAAATCCCATTACATATCTTATCTTGTATTCACACACTTAGTAATATATTCTCTATCGTGTACCTTGAGCTTCTTCTCCATCTCCAAGCTGTGTGTGTATTCCTGCAACCTTAACTCCAACTTACCTTTATCTCTACAATGCTAATGATTTATTCCAAAGGCATCTCATGGAATTTTTTTTATTACCCATTCTAGACACTCCTACTTAAATCTCTATTTCTATGCCTATATAAAGGCACTCCTACACACATCTTAACTTGATGGTCTAAGGCACCCAAAGGTGCTTGGCACTCTAACTTTGTAGCCATGATTATGTTGATGTTATCACAATTATTGGTTTGTATGTCTACTCGCACTCTTTCCATAACCATGTCCACCATATCACTTACCTAGTGCACATATCTCATGATCAAACTTGTCATTATATGATCCCATTATTTTGCATATTTTGAGCATATTTTCTACATAAATATCTTAGCAGTGCCTAAAGAGTTTCCTATAGGACCCCACTCTTGGCACCTTTTGTAAGACATCACTCCAGGTTAGTGTGACTTTTGATTTGAACTGTTGAAAAAAAAAGGGTTGTGTAGATTAGAGGCTAAAGTAATTGCCCTATTTTTTTTCCACCTCTAAGCATATGAAGGTCTACTCCAAGGTTAGGAAATGAAAATAGGATTCTATCCTACAATTTGTAGAGAAATTTAAATATTCAAGATGTGATCATGCCCAGAGAGAGAGAGAGAGAGAGAGAGAGAGAGAGAGAGAGAGAGAGAGAGAGAGAGAGAGAGAGAGAGAGAGAGAGAGAGAGAGAGAGAGAGAGAGAGAGAGAGAGAGAGGACTAGCCTGGGTGTTGTGCATGCCAAGCTACTATGAAGCCGTGCATGTGTTGTGCACCTCTCTCAAACCAGATGAAATGCACATACTACACATATGAGCGAGAACATATGTATTCTACAATACAATGAGGGAGGGATGGAATACAACTTTGTTTGCCTAAGTGCCTATGTGGGCAACAACCAAATGGGTATCATCACATCTGAGCCAGACGAAATCTAAATGACTGCCTTGTGCTAGTTAATTGTGAATTTACTTGGTCACACACACACACACACACACACACACACACACACACACACACACACACACAAATTTGAGCTACTGATGTAGCATATGGTTATTTTTTCACACACACACACACACACACTTTGGCACTTTAATCTGGCTTCAATTGCATTATCCAAGTTGATGCTGTTGATGTACCTGTTGGTTATAATGTCTTGCGGGTGAATACCATGAGTCTCTATCTTGTACTTCCCTCAATGGGAGTTTCTTGTTATGAGTTGTTGAACATAATGTCTTGTAGGTGGTTACCAGGTGTTGGTGCTTGGTTTTGTTTTCAATGCATGGTGATTTTGGACACCCATGGTTGGGAAAATGGTCTTGGTTGTTGGCACTTACCCTTGCTACTTGTTCTAATCATATGATATGGTTGGTGGGAACTCACATTTTGGGCTGGAGACTTTCTGTGTGGAAACTTGTACTGACATAAGTCATTGCGTTGGATTCTTTGTGGGTTTTCATGCTTGCATTTGTTACCTTAACCTTTGACTCTAAATGTTCTGTGACGAGCCTTTATCCATCCCTTTATCCTCCTCCCTCTATGTCGCTCTCTACACCTCTAATGCCTACAATATCGTGCTCACAATTGGATACCATAATTCCCCCCCGCCCCCGGCCCCTTTGGTTGTGCTGAAATAAATGTGGCCGTTTCTGACATCGATTAACTGCTTAGCCTACTGCGCAACCCTTTATTTGTTGTGCTTATGTGCTCCTCTGAGGCTTGCAAGGCTACTGGATACTTGGGATATGGAGCATCATTCAATGTGGCCTATTGGATTCCATCATGAAAGATGCTACCTAGCTGCTTTCCTAGTTTCAAAACTGCTATGGTGGATAGGTTGCCTATTTCGTAGTTGTACATGGCTTTGATGGTCTTGATGATATCTGAGGATGAGTTGCCTATTTAACCAAGGTGAGGGTTTTTCTATACCCTTGTTTTACTATTTGATTTTTGTTTAAACCTATGTAAGAGTGGGTGATGATGGGTTCTCTGATGGTTTAACTGATACAACATGAAGATGATAATAATGTTCACTACTTCACAAGTTCTATTCTTTATCATGCTTGGTTGATGATTATTTAAGTGTCGTAAATTACTGTTGTAAATCTGATGATGGCCATGTTGGACTACTGAGTTTGAAAAATCTTGCATAGAACATCACTTTTAATCTCATGCAAATAGGCATTGTGGGTGTATGTCAGGATCTTATTCCATAAATTAGCTATTGTTTTGAATAGCTGCAATTTTGACTTTGATGCATTTGGTAGTTTATGTCAATTTTTATTACTGAGACAGTTGTATGTTTTTTATAATAAAAAAATTGCTCACTTATTTTTGGTGTTTTTTCTACTATACAAAATGGATCTGACCAAACATAGGGGTATCTTTTTTATAAGTTGATGATAGGTATAAGATGATGATGCATGTTGACTCTTCATTTCGCTCTTCACTTGGTTTTGAGTCTGGTTGACACTCAGGCTTTACTTTTTCAGCACTCCCTTCCTGGATTGGTTGCAATTATTGGGCTTGCTTCTGATGGTTATTAATTCTAATATAATGGTAAAGATCATGGCTTGGCTATTGCTTCCCATGCTGCTGGTTATGATACTCGCACTCCAATTTTAATATGATTCTACTTTCTAATTCCTATTTACCCATCTAGGTTGCTGGTTATGATAATCTGATAGCCTCTAATTGCTACTCCTGGGCATAAATTGATTTTAGCTATGAATCATGTCTCATGTTGGATGAACTCATTGATGACTCTGGATGCTTTGATTGATCTATGTTTATAGGAGTACGGATTCTTTATTTTTGGTTTTGTGTTCCTTTAATGACACTAATTGATCTATATTATGATGATTGTGCACTACTTGGGTATAATTAGTTGATCTGGTATACCTGGCTTTGGCGTTTGGGTTCATGGAACCTTGGAAAACCATTCTGTTAGTAAATTGGTGAGCCATGATAGTTTGTATCAATATGACTATTATGTTGGACTTACACTTGGGGGATGGCTACTATGATCGTCTCTTTGCATTGTGCTATGATCTTCAAAGGATGATATGGTTTAATCTTTCCTAGACTTTTGAATATTCTCACTCCCTTGTAATACTTGGGATGGTTGGCTAGTTTGGCTATGGTTGGTGAGTTTGGCTGTGGTTTTGGTTTAAATAAACCTTACCATCTGGTGGTAAAAAATTAAAAGACACATATTTGTATATATATAAAAACTGGCATAAAAATCATGTTTTAACTCTATAAATGAAGCTCAGATTTGACTTTAATGATTAGGGCTATGATTCTTGATATTGTTGTCGATAATTTTCCTTGAAGAAACTGACATGTGGAATGGATTTACATGAAAACCAGTGCTTTACTGATAGTCCTAGCTCTAGTGCTTGAATTTACCTCAATATTGGGCTTTGCAGACCTTGGCTTGTGCTTTGTTTGTAACAATAAATCTCTAATTGTTTTGTTGGAATTAGGGTTGCAAGAAAACACACACAGCTTGGAGAAGACAAAGGAAGATCAAGGCACACAACAGAGAGTGTATTACTTAATGTGTAATGGAAAGATTCAATAGCCCTAGAGTGATGGGAGTATATACAATGCACATGGGGAAAAACCCCCTAGTGAGGGAAAAAATGCCCCGGCAATCCTAAGTGTGTTCACACACATCACTACCACATGTTATGGTAACAAATCCCCCCTAGGAGTGATGCGGTGAACGAGAGTTGGCACATAGAGTATAGGGAAGTGCCATGCCCTGAGGACATGATCAGTCACAAAGGTGAGTAACCCCAAAGCTTTGCGGAAAGCTTCAAACTTCTCACGAGACAATGCCTTTGTGAAAAGATCTGCAAGGTTGTCCTTTGTTAGCACATAAGCCAAGATGATCTCTCCTATTGAGAGCCTCTCCTTGAGATAGTGGTAATGCACCTCAATGTGCTTTGTGCGAGCATGAAAAATTGGGTTGCTTGCAACTTCCACTGCACTCTGGCTGTCAGTGTAGATAGTGTTGGTAGTGTCTTGTCCAACACCTAAATCATCCATAAGGGCATCTGAGCCATACACACTCAACTGTAGCTGTGAAAGACTGCCCTGTACTACTCAGCTTCACAACTGGAAGTGGCCATAGTAGGTTTCTTCATGCTCAACCATGATATGCATGAGCTGCCAAGCATGAAAAAAAAACCACTTGTGGACACCCGTGTGTCAAAACAACCAGCCCAATCCGAGTCCAAAAAAGCATGTAAATTTGGTGGCAATGATCTCCCCTTGGGATAAAACAAGACAAGAGGTAAAGTGCCACTCAAGTAGCAAAAAATTCCTCTTGACAGACTGCCAATGCTTAGACCCTGGGCTATGCATGAATCTGCTGACCTGTGAGACTGCAAATTGAATATCCGGCCTCATGTTGCATACAAAAATGAGGCATCCAACATCAGTTTGGTAAAGAGTGACATCCGCAAGATCAGCATCATCATGAAGACTCAATTTCAAACCTGTTTCCATGGGATTGGCAATATGTTTGCAATCCTCAAGTCCAAACTTACATAGCAATGTCTCTATGTAACTTGTCTGACACGAGGCAATACCATTATCACGTTGCTTAAACTATATACCCAAGTAATGATGCAACATCCCCAAATATTTCATCTTGAAAGTAGCATTCAAATCAGCCTTAAATTCAGAAATATGTCTCTCATTTTGGTCCACCAATGATCAACAAATCATCCACATAGAGAACGACAATGAGAAGTACATCACCCTCACGCTTTACATACAATGTGCTTTTTGTTGGGCTGTTACAAAAGCCTCATTTGACCAAATGAGTGTCAGCCTTCTCATACCAAGCACGAGGAGATTTCTTCAACCCATACAAAGCTTTCTTACATTTGCACACTTTATCTTCTTGCCCTTTAATGACAAAACCGCGAGGCTGTGTTACATAAACTTCCTCAAATATGTCACCATTCAAGAAAGCAGTAACAATGTCTGACTAATGTACATCCTAACCAAAATAAGCTGCCAATGCACATAGAAAATGCATAGTAGTCATACGACAAGTGGGAGCAAAAGTCTCTTCATAATATATGCCTTTTTATTGTGCATAACCCTTTGCAACAAGTCGAGCCTTATAGCAATCAATCTCACCATCCAGCTTGCGTTTCAAATTTGAAAACCCACTTTGTACCAATGGCATTTTTGCCAAAAGTCAAATCACATAAAGTCCATCTGTCATTTTCTGTAAGTGCATCATATTCAAATTGTATGGCAACCATTCAATTTTTTGAATTATGAGCTTCATCAAAAGACAGAGGTTCCTCAACATCATGTAAGCTAGACACAACCAAAGCATAACAATCTGATGCATAAGATGCATGGTGAGAATCTGAACGAGTACGACTAGACAAAGGTGCATCCAATTTACTGACACGCAAAGTATGCACCAGCCATTTAGGCATAGCTCTAGCCTGCTCATTCTCAGCCCTTTCCTCGTCAAGTACATCATGTATATCTGCATCAATAATAGGTTAGTCTCTGTAACATTTTCAAAATCCCCCATAGGCTGTACATTTGCCTCATTGGAATTTACATTAGAACTTCTACCACCAAAAAGAGGCAACAAAGTGTCATAAATGTCATGTGAGCTTACATTATTGTCTCTAGCTATACATGACAGCAAGGGCTGAACAGAATCTTCCACAAACACAACATCCCATGAGACCAAGATACACTTTGTTTGTGGATGACCAACAAAAATACATTTGACATCCTTATCATCAGATTTTCTATGCTGCGTTTGTGGCACCAAAGCATATGCCAAACATCCAAAAACACGCATATGCTCAATAGAAGGCTTTCTATCATGCCATGCTTCATAAGGAGTCATAGACTGCAAAGCTTTCATAGACTGCAAAGCTTTCATAAGGAGTCATAGACTATAAAGCTTGAATTTTGACCATACATCGTGCCATTTTTGTAAGTGACCTATTTTTCCTCTCAACACACCATTTTGTTGAGGCATATAAGGCACTGTACGTTGGTGTTTTATCCCACGACTAGCTAGAAATGCATTAAATTCTTGAGACATATACTCCCCCCCTCGATCGGAATGGAGGGTGCCCATAGTATAATTCGACATTTTCAGCCATAGCCAGAAATTGTTTGAAGCACAAAAACACTTTGACTTCACCTTAAGTGGATACACCCATGCATGTCTGGAATAATAATCAATGAAAGTCACGAAGTAAAGGTAATTGCCCAGGATAGAATTTGCATGGGACCACAAACATCACTATGAACAAGTTGTAACCTGCATGTGGCCCTAACTGAACCATCCTTTGGAAACTTTGAATGTTGCATGTTACCCAAAATACAGCCTTCACAAACATGTTTGACATGTGCTTCAAGAGGCGGCAAAGAAGCAAGCATATCAGATTTCTGCAAACGTAGCAAACTGGCAAAATTCACATGCCTAAAATGTGCATGCCAATGTTTAGCACTTAAATAGCCTTTGAATCCACAATAGTATTTGCAAAATTCTTCCCACACTTGTCATACAAACTGAGCTTATACAGCCCACGACATTAATGTTAGATGCACCAATTTCATAACCAAAATTGAGATCATGAACTGTACATGTATCATACACAAATTTGACAACAAGACCAAGTCTAGCAAGTGTAGTACAAACAAAATGTTCCTTTTTATCCCAGGTACATACAATGCATCAACAAGTGTGAAAGAATTGCCATTTGCAGTAGTAAGCACAATCTTTCCAACTCCCTTGACCGGATAAGAGGCGGTGTTAGCACAAGTGATTGAATTTCCATGAGGGACATCCTCAAGAGATGTAAACAAGTCACGCTGTGAGGTAATGTGCTTTGTAGCACCACTATCAAAGTACCACACTTCAGTATCTGTAGCAACTGACAAACATTCATCATGGATAGAAGGATCATAAGTGCACTCTATACTAAAATCCCATTCTGCATCAACATCAGCATCACAGTCTCCTTTCACAGAAGACTCAACAATAGCTACATTTGTGGAACCACCATTAGTAGTGGAGCCAACCGCTTTCTTCTTAGCCTCTTTGGCATTCAACTTAGGACACTGCTTGATCAAGTGATCATTAGATTTACAATAATGGCAATGCATCTTCTTTTTTCCCTTATCACCAAAATTCCTAGAAGAATTTCTGTTAGGAGAAGCATTAGGAACAGGTGATTTACCACTCGCAGAAGAACCATGAGGAGTGGCTACATTGTTGTTACCACCTTTTCTTTGAGCCTGCAATAAAGGCATGTTCAATTGCACGCTATCTAGTCCTATTTTTTTGGAAAGAGACTCTTGCAACATCAATGTGCAGAATGCATCAAACTTGACAACTTCAGGATTTCCTTGGGTCATAAGTCTCCAAGTAATAGCAAAAGTCTAGTAAGAATCTGGCAAGGCATCAAGAACAATTTGCACAAGGGAACTGTCTGAAGTGACTTCACCTACATAAATAAGTTGCTCATTGATATCCTTGTCACCAACCAGGAAAGTTTCTTTTTTATATTTCTCATGCATAATCTTCGACTCCATCTCTTTATGCAGTAATGAAATTTTTGCCTCATTGCAATTTGCATAAAGACTAGCCAGAATATCCCAAGCCTGTTTTGCAAATTTTGCTAAACGAATGTGGGGAGTAATATTGCGCTTCACAGACAACACAATCCATGCATGAGCCTGTGAATCTTTTACATCCCAATGAGCTCGCTCAATTGTAGGCATAACAGCTATGGCATCAGCAATCTTACCACCAAAACCTGCAACATCCTCAACATTGCCTACATCCTCAGAACTAGGACGTACATCAATGCCCTGCACAATGTTCCAAACGCCCTTTGACACAAGGACATGTTGCATCATTTAAGCCCACATAGGGTGATTGTCCCCATCCAATATGTCCTCAGCAGCAAACATCTTGAACACATCTGTGTTGTTGTCAGCCATGGCGAATGTTGCACCTGATGTGAAAACTGCCCAAAAAGAGGAGAAATGATGCAAGAACAATAGCTGTATTTAGCACAAATCGTAGGAGACTGTAAGGGACCTGTTATGCAGAAAATGGCACTGATAAAAATCTTGCACAAAATGACAAAATTGCCTATCCAGTACTGCGGGAAACAAAGGCCGAGATGAGCCTGAATAAAAAATCTACGCAGAAATATTTTTTGAGCTTTTCCAGAATAATTACAGACCTGCGAATGCTCACCAAAGCTCACAAAAATTGGAGAAAGTGAGAAGGCGTGTGCTGGAGTTGCTGTCGAGTAAGCCCAAGAGGATGCAACCCGCTCTGATACCAATCGTTGAAATTAGGGTTGTAAGAAAACACACACAACTTGGAGAAGATGAAGGAAGCTCAAGGCACACAATAGAGAGTGTATTACTTAGTATGCAATGCAAAGATTAGATAGCCCTAGAGTGATGGACGTATATACAATGCACGGGGGGGAAACCTCCTAGTGAGGGAAATAATGTCTCGTGGTCCTAAGTGTGTTTACACACATCACTACCACATGTAAATGGTAACATGTTTTTAATTAGATCGAATGGGGTTATAGAATTTCTAAAGCTATAGTTGTATGGCACTTTAAATCCAACAAAATAGAGTGGCCCGCTACTATCTGGGCTACTTAAAACTTCACTTTTCATGATATTTTGTTAACAACTTGGACACTAGTCTGATATAAATTTTTTAAACTTAATAAGCAACCGATTGACTATGTGACTGGCTCATGTTTTAGGATACTTTAAAAGGTTTTGGGACAACAATTGGATTAGAAGGGGTGATAGCCTTCTGATCACAACAATTTCTAACCATTCACTTATGAAAGGATAATTACATCATATTCTAAATACTTCATTTTTTTATGAAACGTTTAGGGGATCTTTTGTCAATTGGATCAGAGGGGTAGTGGCCTTTTGATCACATTAAAAACCTTAAAAAATAAAGCTTTAGGTTTTGGGGTTTGCAATTCAAAAAGTTATATTTTATTTGGAATACATCACAAAATTTGTTAGCAAAAATGAAATATAAGAGGGATCTTTTTACATTTGGATCAGAAAGGGTGGTGGCCTTCTGATCATAACACTTCAAAGCTAAAATGATTTTTTGACAATTGGATCGGAAGGGGTGATGGCCTTCTGATTACAAAAATAACATGTAGAAATACACTTCTTTTGGTTTATCTACTTACTTTTGCAAGGATATTTGTCTCCTAAATACTTTGCACCATTTGATGCTTTAAAAAGGATAGTAGGCATAATTTAAAAAGTTTTATAAGTAGGACATGGATAACAACTGATAGGTTCATTGACACCTATAATACGCACCAAGGGTTATAAGCCATGGCCTCCTTAAAATGATTGGATAAGCAAAGACTTCCAAGATGCTAAGGTTCCAAAATTCTTTAAAATCCAATGGTCAAAAACCTTAGGAAAATTGGATGCCTTTGGAAGACCTAAAAGTCTTTGCAAATCCCAAGAAGGGAGGGGGCGAGCCCTTTTAGTAGGGGATGAGAGAGAAACACACACACACACACACACACACACACACACACACACACACACACACACACACACACACACACACACACACACACACACACTCACGCTCCCTTTAGACAAAGGGAATAGGGGACACGTGTCAGCTCCCTAGCCCAATTGCCCCAAGGTGCATTCAAATCCTATTCGATGGCCATAGAGGTTGACCAATGAGAATTAGGCTAGAGTACATTTAGTTTAATTCATTTTAAAACACTTGATAAAAGAACTAATAGGAATTAAGCTCTCTAGAAGACTATTGGACAGTCTCCCAAGGGGTCCAATGAGCATTCAACAGCCCAATGGCTTGCATGATTCCTATTGGCCAGAAGACAAAGGGGTCCAATGAGAGTTTAAATTAATTAAATACCTAAAACTCTCACAAAAGGGGAAAGGGGGACACATGTCAAAAGGCTATCACTTATGCTTCTCAATTATCATTGGCTAAGCTTTGTAGGATCCAATGGGGTGCCAACATGAGTAAAATGCAAGAGGGGTCGACCAAGAGCGAGAGAGAGGGCTGATTTTGACAAGGCATTATCACACACACTCACACAATCTCATGTGTGAAGCAAAGAAGACTCTCTCTCCTTCTCAAGATTTAATGGAAAGCTCATCATCTACTCCAAGCTTGTGAGAAGGGAGGCCTACACCAACAACTCTTAGCTTTGTGATGCAAATCCAACCAAGAGCCAAGCTTCAATGCATGCTCATCTCCTATACCATGCTAATTACTAAGCTATGCTAAACTTTTATGACTGATTATGTGAGGAGATATACTTCTTTCTCGTAAGAATACTCCTTCTTCCTCTCAATCTACTCTCATACCCCGCTAGCTCTCACCATCTTCAAAGGTGTGTGAGGTCTTGGGTCTGAGACCGTGAGGGAATTGATGTCGTGTTTTATAAGTGTGTGCATGGTGCTTAAAGCTTCCATCTTCATTGCACCAACAAGTTATTGAAGGAACACAAATTGTTGTATTGTAAAATGACCCCTTGATGTGGGAAACCTATAATACAAAGCCTTTTGGAGGGGGGACTGGCTCCATGAAAATCCGGTCCTTAAGTGTTGTCAATAGCTTAATTTCTCTCTCTTTTGAAGTATTGTTCATGCCTATCTAACTAGATGTTATGCTTTTTGTTGCTCTCTCTATCCAAGCACTCTTGCTATGCTCATTAGGAATCTATTCTAATGAAATTTTTACTATGTTTATGCTATTTTCCGCTACACATAAGTTACTAGGCCATTAAATGTTACATTGGTATCAGAGCACAAGGTTTCTCTTTTATTGCTCAAGAAGGGAAGTCCTCGAGCTAAATATATAAATGGTTGGTATTATTAATTGCAATTGAGTAAGTAGAATATGAATTTTTCAACCTTTCAGTGCGTCTGCTTCATGCAGATAAGAGGGCATTGTTAGAAAATAATACGTAGCTAAATAGATTTTTGAGTAGATTACTTAATGGAGAGAGATAGATTTCACACACAAGAGATTATAGAGTAGAGAGAGAGAGAGAGAGAGAGAGAGAGAGAGAGAGAGAGAGAGAGAGAGAGTACACACGTATACGTGGTTCACCCAATGTGGGCTATGTCCACGGGAAAGCATCCACTCAATGGCTTTAGCACTTCAAAAGAAGAAGTAGTGTACAAAGGGATTAAACCCTTGATAGAGCTCCCGCCTTGCTTCACTCTCACCACCTCACACTCACCTTCTTGCATCAACTTCACACTATGAAATGTGTGTAACAATGGCCTCCTTTTATAGGCCAAAAGGGCTGCCCTCTCTTAAGAGAGACAGCCATGTGTAGCCGCCCTTGTGCGAATAAGTCCAAATCGGACCCTCCAATCCGCCCATGTGTGGCCGCCCTTGAGAAGACAAGTCCGCTTTTGAATTCGGCCACCGGCCACCGGCCATTGAATTGACTTCCGACCACCGGCCACCGGCCATTGACTACCGGCCACCGGCCAACCGACCGGTTGTTTTTCGACCACTTTCCGGCCGTTGTCCGGCCATAATATTCCGGCGAAAAAAATGTCCCCGGGGCCTCCGCCCCTGAGGCCTCTAAAGTTGCCCCTGATTCTTGTCCGTGAAATTTTTGGTTTCCGGTGAGTGATTTTCCTTCACGCACGATGGTTTCTCCTCATAATGGGGGCCTGACAAATGTGCGCTTTTACCACAGAAAATTACAAGGGTAAATCAGGCTCCATACTTAACAATCTCCCACTTGGAGACTGATCTCCAAACCAAACCTGTGACTGCTTTCCATTCTGGCTTCTTATCCTTGAATGCCGATTGAAGATGAGCAAAAACTCAACTTCTCCTTGTTGACCACCTTTGTAAACATGTCTGCAGGATTTTCACTTGTATGCACCTTTCCTAGCTTTAGCTGTCCCTCTTCCAAAAGAGTGCGTATGAAGTGATATCTCACCTCAATGTGCTTTGTCCTTGAATGAAAGGCTGAGTTCTTTGCAAGATGGATAGCGCTTTGGCTATCACTGTACAAGACACAATTGTCTTGTTTGAATCCAAGCTCTTCTAAGAATCTGTGAAGCCACAGAATTTCTTTGCTTGCCTCCGTCATTGCTACATACTCTGCTTCCGTGGTAGAAAGTGAAACCACTTTCTGCAGCTTTGAAGCCCAGCTTACTCCTGTGCCTCCAACCGTGAACACATAGCCAGTAGTGCTCCTTCGAGTATCTTTGTCACCTGCCATATCTGCATCAGCATACCCTTCTAGAAAAATATCAGTTCCTCCAAAATACAAAGCATTTGTTGTTGTCCCTTTTTGATACCTAGGTATCCACTTCACAGCTTGCCAATGCTCTTTACCTGGGTTGTCCATGAACCTACTCACAACTCCCACTGCATGTGCAATGTCTGGCCTTGTCTAGACCATAGCATACATTAGAGAACCTACCGCTACAACATATGGAACTTTAGACATATAGGCTATCTCCTCTTGTGTCTTTGGACACATATCCTTCGTTAGTTTAAAATGACCAGCCAAAGGTGTAGAAACTGGTTTTGCATTTTGCATTGCAAACCTTTCTAGTACCTTCTTGATGTAATCTTCTTGAGATAGCTTTATTGTCTTCTTCGTCCTGTCCCTTGATATTTTCATACCAAGTATCCTCTTTTTAGCACCTAAATCTTTCATTGAAAAAGATTTGGATAGCTCCTCTTTTAGGTCTTTGATGTCCTGCATGTTAGCACTTGCAATCAACATGTCATCAACATACAACATTAGGATGATGAATTTCCCATCTCCCAAATTCTTCGTGTAGACGTAGTGATCCGAGTTGCATCTTGTGAATCCATGATCCAACATCCATCGATCAAACTTCAAGTACCATTGTCTTGATGCTTGCTTTAAACCATACAAGCTCTTCTTTAATCTGCAAACCATTTTCTCCTTACCTTTTACTTCATACCCCTTTGGTTGAAGCATGTAGATTTCCTCCTCTAAGTCACCGGGAGGGAATGCCGTATTTACATCCATTTGATCGAGATTTAGATCATGAGCAGCCACAAGGCTTAAGACAAGCCTAATTGAGTTCATTTTTACAACAGGAGAAAATATTTCATTGAAGTCAGTACCTTTCTTTTGAGAAAAACCTTTTACCACAAGCCTAGACTTGTACCTTTTCTTCCCACCTTCTTCTTCCTTGAGCTTGTACACCCATTTGTTTTGAAGTGCCCGCTTACCTTTAGGCAACTCAACCAACTCCCATGTTTGGTTGCGATGTAGTGAGTCCATCTCCACTTGCATGCTCTTCGTCCATTCTTCTTTGGATTCATGTGGCATAGCTTCTTCGTATGATTCCGGCTCTCCAGAATCTGAGATCAAGATATGGTTGAAGGAAGGAACAAACCTTTCTGGAGGTCTACTTGCTCTTGTAGATCTTCGGGGAATAGGTTGAGGCTCCTCATTTGGTTGACGTTGTTGCACATTGTCACCGTTTGCAGTCCTTGAGTCTTCACCGTCCTCAAGATCCATGTACTCATCACCTGTTTCTCTTGTTTGTTTTCTTTCCAAGTAATCTTTGTACATATTTTGTTCGTTAAAAATTACATCCCTACTCCTTAAGATTTTACCATCTTCAGGATTCCATAGGTGATACCCAAAGTCTCCTTCTCCATAGCTACTGAAGAAACACTTTTTGGACTTTGCATCTAGCTTTGATCTTAGGCTTCTATCTATGTGCATGAAAGCCTCACACCCAAACACTTTGAGAAATGCATAATTCACCGGTTTACCTGTCCATGCCCCTTCTGGAACTCCCCCATCCAATGCCGTTGAGAGTGACCGATTGATTAAGTACACAGACGTACTTACAGCTTCCGCCCAAAGCTCAAGCGGTAGGCCTGCATGTAGCCGCATGCTTCGTGCTCGTTCCATGATTGTTCTGTTCATCCTTTCTGAAATCCCATTTTGTTGAGGTGTCCTTGGGGTTGTCCTTTGCCTCCGAATGCCATTGCTAGCACAAAAGCTTTCAAAAGCTTGGCTGCAATATTCGCCTCCATTGTCGGATCTGAAGCACTTAACCTTGGTACCTGTTTCATTCTCCACAAAGGCTTTCCACCTTTGAAATATGGAAAATACATCGGATTTATTCTTCATGACATAAACCCATGTTTTTCTAGTCGCATCGTCTATGAATGTTACATAGTACAATGAGCCACCAAGTGATGGTGTACTTGCAGGACCCCAAACATTAGAATGAACCAACTCAAGTTTTTTATTTTTTCTTTCATTTCCTGATTTTTGAAATTTTACCCTCTTTTGTTTACCATAAACACAATCTTCACAGAACTCTAAGTCCACTTCTTTCAAACCTGGTAGAAGCTTCCTCGTTTGAAGGATTTGCATTCCTTTGGCACTCATATGCCCAAGTCGGTAGTGCCACACCGCACTGTCAACTTCTGTAGTTGCTGCACAAGCTGAAGGTTGCGTGCTAACAGTACACAAGTAAAGTGTACCGACTTTTTCTCCCTTGGAAACCACCAAAGATCCCTTTGAGATCTTCCACCGTTTGTTTCCGAATGCAATGTTGTGACCTTCATCGTCCAACTGTCCTGTAGAGATCAAATTTTTGTGAAGAGAAGGAACATGCCTAAAATCTTTAAGCTTCCATTCATTTCCGTTAGCAGTTTTGACAGAAATTGTACCTTTGCTGACAATCTCACAAGCTTCATCATCTCCCAAGTATACATACCTAAAATTACCTTTGGTGTAGTCTTGGAAATGTTGCTTGTGTGGTGTCGCATGGAATGAAGCCCCGGAATCTACTATCCAGGAATTAGACACATTGTCTAATGAGAGAATTAGAGCATCTTGCTCTACTTTACCTGCCACATTGGCCTTCGATGTTGGCTTGTTGTCTTGAGACTCTGTCTCCTTTTTCTTCTTGGACCAACAATCCTTCTTGACGTGGCCCTTCTTGCCGCAGTTCCAACATTCAAGAACTGACTTTGTGCGTGACTTGCTCCGCCTTGAGCAATCACGACTCTTTTGGTTTTTGAACCTCTCCTTAGGCCTTCCTCTTGTTTCCACTGATAGTGCAGCACTTGATGATTCTCATGTGCTTCTCCTTTACATTTCCTCGCTTAGGAGAACACCCACAACATCATCAAACTTAAGAGTATTTGTGCCAGAGATAGAATTACTTACAACCATCACAAGGCTGCCCCAACTATCCGGTAGAGATGATAGTATAAGGAGAGCTCGCACTTCGTCATCGAAATTGATTTTCACTGATCGAAGTTGACTTATGTTTGTGTTAAAGTCATTTAGGTGTTCTGCAAATGAACCATTCTCTGCCATCTTTAGATTGAACAAGCGCTTTATAAGAAATACCTTATTGGATGCCGATGGTTTCTCATAGAAGTCGTCAAGTGACTTCATCAAGTCCTCCGTGGTATTCATCTCCGAAACGTTGAAGGACACCGTTGACGCCAAGCTTAACCGGATTGTTCCCAGTGCCTTTCGATCAAGGACAATCCATGCTTCATCTGCCATTGTTGCGGGCTTCTTCGCAAGACCGCCTAGTGGCAAATAGAGGTCCTTCTGGTAGAGATAGTCTTCAATCTGCATCTTCCAATGTTGGTAGTTTTTGCCGTTGAACTTCTCAATCTTGAGCTTTCCTTCCTCAGCCATAACTCCCACTCAATTCAAGGAATCCTTTCCTTGAGATAATTTAGCTACGAGCAAACCTTGCTCTGATACCAGTTGTTAGAAAATAAGACGTAGCTAAATAGATTTTTGAGTAGATTACTTAATGGAGAGAGATAGATTTCACACACAAGAGATTAGAGAGAGAGAGAGAGAGAGAGAGAGAGAGAGAGAGAGAGAGAGAGAGAGAGAGAGAGAGAGAGAGAGAGTACACACGATATACGTGGTTCACCCAATGTGGGCTACGTCCACGGGAAAGCAGCCACTCAATGGCTTTATTACTTCAAAAGAAGAAGTAGTTTACAAAGGGATTAAACCCTTGATAGAGCTCCCGCCTTGCTTCACTCTCACCACCTCACACTCACCTTGTTGCATCAACTTCACACTATGAAATGTGTGTAGAAATGGCCTCCTTTTATAGGCCAAAAGGGCTGCCCTCTCTTATGAGAGACAGCCATGTGTAGCCGCCCTTGTGCGAATAAGTCCAAATCGGACCCTCCAATCCGCCCTTGTGTGGTCGCCCTTGAGAAGACAAGTCCGCTTTTGAATTCGGCCACCGGCCATTGACTTCCGACCACCGGCCACCGGCCATTGACTTTCGACCACCGGCCATCGACCATTGACTACCGGCCACTGGCCAACCGACCGGTTGTTTTCCGACCACTTTACGGCTGCCGTCCGGCCATAATATTCCGGCGAAAAGGAAGTCTCGGGGGCCTCCGCTCCCAAGGCCTCTAAAGTTGCCCCTGATTCTTGTCCGTGAAAATTTTGGTTTCCGGTGAGTGATTTTCCTTCACGCACGATGGTTTCTCCTCATAATGGGGGCCTTACAAATGTGCGCTTTTACCACAGAAAATTACAAGGGTAAATCAGGCTCCATACTTAACAGGCATCATCGTCGAGAGGTGTGGTCTTAATAGTGGAGTCCTACGGGGCTTGCCTACGGCTTAACCACTATTGAGCTATTAGAAGCTTGACAAGAGCCGGTACTGTTTTGGTGTTGAAAGACCCTCTCTTCTATTCCTTGCAATTAATGATATTCGAGCCACGGGTACAGGAGCTTGAGTGCTTTTCTAAAGGGGTAAAGAGGAGTAGCAACTAGGGCTTGAGGTGCCAAAGTACACCTAAACATTTTACACTTAAAAATAGTTAAAATGACTGACAATAGTAAAGAGAGTGAAATTAATGTTGATAGCTTTGATTTTGCTAATGAGAAGGCTACTAATGATGCCCTTATGCTTGTTAACTACCTTGTTTCTAAGCTTCAACAAGCCATGGGCAATCCATCCCTCCAAAGTGAAGTGCAACGGCAGCTTCGTGCTCATGGGATTCTTTAAACTCCCCATCATGAAGAGAGAGTACCTAGGAAGCCTCCTTGTGAGACTTACAAAAGAGGCCTCTCTGTGATTCGGGAAGAAGAAGAGGATCTGTATGAAGGGCTCAAAAATCTATTACTTGATGACGCATCTCCTTCCCAAAGGAGAACTCAAGAGCCCCACCAAAAGAACAAGAAAGAAGTGAGACTCCTGCCACCTCGGTGGAGATGGCTCCACAAAGACGGCAGGCAAAACACTCTCAAAACACTCTCCATCACCTCCTAAACGGAGAAGACCATCTCACACTTCTCCACACCATAATTCAAAGAGGGATGACATAAAAAAAGAGAAGAAAAAGGCGAGAAAGAGGTCACCCTCTTCTCCATCTTCTCCATCCTCTTCCTCTTATGAAGAAAGTGATGGTGCAGACAAGGAGGAACAAGGCAACGAGAAATAGGTCACCCTCTTCTCCATCTTCCTCAAATTCTTCATCTTCTGAAGAAAGCGATGGTGCAACTTTTGAACCACCAAAGAGAAGAGTCCATAGAAAATCCTATGCCCCATGGAAGATGTCGTCCACGCTCAAGAAGTTCAAAGAATGAGGAAAGAACATCTCTTTCCTTACCTACGATGGCACCTTTGGTGCTACGGACAAAGTCTTGGCCTTCATCCAACAATTCAATCAAGCGTTTGGAGATGAGGGCTTCACGGAGTCCTCTAAGCTATGCCATGTAGCTATGCATTTTCAAAAGTCCACCAGGCAATGGTGATCTAGCCTACGTGAAAACTGTGAAGCTCCATGAACATGGAAAGCTTTAAGAGCTTCCATCATGAAGCAGTTTTTGGCTACCGATGCCAAAGACAAAGTACTCACCGAATGGCGAAGCTTGAAGCTCTCTCCTTACAAATCTACTCACAAATATGTAGACAAGTTTTGGGACTTACGTCTTAAAGCCACTGTCTTCAAAAAGATGGATTTTGGAGAGAAAAAACAATAATTTTGTGCGGGCTTACTGAAGATATGGCGGAGTATGTCAACTCCTGAAGGCCACACACCATATCTGTGGTCATACACCATACCATGGTGGCTTCATGAATCAATTTCCAAACAGGGGCTAAGAGAAATCTTAAGCCCACGGAGAACAAGGACCATAACAATGAGCCTAAGGGGAAGGACAATGTCCAAAAGTCGCCTAAGGGCAACGCCAACAACAACAAATCTAAGGAGAAGGGAGTTTCTAAAGGAAAAAATAAACTCTCTCCAGAAGAGATTGAGCGTTATCGTAAAGATAACCGCTATTTCAAGTGCGGGGAGCAAGGGCATGCTTATCGTGCTTGCCCCCACAATAATACACGAAATGAGCCTCCTAGAGCTACCTTGGTCGAAATCCAAGAAGAGGAAGCTCACCACAAAGGATCTCCTCTATGCCATGCTTGGGGAAAGGTAAGAGAACATGATGCTTTTATTCTATTTGACCCTGGTTCTACTCACAATTTCATATCCACAGAGTTGGCCACCAAGCTAGGCATTCAAGCCTATGATATGGGACATGTCCTACCCGCCGATGGTGCTTTCAAGGGGCAAGAAGCTTCAGTCACTCCCTTAATTGGGAAATTGAGGCTCCATGTCCACAGCTATGTGGACAAAGAGAACTTCTTTATCTCTTCTCTCAAGCACGAGGATGTAATCCTAGGGGCACCATGGTTTGATTGCATGGCTTCCAATGTTAAATTCCCTGAAAGGAAAATCTACTTTAGGTTCAGGGAAAAAGATATGTACATAGATGCCAAAGAGTTGGGTAACACCATACCAAATGTACATACACAAGCTTTCAATAAGTCAATAAAGAGCTCTATTACCGTGTACATGATTTTTGTTAAATATTCTCAAAATGAACCTAATGCTTTAGCAAAATAAAATATAAATAATGACAAGGAATTAGAGTTATCCAATTTTCTCAAGGGCTTTCAAGATGTTTTTATTGACGACATCCCTTGTGAACTACCTCCTAAACGAGGCAATGATGACCATGCAATTGAACTTCTTCCAGGAAGTTCACCGCCTAATAAACCTCCTTATAAAGTTTCTCAAGCTCAACAAGAGGAGATTATGCGGCAAGTGCATGAGTTAGTTGAGAAGGGCATGGTTAGGCCTAGCTCATCTCCATTTTGCTCACCCGTATTATTAGTGCAAAAGAAAGATGGCACATACCGTATGTGTGTCGACTATAGAGCACTAAATAGGATCACTATCAATAATAGGTTTCCCATTCCATGGGTAGAAGAACTATTTGATAAGGTACAAGGGTCAACCTACTTCAATAGAATTGACCGAAAAAGTGGCTACTATCAAATAAGAATAGTTGATCAAGACATTGTAAAGACCGCATTTCACACTATGTTTGGTCTTTATGAATACATTGTCATGCCTTTTGGATTGACCAATGCACCAGGCACATTTAACCGCTTGATGGAGAAGCTTTTCAAGCCTTTACTGGAGTGTTCTTTGATGATATTATCATCTACTCCAATTCACTAGATGAACACAAGCAACACCTCCAAGTATTATTTCAAGTCCTACGAGAGAATAAAATTTATATTAACCGAAAAAAAGTGAGTTTTTCTTACAAGAGATTCAATATTTAGGTCACATTATCTCTCAAGATGACATCCAAATGGATCCATCAAAGCTAGAGGTAATAAAAGGATGGCCTAATCCAAGGAATCTTCATGAACTAAGAAGCTTTATAGGTATGTGTGCATACAATAGACGCTTCATAGAAAATTTCTCACAAATCGCGGGACCATTACATGACCTAACAAAGAAAAGCGTTAGGTATACGTGGTCTGCCAAGGAGAACAATGCTTTTGAAAAGCTTAAAGAAAAACTTATCTCTCGACCTCTGCTTACACTGCTGGATCTCTCAAGCCATTTGAAGCCCAATGTGACGCTTCTGGTGAGTGCCTTGGAGCTGGTTTACTCCAAGAAGGGCACACCATAGTCTATGAAAGTCGAAGGCTCGACCTTGACATATATGAAAAGGAACTCCTCACAATTCTACATGCCTTAGACTCGTGGAAGCACTATTTATTGGGGACTCCTTTCATTCCACGGACGGACCATCAAAGCCTTAAGTACTTCATGACACAGACCAAGCTCTCCGACAAACAAATGAGGTGGGCAAATTTCCTTTCGCAATTTCATTTTCATATTGCTCACATTGCTGGCAAACATAATCAAGTAGCCGATGCACTCTCAAGAAGGTCGAGAGTGAATGCGGTTTCCATAGCAACTCACAATGATCTATCTTCTATGATGGATGAGTACGCTATTGATCCCAATGTTAGAGATGTGATTTCAGCCCTTGCACTAGGGAAGAAAGAGGAACCATTTATTTTACAAGATGGTTATCTTCTCTATGGCAATAGACCATGCGTTACTGACTCACTACGTGAGAAAGTAATGTATGAATCTCATGCTCCTCCTTATGCGGGGCATAAAGGGATTCAGTCTACCCTAAAAGGGATTGAAACATATTTCTATTGGCTTGCCATGAAAGAAAAAATACAAGAGTATGTTTCTAAATGTGTGGTATACCAAAAGACAAAGTTTAATAGAGGGAAGCAACTTGGATTGCTTCAACCTTTGCCAATCCCTTATTCACCATGGGAGAGCATATCCATGGATTTTATCTTTGGATTGCCTAAATCTATCCATGGGAATACGGGAATATGGATGATAGTAGACAGGTGCAGCAAACAAGCTCATTTTATACCTGTCAAAAAGACTATCAAAGCCCATCAAATGGCAAACCTCTTCATATCACAAATCTTCAAGTACCATGGCTTGCCAATGTCCATAGTGTCGGATAGAGATCCTAGAATGACCAGTAATTTCTAGAAGGGTCTCTTTGAGAAGTTAGGGACAAGGCTAAACTTCTCTTTGGCCTATCACCCGCAAACGGATGGCCAAAGTGAAATAGCTAACCTAACAATTCTTGATCTACTAAAAGCCTATGTCATGGAAGTAGATCAAAGGTCCCAATGGGAGAAGTAATTACCCTTAGTGGAGTATGCCTACAATAACACTGTACATACTTCCACGGGAAAAGCACCTTTCGAGGTAGTTGAGAGAAGATCTAAAAGTCCCCTGCCACTTAAGGTACACGGGAAGATATTCGCTACAGATGACTATAGCCGAGACCTACAAGAATTTTTCCAAAAGATTAAGGAAGCTATCTCTATCTCACAGCAAAGGCAAAAGGCTGCTGCTGATAAGCACAGAAGAGCCCAAGCCTTTAAAGAAAATGATTGGGTCTTGCTTAAATTTCCCAAGGCTCGATTAAGGCACATGACGGGCAAGAATCCTACGGGACACCAAAAGTACTATGCTAAATTAGCAAAAAGGTACTATGGTCCTTTCCAGATTCTTAAACCAATCAATGAGATGGCCTATCAACTTAAGTTGCACAAGCATTGGCTCATACAAAATTCTTTCCATGTGAGCCTACTTAAGCCTTACAAAGGAGAGCCACCTCAAGAACCAACTATTGAAGACCCACAGGAGATCGAGGACCAAGAAGAGGTGCTGCAGCCCGAGTTCATTCTCCGACATCAAGACAAGGTATTAAGAGGCGGTAAGATTATCCGACAGTATCTTATTAAGTTTAAGAACTATCCTTTTGAAGATGCTAGATGGATGCAAGGCATACAATTAAAGGATAACCTAAACCTTGTCAATGCTTACAATGCTTCCCTAAAGTAAGCAAATGCACAAATGTTTAAAATGAACAAAGTTTTTGTCTTATAAGACTCTCTTTTTCTTTATTGTGCACAAATGTTAAGTAGTATGCATGCTTAGAATTAAGTTTGCGGAGACGATGTCTTCCAAACACAAAGTAGAGCTTGTCACTCTACTATGGAAGATCGAAAGGACTAATGCGTAGAGATGCTTGCGGCAGATTAGGCTCTCAAGCACCAAATTGATTATTCATCCATTCTGGAACGATGTTGTAGGGTAACATAGGGATCCTCTACCCGCTAGAAAAAGGACTAATGAATAGGCTTTATCTTCTCTACCCCATAGTCGAGAACCACTATGATTTCAAGAGAGAGGTAATGTCATAATAACTAATATAATTCTCCTAAATGATTTTCTCATGTTAAATTGATCATTTAATATAGGGAAGTACCAGGGGAGAAAAAGATAGAATATTGGTTAAGCTGACAGACCGGCCATAATAGGGATCCAAAGGAGGGAAAATAGGGATCCAAGGGGGGGGGGGGGGGGGGGGGGGGGGGGGGGGGGGGGGGGGGGGGGGGGGGTGCATCTGCAAAAGAGCAATGTGCATCAATGGGCTTCAAAGACCCTAAGTTTCAGCCCATTAAGACTTCCAAAATGCTAAGGTTCCAAAATTCAATAAAAAGTCCAATGGTCAAACCTTAGGGAAATTGGATGCCTTTGGAAGACCTAAAAGTCTTTGCAAATCCCTAGAAGGGAGGGGGCGAGCCCTTTTAGTAGGGGACGAGAGAGAAACACACACACACACACACACATACACACACACACACACACACACACACACACACACACACACACACACACACACACACACACACACACACACACACACACACACACACACACACACACACACACACACACACACACACACACTCACGCTCCCTTTAGACAAAGGGAATAGGGGACACGTGTCAGCTCCCTAGCCCAATTGCCCCAAGGTGCATTCAAATCCTATTGGATGGCCATAGAGGTTGACCAATGAGAATTAGGCTAGAGTACATTTAGTTTAATTCATTTTAAAACACTTGATAAAAGAACTAATAGGAATTAAGCTCTCTAGAAGACTATTGGACAGTCTCCCAAGGGGTCCAATGAGCATTCAACAGCCCAATGGCTTGCATGATTCCTACTGGCCAGAAGACAAAGGGGTCCAATGAGACTTTAAATTAATTAAATACCTAAAGCTCTCACAAAAGGGGAAAGGGGGACACATGTCAAAAGGCTATCACTTATGCTTCTCAATTATCATTGGCTAAGCTTTGTAGGATCCAATGGGGTGCCAACATGAGTAAAATGCAAGAGGGGTCGACGAAGAGAGAGAGGGGGTGGATTTTGGCAAGGCATTATCACACACACACTCACACAATCTCATGTGTGAAGCAAAGAAGACTCTCTCTCCTTCTCAAGCTTTAATGGAAAACTCATCATCTACTCCAAGCTTGTGAAAAGGGAGGCCTACACCAACAACTCTTAGCTTTGTGATGCAAATCCAACCAAGTGCCAAGCTTCAATGCATGCTCATCTCCTCTACCATGCTAATTACTAAGCTATGCTAAGCTTTTATGAGTGATTATGTGATGAGATATACTTCTTTCTTGTATGAATACTCCTTCTTCCTCTCAATCTACTGTCATACCCGGCTAGCTCTCACCATCTTTGAAGGTGTGTGAGGTCTTGGGTCTAAGACCGTGAGGGAATTGATGTTGTGTTTTATAAGTGTGTGCATGGTGCTTGAAGCTTCCATCTTCATTTGCACCATCAAGTTATTGAAGGAACACAAAGTGTTGTATTGTAAAATGACTCCCTTAATGGGGGAAACCTATAATACAAAGCCTTTTGGAGGGGGGATTGGCTCCATGAAAATCCGGTCCTTAACTGTTATCAATGGCTTGATTTCTCTCTCTTTTGAAGTATTGTTCCTGCATATCTAACTAGGTGTTATGGTTTTTGTTGCTCTCTCCATCCAAGCACTCTTGCTATGCTCATTAGGAATCTATTCTATGAAATGCTCACTATGTTTATGCTATTTTCCGCTACACACAAGTTACTAGGCCATTAAATGTTACATAGTCAAGTACCATTTGTTCCAACTGATCGATGCATAGACTAAAGAGAGTTGGTGACAATAGACATCATTGTTTAACCCCAATAGTGCTTACAAAAAATTCTGAAATTTTTCTTCCCATGCGCAATTGACAAATTACCTTCTCATAGATTCGAGAAACCGCAAGCATAAACTCACTTGGCACTTGTAGTTCTTCCATCCTTCTCCAAAAATTGTTACGTGGAATCATATCAAAGGTTTCTTAAAGTCCACAAAACAACAATACAATCGCTTGCCTTTCAAGCGACTTTCCTCAATGAGAACACAAAGAGTGACAAGATGATCAATGGTGCTATGGCATTGACAAAAATCCGCTTGTCCTTTTGCATGCTTGTCATTCTCTTCAGCCCAATCACTCAATTTCATCTCCATTATGCACCCAAACAACTTTGCCATGAGAGACCCAATCATTATAGTCCGATAGTTGTTTACATTTTCTACATCCCCTCCTTTATGCAAAAGCTTAACCCAATTAGTACTCCAATCATAAGGCATATCATGTCCCATCCATTTGATCATCCCCAGTTTGATACCTTGAAAATCTCCCGCTTTGCAAGTGGCCAACTTTTCAAGCCCACCGCATACATCCTCAATAGTAAAAAAAGAAGGCATACATGGGAGTGCACCATAAAATGACATTTTTTTAGCATTTGCTTGCTCATATAATTTCCTATAATGTGTGTACATATCCACAAGACTCAAGTTGCCAAAATTCTCAACCCGCTTGCCCCTCAAGTTTCTCCAAAATCTTCCACATGCATGTGCCTTTTCTTGGACTTGAAATTTTTTTTCCTTTACTTCCATCTTCTTCTCTTCTTTTGAATCAATGCCTTGTATGTATGCAAATGACTTTGATAGTTGTCTTTGTCCATAGTTGCATCAAGCTTTATCAAGGACTTTCGAGCATCTTGACATTCTTTATCAAACCACCTTTTGCGTGATCTATCTTTGTTGATACCATGGGGATTCTTTATAGCAAATCATTCTTCCACACAAGAACAAATAACTTTCTTGAGGGCTTCCCATGTAGTTTCCAATGGTGCGTCATATTGAAGCTTTGTCATCCATAACTTTTGCTCAACCATTTCGATGTACATTGGTGCCCATTTGAAATCCATACATAGTGATAATTTCTCTTTCCTTTGGCTGAAATTATTATGCTTAGTTGCTTCTCCACATGAAAGGTCAATACATAAGGTTCGATGGTCGAAATTCGGAGTCCATTGGCCAACCATAAAACTCTTTATGCAATACATGATGGCTTCGGAGAGTAGCATATAGTCAATCACACTCTCCTCATTATGTTTCCTACATGTAAATCCATTTGTTCCACTTGACAAAGATACACCATTGGCAATGAGCATACCCGTGCTATTACACATGTGTAAAAGTAACTTTCCAACGTGATCTGGCTCTTTCTCATCCATTGAATTACGATCATACAAGTGAACTTCCTCCAAATCCCTTGAAATGTATGGCATATCAAATTGTTGAGTATGATGTTGCAATGTTTTTGTACGAGCATTCATATCCCCAAATACAATAACATCACCTTCGTCTTTGAAATAAGCAATGTCCTCTTCTAAATCAAAAAATGGTTGATCTCTATCCATGCAAGCATAAAAGGGGGAATCATGATGAGGAATGTAGCAACATGATACAAAAATGGGTGCTCTTTTTGGTGTCATAATTTTTAGCCATACATAACATTTGTACTTGTCATCTTTCACAATTGATACAAAATCTTCCAATCCTTTCTTAACCATACATGCTACCCCTCCTTGCCCTCTTCGTTGCTTGAGATTATTGGACCACATCAATGAATGTACATTGTAATCCTCCAAGCCGTTAATCCTTTGTGTATCATGCTTCCAAGTTTCAACAAGAAGTACAACATCGGCTTTGCTTGTGCTTCATCAATGCCAACCCCCATATTCCATGGGTATCCATTACAATTCCAAAAGTATATTTTCAATTGTAACTCGGTGTCATAGGTCATGCATCCTTAGTTTCTCGAGGGACTTGCCTCCTCCTTAGGCACATTTTCTTTGTGAGAGATCTCCTTGTTTTTCTCATTAATTTCCTCATATGCCTTGCGATGCATATTTTGTTGCTTAATAGTGCGATCCTCACATACAAAACATTTTGTATCTCTCAAATAGATCCAACTATTATCAAGGATAATATTTTGTTTGGTCTCATCCGGCATGGTATATACAATTGGCCATTCTCCCGAGCAAGGAGCTCCTTGCTTCCCCACTCTATGTGCTCCATATACCAGAACTCCGGACATGCCAGAGTGGGTTTTGAAGAAGTCTTTGATAACAATGGTAAGAGAAGGATGTGTCTCTAACTTCTCTTCGAGAATTCCATGAATAACAATGTTCTTGGAACGTCGCTCCCGTTCCTTCAACTCCTCCACATCCACATTCTCAACATTCTTTGTTTAAACCATATCTTGAATGAGTGAGGAATTAGGAACCACATTGTTACCACATACATTAGCCCAAGACTTGCTGGTGTATACATTTTTCATGTCGCATACATCCCGACTCATGGTGTCAAATTTCTCCGCTTTCAATACATGGTCATGCTCTACTTTGCTCATGTGCTCCTTAAAAGCATTCAAGTCCACAAGAGAGCGTTTACATTCCTTGACTTCCTCTTCAAGTTGCTTCAAACGTGTTGTTTGCATCTCAAGTGTCCTCTTGAGATTCTCATTCTCAGCCACAAGTACCCTTAATGTGCCATTCGCCATTGCAAGTGCTCGTAAGTCTTCGCCTTGTTTGTTTACGGTCTCTTGCAACAATACCAAGTATGCCATGATCATGGTTTCCGATGTTGTTGGTTGGGTGGTTATGTTGCTATCTCTACACTTAGGAGATTTTGGATCATGTTCCACAATGGTTGTGGACCTTGTTGAATAAGAAGAACCCTTGCAAGTGCCGGAAGACATTGTATGTAAGATAGGAGATGAGAGTCAACTTTCTTGAACCTGTTCACTTCAGAAATGCTGCTACAGAAATGACTTCCATAACTCTTAAATTTTTTGTCTTTACATCAATGTGTAGAGGGTGTTGTGCTCTTTGATTGAGGCTATAGATCAACCAAATCGGAGTTAGATGAAGAAGTTATGATCAAAAGAGTGAACTGCTGTCTATTAGGTCAAAAAAACGGTTGCATTTCTTGTGTGTGTGTGTGTGTGTGTGTGTGTGTGTGTGAGAGAGAGAGAGAGAGAGAGAGAGAGAGAGAGAGAGAGAGAGAGAGAGAGAGAGAGAGAGAGAGAGAGAGAGAGAGAGATTTTATTATCGTCCTCGAAGGTCAAATATGACCTATGGGACCAAAGTTACATGTGATGTAGTATGTGTGTGACTGATAAGTGACTCTCGATGCTCCAAAAATGTGGTGATGAGAGTCGCAATGGAGAGCCCACATTGTGGTTGGGAGAGGAAAGTGTGCAAGTCTAAGTCATGGCTAAATATGTGTGGGAAGCAAGTGTGGATGTGACCAAAAGATGAGCACTCTAGTAGTGTGTGATACTCAGACACTCGAACTTGCAATGAGGATAATGTGCACAATCAATTTGACTCTTCTCCATTACCCCAATGCGTTGTCTCACATCAAAGGGAGGGGGAGCTAAGCCGTATGGCTGCAATAGTGCGTATCGTTGAGAAGGGGATAGGCTCAAGCATGTAAGTGTCAGTACGGTTTTCTCTTTCAACGAAGACCATGGTTTTTTAGTTGGGGGCAATATGGGTGGTGTAGTGTATGAAGTGTGACCCACCAAATTTCTCCTAAACTGTAATACATTGGCATTGTAGAAAAGCTTCATTTACTTGCGAGTCAATTGAGGCATCATGTAGCAAGTGTAATGCATCCCATCTCCCAAACCACTTCTTTTTGTCTTGGATCCATCCCGTGCTCATGATCTTGCTTTTATGCATCTTTTGAACTTTTTTTCTTGCTTCCCATGCAATTGTAGGAAGTTGATGTGAGGGGTTTTGATGCATCTTTATCATGTACTCCACAACCCTTTCCATGCTCATAACTTCGATTAGAAGAGATCCCGACTGAGGAAGTAGGAGCATATATGGTGTTTGTGTCTTAACTTGGAGAAAGCTTGTAAGAAAACGCTTTTGGACATTCTCAAACTCTTTTCAAATAGAATTCAAGATGCTCCCACCCCACACTTCAACTCCATAAAGAAGAACCGATGTCACCAATGTGTCGAAAAGGTACGTTCGAAAACCCAGCACTTGATGTTTCCCGCATTACACATGTTCTCAAATGCATAATATGCTCTCTTTCCCACTTCCAAATGACGCATAGCACATTCATGCCACTTGTGATTGGCCAGAACCTCAAGGCCAAGGTACTTAAAGCTCTCAACAGCTTCAAGTGTTTCATTGTTGTACACAATGCATGACTTCTCCTTATGGTTGTTTTTCACAAGCATAACCTTTGTTTTTGGATTTATTCACAATTAGCCCACTATGCAAGCAGAAATTCTGAAGGACAACCATAATCTTTTTGCATCTTCTAAAGCTTGCACTACATCATCCGTATACAACAAAAGCATGATTACCGCATTGCAAATAGTGACCTCTTAAATGCCTTCTTCTTGCATAAGTCAAGTACCATTTGTTCCGATTGATCGATGCATAGACCAAAGAGAGTTGTGACAACGGACATCCTGGTTTAACCCCAATAGTGCTTGCAAAAATTTCTAAAATTCCTCTTTCCATGTGCAATTGACACATCATCTTCTTATAGATTCGAGAAACCGCAAGCATAAACTCACTTGGTAATTGTTACGTGGAATCATATGAAAGGATTTCTTAAGGTCCACAAAACAAAAATACAATTGCTTGCCTTTCAACCGACTTTTCTCCATGATAACACGAAGAGTGACAAGATGATCAATGGTGATATGGCGTCAAAAACCTGCTTGTTCTTTTGCACGCTTGTCATTCTCTTCAACCCAATCACTCAATTTCATCTCCATTATGCACCTTGTCATAAGAGACCCAATCATTATAGTTTGGTAGTTGTTTACATTCTTTATATCCCCTCCTTTATGAAAAGGCTTGACCCAACTAGTACTCAAAATCGTAAGACATACTGATGGGAATGGGATCGTGCTAGCTAGGGTGGATGAAAGAGAAACATAGTGCAAGTGTATGAGTTTGTGTAAGAAATATTATCACGCAAGTGAATTAGGTTCCAAGATGGAATTAGCTTGGACTCCTAAACACAATCTTGAGTATTGACTTAACTTAGCACTAGCTCACCATAGACAAGCATGTAGTGCAAAATAGAGTTATTTTTATTCATTCATGAAAATGAGCTTTAAGTAGCTCTACAGCCGTGCACCACAGTATGTGCGATAATTCCACTCTTCTCTCCTTGACTCATACTTTAGGACAAAGCTCACACTTTACAATCCTCCCCTTGAGGTTTAGACTAAGACAAAATACTGAAGATACAATATCCACACAGGATGATAAGTTGGTATCCGCATAGGATGGTAATATCCACATAGGCTGACAAAATCCACACAGGATGATAATATCCACACATGAAAATAAAAGTCCTCCCCTACAAGTAGAGAGGTTGCATCTTCAAAGTACGTCTTCATAAAATACAAGGTTGTTCTCGCCTTCGTCTTCTTCGTCTTCTACCATGTGAGCTGACCCTTTGATAGATCTCTTCCCTTCGTAGCTTCTGATGTTGCTTCTACTACTACTGCTTTCTCCACTATTTCTACCTCCATTTGAGTAGCATCAAGAAGGAGAGTGTCCCTTCTTACTGCATTATTTGCAAGTTTTGTTTGTGTAGCAGTCTTTTGCTACGTGTCCCATTCTTCCACATTCATAACACTTTCTTCCAGTTGATGATGTCGATGTCAAATATCTTCCCCTTGAGAATGTCGTGACATAAGCCCCTCCTGATGATGTTAATGAGCCTTTTTTCTTTCTTTCTTCTTCTTGGATTGAGTTGATGACATCTTGGAAAGGTGAAGACGGTTTCTTTTCTTCAAGAATTGTGACTAAGTGATCATAGGAAGGTGAAAGTGCACTTAATAGTATGGCCACATTGTCGTCTCTGGTACTTTGACATGAATGTAAGTGAGCTGCGTGACAATGCTCTTAAACCTATTTACTAAGCTAACAATGTCCTCCCCTTTAGTCATAATGATCTTGTAAAGTTGTTTTTTGAGACTAACTTTACTTCTTTTGGCCTTGCCTCCAAAATTACTTTCTAGGATATGCCAGGCTTCATGTGCATGCTTACATTTGTCTATGAAATGCACATAGTTGTCATGCAAGGAGGTGGTGATGATTCCTAATGCTTGTTCGTTTTTGGCCAAATTCTGTGCACTTGCTAAGAGTGTAGATGCCCTAGTGTGCACGCCATCGGGTTCGGCTTGTTGCTCTAAGGCAGTGCTGATGAAAGACCATAAACATTTTTTCATTAGGTAACCCCTTAACTTTGTTTACCAGGTGTGAAATCCCTCCCTATTGTACTTCTCAATTTCTTTTTCCCGCATTGTGCTAATAGAGGGCTCTTAGCTTAGGAGACTCTCCTAGCCAGTGTCTACCTCTTTACATGAGCACAAATTCCCCTTCGAAAATGATAGAAAATCTACTTGCAATTTATTGTGCTTGGCTGCAAAACTTTAGGGTTCATTGCAAGAGAGAGAGAGAGAGAGAGAGAGAGAGAGAGAGAGAGAGAGAGAGAGAGAGAGAGAGAGAGAGAGAGAGAGAGAGAGAGAGAGAGAGAGAGAGAGAGAGAGAGAGAGAGATTCTCTGCTTAACTTGTAAAGGACCTCTTCACAAAATTGGTACTGAGAGAAAAATTTCTTGGAAGCCTTGGAGCAATCCTCAATGAAGCCTTTGTCTTGATGATCTAAGGATAAACTTGAAGTTTGAGGTTGCCTTGGAGTCCTTATTTGCTTGTAGCTGCTGATTTGTTTGGGCCAAGGTGTGGGTGAGACTGGTTACCAAGGTATGGTTTAGCTCATTCTCTTGCCCATGGGAATGCGCCCCTGTGAGGAGGGCAAGCTTAAATATTTGAAGGCTTTTGAGCCTCATGGGATAGGTTGCTTTGGTAAACCAGGGTAGTGCGGGCAGGGCTGGGCAACGCGGGTAGTTGGGCATGCATGCAGGGGGCCGTCGGATGGCGCTTCACAGCCGCAAGCGGCCGGCCAGTTGAGCACAGGCACCGGGTGATGAGTGGGTTCGTTCACGAACGTGAGGGAAATTGTTGAAAATGCCTGAGCGCCTCCTTTGAGGTCCGACAGCTGACATCCATGTGGGGGTGGCCCCTTATGTCTCCCCTTTTTGGTCAATGGCTTTATTCAATGGGGTGTTCCCATGGCTTCAGTAAGAAAAATTCTACCCACCTTTTAAATGCCTTCATGGAGAATTTAATGTTCGACACACACACCCACAATTAGGCTCTTTGACTGCAGTTCTGTAGGGATTCTAGAGATTGAGAGTGTGCAAAAGTGATCGAGCTCTAAACTGTGCAAATGAGAGGCGATTTGAGCATGGATTGTCTTGATGGAAAGCTCTTGCGGTGGGCTATGCAAGAGCTGGAAATGCAAGCTCTTAATGACAAATTAATGAATTAAAATTCTAATTAAGATTCCAATTAGCCAGTGATGAGTAGTGGCCCAAGACTGTTTAACTCAAGAACATGCTCATGCTAGCCAATGGAGTACTAATTAGGCATGCGATATTCATAAGAAGATAAAACCTAATGGATCTAGCTAATGGTTATTAAGAAATGCTAATTGTACAAATATGAAAATGTATAATAACAAACCTAGCTAGCAAACCATGGTGCTCTGATACCACTTGATGGGAATGGGATCGTGCTAGCTAGGGTGGATGAACGAGAAACATAGTGCAAGTGTATGAGTGTGTGAGCAAGATTATCACTCAAGTGAATTAGGTTCCAAGATGGAATTAGCTTGGACTCATAAACACAATCTTGAGTATTAAATTAGCTTAACACTGGCTCACCATAGACAAGCATGTAGTGCAAAATAGAGTTGTGTTTATTAATTCATGAAAATGAGCTTTAAGTAGCTCTACAGCCTTGCACCACAGTATGTGGGATAATTCCACTCTTCTCTCCTTGACTCATACTTTAGGACAAAGCTCACACTTTACACATACCATGTTGAAGTGCAAGGTTGAACATATCACACATCCACTCATGTATAATATCTCTCTTCCATTTAATAATCTCCAGCTTGATACCTTGAAGATCTCCCACTTTGCGAGTGGCCAATTTTTTAAGCCTACCGCATACATTTTTAATAGTAAAAGAAGAGGGAATACATGGGAGTGAACCATAAAATGGCATTTTTCCAGCATTTGGTTTCTCATATAGTTTCCTACAATGTGTGTACATATCCACAAGACTCAAGCTACCAAAATTCTCAACCCGCTTGCCCCTCAAGTTTCTCCAAAATCTTCCACATGCACGTGCCTTTTCTCAGACTTGAAAAATTTGTTGCTTTACTTTCCATCTTCTTCTCTGCTTTAGAATCAATGCCTTGTATGTATGCAAATGACTTTGATAATTGTGTTTGTCCATACTTGCATCAAGCTTTATCAAGGAGTTTCGAGCATCTTGACATTGTTTATGAAACCACCTTTTGCGTGATCTATCTTTGTTGATACCATGGAGATGCTTATGGCAAAGCATTCTTCGGCACAAGAGCAAATAAATTTCTTGAGGGCTTCCCATTTAGTTTCCAATGGTGCGTCATATTGAATCTTTGTCATTGATAACTTTTGCTCAACCATTTCAATGTACATTGGTGCCCGTTTGAAGTCCATACACAGTGATAACTTCTCTTCCCTTTGGCTCTTAGTTGCTTCTCCACATGAAAGGTCAATACATAAGGTCCAATGGTTTGATTCCGGGGTCCATTGGCCAAACAAAAAACTCTTCATGCGATACATGATGGCTTCGGAGAGTAGCATATAGTCAATTACACTATCCCCATTATGTTTTCTACATGTAAATCCATTGGTTCCACTCCACAAAGATACACCATTGACAATGAGCATACTTGTGCTATTACACATGTGTAAAAGTAAATTTTCATAGTGATGAGGCTCTTTCTCATCCATTAAAGTACGATCATACAAGTGAACTTCCTCCAGCTTCCTTGAAATGTATGGCATATCAAATTGTTGAGTATCATGTTGCAATGTTTTTGTGCGAGCATTCATATCCCCAAAGACAATAACATCACCTTTGCCTTTGAAATAAGCAATGCCCTCTTTTAAATATAAAATGGCTGATCTCAATACATGCAAGCATAAAATGAGGAATCATGATGAAAGAGAGAGAGAGAGAGAGAGAGAGAG
Organism: Adiantum capillus-veneris; assembly: GCF_014529385.1. Taxonomy (NCBI): domain Eukaryota; kingdom Viridiplantae; phylum Streptophyta; class Polypodiopsida; order Polypodiales; family Pteridaceae; genus Adiantum; species Adiantum capillus-veneris. The sequence continues at coordinate 93,277,680 of NC_140956.1, read as the reverse complement.
AGAGAGAGAGAGAGAGAGAGAGAGAGAGAGAGAGAGAGAGGGAGGTGCTAGGAAATATGACGTAGCTAAGTAGATAATTGAGTAGATTACCTAATGGAGAGATATAATTTTCACACACAAGAGATTATAGAGTAGAGAGAGAGAAAGAGAGAGTACACACGATATACGTGGCTCACCCAATGTGGGCTACATCCACTGGAAAGCAGCCACTTAATGGATTTGGTACTTCAAACAAGAAGTAGATTACAAAGGGATTATACCCTTAATAGAGCTTCCAACTTGCTTCACTCTCACCACCTCACACCCACCTTGTTGCATCAATTTCACACTATGTAATGTGTGTAGAAATGGTCTCCTTTTATAGGACAAAAGGGCTACCCTCTCTCATAAGAGGCAGCCATGTGTAGCCGCCCTTGTCTAGATAAGTCCAAATCGGACCCTCCAATCCACCCATGTGTGGCCGCCCTTGAGAAGACAAGTCCTCCTTTGAAATCGGCCACCGGTCATTGAATTTGACCACCAGCCACCGGCCATTGACTTTTGACCACCGGCCACCGGCCAACCGACCAAACGATCGGTCGTTTTCTGACCACTTCCGGCCGCCGTCCGGCCATAATATTTCGGCAAAAAGGAATATTCTAGAATTTAGGTTTTCGACGAGTAATTTTTCTTCACGCACGATGGCTTCTCCTCATAATGGGGGCCTTACAAATGTGCGTTTTTAATACATAAAATTACAAGGGGTAAATCAGCTCCATACTTAACAATTTCCCACTTGGAGACTGATCTCCAAACCAAACCTGTGAATGCTTTCCATCCTGGCTTCTTATCATTGAATTCCAATTGAAGATGAGCAAAAGCTCAACTTTTCCTTATTGACCTGACCACCTTTGTAAACATGTCTGCAGGATTTTCACTTGTATGCACCTTTCCTAGCTTTAGTTGTCCCTCTTACAAAAGAGTGCGTATGAAGTGATATCTCACCTCAATGTGTTGTGTCCTTGAATGAAAGGCTGAGTTCTTCGCAAGATGGATAGCACTTTGGCTATCAGTGTACAAGACACAATTGTCTTGGTTGAATCCAAGCTCTTCTAAGAATGTGCGAAGCCACAAAATTTCTTTGCTTGCCTTTGTCATTGCTACATACGCTACTTTCGTGGTAGAAAGTGAGACCACTTTCTACATCTTTGAAGACCAGCTTACTGTTGTGCCTCCAACCGTGAAGACATAGCCAGTAGTGCTCCTTCGAGTATTTTTGTCGCCTACCATATTTGCATCAGCATACCCTTCTAGAAAAAAATCAGTTCCTCCAAAATACAAAGCATTTGTTGTTGTCCCTTTAAGATACCTAAGTATCCACTTCACAGCTTGCCAGTGTTCTTTACCTGGGTTGTTCATGAACCTACTTACAACTCCCACTGCATGTGCAATATCTGGCCATGTCTAGACCATAGCATACATAAGAGAACCTACCGCTACAACATTTGGAACTTTAGACATATAGGCTATCTCCTCTTGTGTCTTTGGACGCATATCCTTGGTTAGTTTAAAGTGACCAACCAAAGGTGTAGAAACTATTTTTGCATTTTGCATTGCAAACCTTTCTAGTACCTTCTTGATATAATCCTCTTGAGATAGCTTTATTGTCTTCTTCGTCTTGTCCCTTGATATCTTGATACCAAGTATCCTCTTTGCAACACCTAAATCTTTCATTGAAAAAGATTTAGATAGCTCCTCTCTTAGGTTTTTGATGTCCGGCATGTTAGCACTTGCAAGCAGCATGTCATCAACATACGACATTAGGATGATGAACTTCCCATCAAGTGGGCGGTCGGTCACCTTTAAAAAATGGTATGAATCTGTGCAAAAACTCAATAAAACCTTATAAGTTAAAAATAGTGCTTTCACAGCATTTTCCAGGCATCCCTGGATGCAATCACCATGCACAGATGCAATGCAGACATAGACTTCCTCACTGGAAACACATCTGCTTTCCCGAAAAGCAATCCGCTTTCTCAGAAAGCATCCGTTTAGTCCCAAGACCTCAAACACCTTCGAAGGTGGAGATAGCTAGCAGGGAATGAGGGTAGGGAAGAGGAAGAAGAAACATTTCATAGGAGAAAGAATTAGTTCCTCACTTATCATCACTCTTCTTGCTAACATAGATAATAGCATAGTAATGAAGATGGAGAAGATGACAAGCTTAAGTGTTGAAGCATGGCTCTTGGTTGGATTTGCACTCCATAGCCAAGAGTGTTGGTGTAGCTCTAAAACATCATACATATCTACAGAATGGATGTCAAGAAACCAAGACTTGCATATGCATCAAAGAGTTTATGGAAAAAAATCCTACGAGAGGTATCCCAACCATAAATTGTCCGATTTAGGCCAAAAATAGTGTTTCGGAGCACAAAAATGGCAAAAATGAGTTGTAGAAAATATTGTTCCTACCTTTGCTCTGCTCTCTGTGACGCAATGTCAAGGTTTCTATCAACACTCTCTTGTGCTCTAATACCACTTGGAAAGGGCATCAATTCACAAGTTGTGCGATGCAGGTCCACGTGCGGTGAGTGTAGAGTGATAGATTGTGTGTGGGTGGAGTACTCACTACTGGATGAGTAAGACCACTTTTTTTTCATGTAGAAAGAATAAGGTCAATGGGTAGGGTTAGTGGGTGATTAGACACTAGATGTACCACTCTAGGGCAAAGCACACGCCCAACAATTGGATGGGCTATAGGTTAAGATGATGAAAAAGGTCACAAGTATGCAGTTCAATTTGGGTGTAAAGTGCTTAATTCTTGCCAACTTGCCTATCCACACATTAAGAGGGGATTTTGGGGTGTTCTTACTGCTATGAAGTCTTGGAAGAGAATTTAATGAAGCTTTAAATGTTGTAGAGGCAAATTGCTCACAATTGATTGGAATGATAGCAAATTGCTCTACTCTAGGCATGGTTGGTGATGGATGTTGACGGGCGCACAACATTTGTCATGGACTTGTCTTGCAAAGATATCATTAAGTTTTCACACTTAACTGCCCATTGGGGACCAATAAGGGTCTCCTCCCACAGCCATGGGAAGGGGGTTGCTAAAAATAAGTTTTTGTGCTTCTTTTGGATGAAAAGAAAGGCAACATTTTTAGGTAGTATGGGACAAAGCGGAGAGGGTTTTTACAAGTAGATTTCAGAGCTTGTTGTGGTGTGCAAAGGCAAAAGGCAGAGAAGAACTCTTCCCTACTCTTGGACAAGAAGAAGAAAGAAAATTTCTATGCGATTTTTGAATTATTGATTGTAATTGGTTACATATTCTATTTATCATTACAAACTTGTTTGTAGTGTGCAATTTCCATTGTTTTGTGTGTTGCGCACCCTCTCTCACTACTCCCACAGCCAAGAGTTTCATGCTTTTTTAGCTCAACCCTAAACTGCAAAATCCCCCGACAACAGGGCAGTAAGATGATTGTGGCTATAATATATGCTTTGGCAATTGTGCTTCAAAGATTCAGAAGGGATTCTTGGCCTTGGCTAGATTAGACAAATGTCGTACTCTCTACCCTCGTTTGAGTTATTTGATTTCTTCAATGTTTTAGACTTTGAACTGTATCTAGTGCATTCATATGTGTGGACCTATGCTTACCAAATAATTACGTTGTGTTGTGTATTTTATTACTTTCATAGATGATGCAGCTCACAAGGTTTGGGCATCTCTGTTAAAGCATATGATTCCTTTTGTATCCATAGAAATGAATCTCATTTGTCCAAAAGCAATCAGACGAGAAGCTTAAATTCTTAAGAATTAATAACGGTGGGGAATAGGCCTCTAATGAGTTCCAAAGTGTTTCTGATACATATGGCATTAGGACAAAGCTTACTACTCCTCTTATACCTGCCAAAGTTGCTGTGAGAATGAATTGAACAATTCCAGAAAGGACTCACAACATGTTATCTTATACTAAGGTGTTAGATGGTGTTTTGGAGGGAGCTTTTTATAGAGAATGGACCAGTTGGCAAAATTATTGAAAAAAACTCTCTCCATCAAGTTTGTGCTGGCTTCCCTAATCTTTTGTAAAAAGCTCGCTCCTCCAAACGAGTAATAGCCACTCATCACTTACTCCATGTAAGTCCTCTTTTCCAATTTCTCTCCTCTCCTCCCTCCCTCTTCCCCCCCCCCCCCCCCCCCCCCCCCCCCCTCTCTCTCTCTCTCTCTCTCTCTCTCTCCACAAAGTTTATGTTATGTTTGTGATGCATGAAGCTTTCCATCTTCATTGCATCACCTAGGTCACAAGGAACACAAAGATTGTATTGTAACAAGTCTCTCTTAAAGGGAGAAATCATAATACAAATGCCTATTGGAGGGGGGACCGGCTCCACATAAATCCGGTCCTCAACTATTCTCATGTTCTCTAAATTCTCTCTCTTGCAAAAGTATTGTTCATGCAAAGTTAGCTAATTGCTATGGTTATGTTTCTATCTTCAATTATGTTCACCCACTATGCTCACAAAGTAATTTCTCAAAAGTACTCCCATTAATTTCCGCTACTCTCAAGTTATTAGGCCAATTCCATTACATTGATATCAGAGCATTTGGTTTCTCTTTTCTTGCTTAAGAAGAGAGGTCCTTAAGTAGCCTATAAATGGTTGATGTTGTTAATTATATTAGGGTAAGTGAAACTGGGATCTATTATTGGTTTGTTGAGCCCACTATGTGGGATATGGTGCACACCTCGAGAGATTTGTACTTAATAATGGAGTCTTTTTAGACTTGCCTACGACTTTACCATTATTGAGCCATAAGAAGTCCAAAAGGAGCTAGCCCTCAGCAACTCTGCTATGTTAGACCTACTCCACTACTCTCTATAATTAACCACTTCGAGTCGTGGGTGTAGATACTTAAGAGCCAATTTTCAAAGGCTAAGAGGAGTGGCACCTAAGGTTTTGAATTGCCAAAGCATACACTAAGTATGTACACAAATTTTGTTAACATGGCTAACAATAACCAAGAGAGTAGAATGAAAATTAATAACTTTTATTTTGCACATGAATGTGCTAATGATGATGCCACCATGTTTGTCAATTATCTCGTTACTAGGTTGCAACAAGCTATGGGCAACCCTGTTTTGCAAGCCAAAAGTTACACAACAACTTTGCGCTTATGGGATTTCCCTTCCTCTGCAAGAGTAGAGAGATCTTAGGAGGCCTCTTGAAGAGACCCCCAAAAGAAGACTCTCTCCCATATGAGAGGAGGAATCCAAAGAGCAAGAAAGCAATGAAACTTTAAGTTCCTCTAAAGATGTGGCTCCACAAAGACGGTGGTCTAGACAATCGCCCAATCTTCCCAAGAGGAAAAGATCAACACATAGTCCTTGTCCTTGTCATTCCAAAAGGGAAGAGAGGAAACAAAGGAAGAAAAGGGCTAGAAAGAGGTTGCCCTCTTCCTTCTTCTTCACCTTCCTCTTCTTCCGACAAAAGATATGGCTATTCTCCTAGATAATATAAGAGGGGAGGACATCGCAAATCATACCCTGCATGGCAAAGGTCACAAAAGCTAAAGAAGTTCAAAGAGGGAGGAAAGAGTATCTATTTCTCACCTATGATGGCACCTTTGGTGCCAACGACAAAGTGTTGGCCTTCATCCAACAATTTGATGCAACCTTTGGAGACGAGGGCTTTACGGAGTCCTCCAAGCTACGCCATGTAGCTATTGTTGGGGTATAAAGCCCAATGTGGTTGCCCAGGTAAGTGGGTGGGCCGCCAAGTATGTACACATGTTCTTTTGTAAAAACCTAATAAGAACTCACTATGCTCTACACATTACAGTAGAGCGAGTTCGCCATATTGTCGTGCTCTTCTTCTCGCACTCTCTCTCGCGTCGCACTTCCGCTCGTACTCCTTCAGCTATGCACTTCCAAAAAGCATCTTGTGAATGGTGGGCTAGCATTCGTGGCAATGGCAAAGCCCCAAAGACATGGAAAACTCTACGAGTTTCCATCATGAAGAAATTCCTTGCAAGCATTTCAAAGGACAAAGTGCTTACCGAATTGCGCAGCTTGAAGCTTCTCTCTCATGAGTCTATCCACAAGTATGTAGAAAAGTTTTGGGATTTACATCTCAAGGCTACTGTCTTTCAAAAGATAGACTTTCCCAAGCAAAAGCAGCAATTCTGTGCGGGATTAGCTGAAGAGATGGCCGAATACATCAACTCTCAACGGCCTGGTTCTATCACCGAAGTAATCCATCACACCATGGTTGCTTCATGCATCAATTTCCATCAAGGGGCTAGACGGACTGTCAAGCCCATGGAAAAAAAAGACAAAAATTATGCAAAGGGGAAAACCAATGCTCAAAATTCTTCCCAAGGCACTTCCAACAACAACAACAACAATCGGTCCAAGGAGAAGGGAGTTTACAAAGGCAAAAACAAACTCTCTCCTGAAGAGCTTGAAGCTTTTTGCAAGGACCATAAGTGTTTCAAGTGTGGGGAGCAAGGACATGGCTATCGTTCGTGCCCCAAGAAGAATGCTCACAATGAGACTCCTAGGGCTTCCACCATCGAAGCTACAAAAGAGGATGTTCATTGCAAAGGATCATCACTTCTCTATGCTTGGGGACAGGTAAGAGAGCATGATGCCTTCATCTTGTTTGACCCTGGCTCTACTCACAACTTCATATCAACGGAGTTGGCCACCAAGTTGGGCATTCAAGCTTTCAAGCAAGCCTCCATTACTCCCTTGATTGGGAAGTTGAGGCTTCATGTCCAAAGCTATGTCAACAAAGAAGTTTTCATCTCTACTCTCCAACATGAGGATGCTATCTTAGGGGCACCATGGTTTGATCGCATGGCTACCAATATGAAGTTCCCTGAAAGGAGAATCTACTTCAGCTACAAGGAAAAGAACATGTATATAGATGCTAGTGAGCGTGGTCGCACTATTCCACTTGTAAATCCTCCTGCTTTTGATAAATCAATGAAGAGCTCAGTTTCTGCGTACATGATTTTTGTCAAAGAATCACTAAAAGATCCTAATGTTTCATCAAATGTAAATGGTAGGAATCAAGAAGAGTTAGACTTGTCTATTTTTTTAAAAGGATTCCAAGATGTGTTCGTCGATGATATCCCTATGGACTTACCTCCAAAACGAGGGGATGATGACCATTGCATTGAGCTTCTTCAAGGAAGCTCACCGCCTAACAAGCCTCATTATCAAGTCTCTCAAGCTCAACAAGAGGAGATCATGAGGCAAGTACAGGAATTGTTAGATGAAGGGATGGTGAGTCCTAGTTTCTCTCCCTTTTGTTCTCCAGTCCTTTTAGTGCAAAAGAAAGATGGTACATATCGTATGTGTGTGGACTATCGAGCCCTAAACCATATCACTATGAAAAACAGATTTCCCGTGCCTCGGGTAGAAGATCTGTTTGATAAGCTACAAGGCTCTACCTACTTCAATAGGATTGACCTTAAAAGTGGCTATCATCAAATAAGGACAGTGGATGAAGATATCCTAAAGACCGCGTTTCGCATAATGTTCGGTCTTTATGAATATCTAGTCATGCCTTTTGGCTTGACTAATGCACAAGCAACGTTCAATCGTCTAATGGAGAAAATTTTTAGACCTTATCGCAAATTCACTGGAGTGTTCTTTGATGATATCATCATCTGCTCCAAGTCTTTGGAGGAACATAAGAAACATCTCCAACTGATTTTTCAAGCATTGAGGGAGAAGAAGATTTTTCTCAACCAAAAGAAAAGCAAAGTTTTCCTACAAGAGATTCAATACTAGGTCATATTATCTCTCAAGATGGTATCCGTATGGATCCATCAAAGCTAGAGGTAATAAAAGCATGGCCTAATCCAAGGAATCTACATGAGTTAAGAAGCTGTATTGGTATGTGCGCATACTATAGACGCTTCATAGAAAAATTCTCTCAAATAGCAGGACCACTACATGACTTGACTAAGAAGAATGTTAAGTATGTATGGACTGCTAAGGAGCAAAATTCTTTTGATAAGCTCAAGGAGAAGCTTACCTCCCAACCAGTCCTCATGCTTCCGGATCTCTCAAAGCCATTTGAGGTCCAATGTGATTCTTGTGGTGATTGCCTTGGAGCAGTTTGTTTTCAAGAAGGTCATGCCATAGCATATGAGAGCCGAAGGCTTAATACTGATGAACGAGTCTTGGGCATTTATGAGAAAGAGCTTTTAGCTTTTCTACATGCCCTAGACACATGGAAGCACTGTTTATTGGGGACTCCATTTGTCCTACAAATCGACCACCAAAGTCTCAAGTATTTCATGACGCAAACCAAGCTTTCCGACAAACAAATGAGGTGGGCAAACTTTCTTTCGCAATTTAATTTTCATATTGCTCACATTGATGGTAAGCACAATCAAGTGACCGATGCAATTTCGCGATGACCAAAAGTTAATGCGGTGTCTATAGCTACTCACAATGATCTATCCTCTATGATAGGTGAGTATGCTACTGACCCTGAATTTAGAGACATAATGTTAGCCCTTGCTTTGGGGAAGAAAGAGGAACCATTCACCTTTCAAGATGTTTATCTTCTCCATGGCAATAGACTACATGTCACCCATAAAGTTATGTATGAATCCCATGCTCCTCCGTATGCGGGACGTAGAGGTACTCAACCTACTCTTTGAGGAGTAGAGACGTATTTCTATTGGCCTACAATAAAAGTGGACATACAAGAGTATGTTTCAAAATGTGTAGTATGCCAAAAGACCAAGTATGATAGAGGGAAGCAGCCTGGATTACTCCAGCCATTGCCTATCCCAAATTCACCATGGGAGAGTATATCCATGGATTTCATCTTTGGATTGCCCAATTCTATCCATGGGAATATGGGAATATGGACAATAGTCAATAGGTTTAGCAAGCAAGCACACTTTATTCCTGTCAAAAAGACTATTAAGGCACACCAAATGGAAACTCTCTTCATATCTCAGATCTTCAAACACCATGGATTACCCACTTCCATTGTGTCAAACAGAGATCCTAGAATGACCAGTAATTTTTGGAAAGGTCTCTTTGAAAATCTAGGAGAAAGATTGAATTTCTCTTTGGCCTATCACCTACAAACAGATGGCCAAAGTGAGATATCCAATCTTACGATACTCGATCGACTAAAGACTTATGTTACAGAAGTAGATCAACTCTCACAATGGGAAAAGTACTTACCTCTTGTAGAGTATGCCTACAATAATATTGTACATACTTCTATGGGAAAAGCACCTTTTGAGATCATTGAGAGAAGACCTAAAAGTCCCTTGCTACTCAAAGTACATGGGAAGATCTTCGCCGCCGATGAGTATAGCCATGACCTACAATAATACTTTCAAAAGATTAAGGAGGCTATATCCATATCTCAGCAAAGGCAAAAAGCTACAACTGACAAGCATAGAAGGGCCTTAACATTCAAAGAAAATGATTGGGTCTTGCTTAAGTTTCCTAAGGCTTGATTAAGGAAAACCACGGGCAAAAAACCTACGGGTCATCAAAAGTATTATGCTAAGCTAGCAAAAAGATACTATGGTCCTTTCCAAATCTTGAAGCCTATCAATGAGACGGCCTACCAACTCAAGTTGCCCAACCATTGGTTCATTCACAATGCTTTTCATGTGAGCCTAATCAAGCCCTACAAAGGAGATCCACCAAGTGAACCAACTATTGAAGACCCTCCCGAAGTTGAAGACCAAGATGAGGTGCTACAACCCGAAGCTATCCTTCAGCATGAAGACAAGGTATTACGACATGGTAAGATTATCCAACAGTATCTTATTAAGTTCAAAATTATCCTTTTAAAGATGTTAGATGGATGCAAGGAATACAACTTAAGGATAATATGAACCTTGTCAATGCTTACAATGCTACATAAGAGTAAGAAAATGTACAACTTTTTTTTAAATGACCCATGTTTTTGTCTTATGAGACTAGTTCTTTTTTTTACTTGTGCACAAATTTAAATAGTATGCATGCTTAGAATCATGTTTGTGATGACGACATCTCTCAAACACCAAGTAGAATTTGTCACTCTACTTTGTGAGAATGAAATGGACTAAAGAGCAGACATGCTTGCGGCAGCTATGTATCCCACTCACACTGGATTAGTCATCCATCTTAGAAAGATGTCGTAGGGTAAAAAGGGATCCTCTACCCGCTAAGTAAGATTGACTAATGACTAAGGCTTTATCTCTTCTACCTCATAGTCGAGGACGACTATGATTTCAAGAGAGAGGTAATGTCATAAAATATAATATCTAACCAACCCAAATGATTTTCTCATATTAAACTGATCATTTAATGTGGGAGAATAAACGGGAACAAGGGTTAAGATATATATATTTGCTTATAGATCTATCTCAACACGGGGCCAATGGTAAAGGGGCCCAAATGAGAGATGGTTTATCAAAGAGCAAGGCTAACCAGTGGAGCATAAGACCTTAGGGTTAGCTTCATTGAAAACCTCCAATAGTTAGTGTAAAAGTTCTTTGACCTTAGGTAAGCTAGGGATGAGCTTGAGGTGGGAACCCGGCCCAAGCTTAAGGTGCTTGAGGTACTTGTCGTGCTTGATGACTAAGGTGCTTGAGATGCTTGTCATGATTGAGATGCTAGGGCTATACTTGAGGTGAGAACCCAGCCCAAGCTTGAAGTGCTTAAGGGCCAAGCTTGTGGTGGGAACTGGGCCTAATCTTGAGGGGCTTGAGGTGTCAAAAAGTCAAGATTCAATCCCTACAAGGAGGGGGCGAGCCCTACATGAAGGGGATGAGAGATAAAACACACACACACACACACACACACACACACACACACACACACACACACACAAGGCATGCCTACTACAAAGAAAGCAAAAGGGACACTTGTCAAGTTCATCCTCATGTTGCCCTCATGGTGTGCCTGAAGCCTATTGGTTGGCCATCCAATAGGCTTTAGGCACACTATGGGGGTAACCTAGCTACGAGCTTGACATGTGTCCCATATGCCTCTTTGACTTGAATGAGGGGAAGGTCCTTCTCTCTTGTACCCTACTTGAATGGTTTTCCCCCCTCATTGTCGGCCTTGGTTTGACTTCAAGCTTCTCAAGCACCTTGTCCCATAAGCATGACAAGCACCTCAAGCACCTTAGTTAGCAAGCACAACAAGCACCTCAAACACCTTAGTCATCAAGCAAGACAAGCACCTCAAGAACCTTAGTCAACAAGCACGACAAGTACCTCAAGCTTGGGCCGGGTTCCCACCTCAAGCTCAGTCCTAGCTTGCATAAGGTCCTAAGTCTAAGGACTTTTTAACACTAACCTTTGGAGGTCTTTAATGAAGCTAACCCTAAGTTCTTTCAAGCTCCATTAGCTAGCATTGCTCTTTGATAGACCATCTCCGATTTGGACCCATTGACTTTGGTCCCGAGCTGAGATTGATCATAAGCACATGTCTATATTCTAACTCTTGTTCTCATTTGTTCTCTCACATTTAATGATGAATTTAATATGAGAAAATCATTTGGGCTAGCTAGATATTAGATATTATGACAGGGGGCTCTCTTTAGGCTAGGACTGTTTAATAAGATATTCTTGGACAAAATGTCCAAGCACTTCACACACGAAGCAAGCATGGGGGAGATATTTTGTACACCACTTTTTGTTGAGCCCATTACCATCATCATAAATATGTCAATAACAACTAGGAAACTAGAAAAGTCCTCATCAATAGTGTATTTGGACAGATCCCTCTCTACGAGAACCGACAGGTACTATGCACGGTCGAAATCCCTTCTGTACTTGAATGTCAGCGTGCTGGACGGCTGAGATCTGCTGCCCTTCGACCCCCCTTGACGGTTCAGGTGCACCAATGTGATAAAAGGATTAACTTGAGCGCATGGTGCATGGCCAGTCCCAACAAGTCCCGAGTTTCTTTGCTAAAAAAGTCTACGAGGAGTGGATTGGAGGGCCCATTGGGAGGGACCTGAGGAACATACATACACGCACCTGCACTACTTTGAAGATTCTATGCCGCACCATAGCTACCAAAAAGTAGTGCTCGTTTTGCTTGTAGGCCTTGGCTAATTTCTCGGCCCACTCACGAGGAAGTAATCGGTGAACTAGAGGGTCAAGAATAGGAGATCAGGCCAATGAAAAGGCAGGGGCATTCCGCTGAATGAGACAGTGGTGAGGGAGGCTATTGCCCGCTTTCCAAGCATTGAATGCGGGCACATTTTGGCTAGCAAGGGAGAGGGGGGGGGGGGGGGGGGGGGGGGGGGATGGGGGGGGGGGGGGGGAGGGGGGGGGGGGGGGGGGGGGGACATGATCCCTTCCCAAGATCATAGACAAGATGAGCTAATTCTTCGATGTCCTGCTTTTACAATGCTTAAAAAGCAATAAATCTTTTACTAAATGATCCAAAAGTTCACAGAAGTCAGTGCTTTAATTTCAATAAAATTTACCAAAAAAAGTAACTCCACGTCAAAAATTTGCTACATTAGCTCTGTTATATTCCTCATAATTTGCAAAGTAAAATATTCCACCACAAATCACAACAAGATTTACAAGATGATGCTAAGGTGAAAGTGGTCTAAAGGGGTTGCTGCTTCGGGAAGTCATCCACCATCAAGGAAGGGTGTTTCAATTTGCATCGGTCACCTTTTGTAATAAGCAAAGCAGTGCTTGCATCCCTTCAACAAATCTCACCATGAGAAGGTAGCTTGCCTACCCTTAATCAAGGCAAGTAAGCACTCCGTGTGTTTCTTTGCATAATTTGATGGCTCGCATGCACTAGCTTCACAAGAAGATTTAGAAATTTTCTCATGTAGGAAAACGGAGTCTTTTTATACAATGCATAACATCATGAGCTTCTGTGAGGGAGGCGTCGCATACCTAGCTAGGTACGATTGGGGGTAGGGGACCGCCGGCCTCAGTACCCCCAATCGTACCTAGCTAGGTATGCGACGCCTCCCTCACAGAAGCTCATGATGTTGAGATAAGTCACAATGTGGGAAATATTGTGAGAATTTGTCCAAAACTTCTTGTGCTTATAATGCGAGCATGTAAGCTGATGGACCCAATTGATTTATTTCATCCTTGAGTATGAGGGGATCTTCCCAGATTCCCATTATTAAACCCGTTTCCAAAAATTGGCACGGCCTACTTGCCTTAATCAATCTCCAATGGAAATGGAGATTGATGAAAAATGAAAAAAAATTCTTCATCCTTTTTTTTTGCCTTGATAAATTTCCTATGGAAATGGAAATATTTGAACTTCAATAAGATTTTGCAATAACCCATCAGGTTGGTTATAACGCAATAACCTGATTCCTCTCCAAATCAAATAGTTTTATATGCTAAAATGTAGATCATACTAAAATGATGACAGCCTCTCCATATCAAAGCCATGTTGGCCAAACTAACTCTCTACTATAGCGTACATGCGGTATCAAGGGTTTGTTGCAACATAGTGACATAAGGCCTCTCTATCTATCTCTAGTCCTCTTGTGACAATTGTAGGGCTCATACTCGAGCTGCCTCAAGGAAAATCTGGCACTTGGTGTAGTGAAAGTTACCGCCAGATACACACACAAGAAGTTTTGGACAAATTCTCACAATATTTCTCACATTGTGACTTACCTCAACATCATGAGCTTCTGTGAGGGAGGCACCGCATACCTAGCTAGGTATGCGATGCCTCTCGAGCAGAAGCTCCTGATGTTATGCATTGTATGAAAAACAATGAGAAAGACTCCGTTTTCCTACATGAGAAATTTTCTAAATCTTCCTGTGACAATGACGTCACTTCCTCTACCTCTTGCCCAAATGTAATCCACTATCGAGGTGAGGTGATTAGCCATCTCTTTAGAAAGCCCATAGGTGCTTATAATATGATTATATAGAGGACATGTTTGAGTCTCCATCTGCCAAATAACAAGCGTTCAAAAGGAGGGGTATTTTCATTCTAGATTTTATTTTATTTTAAAATATTTCACTTACATTTTTTTATTAAAATTAGAAAAAGCGTCCCAAGTTTAAAAGGAAAAAAAAGGCCATTTTACTGTCTCTTTTGTACCATTTGAATGCATGTGATATAGATGGTTTCTTATAAGGTTGGGTTCACAATGGGCAATCGTCAAGACCCACGTCAGATGGCCCGTTCACATAGCAAGGCGAAAACGCTGCTCCTTGGGTGCCAACGCATGGAAGTAAAGTGGACCTTCTATGTGAACAAATGGGTGACGGAAGTGTGCATTTTGCAACTCTTCCACTCGAAAAAGCACCTTTTGGACTATTCCTTTCGCCTTCCCAATGTAAACACCCCCCCCCCCCCCCCCCCCCCAAACCCACCCAAGCACACACACACACACGGAGCGTGATAAGAGAAAAATATCAGAAGTCTTGAAAGTCTAAAGTTGTGTTTTGGGGGAGAGAGAGAGAGAGAGAGAGAGAGAGAGAGAGAGAGGAGGAGGTGAGAGAAATAGTGTAACAGAAGGCGAAGTGCAATTCTAGAGACATGATCTGGAAGAAATTGACAACAAGTCAATCCAACGGTAAGTGGATGATGTGGGAATGGAAGCTGGCTAGTTGATGTCTGGGAGGAAGTCTACAGAAGTGCAATTCTAGAGACATGATCTGGAAGAAATCGACAACAAGTCAATCCAACGGTAAGTGGATGATGTGGGAATGGAAGGTGGCTAGCTGATGTCTCGGAGGAAGTCTACAGCAGTTTGCAAGATATTTTGAAGAACAGGGTCAGTCGGAGCTTCCGCAAGGCTACTCACGACATCTTCAGCAATAAGTCGGGCGACATCAACTGTACGGCCGTGGTTTGACGACGCCATGGCATCTTCAGCACTTTTCTTCACTCCTTGAAGAGCAGGGGGCACGTCTTCGTTGTCGGGAATGGTATCGATGATATCTCTGGAAATACCTTCGACGACATCATCACTAGTAAGTTCGGGAAGGGGGAATCCGTTGAAAGCGCAGCCTGCATTTTGAGGAGAGCAAGTTGCTGCAGACTCGATGGGACCGCCTGCAATATAGGAACGGACGTGATCTGGGCTACTGGACGGAGAGTTGCTACTGCTTCTGCCAACGTCTGCCCCCTCGCCTTGCACCGCTACCTTCGGCAGTACTAGCGCGGCTATTGCCACCAGCACGCACACCAGCTGTGGCGCCGCCATAGCTGGCTCTCTTTCTCTTCTTATTAACGCCACCCTCGTTTCCATCTTGAATTAGCTGTGAAGCGGCTGGAAGGTGACCCTTGGTTCTCTGATATATAACGCCTTGCTAATATATCCCGACTCGAGATCCCGAGTCCTATACGACAGATTCTCACAATATTTCCTACATTGTGACTTACCTCAACATCATGAGCTTCTTTCTGTGAGGGAGGCGCCACATACCTAGCTAGGTACGATTGGGGGTAGGGGACTGCCGGCCCGATGGGGGGGCCGGTGGTCCCCTACCCCCGATCGTACCTAGCTAGGTATGCGGTGCCTCTCGAGCAGACCCCTACCCCCAATCATACCTAGCTAGGTATGGGACACCTCCCTCACAGAAGCTCATGATGCTATGCATTGTATGAAGAACAATGAGAAAGACTCCGTTTTCCTACATGAGAAAATTTCTAAATCTTCTTGTGCTAGAGCCAGGGCCCCGAAGAAGAAGAGAACTTTTTGGCTTTGTAATTTCAAAAGCTAAACCCCCCCCCCCCCCCCCCAAAACCCACCAACAACAAACCCTTGGCAAACCTACATATGATTTTTTTGAGGTAAATTTCTATGATTGTGTAGGTTTTCTCACATTCCAATTTAAAATTCAAAGGTACATCTCATAATTTCTAGGTGGGATGAGTGATTAAACCTAGGGTTTTTTTGACCACTTATTTTAGCAACATGTGACGACCTAAAGTGTGAATAGCAACACATGCCTCGAATAATCTATCCTACTGACTATTGCCAAGCCTTGTTTTTGAAGGGACCGTCACAATCTACGTTCCACACTCCGAGTATACAAGTCTGCATATGCTAGCATGATAATGCTAGCAATGTTGGTCAAGAGCTTGAAATTCCACCATGAGTAGTCATGAAGTGACATCAAGGACTACATGGAAGAGCATCTTCTCTTTTGTCATGCCAATTTTTTTTTTCAATTAATTTTATGAAATTTGGCATTTCTTTGCCTTGAAATTTCTCTAATGTGAGTAGGGGACAGATCTGTTAGGGTTCAAGATTTTGTTACTAAGATCTTTGTATGGAGACATTCCAAAAAATTTGCTTTATCATGGTTCACAAAACACATGAGTTGTGATTGGCCTAGAGAGAAAAGTAAGGAGCTTCATGATGCTCTTTTGGATTTGCAAGTAAAATGTTCTAACCAAGTTATTCTTTCCGTATACTTCCATCGAGTTCGATTTCTTTATTCCTCACTTGCCGACATTTCCGTTCCTACATCTTTTAGTAGGCCAACAGGAGACCTCGCCTTTGTCATGTACAAACTAGCTTGAGTTTTCTGCAATAAATTTTTCATCCATTACATGATTATATTTCGAATTTTGTAAGCATAATAAGCGTATTAACGACCAAGATTCTAAACAAAATAATTAGATTTAAAATCGGACATCATATATAGGATTCATGCTCATTTTATATTTTAGATCTCAAGAAAATGGAAAGCCTTTTATAGCGCCTACTTTTAGGAAGGTGGGTGGTGATTATTTTTGTGACCCTTAGAAACCATGAGAAAAGAACTCCACAAATAGATGCTAATGTCAACTAATTGTAGCTAAAAGTGTAGGGTGGACAAAGTTGACTCTACAAAAAGTAGAGGCATGGGAGACACATACCCAAAATTAAGCATACATCCAAAAAACATACCCAAAAGATGACGCAACTTGGACGCCTATATAAAGGGTTAGAGCTAGCAACAAAAGAGGGAGCGAGAGAGGTCTATAACAAAACTTTTGTGTGACAATGAGAGCACACTAAGCCCACACTCTCAACATCTTATCCTTCTCCCTCTATGACTCCCTAAAGGGCAACTATCTAATGATGACTAAGGCCTTAACATATTTGGCAATGAGACTACATATTTTCATTGATTGTGTGCAAGGAACAACCATTCACTTGAAGTCAAAACTTTCTAGGATGCTACCCACTTGAGTAGTTGTTGAGATGGCGAGCTCTACATCTTGAGCTGGCATCCACTACGGGTCTTGGTCGCTTACGGCATTTACTCACTGGCGCGTTAGGTGACCGACACGGAGGATCTCTGCCAGTGATTCTATAGTTGGACTACACTTATAGTGCCAGCCTAGTATGCTTCTAGCGAGTTCACACTTAGTGACCGCATGTACATATGTGTTACTTTTCAGCTTTAGCACTTAGTCATTTTGTACTCTCTTTTCTTAGTGTGTCTTGTGTAGCTCTCTTGCATCCTCATTCTTTATAGTACAAGTTTCTGAACGGGTCTCCAAAGTGCAGTATACAAAGATTTATTATACAAGTACATTGGTTGTATGTACGCTTGATTGTGGACACTCGTTGAGTGTAGAAAGTGTTACCGGTACTACAATAGCAAGTTCAACAGATTTGCAGGTTTTTGTAGACTGCAGCTATTTTGTCTTAGTGCTTCAAGATGTCTGACGGTTTCAGTCAGATTGTCAGTGAGAAGCTTGAGAAAAATAACTACCCTGCATGGAAGTTCAGAATAACTAATTTCCTAAAAGGGAAAGGTTATTGGGACTATGTAGAAGGAGACAATGAAAAGGAACCAGAGATTCCTGAGGCAAATGCTACAGCAGAGCAAAGAAAAGCTTTGAGGGACTGGCAACAAGGTCAGAGCAAAGTGATGTATTGACTTTCTATGAGCATCACAGATGGCATGATGGGCTATCTACAGGATGCTGAAACCCCCGCCATTGCATGGAAAAACTTAGGCAGAGTGTTCGAGGTGAACACCAAGGCCAGGAAGCTTCAACTAAAGTCGGAGCTAAATCAGGTTAAGAGGAACAATCTCTCCATCAATGATTATTCCTTGAAGATCAAGAGTATCATTGAGGCTCTTGGATCTATTAAAGTCTCAGTGGAAGACGATGACATTGTCCGTGCATGCTTGGATGGTCTAGGAGATGAGTATGTACATTCAGGTCTTCTATGAATACAAGAGACGACATCCCCATGTTCCAAGATTTGATTTCTATGCTTATTCTTGAGGAGAAGACCCTTGGTCTTGACACATCTTCTTCTCATGGCAAAAATAAGTCTGAATAGGCCTTCTATTCTAACTCCAACAGAGGTAGAGGTCATGGTCGAGGCCCAAATGGTTGCAGGGGCCAATATCGAGAAGATCAATCAAATCAAAACAATACAGGTGGCAGGGGAAACCAGTCTCAAGGCAGGGGGAGTCAAAGAGGTCGTGGTGCAGGATCAAGAAAGCAGCAACACACTGCAGATAGCAGAGAATGTTGGACTTGTGGTGAAAAAAGTCACATGTCACGTGACTGTCCAAAGGGAAAAGCAAGTGGAAAGAGAGAATAGGGCAACTATGCATCTACTAGCAGAGATGCAGATGACAGCAGAAGCGAGCGCATGTTTGTTATGCAGCATGTAATAAATACAATGACTGCAGAGAATTCCACCCAAGATGATGTTTGGTATGTGGATTCAGGTGCCTCTAATCACATGTCGTCTCGTGGAGAGTGGTTTAGAGATATGCGCAAACTAGATGTGTGAGGCTATGTGCAGATAGGAGATGACACAACTCACCCCATTGCTCGTGTAGGGGACATACCTCTAAATACAAAGAATGGGAAATCAAAGTACTTAGCAGATGTACTTCATGTCCCAAACATTACAAAGAATCTTGTTTCTGTTGGACAAATGGTTGAGCAGGGTTTGCACGTTCGCTTCGATCAATCCGAATGCAGAAGATTTCTATGGTTGTTATGTAGAAGATATCTAGAATGGGTGTAAGCTGATCACAGAGGGCAAATGTGTGGGAAGAATGTTTACGCTGAATGTAGACATGCCTGAGGTAAAGGCTGCATTATTTGCACAGGGCACAGGTGTTGTGGCTGATGTTGACATTTGGCACAAATGCATTGGCCATGTCAATGAGGAGAGATTGCGCAGCATGCAATCAAAACATATTGTAAAAGGTTTGCCCAAATTCAAGGTGGATGGTATGCATAAAGTGTGTGCAGCATGCCAGTTTGAAAAATAGTCAAAGGGCTCATTTCCACATGAGCGCAATGTATGTAAAAAGCCACTTGAGGTGGTGCACACAGATGTTTGGGGTCTAACCGATACTGCAAGCATACATGGTTGCAGGTATTATGTCTCTTTCATTGATGACCATACAAGGAAAGTATGGGTCTGCTTCATGTGTAACAAAAGTGAAGTGTTTGGTCACTTTCAGGACTTCAAGGTATACGCGGGCATTTTACATGCAAATATACTCCACAACAGAATGGGGTCGCAGAAAGGAAAAACAGGCACATTACAGAGGTTCCACGTGCATTGATGAATGAGAAGAACATGCCTCATCATTTCTGGGCTGAATCTATAAATACAGTTGTGTACATTATGAACAAGACACCTACAGCTGCGGTGCATGATGTAACACCTGAGGAAAAGTTTACAGGTACAAAGCCTGATTTGGCACACTTGAAAGTGTTTGGGTGTATAGCCTACGTGCATGTACCAGATGAGTTGCGTAGGAAATTTGATCCTAAAGCAGAGAAATGTATTCTTGTGGGATATTCCCTTGAACAAAAGGGGTACAGGTGCTACAATCCTACTACACGAGAATTACGAGTGAGCAGAGATGTAGTCTTTGATGAGATGAGTAGCTCATACAGTAATGCACATGGCACTATTGGGGCTGATGTAAAAGATGATGTGGTTGTACAAAATGTGAGTCCATAGTCACAGGTTTTGAGTGGACCACAAGAGTCCTCTTCTCGTGGCTCTGTTGAGAAGCCATGGAATGGTAGACTACGTACATAGGTTACTCCACCAGCAGGTACAAGGAATGTATCACAAAAATGAAAGGAAAAGGTTGATGAAACTCCCTTTATGGCTGATGCATCATCAGGTTTTTCACATATAGACATGGATTCAGATGGTTCTGAACAAAGTCTTGATGAGAAATTTGGAATTCTGGCTGTCAGGACACCTGATGTAAGGAAAGTACAAGAAGATGCTAGAGGGCAAAGGAGTGACCCAGGGCCGCGCAGATCTAACAGAGTCAGAACTCCAGTTCAGAAATTGACTTATGATGGGTATCTAGCGCATCACCAAGCATACATGGCTAAGGTGATACAGGATGTGGAGCCCACATGTTTTGAGGATGCAGTTGGAAATGTGCATTGGGATGATGCAATGAATGAAGATAAAGCTGCATTGGAAGCAAACGACACATGGGAGTTGGTGCCATCGCCAAGTGGCAAGAAAGCTATTGGCTGTAAATGGGTTTATAAAACCAAGCATAAGGCTGATGGTAACATTGAGCGTCACAAGGCAAGGTTGGTCGCAAAGGGTTATGCACAGACGTATGGCATAGACTATGAGGAGACCTTTGCTCCAGTGGCAAAGATGACGACTGTGAGAGCTGTCATAGCAGTGGCTGCATCTAGAGGATGGATTATGCATCAAATGGATGTAAAGAATGCCTTCTTGAATGGTGAGTTGCAAGAGGAAGTGTATATGGATCAGCCACTTGGTTATGTCGATACAGGCTACCCAGATTATGTATGCAGGCTTCTCAAAGCCTTGTATGGTTTGAAGCAGGGCTCTAGAGCATGGTATGACAGGATTGCCAAGTATCTTGTCAGTATTGGTTTTAGGAGAGCTCATGCTGATCATTCACTCTATGTACGTGAGAGTGATATGGGGATTGTGGTCATTACCATATGTGTAGATGACCTTATTATTGTGGGTGACAATGCTATGGAGATTGACCATGTGAAGGGTCTTCTCAAATAGGAATTTGAAATGAAAGATTTGGGCGAGTTGCGCTACTTTCTTGGCATTGAGGTGATCAAGACTCCAAAGGGTGTATGGTTGTCATAGAGACAGTATGCTTTGGACATGTTGTCAAAGTATGGTATGGCTGATTGTAAGACAATCTCTATTCCCTTGGATGTGAATGCAAAGCTGAGTGCAGAGAAGGGTGATGTTGTTGAGGATGTCAAGATGTACAGGAAGATTGTGGGTAGTCTAATCTACTTAACTATCACGTGGCCAGAATTGAGCTACACAGTAGGCTTGGAGAGTCAGTTCATGCAGCTTCCGAGGAAGCCACATTTGGATGGAGTACGACGCACACTTCGGTATGTGCAAGGGACTCTTAACTACGCATTGTTCTATGCAGCAGATGCTCCATCAGCATTGTATGGGTATACAGATGCAGATTGGGTAGGTAGCATTGTTGATAGAAGACCTACGAGTGGCTTCATGTTCTCTTTTGGGAGTGCTGCTATTACTTGGAGCAGCAAAAAGCAGCCTACAGTTGCTTTATCGAGCATAGAGGCCGAATACAGAGGTGTAGCAGTTGGGGCGTGCGAGGTAGCTTGGCTACGCACATTACTTGAGGACTTGGGAGTGCAGGTGGACCAATAGATTGTCATCCATTGCGACAACCTCAGCAGCATGCAGTTGGCTAGGAACCCAGTGTTCCATGCCAGGACCAAGCACATAGAGGTCCATTACCACTACGTTCGAGAGCGAGTGTTGGCGGGCGACATCGACTTGGTCTACATCAGCACATAGGAGAAGATAGCGGATATCTTTACCAAGGCCCTCGGAGCTGAGAAGCTTTGACGTTTCCAAACTATGCTTGGACTCTGCGACATGTAGAGATTGAGGGGGAGTGTTGAGATGTCGAGCTCTACATCTTGAGCTGGCATCCACTACGGGTCTTGGGCGCTTACGACATTTACTCACACTGGCGCGTTAGGTGACCGACACGGAGGATCTCTGCCAGTGATTCTACAGTTGGACTACACTTATAGTGCCAGCCTAGTATGCTTCTAGTGAGTTCACACTTAGTGACCGCATGTACATATGTGCTACTTTTCAGCTTTATCACTTAGTCATTTTGTACTCTCTTTTCTTAGCGAAGAAGAAGAAGAAGCTTTCTATCTCTGTGTGTTTTGTGCTTGTCTTGTGTAGCTCTCTTGCATCCTCATTCTTTACAGTAGTGTCTTGGCCCATTGAGTTAAACCTCTTGGTTGTCTACTTTCCTAAAATAATGTGGAGTTAAACTTGGATTTTTTTCCCGGGGCCCCCACTATTAGGAAACTATTACCATATACATGTGGTAGTGATGTGTGTGAACACACTAGGACCGTTGGGGCATTTTTCCCCTCTTTAGGAGGTTTTTTCCCTCCTGCATTGTATATACGCCCATCACTCTAGGGCTATCTATCTTTTCATTGTGCACTAAGTAAAACACTCTCTATTGTGTGCCTTGAGCTTCCTTCATCTTCTCCAAGTTGCGTGTGTTTTCTTGCAACCCTAATTTAAACAATTGGTATCAGAGTAGGTTACGTCCTCTCGGGCTTAGTCGCCAGCAGCTCCAACATACGCCTGCTCACTTTCTCCGATTTTAGTGAGCTTTGGTGAGCATTCACAGGTCGACAAAAATTTCATGTAAGCTTGAGAGCTTAGTCTGCTCAGATTTCTGATTCGGGCTCGTTTCGACGTTCGTTTCCACTACAACCAGGTCTACACAGGAAATTTTGTCATTTTGTGCAAAATTTTTGTCAGCGAATTACTCCATAACAGGTCCCATATAGTCTACTATGGTTTGTGCTATATAGCACGTGCTGGTCCCACTCAATTTCTCCTCATTTTGGACAGTTTTCACATCAAGTGCGACAACACAGATGTGTTCAAGATGTTTGCTGCGGAGGACAGATTGGATGGGGACAATTACCCTATGTGGGCTTACATGATGCAACATGTTCTTATGTCAAAGGGCATTTGGAATATTGTGAAGGGCATTGATGTATGTCCTAGTTCTAAGGATGTAGACGATGTTGAGGATATTGCAGGTCTTGCTACACGGCTTGCTACTGTTAGAGTTGTTTTGCCTACAGCAAAACAAGCTCGACTGGATGTAAAGGATGCACAGGCTAATGAGTTGATTGTGTTGTCTGTGAAGTGCAGCGTTACTCCTCACATTCATTCAGCAAAATCCACAAAACAGGCTTGGGGTATTCTGGCTAGTCTTTATGCAAGCCGCAATGAGGCAAAATTTGCATTGCTTCTGTGTAAAGAGCTTGAGTCGAAGATTATGCATGAGGAAGATGATATGGACACTTTCCTTGTTGGTGTGAAGGAAATGAGCAACTTATTTCTGCAGGTGAAATCATTTTAGATAGTTTCCTTGTGTAGACTGTTCTTGATGCCTTACCAGACTCTTACCATACTTTTGCTAGTACTTGGAGACTCATGACCCAAGGAAATCCTGAAGTTGTCAAGTTTGATGCATTGTGCACTTTGCTGTTGCAAGAGTCACTTTCCAAAAACAAAACAAGACTAAACAACGTACAATTGAAAGGCTTTAATTGTTCTCAAAGAAAGGGTGGTAACAACAATGCAGCCACTTCTTATGGTTCTTCTGCAAGTGAAAAATCACATGTTCCTAATGCTTCTGCTGGCAGCAATTCGTATGGTATTGCCTTGTGTCAAAAAAGTTACATAGAGACATTGCTATGTAAGTTTGGACTTAAGGATTGCAAACCTATTGCCACTCCTATGGAAACAAGCTTGAAATTGAGTCTACATGACACTGGTGATCCTGTTGATGTCACTCTTTACCAAACTGTTGTTGGTTGCCTCATTTATGTATGTAACACGAGGCCAGATATTTAGTTTGCAGTCTCACTTGTCAGTAGATTTATAAATAGCCCGGGTCTAAGCATTGGCAGGCTGCCAAGACGATTTTCCGCTACTTCAGTGGAACTTTACATCTTGGCTTGTTTTATTACAAGAGGGGATCATTGCCGCCAAACTTACATGCTTTTGCAGACTCAGATTGGGCTCGTTGTTTTGATACGCGAGTGTCCACTAGTGGTTTTTGTTTCATGCTTGTTAGTTCATGTATATCATGGTTGAGCAAGAAGCAACCTACTATGGCCACTTCTAGTTGTGAGGCTAAGTACAGGGTAGTCTTCATAGCTACGGTTGATTGTGTATGGCTCAGACGCCTTATGGTTGATTTGGGTGTTGGACAAGACACTAACAACACTATCTACACTGACAGTCAAAGCGCATTGGCAATTGCGAGGAACCGATTTTTTCATGCTCACACAAAGCACATTGAGGTGCATTACCACTATGTCAGGGAGAGTCTCTCAGCAGGAGAGATCAGCTTGGCTTATGTGCCAACACATGACAACCTTCTAGATCTTTTCACAAAGGCTTTGTCTCTTTCCGCAAAGCTTTGGGCTTACTCCCCTTTGTGGACTGATCATGTCCTCAGGGCATGGCACTTCCCTTTACTCATGTGCCAGCTCTCGTTCACCGCATCACTCCAGGGGGGATTTGTTACCATATACTTGTGGTAGTGATGTGTGTGAACACACTAGGACCGCCATGGCATTTTTTCCCTCTTTAAGAGGTTTTGTCCCCTGACCCCCGTGCATGGTATATACGCCCATCACTCTAGGGCTATTTATCTTTTCATTGCACACTAAGTAAAACACTCTCTGTTGTGTGCCTTGATCTTCCTTCGTCTTCTCCAAGCTGTGTGTGTTTTCTTGCAACCCTAATTCCAACCGAAACCCTCTATATCATGGTCATTCAAGTAGCATTTAGATAACTTCTCTTCACATATACATTTTCTTGAATTAAATAACCCATCTTCCTTTAAAATCTGTGTTTTCCTTCCAAATTAATTTTCAAAATCGCTCCTATCAATTTAACGATGTAACTTTCTTGAAATTAAAAAACTCTATTGATGAACTCATGAGCTAGAGTTGCATATTCTAAGGTGCCCCCCCCCCCGCCCCCCCCCCCCCCTCGAGGCCAAAAAAAAGGTCTTACCTAAACTAAAACTATGTGTTATATAAAGATATGAAGGAATATGTAGAACTATTTAAGTATGCATCTAGGTGGGTGTGTTATGGACACATGCGCTACTAACTATGGGATTGACTTATTTGTTTTTACTTGTTTTTATTTCTCTTAATCATCCTCTACGGTTTTACTATTCCTCCCTAACTTTTCCCTTCTCATTTGCTTCACGGGAACCAATATGATGGCTCCTCTATCATATATAGAGGATGATGACTGGGTGGAGCATATGGGTTTTGACCTCTGGCCTTAGAGCTAAAAATAGTAGGAAGAAAGGGTGGCATGGATAGTTTTGGCTTCTCCTTGATTGCATGCATGCATGCGTGAAACCATGGAGGTGAAGGGGGAGAAGATAGTTGAAGAGGATCATGGACACACTTCCTTGCACGCACACCCCTCGAGGGGTTCACAGTTCAATACCCCCCTATATAACACGTATTCACGGGGTATTAAAAAAACCACTCTTTTAACATGTTTAAACGAATAAAATGACCCCTTACCTTTGGAAATTTCTCCAAAATAGAAATATAAAACCCCTTTATTTTATTGTATCTCTGTTAAATTGCCTAATATTTTTGCATTTTAAAACCCCTCCTATCAAACTCACGTAACATGATTACATAGTGCACTCCCCGAGGCACACCCATTTTTGAAGCAACACCAAATCATGCACACATTGGATCATTGGGAGAAAAAGGGCACGAAAAGCAAGTCACGTTTCTGCAATGCAAGGAGCTGAGGGTGACATCTCTTCCTTCTCCTTATCTTTTGTCACCTCTACTGCCGTTTCTTGCTTCCATAGATTTGGAGATTTTGGGTTTACACCCAAGGCCACCAAGGGTTGTCCTTAAGTGACCAAGAGAGTGTTCTCACTTTAGAAACATTGATGGGGGCTTTTCACAAGCCAAGCTCCCATACCCCTCTTCTCTCGTCCCCACCCCATGAAAACCCCCTCTTAGGGAGGGAGTGATAAAAAACATTGGAAAAAGTAAGAAAAAAATAAAGTATGATTATGTAAATATATGAGAAAGGTAAAATAGGCCACCTTATGCCTGCGGGGCAGCCCATCCCCACCTTGCCTCCTTTTTCTTCACTGTTGCCCCGCCGTGTGTCCCTTTTCCTCTCCTCCACTCAAAAGGTCAACCCCCTCTCTCTTCCCCTTGTCCTTTCTCCTTTCTCTCTCCCCTCAAGCTACCCCACCTCTCACCAATAATGCATTCTAACTCACCAATAATGCACCCTAACTCACATGCAACTTCCCCTATCTTCCAAAATAGTATACCCCACCCCCCTTTTCTCTCTCCTATCATATCCCATGACCCAAATACCCCCCCCCCTCTCTCTAAAGGGCACCATGTCTCTTGTCTTGTAGCTAAATAACCTCCCCCACACTCACACACACTCAGTTTCACTAAAAAAGGTGCCCACAGACCCATCCCCACCCGGTGGTTACCTGATTTTTCTTGTGTTCACACACATCTGCACACAGATTCACCTCTGAACACACTCCTCTCTCTCCCCTCTTGTAATTACTTTATTCTCCATGTCACCTCTCACTTTTTTTCATCAACCCATCTCTCTCTTAGTCTCTCTCTCATGAGACTGCTGTTTTGGCACATATACACACAGCCAGACAAGTGGGGTCCACAGTCACATGGCCTATGTAGATAATGATTTCTTCACTTCTAAATTATAGAATTTCTCCCCCCCCTCCTCCCCTATGTAAAGAGGGGTCACCATCACACAAAAACACACAACATCACCAAAGAACACACTATGCACTGTGTGTGCCTAGTGCACACACACACACCCACACCATCACCATCACCGCAATCACCATGCTTGTCTTGAGCATGACCTCTACACCCTTGGCTATGGAAGATGAAGGGCAACTAAATGAAGGATGATGGCCATAATCCTCGTGCGAGTCTTCGCCATCAACTCCCACCTATCCGCCATGTGCTCTACCACTCTCTCCCTTCTCATTCCCCTACCCTATGCTCCCCATTTCATCGCCTAATTCTCTAAATAAAGCTTGAGCTTTTGTGAGTATGTTTTCTTGCAATGTTTTGCCCATGTGAGGTGTGCGGAATCGCCACCTAATCTTGTGTTTTGGAGTGAGTTTGTGTATGTGTGAACGGTGTGCGGATTCGCCATCCTTCTGTGATGCCTAAGTACTAAGCCGCTATACCCCCTCCCTCACTCTCTCTCTCGCTCTCTCTCTCACTTGATCTCATTCCCTTTCCTTTTCATCATTACTCCCAAGCATCCATCTCTCTTGGATGAAAACTTTGTTATGGTGGTGTGTTGTTTGCGGCCTAGCCGCTGAAGCTAGGTGGTGCCCCCTGCTTGCTTTACCCTGACAGGCTCGAGGCGCGCCATTCGGTCCCCGGTGTTTTAGAGGCCGTCGGGGTCGGGGTTAGCTTTGCTCCCGTCATTTGGTGCCCCCACGAAGGATCTTTTCATGAAACCCTTCAGTTTACAAGACTAAAACCCTTAAACTATTGTGAATGGATGAATGGCTAGCAGGATTTACTAATTGGACGACAGAAGAAGAACAGCTCCAAGCACAACTAGACGAACTCCGCATCTCCATCGAAGCTCGAGTGCCAGGCGTAACGGTAATCGATTTGCAGTGGGAGAGTCAACCAACACGCAAAACCCAGTGGATATACATAGGCAAAGTGCCAAGAAGAAGAAGGAGAAGGTCGAAACCATGTCCGCAACCTACAACCAACCCACAACAACAAAATGGAAGGAGCTCTACACAATAGAGAATCAACACTATTCTACTTTGAGAATCGGGTAACTCAAGTCACCGAGGTAATTATCACAGTCAGTTTTCAAGTCGCATCTGATGCTGCAGCACAGATAACGGAAGCATTGGCTCACACTCTCACTAGAGAAACTAGGGATCTACTGAGTTTGTTTCAGGAAAGAACACCACCCTCTCCCACAAGCTTGGACAGTGACTAAGCACCTTTAAGCTTCACATGAATCAGTACAACCTACCTCAAGACAGATCACACATACCAACACGTGTACACTCAATCAAGGTAATACTGGATTTGAAGGCTCACTACCAGCACGTCATTGACACCATGCCGGGTGGGGAGCGGTTTTTGGAGGTTCTGGCATCAGATCAACCATTTGTCTTACCTTTGGTACAAGGCAATGTACCGTTTGAAGTTTTAATCTATGTCCTAGTATAAGAGGGTATACACGCCTCCTTGTAAAGAAGAAAAAAACTTTTGCAAGTTAAGCAGTGTGTCTTTCTAGCTCTCTCTCAATAATCATGGCAAGTGTAGCATTTCCAACATTTAAAGGAAAGAAGGGGGAGGATTTGGTAACAGACTTCCTAGATGACTTTGAAGTAGCATGTGTAGTGAGCAACAAAGATACAGATGAATCCCGGGTTAGAATCTTTAAGCATCTCATGAATCTAGAAGCTAGATCATGGTACAATGCACTTCCACAAGCAACCAAGGATGACTGGGAACCCTAAAAAACCGCTTTTAAGAGGCGCTTTGGGGGAGGTACCACTTCAGAAAAGTTGTGGGATAAGTTGAGAGACTTGAAGCAGGAGGGTCTTTTAGAATATGCCACCTATGAGTCCAAATTTGTGGATTTGTGGGAACGGTGGGTTGAGTCACTGAGGAAAGCTGCACCCGATTTCCTAAAAAAAGATCGGTTCACGCATGGCTTATGGCCGCTTCTCAAGGAGAAGGTGAAAGGTAGATTCCCGGCTACGTACGAGTTAGCCGTTGAGATTGCTTGCCTTAAAGACAAGAAGCTGCGAATGAAAGCCAAAGAAACCGGGTCAACAGAATCAGGAACATCGCGTCGACCAGCAACTACGACAACCACCATTCCACCACCACCACCGGCTCTTGGGGTAAGAGATGACCAACAAGATATGTTGGCCCATATTACTGACCAACTGCAGAATTTGTCTGTCCACTTAATACAACAAGGGAGGAGTCAAGAAAGAGATCAAGACCCTGGAAGAGCACGACGACAAAACAGGGAGTATCATTGCTACAACTGCGGAGAAGACGGTCACGGTATGTACTACTGTCCCAAACCACGACAAAACTATAATAGAGGAGGTAGGAGGAACCAATTGTCACCCCCTAGAGAAAGAACACCCCCATCCCGAGCACCACCCCCACCAACACAAATTCTACGTCCACCCCAGACACCACTACAAGCATCCATCCCACCTCTTCCACCAGCCCCACCACCTGATCGCCCTGTAAACATCATAAGGCTAGAAGAGAAAGGAAAAGCCATAGTAGTGGATCCACCCCGAGCAAAGGAGAGGGACAAGGGTAAGGAGAAGGTAACCTTTTTAAAACCACTTGAAGCCATGACTGTGAAAAGAGCTAGGAGGGAGAAAGCTACACAATCAGATGATGAGAGAAGCATGAGAGGAGAAACTAGCAAGAGGCCATCCAGGCCACGACGGAAATTGGGCATCACCGACTTCCAGCTAGGGGAAAGTTCTAAGCCCTATGATCTAACATTGGATGTGGTAGAGCAAGGACCGAAGATTACATGGCCACAGCTGCTACATCTTGCACCAAAAGTAAGGCGACAATGGTCTAAAATGGTAAGTACAAGACGCTCCAAAACAAAGGTAGCCGGAGAAATTTCGGGATGCAACATGGATGAAATCCTTCCAATTGTCGACGTAAACATAAAAGGAAAGAGGGTTGGAAACACCTACATTGATGGAGGTGCACAAATCTGTGTAATGAGCGAAGCTATGATGCTTCGATTAGGGCTCGAGGTTGACAGGCCTTCTCCATGCAAGGCAAAGATGGCAAACAACGCAAAAGTAAAGTGTGTGGGTGTGGTAAGTGCCGTGAAAATCAAAGCTTTCAACACTGAGGTAGAGGTAGATGTCTTTGTAATGCCTACTAAGGGGGAGGGCTATCCACTAATTTTGGGAAGTCCATGGTTGATGGCCATGAAGGCAAAACAGGACTGGGGTACTGGCCTTCTACGCATGACCGGTAAGAAAGGGGAGACAATCTACTACGACATGAGGATTGGCAAGCAGAAGCAAATGAATCTGGAAACATCGGTAGATGAAACCACTAGCGAATCTTCCAGTTCTGAGGAGGAGACCACATCCACCGACGAAAGTGACAGTTCCATTGATGTGATGGGTATCATTATGAAGGATCCACAAAGGGTAAGCACAACTAGTGATCCATCACCAAAAGGGAAACCCAATGAAGAGGAGAGAAAATCATCTGGCCTAGGAGGAAGTAGGTTGAAGGGTATGTTGTCTACGGAATTAACACTTGAGGAGAAAGATAGTTTTTTGCAAATGTTGATGGGATTTCCTAACCAGTTCATTGACAACTATGAAAGAATCACAGGCATTACAGTGGTGGAACATCATATTAAGCTGAAGGAAGGGGTAAAACCTGTTGTGCAAAAGCTACGACGATTGGGGGTCATACAAGAAAAGGCACTCTTGGCCGAGGTAAGGAAACTGCTGGAGGCGGGATTCATCTATCCTGTAGAAAACTCAGAATGGGTGTCACCCGTAGTGGTGACGCCTGAAAAGAATGATAAGTGGAGGGTCTGTGTTGACTACAAACCACTAAATGCAGCTACAAAGAGAGACCACTTTCCTCTCCCTTTCTTGGATGAAATTTTGAATGAAGTAGCGGGTTTTGAATGCTATACCGTCTGTGATGGTTATTCTGGATACTTTCAAATACGCATAGCCTTGGAAGATCAGCTAAAAACCACTTTTATCACGCCATGGGGTTGTTTTGCATACAGGGTTATGCCATTTGGTCTCACAAATGCACCTGCCACATTCCAAAGATATGTCACATATGTTTTTCAACCGTTCTTTGGAACATCCATGAGAGTGTTCATTGATGATTTTTGTATATATAGCTCCCGTATTTCACATTTAGAAAAGGTAACTGAAGGTTTGGCCAGGTTGCAGAGCCTAGGTGGGCAATTAAATGTGGATAAATGCCACATTGGGGAGAGTAAAGTCATTCCACTAGGCCATGAAATTTCAGCAAAAGGTATCAACGCCGACCCAAGTAAGGTGTCCGCACTCATAGCCCTACCTTCACCAACGACCGCACGTCAACTGGTCTCTTTTCTATAGAAGGTGAGGTACTTAAGTAGATTCATACATCTACTATCACAACTTGTTCTACCACTGCAACAACTCACTCAAAGATCAACTTTCACTTGGGACGAGGAAAGCGAACATCACTACAACAAGGTAAAGGAGGTCTTAGCCACTCTGCCAACTATCTCACCACCTAAGTGGGATGAAAAATTCTATGTCACCTCAAGTGTTGGTGATGACTCATTGGGGGCTGTGCTACTCCAAAAGGATACGACGACATCTTTCATGAGGCCAATCTACTTCTCTAGTCGAATGATGACAGCAGGAGAGAAAGGTTTCACCCATGTGGAACACTTAGTCCTAGCTCTTAGATTTGCAACTACAAAGTTTAGGTCATATTTTCTACCTAAGCAATTTGTGATTCTAACCACGGATGAAATATTTCCCTATGTTGTACAACACATGGATGTGTCTGCTAGAATTACTAAATGGCTAGTTCGTCTGCAAGAGTTTGACTACACGGTACAGGTAGAAAGCAGGACAAGGGCAAGTTTGGGGGGACTCATGACCTACCAAGTCTTTGAAAGGAAGGAGAAGCAATCTAAGGAAGGAGAAGTCCGATTACCTCCAGTACCACCGATGGTAGAAGGAGCATACTCTCTCTACTTTGATGGAGCCTACAAGCGAGCGTCCGACAAAGCAGCTACAGGCATAGTGGTCTTTGATGACAAAGGGACAAAGGTATTTTCGTTGGGCCAATTGTTAGATTTACATTCTAACAATGAAGCTGAGTATGCAGCACTAACCAAGGGTCTACAATGGTGCGTCTCACAAGGTGTACAACGCCTTAATGTATTTGGGGATGCTCTACTTCTGGTAAGGCAAGTAAATGGAGCATGGACATGCAAGAATCCTAGTTTAAGGACTCACTTAAGTGGTGTAAAAACCTTGTTGGGTAAGTTTGAAGAAGTTCAAATACACCATATCCCAAGGGCTCAAAACCAAGAAGCAGATGCCCTAGCAAGTGAAAGACTACAGGAAGTGGTGGTTGGAGCAATAAAATTAAAGCTCCCTATATTTCAAGGAAGTGATGCCTTGCCTGAAATCATGCATTTTTTGGAAACAGGGGAATGCCCATCAGATTTAACAAAGGGACAGAAGCAATGGCTGACGCGGAAGGCCACAAGGTATCGACTCATCAATGACGGTTTGTATTGTAAGGGTAAGGAACAAATACTCAGGAAGGTCCCTCTCTCTCAGGAAATCACGGGAGTAATTGCTAGCTGTCACGACGGGGTTTGTGGTGGTCACTTTGCCCTAGACATAACAAGTAGGAAAATCTTGTAGGCAGGCTTCATATGGCCTAGCCTCAACCGTGATGTACACCACTGGTGCAAAACATGTAAGTTGTGTCAAAAGGCCAGCACTAGTCACTTATGCCTGAACCACAGACACCTATTCTCTCATATGGCCCATTTGAAAATGGGGTATCGATGCCATTGGGCCATTACCTAGGGCCAACTCAGGAAAATTCTACATTATCATGGGGGTCGACTACATGACTAGATCGGCAGAGGCTACAGCCACCACTAGAATCACAGCGGTAGAGGTAGCTAAATTTATCTACGAGCACATATGCTGTAGGTTTGGCACACCTTTAGAGATCATCTCTGATAGAGGGCCAGGTTTCAGAGCAGACTTGGTAGGAGAATTAATGCAGAAACTGGGCATTACAAGGAGGCACTCTTCACCATATTACCCTCAATGTAATGGCCTAGTTGAAAAGGTAAATGGAATGGTTTCTAAAATTATTACCAAGCAGGTAAACAATCATCCTGGAGACTGGGATAAGTATCTACTACCAGCTTTATGGGCCTACAGAACTTCATTTCGTACATCCTTGGGATTCACACCGTATCATCTAGTATTTGGTAAGGAAGCAATCTTGCCCATTGAAGTGCAACTACAAAGTCTCAGAGTAATGGCAAGCCAGCTTCAACAGCCCAACATGCATTTGAGAGATCACATCATCAACTTGCAAAGACTGCAGCTGGACAGAGAAGAAGCAATAAATTATTATGCAGCACAAGCAGAGCATCGATGGCTTAGCTTTAACGAGCATCTCCGGAAAAAAGAATTGAAGAAAGGAATGTTGGTGCTCCGCTACGACAATCGCTTCGACACGCGCAAGGATAAGAAACTCCTACTCCGATGGGAAGGTTCTTTCATCGTCAGGAAAAAGTATGCCAATGGAAGCTACCAGCTTATGGAGGCTGATGGAAAACTTCATAAAACCAGGGTAAATGGTTGGCGACTTAAACCTTATTTTCTTCGATTTGACCAGGCTCTACCTATTGACATTCCAGATGAGGGCACACCATCAGCCGCCACCTCCGACGATAATGATCAAACAGATGAGCTAGAGACATGAATGCCTCTAGCCAAAAGGGGAGGGCTAATGATGGGGGCTTTTCACAAGCCAAGCTCCCATACCCCTCTTCTCTCGTCCCCACCCCATGAAAACCCCCTCTTAGGGAGGGAGTGATAAAAGACATTGGAAAAAGTAAGAAAAAAATAAAGTATGATTATGTAAATATATGAGAAAGGTAAAATAGGCCACCTCATGCCTGCGGGGCAGCCCATCCCCACCTTGCCTCCTTTTTCTTCACTGTTGCCCCGTCGTGTGTCCCTTTTCCTCTCCTCCACTCAAAAGGTCAACCCCCTCTCTCTTCCCCTTGTCCTTTCTCCTTTCTCTCTCCCCTCAAGCTACCCCACCTCTCACCAATAATGCATTCTAACTCACCAATAATGCACCCTAACTCACATGCAACTTACCCTATCTTCCAAAATAGTATACCCCACCCCCCCTTTCTCTCTCCTATCATATCCCATGACCCAAATACCCCTCCCTCTCTCTAAAGGGCGCCATGTCTCTTGTCTTGTAGCTAAATAACCTCCCCCACACTCACACACGCTCAGTTTCACTAAAAAAGGTGCCCACAGACCCATCCCCACCCGGTGGTTACCTGATTTTTCTTGTGTTCACACACATCTGCACACAGATTCACCTCTGAACACACTCCTCTCTCTCCCCTCTTGTAATTACTTTATTCTCCATGTCACCTCTCACTTTTTTTCATCAACCCATCTCGCTCTCTTAGTCTATCTCTCATGAGACTGCTGTTCTGACACATATACACACAGCCAGACAAGTGGGGCCCACAGTCACATGGCCTATGTAGATAATGATTTCTTCATTTCTAAATTCTAGAATTTCTCCCCCCCCTCCTCCCCTATATAAAGAGGTTTCACCATTACACAAAAACACACAACATCACCAAAGAACACACTATGCACTGTGTGTGCCTAGTGCACACACACACACACACACACACACACCATCACCATCACCGCAATCACCATGCTCGTCTTGAGCATGACCTCTACACCCTTGGCTATGGAAGATGAAGGGCAACTAAATGAAGGATGATGGCCATAATCCTCGTGCGAGTCTTCGCCATCAACTCCCACCTATCCGCCATGTGCTCTAGCACTCTCTCCCTTCTCATTCCCCTATCCTATGCTCCCCATTTCATCGCCTAATTCTCTAAATAAAGCTTGAGGTTTTGTGAGTATGTTTTCTTGCAATGTTTTGCCCATGTGAGGTGTGCAGAATCGGCACCTAGTCTTGTGTTTTGGAGTGAGCTTGTGTATGTGTGAAGGGTGTGCGGATTCGCCATCCTTTTGTGATGCCTAAGTACTAAGCCGCTATACCCCCTCCCTCTCTCTCTCTCTCTCTCTCTCTCTCTCTCACTTGATCTCATTCCCTTTCCTTTTCATCATTACTCCCAAGCATCCATCTCTCTTGGATGAAAACTTTGTTATGGTGGTGTGTTGTTTGCGTCCTAGCCGCTAATGCTAGGTGGTGCCCCCTGTTTGCTTTACCATGACAGGCTCGAGGCGCGCCATTCGGTCTCCAGTGTTTTAGAGGCCCTCGGGGTTCGGGGTTCGCTTTGCTCCCGTCAACATTTAAGATCTCAGAGTTTAACCCTCTTAGAACTTCCCAGTTAAGGGTTGAAGCTCCAATTGGCAAGGCTTCAAGCTCTCAAGCTTTGGTAGTTGGATGCGATTAATTCCAAGGCTCAACAAGTCTAAGCAAGTGACCCAAGACTCTTTTTGCTTGACAAAAGAAGTGCATGCAAGTGTGGTGATTCTTGATTGGATCTTCAAACCCTCACGCGGTTTATAAGTTGAAGGCTCAAGCTCTTAGAGAACTCCAAGGCTCGCAATTTGGAAGCACCTCAAGGATTTGGTTGCAAGTGAAATTTCAATCTGGGACATTCAAAACAATCAAGATGGAGTGGTAGGGGATTCCGAGCCATCCACAATGAGCTTATTATTTCACAAGGGGTGCTTTTTGTGCGGCTACTTTACAAAGGGCTACTCTTATTAGTCCTTTTTGTGTGGCTACTTTACAAAGGGCTACCCTTACTGGTGCATCACCAAATCCATTTACAAGGCAACTTTTTTCCGTTAACAAATGCACTTGCACCATGTAAAACATTATTATGAATCATCCATTTGATTTGTCACTCATTGCCTACCATTGCTATGCAATAGGTACTGTCCTAGAGAATACCCACATGGAAATTGGCATAAATGACCAGATTGAACTGCTTTACCTTCAACAATATAGGACACTACAATCACACATGACTAGTTTAGAAGCAATGAATGAGAATGCTACCAAATTGTTTGATATAATAGTGTAGTTGATGAATCAGTAGGCCAAGGGCACTACAAGTGAGCCTCCCAATAATTTTTTTTTTGGCTCAAGGCATGAACATTCTACCCATGGAATGTTAGAGAAAGGCTTCAATCCAGACCCATTGTTGTAATCTCTAACACAATGGTTAGTACAGAGAGTAAGCTGTGGTTAGTAGCTCTTGTACCTTGTGCTCATTGAGCACCCCTTGCAATTAGAAAAAGGAAAAATATTTATTTTCTTTGTGGTTATCAAATAATAAAACCTTTGCAAAGGATTTTTTGGTTAGACAAAGGAAATCCTTGCGTAGAGATAAACTTATTATAGTGGATATCTTATTTTGCTCAAAGGTAGGGCTATCTTCATTAGACCTTGTTGGTGAAAGAGTGTTTTGGGTGATGTTTGAAGGGATTTATGAATGAAACTGAAGCAAAACTCAAGTAAAGGAACCCCGATTGTATATGTACACAATGTGGTATTAGTTAGAAAACAAGAGGAATGGGTGAGTGTAGATATCCGATTTGAACTATCTCTATAGATGGGTGGACCTAATTTGTTGGGTACTTTTAATAAGACTAGTTTCTAGTTAAGGCTTACTCTCCTATCATACTTGGAGTTGCTTGAAATTGAATCGATATGAGTATTTATATGAGTAAGATGACGACTATTCGTGGTAGCATATCAAACGCTTGATCCAAGTAAGGAGTCACCATTCTATAAAGTGGTCCAATTAACCCAAATTGAGAGATTTATGTAATTTGATAGTTAGCTCTTGTGTTGTTCTTGGGCTCCATTGATGGCACCTTACTCCATTCCATAGAATGTAGACCTCTATCCTCACTTACATTTCTAAGGGTCCTATTCTACCAACTAGGTCAATAAACCAAAGGTTATGATGGGAGCTAAAATCCTATGACAACTAGGCTAAGGTCTAACATACCTAGGATGTATACATGACACGTTTTTTTCCCACGTTTTAGAGGTACGGCCACCATCCATATGCATCTTTGGGTATATTGGCCATGGAAAACCTTGTGCCACATCATGAGCTAAGTAGTCTGCTCATTTATCAAATGTTATATGCAGTAATACTGTCTTTTATATTTCTATATGGTACCATTGAAGCGCTTTCCAATGTAGTCATGCTCTAGATCAAAATTAGTGATTATAAATTGATCGAACATACTTCAATTTATTGGCATCAAATTCATTGAACAAATAAGGGAGGTCCTCCCAAGCTGTTTTGCAGCCACTGCATCTATATAAGCCGATCCCTCTGGCATGAATTTTCACTCTCGTCAGCATAGCCCCCCATATAACCTTCCATATAAATAAATTCATTGCCATGGGAAATCATGGAAACCATATGCTACTCATTACCGCTTCCCATCTTGCCTCCAACCACTACTCTCCCCATTGCTAGATGAGGGGGGCGACCCAATCAGTTAAGGCCATAAGAGAAAGATAAACATCCTTGGTTTTTGGTTTCCCAAATTGCCTATTCTTGGGCCAATGCCACGTTTTCCACAAAAAATCCGATTCATTCACTGGCATACAACAACTGTCCAATCCTTCTAGAACTTTGATTACAAATTGTCTTTCTATCCCGCTTAGATTGAACTGAGAAGCCAGTTGATCAATATCTTTCTTCTCTTGTTATTGCTGTCTCAAAAATGGTCCACATATCTTAAACCTTTATTTTTCATCTTCCTGACTGTGTGCCTCCGAAGAGGGTTCAATAGTATGTTTCCGGCTTTAGAGAGGGATCAATGCAAGATGGAGTTGTAGAAGTACCTAGTTAGCTCTCCCAATTCATGTCTCCGTTGCTCTATTGCACTTCCATACCAACTTGCCCGATGTTCCTCCCAATTTAAGGCTAGTTCACCTATGGGCGATCAGCTTGTTGTGCAGTTCTAGGCCTTTCCACAAGCCACCCTAGGAAAATAGTTTTGCCTTCCCAATCATGTCCATTATCATAATTTTCCATGCTTGTTTTTGCTCAAAGATTATCACATGCTTTTCCATTGGGCACTATGATAGAAAATTTTTTCCTTCCTAATCATGTCCATTATCATACTTGCCCATGCCTCGTTCTACTCAGAGATTGCCATCATAAATTTGGCACACTGCGCCATGATGATCGTCGCATACAAGATCATTGCTAATGTGATTGCTTTAAGGTTGGTGCCAACCTTGAAAAGAATCATCATCCCCCACCAACATGGATTCATCAAAGGACGGTCAATAATGACAATATCGTGGCTGTCAAGGTCGGTATTGAGTATGCTTCTTTCACCAAGCAAGAATGTACTCTCATTTAGCTTGACCTAGGTAAGGATTACAAAAGGATCTTGCGGTCTTACATTGAGGCTATCATGAAGGCTTTGGGTTTTGGATCCAAATTGTGTGTGATAGTTCACACGCTCGCGGAAGGAAGTTACTCTGAGACTCTCTTCAACAACAGGATAGTGGAAATGATTGAGGTCAAGATCAAGCAAGGCCAGTGTGACAAAAGGGGAAATTCCAGGTCTATCACTTCCTAGTGGTAAACAATTTCTTGCAAAGCTCTTTGTAGATGACTCTTTGCTCTTCCTTAAAGACAAGTAAAAAATGCTAAGAAGAGCCATTGAGATTGTCCAACTTTTTGATTTTGCTTTTGGCTCAATGTGCAATATTGAGAAATCAAGATTTATCTCTCAAAAAGAAACTTGTTCGACCCCGCAAAATGGTCAAGGGAAGTTATTGGCAAGGGCACTGTGTTTAGGCACCTAGGTGCTCCACTTGGGGTGGGTATTATGGATAAGCAAAGATTTGACTGGTTCCTACACAAGATCAACAGTAAAATAGAAGATGGGATTTTGCGATCCTCCCCTTCCATAGCAGAGTCACTTCGATTAATGCGTTCATGATCCCTTACATTTAATTTGTATCTCTACTTGTAAAACTGAGAAAATTCAATTGGAAAGAAATTTTGAAGACTATCAAATGGTTCCTGTCAAAAAGAAACACTAAAGACACAACCCCTTTACAATGAGGGAGATGGAAATGGTTAGCGAGACCAAAGAATCAAGGAAGAATTGGGATTATTGACCCCATGGTGCATGCACAAGCCTCGTGTTCCAAACTAGTTGTGTCTTGGACGGACCAAAAACAAGAATGGGCTATCATGGCCTGGGATATGATAAATGAATCAAAGTTTGCCTCTAAAGGGGGCCCATGGAAGGAGGCCACAATACATGACAAGATTTTGGAACCTCTGTGGACATTCCTTAATCTTGGTGGATACACAAGGGAAATAGCACAAAATTGTAACAAAGAATCTTCAACCTTGGAATGGGGGGAGAATTTTAGATACTTCAGGGGCTCCTCTCTCAATTGGAGCCCTTAGCTCACCAAACTTGGAAGGGGTTCCTTGAACTCTTTTTGGAGGGAAGTTGCACGTCAGGTTACCAACCAAGAAATTTCTAAACTTTCTCATCTTTGGGATGATAGAAACTTTTGCTGGAAGGATGTGGATCTTGTAGTGCTACAATATAGTTTGGGTTTGTATGAAAGGCTTCTGATCAGTAGACTCTTGGAAGTGCTATCATCCTCACCTTCACTTGTCTTTGGATTAAAAATTAATTGGAGAGCTTGACATTGGCCAAAACATAGAGAGTTCTCCCTCCCCAAGACCCAGAGTATTAATAATGAGCTGGTATAAAAAGCGGATTAGTTTTCCCTTTATTATTTTGTGTATAAGTATAATTCTAAGAACAACAACACACACACACACACCAAGTGTCTATTAAGAGTCCCCTCTTATGGCTTGCAACGCTGACCCCCCGTGCATGGAAAAAATCCCTTTGCAAGTGACACTTGGCTAATATCCATGCTTAGAGGTGGTTCCATATCCATGACTCCTAGCTCCAGTGTTGTGTAAGCATGTCCTCCCAACTATAGGGTATATTACTTACCTTCCCCCTTGTGAAGAATTTTCATCCTCAAAAATTTCCTTGGAACTTGGAGTGATCCTAAAGTTGGGGAACTATTTATGGAGAGTGCTTACTTGCTCCATGTTGAACTCTCTTCAGCACAATCTTTCCATTTAACTAGACGCTCTTTATAAATTGTATTTCTAGTTCACTTTTCTCTAGTGTTTAGTATTTTCTTTGGCTCATGTGGAAGAGATTGAGTATCTATGAGTTCCACTATCTAAAAATCTTGAATAAAATTATCAGATTGACCGAGTTTCTTTTTGAGTCTTCTAACATGAAATACTAGATACACACCACTTATCTTTGGTAATCGGATATTGTAAGCCATATCTCCAACTTTATTTAGTATTGTGTAAGGTCCATAATACCTAGGTGATAGCTTTGGACATAGTCCTATCTTCATGGGTTTAGACCTTTCAGGCACTTTCAAATAAACTTCCTCGCCTTCCTGAAAGGTAAGAGGTCTTCTATGCAAATCAATATATGTTCTTGCTCTATCTTGAGCTCTTTTAATACCTTCTTTAGAAAGTTTAAGAATTTTATTCATATCTTCTAAAAAGTCTTTGGTTGACCGAACCTTTTTCTTTTGACATACTACTACATAAGAAGCTCTAGGTTGAAACTCATACATAAAGACAAACACATGCGATGATAGCATCACAATGGAGTTTAAATGAAACAAGAGTACTATGGAGGTAACATACACATTTGGGTACCAAAGCCGAAGATTAGAGCATATGAAGTGCAATCAGGACCCTCCTAGAGAAGAAGGCCAAATGGGTATCCACATTGGCATTATCCTAGGATACCTAAGAAGAGACAATATAAAAGGACAACACCAAATGCTACTAAAGTCTACCACAACCCACAAGAAGATACAAAGTAGACATGGATTCCAAAGAATATTTTTCTTGGACAAGGATTCTACACAGGCTATACAAAGATTTGGCTACTAGTCAACGAGTAGTCAACCAAAGACCAAGTGCACTTATAGACAAGCTGCATGAAGATATCAAGAGCTCAACAAGACCTCGAGCTAGGCAAAGTCATCAAAGAAACTACGAAGGTAATGGAAGGATATGGATTCCTAAATCTTCCAATGCTCCGAGTCAACAGTCAAATTCTCACAATCAACAAAGGCCTACAACATCATCACAAGCCCCTTACAATAGGCCTAGTTGGAGAATCAAATGGACAATGGAGTCTTCATGTCAAAGAAGGACAACCAATTCAACAAAAATGCTAAAACACAAATGCTGATTCAAAGATGATAACATAGGTGTGGCAAAAGAAACCTTCAATGCCCACTTGGTCCTTCTCACTAATCCACTTTTTGGGGATTCAAACTTACTTTTACATGAAGAAATATTTGTAGTAAGCACAAGAATGTGAAAAGTCAAGTTGCCAGGGTGCAAAAAACACACCTTGGCATTGTCAAAGTTGAGCTATTGAGCCACAAAATGAAGAAAGCATTAGTGCCAAAGTTTCAAGTGTTAATAAACCTTTGTGTTAAGAGTTGTAGTTATTAGGCTTACACTCAAGCTAAAAGAGTTGAGCATATCTAAGTTGTGTCGCTCATGTTGGATGAGATGAGCATAAGAGTCAAAGTCTATTAACTTAATCATGGTGGAGTGATGTAGAGTCTAACACTCATGCACAATGCATACTAAGCTGAGAGCACATATCCTCAACAACGAAAAACCTTCTTAAAGGGGTGC
Source organism: Adiantum capillus-veneris (assembly GCF_014529385.1). Lineage (NCBI taxonomy): Eukaryota > Viridiplantae > Streptophyta > Polypodiopsida > Polypodiales > Pteridaceae > Adiantum > Adiantum capillus-veneris. The sequence goes on along the minus strand of NC_140956.1, from coordinate 93,236,025 downwards.
CAGCTTGTATAACTATGATATATGATTTTATAGCTCCATTTTATTTTTGAGAAACCCCTCAAAAATCTTTTTGGCACATCATATTGTTTTCCACAATGTCCCATCATTGGACATATGCATTAGACACTCTTTTTTTCCTCCACCTATGCACCTTGAGTGGACTACAACAAGCAAACCAACTTTCCATCATGCTAACCTTATATTTGGTGCTCTCTTATTTTTAAATCCATCAGCAAATAATCTTTTCAGTACTTTATCAATATTTTCCATGCTAATTAAGTACTCCAATAATGAGCGTATCCCACATGCACTTTTTCCCACTGGGTTTTTTTTCCTTTGGTTATCTAGGTATAAGACCCTAATTTAGAGCCTCATCACCGTTCTCTTTCTCTTGTACATACCGTAAAAAACAAAAATAAAGCCTCACCATGACAATGCAACATCATCTCTCATACCAAAGACAAACTTGGACCAATGAAGACAATATAGCCCATCCACAACCAATCAACAACCTTTGAGCCTCCACAGACACTTCTCAATAGTGCCCAAGGACGAGAACTAAAATCAAAAGGGGGAAATGTTTATTGAGCTGCCGTCAGTTTTTAACATGAGCTTCTAAAGGCCCAAGCCTTGTAAATGCACATGAAAGACGAATACAAAGAAGCAAGTGAAGATTGTAGTTACACATTTTTCACATTGTTTCAAAATGACCATGTAGTATAATTTCTTGATTTATTTAGATATTGTGATAAATGTAACATGTTACGGGCTCAATGAGAGTTCCAAGCTATATAGAATAGGTCAATTAGTGTACCTTGTTTGCAAATACAATAAGATATGAATACCTAAAGGCCTTGGGTGCACGAACATTGCATATTTTTACCTTAGGTATATAAGGCAATGTGTAAATGGAATTAGGATTCTCAGACTCATATGTTGAGACCACTCTTAAGTGAGAGCTCATGAGGTGTGTGTCTATAGATTCCTTGAGCTTCTCCTTACTCATGTGACTTGATTAACGCTAATCAATTCTTAATTATCTTTCATTATGCCTCTCTCATACTCTCTTATGGTTTTCTATGATGCTTTGATTAGCTACATAGTAACTAATTAGTGGTTAATCTAGCTCCAATCTTGTGTGATTGCCCCTCTATTCTTTGTGTGTGCATGTAGGCTTGAGCATTGTCATGCGTATAAAAAGTAAGAGCCTTTGGTTGTTGGTGCTTGAGAAGCTTCGAAAGCAATATCTTTTAACACTTTTTTTTTCACAGGTCACGTGGCTACTTCTTACACAGACATGTTGTAGATGGTGCATGCAATGGGACTTCTTTTGAAAGATGCTATCATGGAAAAGCTTCCATCTGTTTTCTATGGCTAGATGTAGATAGATATTGACAAGAGAGCTAGAAAGAAACCATGGTACAATGTTCATGTCGCTTTGATGTCGCAACTATTGTATTTGATAAGTTGCATCAAAGTGCTACATTTTATAATTGGATCATTTTATTTCTGTCAAAGATTTGAATCAGCATTGGCACCATGTGTGTAGGACAAGTATCCCCTTGCCCTTAGAAAGATTATGGCAGAGAAGGATGCATTGCTGCCTTGAGAGTTTCAAGCTCAATACAAAAAGGCATTCTTGGACCTTCTAGAAGAGTGACAAAACATACATTGGCCATTATTGATCTGGCCTTGGGAGATGATTCGTGGAGGTTAGTTGCATCTGATTCTATAATCGTATACAAAAAAATACTAGATATGTAGATCAATAATGATTCATATGGACATGCCGAACATTGCGCACAATTGAGTGGACAAACCGTCCAAAGTGGATGCAGGAATAATGAGTGTACGGGTTGGCTTGTGAAGACCTTCCCACACCAGGAAAAGAACCTACTTCCTTTGGGTGATGGCTTCAAGTGATCCAGCATATGTAAAGAGTTTAGACATTCCACAGACTGGTAATTTGACTATCTCGATGTCTTTCAGTTATTTCACTAGAGTATGATAGTATTTGAAATAAACAATGTGTAATTGAAACAGGAGAATCAACTGTCTTTCGAGAGTGGTTGTGGATTGAGGTTTTATGGTCGTCTGTTTGAAAAGAGGCCAAAAATATACATTGCTCTCTTAGAAGTCTACATTGAAAGTGATACCTAGCTTAGATTTTGACTCGTTCTTCAAGGACGTCAAAGAGAAACACACGCGTAAGACCTTTGCTTATGAGCTAGGTCTAATGAAAAAATGATCACAATTCCAGGTGAGCAAGGCATTGGCAAACGCAGGGAAAAGATGTCTATGAAAGTTTGTACATTATGTAGCTACATTAAGAATGAACAACTTATTTTCTGGTGCTTTTAATATGCTACATTGTGTTAGATAGTTACAAAAGTGAGACTTCAATATTAGAAGTGTCAAAAGTTTGCACACATTGCTTGATGTTGAAAAAGTAAACTCTATTTCAACCCAATGCAAGTAGCACATAATTTCCAAAGCACTGTTCATATGAATTTTCCATGGTTCTTTGAGTATGATGAGAGGTAATTTCTTCCCAACAAGGAAAAGACACACAATGATGCTGTAAAGGATAGGGAGGAAAGAGTAGGTGGAGGTTCACATAGTGCACATCAAACCCCCCCCCCCAAAATCCCACAATCACAGAGTGTAGTGTGCAAGTGTCTCAAAGACAAGAGATTGCTACTATTTCTTAGGTCATTGATTGGTAGTTTCATAAAAAGAGCCTTTTTCCATTTTCATTATACAAGTTATTTTTCATAGTCATTTTAATTTCATTGCATAGATGAAGCATTTTGGAGATGCTATAGGCTCGCGAGGACCTATTTGTAACAAGGAAAAATGTATGTTGTGTTGCCGTTAAAAGAATAGTTAAGTAGAATTCACTTTTTAATTGTTGTCTTTATGGTGTTCAGGAAAAAGTATTGGAATGTGTGCAAAGGAAGTAATTGATACCAAATGCCAACTTGAAAGGAGTCAATCCTGTTGCCACTTTATATGTTGTCCGATAAGCCCACAATGCGGAGTGAAGTTTCACATCCCAATCTGTTCTATGCATATTCACTGACTTTGTTAGAATACGAACCAATTGCTTATTAGTTGATTCTGCCTGCCATTCGCCTGAGGGTAATATGGAGAAGATTTCCTATGCAATACAAAGTAAAATCGTAGCATTCTCTCCATCGCCTTATTCAAAAAATGGCTACCCCGATCACTAACCAGCTCAATTGGACAACCATATCTGGAAAAAACATCCTTATATAAACACCCAGCAATAGAAATTGTAGTATTATCTTTCAAAGGCCATGCCTCCACCCATTTGGTAGCATAATCCGTGGTTTTCAAAATATGCTTATTACCAGTGTGAGTTGCTACTGATTTAAAAGGTCCAATAAAATCCAATCTCCATTTTTGAAAAGGCTCCAAAGGCAATACCGGCTGAAAAGGCATTCGGGACATTTTAGTAGGTTGTCCCAACCGCTGACACACATCACACTTTCACACAAAGCTTCTCGCATCTTGAAACAATGTAGGCCACCATAATCCTGATTGTAGAACTTTCCTAGCCGTGATCAATGCTGCAAAGTGGCCCCCTGCAATGCCGGTATGGACTTCCTCCAAAACCGATTCTTGTTCTTGTGGTAGAACACACCTGAGAAAGACATTCGCAACCATGCGATAATATAGCTTCCCAATGATAATCTCAAAATTCCTTCTTCTAATAGCCATCCGTTTCCTTTGATGATGGACAAGAATGAAGGCATTTCCCCACTGTCGAGAAAATGAAACATCTCCTCATACCAAGTCCATGGAATGCTGGGGATGATCCTAGGTTGTCGCATAGCTATAAGATCATCCACAACAGCTTCTGTTAAAAAGAGAGACGCATCCAAAAATTCATCAGCCACCCCCGTCGGCGGCTCACCGGTATCTAGCCTAGGTAGGTAGTCAACCACCGCATGCTGGGCTCCTGGATGATGTATGACCTCAAAATCAAATTCCTGCAACAACAGCACCCATCTGGCCAATCTTCCTGTCAAATTCTCTTGGCACACCAGATATAGAAGAGCCGAATGATCCACATGAAAGAAAAACCGCCGGCCCAACAGATAATGCCAAAATTTTTTCACTGAATAAATCATCCCTAAACATTCTCTTTCTGTCACTGAATAATTCATTTCTGTGGATGATAATCTTTTGCTGGCGTAATAGATAGGACGAAACCACCCTTGACTTTGTTCCTGCATCAGCACATTGCCAATGGCCCGGTTAGAAGCATCCACAAATATATAAAAATCCTGACCCCAATTGAGAGGGATCATAATCGGAGCTTTGGACAGGTGAAGTTTTAATCTCCGAAAAGCCATATCACATTCCTGCGTCCATTCAAAATTGTTAGCATGTGCCGCCTGATTAATAGGGATTGCCAAATGTGCGACAAACCTCAAATGCCTACCATGCCAACGAGCTTGGCCCAAAAAGACTTGACATTGTTTTGAATTCACCTACGGAGGCGCTTCCTTAATTGCGGCTACTTTATCCGGATTCACGGAAATGCCATCCTCAGAGATTATATGATCCAATAACCTTCCACTTCTAACTGCAAATGCACATTTTAGAGGATTTAAACTGAATTTTACCTCTTGACATTTCATAAAACATAACCGCAGTTGCTTCAAATGCTCTAATTGCACTCCAAAAACACTAAGATCATCCATAAAAACTCTCATAAAATCTGTCAAATAGGGACCAAAAATTTGAAACCTATCCCTTTGAAAAGTTGAGGGCGCATTCCTTAATCCAAACCACATCACTGTGCATGCAAAAATGCCCCATGCTATAATAAAAGTTGTTTTCGGTTGATCACGCAACGCCATTCGAATTTGGTTATATCCACTAAATCCATCCAGAAAAGTATACATCTCGTGCCCTACCACATCATCCAAAATAGAATCCATAAATGGAAGAGGAAAAGGATCCGGAACAGTAGCTGCATTCAGCTTCCGATAATCCACACAAATGCGAATTTGCTTGTTTTTCTTTGGTACCACCACAATGCCAGAAATCCACTCGGGATTATCAATAGGGGTAATAAAACGCACCTCCAAGAGACGATCAATTTACACCTTAACTTGGTTTGCCGCATTCGGATTCATCCTATATGAATGCTGCTTCACTGGCACCACATCTGGTTTCAGATTAATGGTATGCTGATAAAACTTTGGATCCAATCCTTGCATATCCGCATATTCCCATGCAAAAACATCCTTAAATTCTGTCAGTAAATTGATCAAGTCTCCTTGGAAACTTGCTTCAAGCTGCTTATTTATAAAAATGGGTTGAGACTCTGCTTGCTCCCCTAGAAATACTTTCTCTAGTTCATCTTCCTTGACCCTTGTAACTTTTCCCATTTGTGCTTCAAACGCACGTTCTTGCTTAATAATGTCCTCCAATGATTTGGGACTAGGCAAAGATTTTTGTTGCACCCCTGTTTCTGGTGAAATTCCTGAAGCGCGTAAAGATTTTTCCTCCGAAATCATAGAAATGTCTGCAAGATATAAAGAAACTAAATCCGAGTTAGCCTTCAGAAATTTCTCCTCTTCTAATCCTTCCACCATGTTTATTGTCTCTGCTACTATCACAGGCTATGCTGCCCGAACTGGTTGCCTGCATGTTCCCAACATCACCCGAACTTTCCTGTGACCCTTTTTAATTGTAAGCATGTTTGCCTCCCAATTATGATGTACCCTGGCTTGTTGTAACCATGGTCTCCCCAAAATAATGTGATAATCATGACTGCGATCCTCAATATTCAAGACTACCAAAAAAACAGCAAAAGATAAGCCAGCTACATCCAAGACAATGCCCCGGAGTAATCCTACTGGCTGCACTCGTCTTTGATCTGCCATGGAGACTACAAAGGGTGCAGGTTCCCAATCATTGAGTCCAAAACGCTCACAAGCTGCTTGAATAATAATATTTACTCCCGCACCTCCATCTAACAGTACTTTGTCGATGTATGTACCATGATATCTCACTGAAAGCTCTAGGATGCGGGTATCCGTGATCCTATTTGCCGGCAACGGGACTGACTCGTCTCCCTCACCCTCAGCTATTGCAATGTCAACTTCCATAATTTCCTTGGATTTTTGACTTAGCAAGGCATTATGAAAATTCAGAATCTATTTTAATAATGAACCCAAAGGTACTTGTATTGGGGAATCGAGGACCTCTTTCCAAACTGAATTCCAATTATCCCCTTCCTTAGTATCAACCTTGTTTCTGTCTTTCCCCTCGTTTGTTTCCACACTAGCAGTCGATGGTCCTGATGATTGCAATGGTGGTGCTGACTTAGAAAGGCATTATGAAAATTCAGAATCTATTTTAATAATGAACCCAAAGGTACTTGTATTGGGGAATCGAGGACCTCTTTCCAAACTGAATTCCAATTATCCCCTTCCTTAGTATCAACCTTGTTTCTGTCTTTCCCCTCGTTTGTTTCCACACTAGAAGTCGATGGTCCTGATGATTGCAATGGTGGTGCTCACTGTGGCATCCATGTCACAGTCTTTTTCCATACATCTTCTTGAGTCGTCCAATCCGAAAGCTTAACATCGGCTGTTGGAACCACATTTTTTCTAGAACGTGTAATTAGTGAAACCACCGGATCTGACTCCTCCAACCCTTCCATTTGAACCATAGCCACACTAGGCTGCTTTCTCGCAACACATTCCTGTTTCTTCCGATCATATTCCATAGCCTCTAAACACTCGGACCGCCAATGCCCATCCCCCAAATAGAAAAGGCATGTCTTGGGTTGATTAGGATCTCGGCCAGCTCTCCGGAACCGCGACCCCCTCCTTGACCCCGTCCCCTTGCTTGTCCTTGAAAGGGCGCCTTTGATGTATGAGCATGAGCCATCGCCACCGCGGGCTCTTGTCCCTGCCCTGACTGTGGTGGGTGCCATGTAGAAGAATCCCCACTCCTATGACCCCGACCATTGAAATAGCATTCCACTGTTTGCACACTCTTGAGCGGCATGTCCCAAATTTTGGCACTGAGTACACCTTAGTTCCTTCAGACTTTTAATCATCGCAGCAGATTTTGACGACCCGGATGGAACACCTTTCATTTGACACTGGGATTTTCTTCAAGGTGCCTCCTATGATTCTTTCCCCAAATCGTTGTTGCCCGAGTCTGAGGAATTTGAGTCTGCAGTCTCTGACTCCGAACTATCGCTACCACTTCCCTGAGACTTACGATGAGATTTCTTCTGCTCTTTTTTCTTTGATTTCTTTGGGGATTCCGTATCCTCCAAAGCTTCTCCTACCACAACACCTTTGCAATTACATTATCCAGTGGAGTAGTAACCTTATCCACGTTTGCGTAGAAAATAATCATTCAACACCTCGGATGTTGGCCTTTGTGCCTGAGGTACCCCCGTTGCAAAAGTATCTAGAATTTTGCAGAATAATCCTCCACTGGCAACAACTTTTGACGCAGCGTACGAAGCTTTTCCAAATGTTGAGGGACCGTCTTTTCCATTCTGAACCATCTCAAGAACGCTCTGGACCCTTTGTCATATGTCTGAAAGTGATCATCGGGGTATTTTGACAACCATTTGACAGCTTTCCCTGAAAGTGTAGATTCAAACACTAAATGTTGATGAAGAGGAATCACCACCCCAGAATGATTCAATCCATACACTTTATTAAATTGTCACAAATGTGTATCAGGGTCTTCCTTTGAAAGACCTTGAACAAAGGCTATACTTAATTTGAGGCTGTGCCATTGTCCCTTGCCCAACTGTACCCCCTCCCAAAAAAAGCTGACAAACACTAGGAGGTGGGGACAATGGCAGTGAAACCCCAAGACTGTGTACCGGAGATGGTGGTAGAGCAACATGGGTGGGTGAGGGTGAACGCACGGCAGGAGGACATGACTGACTACATGGAGTACACCGTGCACGCCGAATACGCCTACCACGCACCGAACTTGGTGATGGAGATACATGTTCCTGAGCCTGCGGTGCAGCAAAGATGAATTCATCCGAACCGCCTCTCCGCCAACGTCTCCCCACAATTGGAACCACAGGTTCAGGAGGACCCTGCGACCTAGTGCGCATGCGTGTCCACCGCAGTTCGCCCATCGCGCATCGTGGTCGCCAGATGTAATGTCTATTGCCCGCCGAGGAGCAATTAACATTACGGTTATGATTACCCTCAAACTGCCTTACATTATATGAACATCAGAACACAGGAAGGCTGAACAGAAGAGAAGTTACAAAAACAAAACACCGTCTTCTTCATTAATATGCAACCGAACACAGAGTACAAGAGAGAAGATGTATTGATAATATGAATATTAGAGATATATCCCCAAAGACAGGTATGCCCCCCATATACAACCGCTGCTCAAGTGTAGATCGGGAACGGTGCAAAACCCCGTCTTGTCCCATGATATCCTATGAAGAACTGTCCCAAAGCCGCATGACTCTTAGTCCGCAATGTCTAGACCTCCGCAGGACCGCACTGTGCGGTTTATGCCGTAACATCTTGATGGGGCAATCGTTGAGTTTGTAGTAAACACGTCTATTTTATTTTTGCCACCCAATACTCCCGTGTATGGGCTTGAAAAAATTAAAAGTATGTCAATTTGGACAACTCACTTGACTCGCGCTTGCAATAGCCAATGACAAAGGTGTCAGTCGGATAATTGAGGCATGGTTTGTGATATCATTGCTACTGCTAGATGGTATGAAAAACTTCTAAATGTAGTTGTTTGAAAGGCACCAATTTGCAAAAAAGAAAGTAGGACTACACAATGATTGTCAGTGTTCGCAATGAGAAAAGGGCACACTTTGCCAATGGAAGCCATAGAGATTCCTGAGGATGACACTTGGTTTGATATGCTAGAGGATAATGATTGGATGAAAGAGGAAGATGGCACACATTACGAGGTATACTTTGACATCTTCTATCTGAAACAATGTCTCATTGCTCTATTTGACCTTCTTTTGTTTACAGAAGGTATGGAACGTTGGCATTGCTTTTTTTGGAAATTGCTTGCACAATACACAAACGAGCACGATATTGTCATCCAATATGGAGGAGACTGGGGGTGTTGGCTTTGGTTGGGACCCAAATGGGTCATATGGTGACAATATTTGAGAGCAACGAGCAATTTTCCACCAAACTGCACAACATTTTGGATATAAAATCCCTTTGGGTTAGAGGGATGTAGAAATGTGGAAAGAAGCATGCAATGAAGTGGATCATCTGCTAGAGGAAGCATATTTTGGTGGAGCCGTTGCCAAACATTGTGGAAGAGTTTTGGAGCTAGATGCAACAACCCATGGCTTAAAGTAGATATTTTAGGTTGCATCTCACATTATGCAAACAATGATTTTTTTTGTAAAATGTTATAAGCGATCACTTTTTACAATTGCTTCAATAGAGATATGTTTATTCTCAAGTGTTATTGTCTTGTAATTACACCTGTGACCCTTTTTTGTGAATTGTGAGAGAGATATAGAGCTTTAATGTGTAGCAAAGAGGGAATGAGAGAGAGAGAGAGAGAGAGAGAGAGAGAGAGAGAGAGAGAGAGAGAGAGAGAGAGAGAGAGAGAGAGAGAGAGAGAGATTTAATTATCGTCCAGTGAGGTTAGATATGACCTATGCGACCAAAACAAAACATTACATCCATTATTGTGGGGTGGAGGCATTAGATACATATCAGTTAGGGACTGAGGGTCCATTAAAGGGGAAGGAAAAAGGGTAGAAACAAGATCAAAATCAAAACCTAAGCGGTGTCAGGTGATGGGGGAGCTGGCTTGGGAGTTTGAAACTCATGAATGATGGCTTTACCACCAAGGTAGATTGCCCATTTACCTCGTTTACGAGCTTCATGCATCTTCTTAAGCTCGCTTGCTTTATGCTTGAGTTGGTTTGTAGTCAATTCCTTGGCAATCTAAAGCTTTGTCCCCTTGAGGTGGTAGGATTGGCGTAGCAGGCTTGTCCGTTCTTATTTGTTTTTGAAAGTGAGGATTCATTGGCCAGGTGGTACACGCCTATGCGTGTTGTCGATCCAAGAGACAATGTCAGGCTTGGTGTTGATTGGTTGAAGAGTGTTATTGAGCTTGGTGATGGCTTCCTTAAGGGTGTCCTCCTCGGTGCACCATGGTGAGGAAAGTCCTCTAATTCTAACCTTGAGGGCAAGCGATTCTTGTAGGAGGCATTCTTGTAGGACTGCTTGGATTTCACTGTTGATCTTCTTAAGTGCTGTTGCATTGGCTTCTTGTGGAGCCGCCTTGACAATCTCATTGAGAGAAGCTTCGACTTCGTGGTTTTTTGCAATTAGAGTTTCATTCTCCTTTGCCGCATCCGCGAGCTTACCCAATTGTTCTTTAAGTGCAGAATTCTTCAAAACAAGTGTTTGGATCTGAGCATATAGGGTCGTGCTCCTCGCGTCTTGATGAGCGACATGATCCTTCCTGGGTGCAGCTTCCACATCAAGAAAACTCTTGCGCATAATGGGGGTTGGCGTGTTGAAGGAATACATGACTCGAGTGGACCTTGATTGTAAAAACCCTTGAAGCTTGGCAGTGTGCAAACATGTGGGACACTGTCCTTGCGGGTTCTTAAATCGAAGAGGCTCTCTGTGCAAACTTGTGGGACGCTGTCACAAAGACTTTCAACTTGAAATAGGCAGGGCATAAATGGCAAGAGGGGCTGAACGAGCTTCAACCGGCTTATGCCCACCTACTCGGCACTTGCTGGAGTGAGGCATTTGGAGGTTCATGTCATGAAGGGCAGACGACAAGTAACACTGGCGTGAGCGTAAGGGGAGCAGGACAGGTCGTCGATCAGCACTTGCATGAGTGGAAGGGGAGCAGGTAAGGGGAGTGGGTTCTCTAAGGGCTTGGGCAAGGAGTGGGGGTGAGTCTAAAGACTAATGCCTCCCTGACCAGGCCGCCCTTGCAACTGCAAGAAGACTGAGGTGCAGAGCTACTTTTATGTCAGAGAGCAAAACGGTGAGAGAGAGAGAGAGAGAGAGAGAGAGAGAGAGAGAGAGAGAGAGAGAGAGAGAGAGAGAGAGAGAGAGAGAATGGAAAAATTGGAGAGAGGAGTTACATAGAGTAGATGATGCGTGGCAACACTTACTTTTACGGAGTGAGCTTTTTCAAGGCGAGTAGGGAATTCAGGACAAACGTCTTGGAGAGAGCTTTTGTGATAATTTTTTCATCGAGTCCATTTTTCAGAAAAAGCTTGCTCCATACCCCTACTAAAATGGTTGAGCAGGGCTTGCAAGTTTTAACTTTGATGGTCTCTTTGTTGAAGAGCATAAGAATAATGAAGATTGGTTGCACAAGGAAATAAAGTGGGAAAAATGTTTACTATGAATGTAAATGTTCCCAAAGTGAATGCTTCCATGTTTGCACAAGGTGCATGGGTTGTTCGAGATATTGAGATTTGGCACAAACATGGTGGTCATGTAAACTTTTGAAGGCTAAAGATTATGCAAACTAAAGAGATGGTTATAGGTTTGCCAACATTTAAAGTTGCTAAAATGTAGAAAGTTTGTGAAGCTTGTCAGTTTGGAAAGTAGGCAAAAACATCCTTTTCTCATGATAAGCATGTAAGTAAGAATACATTATATTTAGTACACAGAGATGTATGGGGTCCAAAAAAGACTTCATCTATGGGTGGATGTAGATATTATGTGAGTTTCATTGATGACCATACGAGGAAGGTATGGGTCTATTTCATGAAGTAAGAAAGTGAGGTGTTTATGCAATTTCAAAATTTCAAAGTTATGGTTTAAAAACAGACTGGGAAACATATAAAATTCCTGATGTTAGATGGAGGGACATAATATTTCTCTAATGAATCCAATGGTTTTTTAAAAATTCTTGGTATTTAGAGACAATTTTCATGCTGGTATACTGTGTAGCAAAATGGTGTTGCTAAGTAGAAAAACATGCACATTGCAGAAGTTTCTAGAGCATTGACGAATGAGAATTATTGGGCTAAGGCTATTATTATATGTGTTTACATTATGAATAGGACCCCTATTACTACAATACATGATATGAAACAAGAAGATAAGTTTTGTAGTGAAAAAATGGATGTATCATATTTAAAGTGTTCAAATGCATTGCTTATGTGCATGTTTTGGATGAACTAAGAAATAAGATTAACCCAAAAGAAGAAAAAATGTGTGCTCATTGGTTATTTCCTTGAGCAAAAAGGATGCAAATGTTACAATCCTGCCACAAGTAAAGTGAGGATGAGCAAAGATGTTGTTTTTGATGAGATGGCAAGTTGGTGTTTTGATGTGAAAGATGGTTTAGGGATTGATGTAAAAGAGAATGTGGCCACAATTAATACAAGTACACACTTGCAAGTTTTGAGTGGGCTGCCAGGTTCACCTAATGCTGGTCATGGTGAGAATCCATGGAGTGGAAAGTTGCATGAAAGAGTGAATCTTGCTAACTCTTCAAATTTATCAAAAAAAGGGAATGAAAATGTTGATGATGTCCCTAAGATGGTCATGATGAGAATCCATGAAGTGGCAAGTTGTGTGAAAGAGTGAGTACTACTAACTCTTCAAATGTATCAACAAAAGAGAAGGAAAAGGTTGATGATGCCCCTTAGCTACCAAATTTGAGTGTTGGTTATGGTGAAGGTGAAAGCAATGGTTTTGAGCAGAGTTTAGATGAAGAGTTTGACATACCCTCTGTGAAAATTCCGGGTGCAAGAAGGATGCAAGCAAGGAATAAGGTACTTGGAAGTGATCCTAGACCATGTAAGCCTAAAAGAGTTAGAAATCTTGTGTAGAGATTAAGTTATGACAGTTATGTGGCTTGTCATTGTGTATATATGGAAAAAATTACAGAGGAGGTAGAACCCACGTGTTTTGAGGATGATGTTAAAGATGAAAAATGGACGCAAGCTATGGATGAAGAGACGGCTACTCTTGACAAAAATGGAACATGGAATCTAGTTCCATTACCAAAAGGAAAGAAGGAAATTGGATATAAGTGAGTTTACAAAATAAATCATAATGTTGATGGCAATGTGAGCCTGTGCAAGGCCAATCTTGTAGTAAAAGGTTATGCACAAAATTATGGGATTGATCATGAGGATACATTCAACCCCATAGCCAATGTGGCTACTGTTTGTGTGTTTATTGTTGCAGTGGCTACAACTTTAAAATGGGTGTTGAAATAAATAGATGTAAAGAATGAATTTTTAAATGGAGAATTGGAGGAGGTTGTGCATATGGAGTAGCCACAAGGTTATGCAAATATGAGGCTATGTGACCTTGTATGAAGGTTAAAGAAAGCATTTTATGGGTTGAAACAAACACCTAGAGCTTGATATGAGTGGATTGTGGTATTTCTCATTTCATTGGTTTTTGAGATATTTGATGCAGATCATTCATTGTATGGGCAAGAATTGTTGTGATATGCATCTATGTGGATGACTTGGTTGTTGGAGGTGATAATGTGGCTTAAGTAGAGATTTTGTAGGTTCTAACTATGCAGGAGTTTGAGATAAAGGACTAGGGAGACTTGCAATTTTTCTTGGGCATTGAAATTATTTGCACAAAGAGGGTGTATGGTTGTCACAAAGACAATATGCTTTGGACATGTTGAAAAAGTATGGTACGGTTGATTGTAAGTCAATTTTGATGCCCTTAGATTAGAATTTGAAGGTGGGGAATGATGTAGTTCAAGTACTTCAGAATGCTACCATGTACAGGAAGATTGTGGGTAGCTTGATCTACTTGACTATCTCACCTCCTGCTGACTTAGCTACACTTGGATTAGTGAGTAAGTTTACGCATGCTCCCAAGAAACCACACTTGGATGCAGTGAAGCGCACATTGTGCTATGTGAGTACTAATTTGGATGATGCACTCCTTTACAGGGCTAATGTGGAGTTGTAGCCCTATGGTACACAAATGCGGATTGGGTTGGTAGCACATACGATTGCAGGTCTACCAACGGATTCATTTTTTTACTTGGAAGTGCTGATATCACATGGAGTAGCAAGAAGCAGCCAACAATTTGTCTTTGGAGTATAGAGGTAGAGTACAAGGGTGCTACAATTTTGGCATGTGATGTAACATGGTTGGGATTGCTACTTGAGAACATTGGAATACGGGTATAGAGACTGGTTGTCATATATTGTGACAAAGTTAGTAGCATACGATTAATATGAAACCCAATGTTTCATGCCAAAAAAATCACATTGAGATGCACTACCACTTCATCAAAGAGAGGGTTTTAGCAGCGACATCGACCTTGAGTACATGGTGTCGGATGAGTAGGTTGTAGACATCTTCATGAAGACCCTTGGAACGGAGAAGCTACGGTGATTTCAAGCGATACTTGGCATATGAGAGATGGAGTTGAGTTTGAGGGGGAGTATTGAGATGTCAATCTCAACATGTAAGACTCTTGAATTTCTATCACCGATAGGCATCATCATTGGTGCACCTTGGTGGACACACATATCTTCACCAGTTGTACTACACGGAGTTGATCTACCTATCAAAGGAGTGATAACACACTAACCTACTGAGTTCACTCACTAGAGGTTCATACTACACTATTGTATTAGTTCCCTTTCATGTTGTTATTTTTTCCTTATATTATATAGACCTCTTATCTTGAGTTAGTGAAGAAGAATAGGTGCATGTCTCTTGCCTCCATCTTTTTGTGTGCGTGCTTGCAAGAGCTCAAGATCTCTCTTTCCTTCTATCTATTAATAATTTCAAGCAAGACTCATACTCATCATACCATGTCCTTGCATCCTCTTTCAAGCAAAGAGAAAAATCTTTAGCATAAGCATTGGATCTTCTTTATTCGCAATAAAACAAGAAAACTCAAGCTTCTCAATGAAGTCCTCAACATCTTTATATACATGACCATAAAAACTTGGAAATTCTACCATCATGTGAATCAAACCTACAAACTAAAGGTCACTTGAAGCAACTTTTTTGTTGGGGCACCAAAACACTATTGGGAAAACAAGAACAAAGGACACCTATATACCAATGTCTCCCAATAGCGCTCAAGACACAAATTCAGCACAACAAAATGTATCAAAAAGAATTTTACAACACCACAACCTAAAGGTAAATTGTAAATAGATAGCAGCCGTGTGAGATAGATAACAGACAGTGAGGGAAAAGAAGAGGAAGAATAAGTAGCATACAAGAAAGAAGTAGTTTCCTCTCATATCATTACTCATACAACATAGCATAGTAATGAAGATGAAGAAGATGGCAAGCATTGCTTTGAAGCATGACTCTTGGTTGAATTTGCATTCCATAGCCAAGAGGTGTTGGTTTAGGCTCTCTACTTCTCAATCTTGGAGAAGGATATGGCTTGTGTGCACCACACACAATGGGGGAATGTGTGTGTGGCTTGTGGACTATATGAGAGAGAGAGAGAGAGAGAGAGAGAGAGAGAGAGAGAGAGAGAGAGAGAGAGAGAGATTCGATTTTGCTACTTTACTCTTGCTACAAGCCTATTGGCTCAATCTTTTGGGCTAGCCAATGAATGGCTCTAGTCCTAACAAGCAAGTGGTGTAGCATTTGGATAAGTTTCCTCCTTTCCCCTTTTGAGAGAAAGATCTTAATTTTTTAATTGTAGCATTTGGACAAGGGCCCTCCTTTTTCCTCTTTAAGAGAAATACCTTAATTACTTAATTGTAGCATTTGAACCAATGTCCTCCTTTCCCCTTTAAGAGAAAGACCTTAATTACTTAATTGTAGCATTTGGACAAATGTCCTCCTTTTCAATTTTTAGGAGAAAGACCTTAATTTCTTAAATTGTAGCAGTTGGACAAATGTCCTCCTTTTCCCTTTTTAAGAGAAAGGCCTTAATTTTTTAGTTGAATCTAAATTCTCATTGGACCTTCCTATAGGTCATCCTATAGGGTTCAGGAACATTATGAGGGCAATATTTCTAGGGAGTGACATGTGGACTTAATGCCTCTCCAGTCTTGGGCTTTCCTTGAGTGTGTGGGTGAGTGTTCTCTCTCATGACCCTTCCTTTAGGGCTCATCTTTGACTTGAACACCTCAAGCACATGCTTAGCTTGCCTAAGGTCCTAAAGTACCTAAAGGTCTTGGGTCTAAGGACTTTTAACACTAACCTTTGGAGGTATTTAATGAAACAACCCTAAGGTCTTTTAAGCTTCATTATATGCTCATTTCTCTTTGGTAGACCATCTCCTTTTGGACCCTCAATGAGATGTAGCTTTCTCTCCCTTTGGTCCCGTGCCGAGATAAGTTTAAAAGCACATATCTATATTCTAACTCTTGTTCCCATTAATTTTCCCACATTAAATTATTAGTTCAATATGAGAAAATCATTTGGGATAGGTAGATATTAGATTCTATGACATTACCTGTTTCTTAAAGCCATAGTTGTTCTCGCCTATGAGCTAGAGAAAATAAATCCTTAATCGTTACTTTATGTTTCTTAGCGGGTAGAGGATCCCTTTTTAACCTACAACATCATTCCAAAATGGATGACTAGTCCATTTGGTGCTTGAGAGACTTAGCTGCTGCAAGCATGTCTGCTCTTTAGTCCATATCATACTCCCAAAGTAGAGTGACAAATTCTAAGTGGTGTTTGGAAGACTTCTTTATCACAAACATGATTTAAGCTTGCATACTACTTAAATTTGTGTACAATAAAAGATAACTAGTCTTATAAGATTCATGTCAATGCCCACCCCAACCTCACTATCAAGTATAGAAATCGTTCTTGACCCCTTTACCCATTTTTTCCTTGTGGTTGGTTGTCATATTTGACATTGTTCCAGAGTATTGGGTTCTAGATTGAAATGAGCTCACTTCTAACTGTATTGTAACCGTAAGAAGAATTGAAAGAATTCAAGGGACAGTGCAATGACAATAGATTTATTGGTTTTTTTTGGGACCGACTTCTTTGTGATTATTGGCTATTTTGTTGATGCTGCTTATTTGGGAACCCATACTTGTCCATGTTTCGTTTGTGTTTGAAGAGACTTCTTTGGGATCCACCTTGTCTTTGTGTAAGTCAGCAGTGGTCTTTACTTTAGTCCTTGTACGCTTGGTTGAGGATTGGATTCAAACTTTGGTAGTTGATACTTTAATCATTTTGGAATCCAAATAAACTCCTAATCGCTTTCTTCTTGAATCAACTTCTTTGGAATCCAAATCTAAGTTGCAAAAGCTTCAGACTTTGTGATTTTCTTAGCCGTTCTGCCACACTTTGATTGTTTTCCTTTTGATGTTGGATCTTGCGATTTTTCATCAGAGATTTTCATCTTCTTCATCCATACCTATTTTTGGCCGAACAAGCTCTTTGGTATCCAGATTTGTCAAACTTTTTGGTTCTGGCTTGTTGTTCTTTGCTTTTGGCCTTCCTTGGTTGTTACGAACGTTGCTAGTGAGGGTGATGACCTGAGTTCTTGGTAGGGGATGTCATAAGAATCAACACTGTCACTGCTATCCTCAGCAAGGTTACATTTTAGCACTTTCCCTTTGTGGTTTGGTTGGTTATGGAAAGTTACTGTCTGTTTGCTCTTGGATTGTTGTTTTTGGGATGACTTTGTATCCACTTGATTGGAGTGTTGGTAGCTCATTGACATAGTTGTGTTCTTCTTGACTGAGTCTTTTCTTCATGTATAGGAGCCATGTATGAGGGTGCTTGTTGCGGTTGCATTTTTACCATCATAGATTGCGGAATCCACTTTTGATGCACTTTATTCTTGTAGCGATGACATTGGTTCTTGGGTCTTTGATCTGGACACTCATAAAACCACACATTAGTTGAAGTGTCATTTATGTCACTTGTTGGGTTGTTTGGATTTTCGTTGTCAGCATCTTCTTGAAGCTGTGTTCTACGGAGTCATAGAGCTCGTCTTCTTCTTCGTCTTTGTTTCCCTAGATTCTCATGGGTTTCACCGTTCAATACCCCCTATATAACGTGCATCATGGGGTATTAAAAAAACCCCTCTTTTAAAATGTCTGAATGAATAAAATGACCTCTTATTTTAGGAAGTTTTTCCAAAATTGAATATAAAAACCCCTTATTTTAATGTTTCTTTGTTAAATTTCTTAAATTTTTTGTATTTAAAAACTCCTCCTTTCAAATACATTAACATGATTACATAGTGCACCCCGTGATCCTGAATTACACTTACTGCAAAGTAAGGAACAACATCATAGTCATTTTCATCACAAAACTTTGTTGTTGGACCGTCTTGAATAGCGCACACATCCAGACTGGCCAAGATGTGTTCCCATTCTAGTGGCTCTAAAGCGTCCTCACGAAAGGGTTTTGGGATATAATCTTTATATTCAATTTCCATTTCTAGGATACATTCCTCTTGCTTTAAGATTCCACATTTTGAAGCTCCACACATCCATAGTTCTTTAGGCTTACCCAACCATGGTGGAAGTTTTGATTCTGCTATAGTAGCGGAATCAAACTCTTCCATAGGGATTCTCGTCACATCCTTGTAACTATGGTCTTTGAGATTGATTCTCGTCGTGGTTTCCATATGTCTTAAGTAGATATGGTCATAATCCCAATCTTGGACCATTTTCAATTGTCTCATGAAGTGTCTTCCTAGAATGATATCTTAGTTATTCGTCTTGCCAAAGTCAACAATAGCAAAGGTTTTCTCATATTCAATACCACAAGAAGTAACAACTGCTTTTTCTAGAAGTCCTATGGGCCTTTTTGTGTGTCCGTCTGCAAGCTACAATTTCATCTTGATAGCCATCACTGCTAGTTTTTTTCATTTTTTTCATTTTTTTCAGATCTCTTTTGTTGCAATGGCAATGCAAGCTCCACGGTCAAGGATTACCATGGTTTTTACACCTTGAAATTCCATAGGAAGAGTGGTGTTCCCATCTTCCCCCTCATAGTACTCGCCTACCTTGTTTAGCGGCACTTGCCAAGTGTTTAACTGAGGCATTTCAAGCTCTTTGATCCCTTCTTAGGTTTAAGGAATTGGTTTTTTTACACCAAATTTCTCTATGCATTTTTCCACAGTAGCCAACATGTTTGGTCGTATTCTGAGCAACTCAGGTAACATTATCGTACAGGTGACTGGTGTCGACAAAATGTCTATCAATCCTTTTGAATTGATGACCTTGTTGGAAGACAATCTTTGTGATGGGACTCGAATAACCTCTGACTTGGCCTCGTGCTCTTCCGTATAGGACAATAGTGTTCTTAGCCAATGGGGTTGACTATTCATAGATTGTACATATCCTTTGTCTCCCCAATACATTTCTACTTCTAGATTCATTTGAGATCCAGTCAATTTTGTCTATTGGTGGAAGAGACACTCCTCCTCCATCACTCGTTTTGTTTACTCTTCTACTTGTCTCACTGGCTTCATTGGCCTCTCTGACTTGTTTCCACAATTCGTCAAAGCCATCAATTTCTTTAGAGCTGTTAGCAGGTATAGCTATGTGAAATCCCTTGGAAGAGTTATCAGTGGTATTCAACACTGTCCTTAGCTCTAAAGGGGGGTCCTTGAGCTTTTTTGCATGCTCGTGACTAGAATATAGCTCCTTTTGTTCCTGGTTTGCATTAGGAAAAAATTGGACTCACAAAGGGGCCTTATAAGGAGTTTGACTTCCTCTCTCATGTCCAAAACGGGTGTGCAATAAAATTTTTGCAAATCAACTCTAAACTTGACAAAGATTTGACAGTTAGAATCTAATTTATCTTGAAAGATTCTATTTTTGATTCTCTATCTAACTCCGTCTAAAATCTAGAGAATAAAAAATAGAATCTTTCAAAATATGAGGAATCTCGTGGCGTGCTATATATCAATAGAAAGAGCTTGAAGAGTAGATTCTAACTGCCAAATCTCCGCCAAGTTTAGAGTTGATTTGCAAAATTTTTACTGCATGCCCATTTTGGAAATGAGAGAGGAAGTCAAACTCCTTATAAGGCCCCTTTGTGAGTCCAAATTTTCTCTAATGGTGAGATTACTGGTGTAGGTGGGACAAGGATCACACCCTCAGGTTTTCCAAGTGGTAGTTCTAGTAAAGCTTGGACTACTTGAATCATTTTTTGGCACCTTTCAAGACTGTTCTTTTCTAGTTCCACATATGGATATGTCATCCATCTATGTTTTTGGATTTGGTTGTGTTTGATCCGTGTTTCATAGGCTTTTAGGAGGGTGTCTAATGGCTCATTAACCTTCTCGACTGATCCTCGTGAGCTAGCACTTTTTGGCTCACTTTTCGATGATAGTTCTTTGGAGGTTGAGACATCTGTGCAAGAGAAGGTGTAACCCTTTCCTCATGTTGTCATATCTTCTCTTTAGCTTGGGTAAGCTCCTCAGCTAGGGATTTCTGCTCTCGTTCCCTACATGCTTTCATCCTAGCCTTTCTAGCTTTCCAACTACTCCGTTTGCTCTTGGTTTTTTGACTAGGTGCATCGGTCTCTAGTTCACTCGTCTCTGGACTCACGTCTGTTTTTGTTTTCTGTGTCTCTTGCTTCTCCTCAACTTCCTTTTGAGCTTGCACTCTTGTAACAACTTGAACTGGTACGACATTTTTATTTTTCGAGCTACTGGGTAGCTGAACACTTCCTCAGACATTTGTTGTGATCTTTCTGATTTGGTTTGGGTTTTTTCAACAGTTGGAGATCAATTGAATGACACCATAGTCAAGACAATAGGCATTCACTTGAGTGATCTCCGTTTGACCAAGTGGTTGTCACGGCTTTTGTGACAATCTATCTCTAGTTGAGGAGCTTCTTTTTGCATTTCCTCTTGGCTATAAATAGGCTGTGACCTAGTGAAGCCTCTATTCACAATGAACCGCAATGTCCTTTTGTCCATCTTGTACCTTCTTTCTTCAGGTTGAAATGCAGGAGGCGGAGGTTGTACTAGCCTCATCACTCCATGCGTGTCTCTCATCTTCTGTCGCTTCGAAGGGCAGTACCCACTTTGGTTGTCATAATACTTGTAGTTGGTACTAACACTTGTTTATTAGATGCTTTCATCATCTATGTGTATCTCATGTCTAAAGGAATTCTAGCACCTAGCAGTAGAGGTTGTTGTCATAAGACATGTTGTGGTCTTGCAACTCCTACTAGACCTGGCGCATTCCCCATAGCGTTTCTAGGTGGAGGAGGTGTTACTGGATTAGCTTGTACATATCTCTTCCTAGAATATTCCATGATGGGGAGGAATTCCAAGATTCAGGAGACGAGGTTATTTTAGAGATTGATGCAGAGGATGAGTTATCAAGTAGCTCTCAAAATGAAATTAAATCAAAGAAGAAAGTGACGATCTTCTATGATTTCTCTAACTAGGAGTCTACAAGATAAGAAAGGTATCATGCAATATGACTAAGAAAACAAGAGCACATGTAAGGAAAACCTATGCCTCTTATGAAGAGCAAAACGCAGTATTTGATGCTTGCAGGAGCAACCAATTTTGTCAAAGACAAGGTTACACAGGGATATACAAAACCTACTTCAACATAGATCAATCTTAAGAAACAAAGCAAACCAAAAACCAAAGACACAACTAAAGCATCAGCAAGGATGACAAAAACTGAGCGCAAATGGTGTTGTGTACATTTTGGACACCCCTATTTTTTGCAAATCTATAGACATAGAAATGACATCGTGCGTCCAAAAGATGTGTGAGCTTTCTTTTTGTAGGCTTTCTAGAGCAAGCACATGTGCATGCAATGCAAGTCGCTTAACTAGTGGTGCTAGATGGCCAGTTGCTATAAGTTCCCGTGTTTAAAGTATGACTTGTATATAACTTAATGTCATACAATCTAATATCTACCTATCCCAAATGATTTTCTCGTATGGAACTGATCATTTAATGTGGGAAAATGAATGGGAACAAGAATTACAATATAGATATGTGATTTTAGACTTATCTCATCACTGGACCAAAGGGAGAGAAAGCTACACATTGAGGGTCCAAAAAGGAGATGGTCTACCAAAGAGCAATGAGCAAATAAAGGAGCTTAAAAGACATTAGGGTTAGCTTCATTAAAGACCTCCAAAGGTTATTGTTAAAAGTCCTCAGATCTACAACCTTTTGGTACTTTAGAACTTAGGCAAGCTAGGTGTGTGCTTGAGGTGTTCAAGTCAAAGATGAGTTAGGTCTTCGAGCGAGCTCAACAGAGCGATATTTGGAGCGAGTTTTTTTTTTTTTTTTTTGGAGGGCCGCCCTCCCGACCTCCCCTTTTCTTCTCTCGCCGCCCATGTGCTTCCTCCTCTTCCCTTCCTCCTCCTCCTTAGCCTCCTCCTTCAACATCCTCCCTCTCCTCCACCCCCTCTCTCCATCTACTCCTGTAACCGCCCTCCCTTCCACCATATCCTCCTCTAGCAACCGCCATACCTTCCTCAAAATCCTCTTCTCCAGCTCTCTTTTTTCATGTCACTCTATAACCCCTCTCTCTCTCTCTCTCTCTCTCTCTCTCTCTCTCTCTCTCTCTCTCTCTCTCTCTCTCTCTCTCTCTCTCTCTCTCTCTCTCTCTCCGATCTCTCTGCCCAATCTCTCTCCCCCACCACCCCTCTCTCTTATTGTCTTCCCTCTCTCTCCGTGTGTGTGTGTGTCTGTCTCGCCTGCCGCACCCCTCTCTCAATGTCTCATCCACCCTCTCTCCCTCTCTCTATCTCTCTCTCTCTCTCTCTCTCTCTCTCTCTCTCTCTCTCTCTCTCTCTCTCTCCCCCCCCCCCCCCCCCCCCCCCTAGAGTGAGCTCTACCCCTCTCCCCCCTTCTCTCTCTCTCTCTCTCTCTCTCTCTCTCTCTCTCTCTCTCTCTCTCTCTCTCTCTCTCTCTCTCTCTCTCTCTCTCTCTCTCTCTCTCTCTGAGGAACAAAGAAGGTGGATGCGAGCACTGCATGTGAGAGTGACCGGGCTCAAGGATATAAATAATGTGGAAAAAGAGGTCACAAGCCTTACATCCATGATGGGGATGGAGAAACCTTTGCACACAAAGGCATGGAGGGTAGGTAAGAAAAGTGATGGCACGGGAGAATCTTCAAAGGGGAGAGCTCTCATACTACGCTTCCACTCGTTGGAAGAGAAGAAGGAATTCTTGAGGAAGAGGCCTACTCTCAAAAAGACAGGTATTTTCCTCGGGGATGACCTGACTCTCTCACAGCTCGGACACACGAGAGAGGTAATGCCAGAGATTACAGCGGCAAGGGACAAGGGAAAGATATCCTTTTACAGAGATGGACGGGTGGTGATTTTAGAGCGACGCACAGCATGAAGGTACGAGACCTATGGGACCACACTGAAGATGGATACCTAGAATTGTAATGGGTATATGAGGATGGACGTGGGTGCATTTGACGACAGTTTCAAAGACAAGGATATTGTATTCTTCTCAGAGACTCATCAAGCCCCTGGACAAGTAATGCCACATGTGATGGGTTACAGATGGGAGACAGCTCACAGGACAAATGCGAGATCTCAGCATGGGAGCAGAGGTTCAGGAGGAGTAGCACTGCTATGAGAGGAACTACAACCATTACTGCATATTGTACGAAGAGATGATCATGCTAGATATATGTGGGTGAGACTGAGAGCTGACACAGGTCGATTCCTATATATTGCCATTTGTTACTTTCCTCCCAGTACATCCATGTACGCTACATCCAGAGGGCAGTCACCTTTCTCTATTCTAGATGATGAAATATGGGAGTTTTCTAGGGATGGTGATATCATTCTCCTAGGGTACTGTAATGCCCGAACGGGCAACTCGGAGACAGTCTTCCATGACACCTCAGATGAGATGCTTAGAGAGATGGATGTGGGTGAGCTGGGACTGGACAGATGCTGAGATGATGGAGAGAAGACGGAGTATGGAAGATAACTCATGGAAATGACGACTACACATGGATTAGCCATACTTAATGGCTTACAACGATTTCCCAAAGCAGTCGGTTTCACATGCTTTCCACACAGACATGGGGCCAGTACAATGGATTATGTTATGACACAACCAAGCTTTGTCCCCTGCATTCAGGATTTCACAGTGGGAGCCAGGCCAATGGGCATCACAGTAGATCATGCTCTATTGACACTGTCTATTAAATTTCAGTATAGTACAACCCAGACACCAGGAGGCAGGCCACACACCCGCTATACATTTACACCAGAGACTGATTTTTTTTATACAGAGGAGATCTGGGATTGTCTATTGGAAGGCACAGCTGGCACAAATGGTACAGGCCTCTCAGTGGAGGAGTGCACCAATATACTGACTGAGACACTGCATGGGGCTACATCAGTGGCATACCCATACACTCAGCCGGGTAAAAGACGACATTCTGGGAGCATGCCCCAGAATAGTTGGTATGATGAGGAATGCAGAGAGATGAGAGCCCAGCTTCAGAGGGATCTTCTGTTAGGAGTCATCACTTACAGACAGTCTCGGATTGCTTTCCGACGCCTTGTGCGATGGAAGAAGCGAGCTTACCTAGCTCAGATGGAGCGAGACTTATATTAGATGTTCTTGAGTAGGGACTCAGGAGAGGCATGGCGACTCTTCCATGAGCACTCTCCTCCCCCAGTGATTACTTCACCTGATGTGTGGGGCCAATATGAGACATCATTATATACGGTTCTGGGACAGGAACCCCTTCCAGACCCTACCAAGCCTTGACCAGCTATGAGCACTTTCTTTACACACCTGAGATGGTACGAAGGGCCATCGACAGGATGAGGACCAGGAAGGCATATGATCATGACGGTCTAGTAGCGGAGCACTTTATACATGCCAAGGATATGCTGATGGAGGTTCTCGCAGTGTTGTTCAATCGTGCCATGTGTGAGGGATTACCTGAGACCTGGAGGTTGTCTAATACTGTGCCCATCTTCAAGGCTGGTGACCCTAGAGAGCCTGGGAATTACCGTACTATTATGGTTGGACACACATTGGCACGATTGTATGCATCTATTCTGGAGCAACACTTGAGTAGCTGGGCAGAGGGCGAGGGTGTACGAGCAAAGGGTCAGGCCGGCTTCAGGAGGGGTTTCTCCACTCTTGATCATATTCTGACAATCAAGGCCATCATTGAGGAGGGCAGAGCACATGGGAGACGTATCTATTGTAGCTTTGTGGATTTTTGCAAAGCATTTGACATGGTACCAAGGGCTCGATTAATGCGCAGACTGCAAGAGATGGGGGTGCCCATAGAGGTAAGTTGGGGGATAATGGCTTTGTACAGATCAGTGGTGGGACATGTATACACTCCAGAAGGGGTATCTGATTTAATTCACTCTACTATTGGAGTGAAACAGGATTGCCCATTGTCTCCTACTCTATTTGGTATGTATGTTGATGAGGTGTCTGATTACATTGACAGAAAGGGTGACAAGGGTGCCCAGCTAGCAGGGACGTGGATCCCATTGTTGCTTTATGCTGATGATATTTTACTGATATCTGACTCACTAGAAGGTATGCAACGACATTTGGATGCACTAAGCAGTTTTGCAGAGGATAGTGGACTGGGTGTAAACCTAGGTAAAACAAAGGTTATGGTGTTTAACACCACACCGCAATGGGTCAGGAGATCATTACCTACTTTCAAATATGGTCAAGAGATTGTGGAGTATACAGATGCATACACTTACCTGGGGGTAGTCTTCACTGGGCCGAGATTTTCTTTGAGAAGAGCAGCAGAGACTAGGATAACTAGACATGGTGCGGCTCTGGGAGGAATGGAGAGGATGTGTTCACAGGTTTAGGTCCAGGAACCTAGGACAAAGTTATGGATCTTTAATACTTTGGTTGACTCTACTATGTTAGGCCAGGATGGGTGGAGGCGTATGGAGAAGCCCCTGATATCTATGATCTCTCGGCTGATTAGAGCCAAGGTTTCTGTACCACATGATATCATTCGAGAAGAATTAGCTGCCCCCCCTATGGAGATTGAGGCGCTCACCAGATCAGTCTCCTTTGTACACAGTCTGTGGGATACTACTAGAGACAGATATGCCAGGGTGGCTCTAGAGTCCTCCAGACAATTAGCTCTTAATGGGGATACATCATGCTGGTATGCTCAGATGACATCATGGTTTCAGACACATGGTTACACCATGGACAGGTTGCCTCCTTTTCAATACTCTCTTCAGGCACCCTTGAGGTCTCTGACATGGGTAGAGATTAATAGACTCATCCGTCAGGATTTGATCCAACTGGACACGAGGAGGACATGGATATTGCCGTTACAAGAGTTGGGCACAAAGATGGCTTTCTATAGAGAGCATCTTCTCCACCTAACGGGGGATGGGTTTGTGATTCGACCTAGCTATATGGACACGCATCTTTCGCATGGTTTGCGTTGTGCCATTGGCCAAATACGCACGTCCTCACATCAACTCGAGATTGAGACTGGATAATTCAGAGGGACACCAGCAGATAACAGAATATGCCACTTATTCCATCTAGAGCCAGAGACAGAAGTACATTACATATGTCATTGCACAGTGTACTATGAGATACGAGGTCGTTTTCACTGTCTATTTAGAGAATGTTTTGGGACTCTATCTAGGGTCATGAGTTATGAGGATCAAAGATGTCTTGGGATTTATCTACTTGTTACACAAGCATAGAGAAACCTTACTTAGGAGAGTTGAAGAGAGACATCCCCAAAGACAGATCCCCGATTTATTTACACTAGATACTGTACACCCAGAAGTACAGACAGAGGAG